>NC_132787.1:109058655-109804530 GCF_048418805.1 Vulpes vulpes
ATTATCTTCCTTCCCTCTCTCTCTCTCTTTCAATCTCTCTGTCTCTCGTCTTGATTGGAATTTTCAAGTTTCTGTACAACACAGGAGTGATTTTTTTCGCCAGCAGCGCTTAGTGCTTGGACAACGAAGGTTTAGTAAATCGTGAAGCTGAGTCAGGGGTGGAGGGTCTTCCCTGAGGAAGCGAGAGACTTGAGGATGGAAATCCAGCTCTCCCCTTGGATTTGTCTATGAAATACGGCAAGTCTAATCCCAAGTGAAAATACTTTTAAAACAATAGGTCCGATCGTTAGTGTCCACAAGGGCGCACCTCCGTGTCCCCCACGCATCACCCTGCAAGTGGGGGACATTGGATGTGAGGCGAGTTTTAAGGGGCTGCCATGTGGAACCACCTGGTATTTACTTATTGCCACAGCCTCTGTCAAATAGCTTACCGTCAGGTTGCTAATGTTTTCCCATAAAATATTTATCATAGAATTTTCCTTTTAAAAAATGAAGTCGGGTAAGCCAGGGGTGTGTGCACTGCGGAGCGGGGGCCTTCTGGGCTGACGGTCATTGCCAACAAGTGAAAAATACCCCAAAACACTCTGATTGGCAATGACTCTGTGTCCCGGGCACGGGGATCATTGGAAAGGGAGGCAGCGCAGGCTCAGGGGAGCAAGACATCCCGTGTCACTTGATGTTTTACTCTCCCTCTCCTAAATGCGGTGAGGTTAGAATTGTGGGAAGCCAGTCTCAAGGTTTATCTAACAGAGAAACCACCTGTGTGGCTTCTGAACCATAGCTGAGCCAAAATTAAGTTTCCTAAGTCTTCATATCAAAAATTATATGAAGATATGAAAAGGACGTGTCTGTCCTGATTCTGCCCTATATTTGTGAACATCAGTTCCAACTTTCTTCTCCCCCTTTTTCTATAGCATAGGGATCATGTGTCTGCAAGAAGAAAGGCCTATAGTCAGTTCCACCTCCCCAATTATTACCTCGTCACAAAAATTTTGAAAAGTTACTCACCAGCTCTTTGAGTCCCCATAGTTGTACTATATAAGCATGATTTTAGTTTTTTGCAGTTCTAAGAGACGAGCAAAGTGATTCAGGACCCGTGACCTTATCCATGAGTAATGACAATAATATAATATCACCTTGCCACTCGCCAAAAACTGTGCTAAATATCTAATAAGCATTATTACTCCCTTTACTTTCTACACAGAGTCCTACAAAACATTATTAACCTTGTTTTAAGAAGAGAAAACAGAGGCCTGGAGAGACTAAGTGATTTATGCAAACGTACGGGACATACTAGGTGCACGGATTGATTAGAGTCCAAACCCACCTGAATCCAAAGTGGATTTCACCAACACACATTTTGCTTGCTACCTCTCTGAGTGTCTCCGAAGCCCATGGATGTTCCCAAGGGACTTGTTTTCAAATACACTGATGCATATTATTTTTTTTTAAGATTTCATTTATTTATTTGAGATACACAGAAAGAGAGAGAGCATGAGCATGGGGAGCAGGAGAGGGAGATGCAGTCTCCCCACTGAGCAGGGAGCCCGATGTGGGACTCGATCTCAGAACCCCGGGATCATGACCTGAGCCAAAGGCAGATGCTTCACCGGCTGAGCCAACCTGGTGTCCCTTCACTGGTGCATATTCCTTAAGATGTTTTGAATTGTGGCAACTTTAATATTTGAAAATAATAAAAAATAAATGAATACATGTTCATTTCTCAGCGAATTCTAGAAACAGCAGCCCTAAAATGGTTCTAGTGATGGAGCCACGGGGATCACTATGGGCCATCGACTTGACGCCAGGGACTGAACCATGAGACTTTAATCCCCCCAGCAGCACTTCCAAGTAATTATTGAAATTTAAAAAGAAAGGAAACTACAATATAGCTGGAGTAAATGAGACATAGTTGAAATAAGCTACTGGAAAAAAGTAGCCTGCCATGACTACTTTGTGATTTTTTTTTTTTTTTACTATGCTTTATTTTCTTGAGGAGTTTTAGATGAAAAATATAGAAAATTTGAATATAGGGAAAACAGAAAAATTGAGAACATAGTACAGAGAGTTGCCATAGAGCGCCCCCTTTATTAACATCTTATCTTAGCACGGTACATGTTACAATTAATGAAATGATGCTGACACATTGTCATAAACAAAAGTCCACAGTTTATTCAGATTTTCCTAGTTTTTATCGAATTGGCTTTTTTTTTTTTCTGTTCAGAATCTCATCAGCATTACGTGTTATGTTCTGTTGTCGTGTCTCTTTAAGCTCCTTCTGGTTGGGACGGTTTTGCCTACTTTTCTCTTTGTTTTCCGTGAACTTGACAGTTTTGAGGGATGCTGGCCAGGTAGGATTTTCCTCGATTAGAGCTGGTCTGATGTCTGACTCATGGTTGGACTGGGGTTATGGGATGGAAGGAATGAGATCACAGAAATCAAGTGCATCTTCGTTGTGTCATATCAAGGGCATGTAATCCACATAGTTTATTAGTATCAAAATCGTTGATTTTGAACACTTGGCTGGTCAGGTCTTGCAGCCACTCATCCCCCCCCCCACACCCCATTTTCCACTGTGTCCTCTTTGGAAGGAAATCTCTATGTGTGGCTCACACTTGAAGAGTGGAGAGTCATGTTCTTTCTCCTTTAGGGAAGAAAAAATATATATGTACAAATAATATGATTTGGAATTCTGTGTGGGCGATTGACCTCTCCTCCCTATTTATTAGTTGGAAATAATTTATTTTTATCAGTATGGATTCATGGATATTTACTTTACACTTTGACTCAGAACCTGACGCTACTTTATTAATTTGGCAGCTGAAATTATTCCAGCTTTGTCTGACTGGAACTCCTTTAGCGGTTCCCACGCTCCTCTGACTCACCCCTGCCAATGGAAGTTGGTGCTCTCTGTGAGCATCCTTGCTCTCTGCCACTGCCAGGGGCTCATCCCGCATACTTCTGGCCTCATCCTAGAATCTGCCATTTCTCCAAAAAGCTTTGGTTCCCTTCATTGGCAAAGGGCATTGGGAAGCAAGATCTGAGCCTTGGGCGGGCTTACTGGAGTGAAGTGCTGTTTCCTGCAGTTGCTCAGACTGACAGAGCAAGGAATTATTTCTGTGTGTATTAACCCAAGTAGCTAGAAATAGCTGCGCACGGAACCATCTGTACCTGTATTCAGCTACGTCCGAGTTTTGATATGTTGTCTCCAACTTCAGGCCATCGTCACATGGATCCTTGCAGCCTCCTCCTCTTGCTTATCTGCTAATGCCCCCCAAGGAGGGTCTGGCTCCGACCACCTGCCAGCCATGTCCTTCGTGGTTGACTTCCTACGCACACACACAACTCCGTGAGGGCTGCCGTCCAGTTCCCCCTGGGAAACAGCTCGAACAGCTAGGGTACAGTGCTTACGTGCAGTTGCTCTTGCCTCTGCTCTCATTCCCAGGGTTACGAGGCCCACACTTTCTTCCATGCCTCCATCATGGGGACGTTTCCAGTCATTTGTGAGAATGTTGGAATCTCCTGTCACACTCTGCATTCATTCCCAGAATCCTTCAGCCTCAAATTTACTTTTATTTCCACTTAATGTACAATAAAGATCATTCTTTCTGCTGTAAAATTCTACGCCTTTTGACAAATGCACCATGTCATGTATCCACCATTAGAGTCATGCAGGTTAGTTACCCCTCCCTAAAATTCCCTGGTGGTTCACCTCTTGGTATCTATCTTCTCATCTCTAACATCTGGCACCTGCTGATATTTTATCGTCTTTAGTTTTTGACTTTTCCAGGATGTTATAGAATTGGTATCATAGAGTATACAGCCTTTTCCAACGGGCTTCTTTCACTTAACAATGTGCATTTCAGGTTCCTCTGTGTATCTGTTTGTGTCTGCTTGATAGCTTATTGGATCCAAATAGCTACTTCCTTGAATAATTTTGATACGATTTTTTAACCAAGTATGCATTTTTTTCAAGATTTTCTGTTTATTAACTTGAGAGAGAACATGAGCAGGAGGGAGGAGCAGAGGGAGAAGGAGAAGCAGACTCCTGCTGAGCAGGGAGCCCCTCAAATATGCATTTTATAAATATTCTCTCACAGTCTGTGGTTTTTCTTTTTATTCTCTTAACTTTGAAAAGCAGAAGTTTTTAATTTTAATAAAGTCCAATTATCAGGGTTTTTTTTTTCTTTCAAGGATCATGCTTTTGATGCTCTACTGTCAATCTACTAAACCCTAGATCTTTTCATGTTTTATAGTTTTGCATTTTTATATTCTCATTGTGTCTCATTGACACAATGAGTGTCTCATTGAATTAAATTTTGTGAAAGGTGTAAAGTCCATATTGATTTTTTTGTTTTTCTTGGCTTTGGGGCATTTATTAGTTCCAGCACCATTTATTGAATAGACAATCCGTTCTCTATTGAATTGCTTTAGCACCATAATCAGAGATTATTTGAATACATTTGTGTGGCTCTATTTCAGAGCTCTCTGTTATGTCCTTTTGATCAATGCTTCTTGTTGTCTTTTTTTTATCAATGACACTATTCTGTCTTGACCATGGTGCAGTTAGAGTCAGTCTTGAAATTTGGTAGCATCAGTCCTCCAATATTTTTCTTCTTCTTCAGTATTGTGGTAGGTTTTCTCTCTAACCTTTCCATGTAAACTTTAGAATTAGTCTATCAGTGTTTACAAAATAGCTTGCTGGGATTTTGATTGGGATCACATTGAATCTATAGATCAGTTTGGAAAGAATGGACATTTTGACTATATTGGATCTTGCAATACATAAACTATCTTTCAGTCTACTTAGGTTCATGAGTGTTTAGGCACATTATTTTCTCTTGATGAATTGACACATTTATCACTATAAAATGGCCTTCTATACCTCTGAAAAGTGATTTGTTCTGAAATTGAATTTGTCAAATATTAATATAGCCCCTCTAGCTTCTTTGAATGCTGTTACAGTGCTACACCTTTTCCATCCAGTTTCACTTAACCTAGTATTGTATTTATAACACAGCACATTTCCTGTAAGTACCATGCAGTTGAGCCTTGTTTAGTACCCAAACTGACAATCTTTGATTTTTAATTGTGGTGTCTTGTCCCATTACATTGATGTTATGCCATATTCCTATCTTTTTTCCCTATTTCCATTCTTTGTTTCTTTTTTTTTCTTTTATTGCACTGTTTTGGATACTTTAAATTTTCTTTTTATCTATAAATATTATTATTATATTTTAGCATTTTGTGTGCCTATAAGACTTCTTGTTGACATTTTTTTTCCCTCTAGGATTCAGGTATGAACCTGGAGGTCAACGATTGGAGAAAATCTGAGTGACACACAGAGAGCTACATTGAAATCTATGTGTCCTTTTTGTCAAAGGTCTGGTTCCTCAGAGCAAACACGTACACATGGATGGTAAATTTCCTGAAGGTCACAGGGTCACACGTGTGTATGGAACAAGGGTCAGCTTGTTCTTCCTACAGTTTTCCAGATGTCTCCCAAAACGTATGAATTATTGTTTAACAAAATTGATTCAAATTATATAGAAGAAGTCTTGGTGAAACATACCTTTAACATGCAATGTTTTCTTTCTCAAATAGCCTCCTTATGAATCATTTTGCAAAATACATGCCTGATATGTTGTGACTCTATTACGTGACAAAAACATCTAGGAATAGTGACAATATTTTGCATTATCAGGCTCACATGACCACCTAACATTCTATTTAAGGATGTGATTATATATTGCCATGTAGAGAAATGAATTACAGCTCAGATGAGTTAAGATGAGTCAGAAGCAGGCGAGTTTCATCCCATGCAGGAGAATAATAATTTATAAAGTGGCCATGGGGATATATAAAGGAATGCCAAAAATATTAGAAAGGTCTTCCATTTCAATATTTCCAGAGACTTTATCTCCTTTATCCTCTTTACAAATAAGAAACATTGTCTATCTTTGCAAAAAGCATCAACAACAAACAATCACTTTAAAATTCAATTCTGAACAGATGTGGAATGGAAAAAAAAATCCCTGGGGAATACGTGTGCATAAAATTTGACATGCTAATATTTCTGTGGGAACACACTTTCAATATTTTTTTCATAAAGAAGCAATCTCCACATTCTAACAACTAATATGCGAGGTGATAACTGTGGAAGGGAAAACTAGGTAATTTTTAAAATAATTTGAGGCTAAAATCCCTGCTGTGGAAAGCTCGAATTATCCAGACTGGCTCTCATGGAAACTGCTGATCAAGTCGGACAGCCGTCTCCAGGACAAAGGACGCTCCCAGAGTTGGGGCAGCCATCTGTGTGATTTTAGTGGGCTCCCCTCCCTGCCTCAGCCACACATACCACATTCACACCCACTTCTCTCTCTTGTTTTGTATCAGTGGCCTCAATATTTAAGAGCAGGGGAGAAATAGAAACTGGCATTTGCTCAGATGGGGCACCTTTGCTTGCCATCAGGAGACTTGGACAGAGGAGAGATTACAAATGGAAGGAATTGATTATGAAACTCCCGCTGCAGACCATGGGACCTGGACTTGGCTCGTTACAAATAAAAGGTGACTGTCCAACATCACACGGGGCCTGGCAGTTCCTTTCTCTTCGATTTTTGCACAGATTTTTTATTCAGAGGAAAAAATTTAAATGTTGTTAAACAGAAATGTAGTGAGTAAGGCCCAAAGAGAGAGTAAAAGTAAACATAATCAGAGGAGAATGGGAGTAACACTTTCTATGAATACACTTCTTTTTAATATTATGTTTATTTAAATATCCTGCGTGTGCCAATCTGCTGATTATAACCCAAATAATTCATCTGTGTTCACTTTAAGATGGTATTGGAAGATATGAAACACTCTACTAGGGTACTGTGAAATGGCACCTGGGAGGTTAAAATTCTATACTTTTGTTTGTTCTAGTGATTCTCTAAGGGACTAATTAGGAGGAACTTTGGACTTCTTATGCTTTTCCAAAATTGTATGTATATTCTCAAGTGGACTTTACAAAACTGTTTGGGTTGTGAGAACTCCATGTTTTGGCTTTTAAATAAATCAGTGGTCTGATAAAAAGCAGAAATGATTTAGATGTTAATATACACAAATGAAATTTGAGGCCCTATGAAAATACAGAGAAAAGTGTTGAATTGGAATACTCATTGAGAAAGGAAATCGCAGGTGAATAGAATACTAAATCTGCATTTGAATGGCTCTTTTTCCCTCATCATACCAAGGCTCAGAAAAACTGGAGAACAGGGTGGAAATTTCTTCACAGCTTTATTTTCTCATCTACAACTTACTGTGTTGATTTTACAAAAACTGTTACAAGAAGTGAAGAGGATTAAATTTACATCTACTAATATACAACAATGAAAATGTAATTAAGTCGATTTACATCATAGAAATGGAGGATGGAAATACAAAACCATAGGCCACATTATGTATTGTAAACTAGTTCTTTGGCATTATGTTTCCTGGGAGCCAAGAAAAAAAAATGACCAATGGCACATTTACCAAGTTCCTGTTTTCTGACTAAAAAAAAGAAAACAAGATTCTTTGAAAACTGGAGATATTTACATGGAGCCAAAATTTTCAAGATATTAATCACATGGGCTTTACAAAGGGGCAATGAAATATCACAGTGTGAGCAAATATAATATCATAGAAAAATTTTTTTTGTTTTGTTTTGTTTTGAAAAAAAAATTTTTAAATGATGCTATGTAAAAGCTAGGAATATAATTTGAATATCTCCTTTAGTGACTTGATTTTTGTGAGTTTGGACAAATAGACCTATTTAGCTTTCTTATTCCAGAATTGACAATATCCCATAGCATGCCACCCTGAAGAAAAATTTTCTGGATGATGCTTTTGACTTTGTAACTACAGGAAATTTTTACATAGCTACTCAGTTGCTCATACTTGCTAGGTTTGTGTTTGACCCAGGATATACAGACTTAGTATTCACTAAGTATACGATGTATCTCAGAAGTGATGTTTATAGTTCTGGTTCTGGGAAAGAAGGAGTAAGCACATTTTATCCAGTCCTTTCCATTGAATGCACCCATAAACTTGGAACAAATCCCTGCAGCAGCTATTTGAGAACTCTGTAGAGCTGATAGTAGCAGGTGTATTGGAGAGGAACACCGAGATGTGAAGTTCCACCCCGCTGGTGGTGAGTTTAATGTGTTGCTTTTCTTTTTTGGATTTTCCAGCCTTAAATCAAGACATAGAGATCCAAAAGTGGGCACTGATGAGGAAAGAGAGCTCTGGGAGGGGCCCTAAGGGTTTGAGGAGTGGCTGGGCGAACCCCCTGCAGGGCTGGTATCCTCTGAAACTCGAGGAAGGGAAGCCTCCTTTCCACTTGGACAGAGATGAGTTCAAGGGAGGGGAGCAATCCTGCTGCTTGCTTCCTGTCTCTATGTTTCCAGGGCCTGGAGCCAGATGTGGGTACGGTTGCAGTAAGTGTGGCAGAGCAGGGTAACTAAAGTCCCAAATTTATAGCTGAGGGAGCAAAGGGAGGGGTCAGGAAATCAGAGAGTACCAGACAGATGGTGGAGCTAGAGGTGCTGGGGCAACATCCCCAGCGTTGTCCGTGAGCCCCAGAGCTCCCTGGGCCACTCCTGCAGGACTCGGGCCCTGGTTAGCTTCCCGAGGACCTGGGAGCAGAGATTAATAAAGGCTGCATGTGCTTCCAGGCGCTGGATGATGCGCCCATGGAAAGAGCTGAGGAGCACTTTCCAGGCTTTAAAAATTGAACGCAGCTCTGGAACCACAGCCACTGACAGTGAGCAGAACTTGTGACCTGAAACTGAGCCAGTCAATGGCCTGTTAAATAGTAATGCCAACCTTGAACGAGCCCCGTAGTCTTATAATGTAACACTTGAAACGTACAGGATACGATCCAAGGGTGCTCATCGTAGGACAAAAGCACAAATATCTCAATTTCTAAAAATGATAATCAGTCCACAGTCCCCCGTGATGGGATGTTGTAAATGCTGGGAATATCAAGCAAGGACTTTATTATTTCTTAAGATTTTATTTATTTATTTATCGAGAGAGAGAGAGAGAGAGAGAGAGAGAGAGAGAGCACACAAGCAGGGGAGCTGCAGGCAGAGGGAGAAGCAGGCTCCAGCTCAGCAGGGAGCCCAATAAGGGACTAGATCTCAGGACCCCGGGAGCATGACTTGAGCTGAAGGCAGATACTTAACCGACTGAGGAGCCCCTTAAGCAAGGACTTTAAATCAGTACTACAAGCATGCTCATAGAAACTACTGGAACATGGTTGAAACAATATTGCTTAAAGAGCATTAGCAAAAAATAAAAAGAACATCAGGAACAATCAGAAAATTTAGAAATTAAAAAATGCAATAATAAATAAAAACTCCCTGTGTGAACTTGGTAGAATAATGGGTACATAAGTGGAGAGGAAAATTAAGAGAAATATTATCTCAGAAGAAAAATAAACAAAGTCTCAGTAGCCTGTGGAATAAGAGCAAAAGATATGCCATTTATGTCATCAGAGTTTCAAGAGAAGAGAAAAGTGCAATGCTCAACAATTGTGTGGAAGAAATCATGACTGAAAATCTTCCAAATCTGGTGAAAGATGTAAACATACAAACAATTGGTTCTCATTGAATCCAAACAGACAAAATCAAGAGAAACCCCTGGCAGATTCATGGTAATCAAATTGCTTAAAACTAAAGTCAAATTAAAAATGATGAAAGCACCCAGGTACCCCTCCCCCCAGCAACCCTCAGCTTGTTTCCTATGATGAAAAGTCTCCCTCTCTGACTTTGTCTTATTTTATTTTTCCTCCCCTTCCCCTATGATCTGCTGTTTTGTTTCTTAAATTCCACATATGAGTCTCATTGGCTTATTTTGCTGAGCATCCCATCCTCTAGTTCCATCCACATCGTTGTAAATGGCAAGTTTTCATTCTTTTTGATGGCTGAGTAACATTGTACCTCTGAAAATAATAATACACTACATGTGGGGCATCTGGGTGGCTCAGGTGGTGAAGTGTCTGCCTTTGGCTCAGGTCATGATCCCAGAGTCCTGGGATCGAGTCCCACATCGGGCTCCCTGTTCAGCAGAAGTCTGCTTCTCCCTCTGTCTCTGTTGCTCCCCTGCTCATGCTCTCTTTCTGTCAAATAAAAAGATGAATAAATAAAAATCTTTTAAAAAAATATACTGTATGTTAATTAGTTGATTTAAATTTAAAAGAAACATGAAAGCAGAGCAAGAAAGTGGGTTTACTATTTTCAGGGGATGATAACCTCAGTGAATACACGTTTCTTGTCACTGACCTTGGGGCACAGAATGAAGCAGAGCATATTTAAGTACTAAAAGAAAAGAATGGTAACCCCAAAAGTCTGTCTACAAAACGATCCTTCAGGAACGAATATGAGAGAAAGACATCCTTAAATAAAGGAAGACTAACTGAATCCATGGAGGGAAGATCATTCTATAAGTATCACTGAAGATGGTTCTCACTTAGGGGAAACAATACGGTAGGACGTTGGGCAGGCAGGAGAGATAAATGTGACAATCTGGGGAAAATATAATATGTCATTCTCCCATTGTGTTCTTCCAAATAAGTTTGGAGACTTAAAACAAATAAAAATAACATTGTTTGATATGATTGCCAAGGCATGTATAGGCAAGAGATGTGACACCCAAAAATGTGTCCTCTGTGTTATTTAAGGTAAGGAGACTTATATGACATCAAGGTCTATGCATTGCATTTAAAGTGGTGAAATATCAATTCTAAGTAAACTGAAAAGTATGTATTTGTACTGGAATCACTAACTAAAATACTAAAAATGCGCACATAGAAATAGTAAAAAAAAAATCACAGATAAATGAAATGGAATTATACAAAAATTTCAAGTAATTCAAAGGAGGGAGAAGAAAAAACAGAGGAAAAAAAGCAGAAGGAAAAAATGAAATAAATATTAAAATGGCAGACCTAGATCCAAATGTATTGATAATGAATTAAATATAAGTCATCTGGCTACAATAATTAAAAGACAGACTATATCGAAATAGATTTTTAAAATATGAACCGACTACTTTCTATCTACAAGAAGCTCACTTCAAATATATTGACAAGGTAGGTTAAAAGTCAACAGATGGAAAAAGATACATCATATAAAAACAAAGCATATAGAATGCCTGTATTTATATCGAACAAAGTAGACTTAAAAACACAGGAAATTGTTACAGATAAACAGGTACATCACACAATGACAGAGCTCTGGTTTTACAAGAAGACGTAACAATTTGAAGTGTACCTGTATCTGGCCAAAGAATAATAACAGCCCAGAGGGCATAAAGAGAAACAAGTCATGCAGTGGAAAATAAATAAACATGTGGATCATTTTATTTGGAGACTTTAAAACTCCTTTTCTAGTGATTGAACAAACAGGTAGACAGGAAATCAGCAAGGATACGAAGGTGAATGCCGCCGAATTCAAGCGATATTTACAGAACACTCGGCCCAAAGGCAGCAGAAGATAAACCCTTTTCAAGAGTACATGAAACATTTGCTGAGAAACATCCTATCTGGCCTCATAAAATGAACTAAACAAAGAACTGAAATCACATCAGCTATTTTTTCATTATTATAATTGACTTAAAAAATGAATCAATAATAGGAAAAATAGTCAAAACATCTCCCAACACTCGAAAATTACACAGCAGATTTCCACAACATCAATGGGCAAAAGAGGAAGCCTCAAGGAAACTATTTTTAAAGGTATTTTAAACTAACCCCAAATGAAAATACAACATGCAGTCAATGGGATGGCCAAAGCGCTGCCTGGAGGAAATGCAAAGCTTCATATGCTCCTGTGAGGCTACAAGGACCCAGATCAATTGTTTATGCCTCTACCTTAGGGACTTAGAAACAGATGAGCAAAATAACCCCAAATGATGTAGAAGGAAGATAATAACGAATGCTAAAGCAGAAAACAATAGAGAACATCAACCGAACCAAAGCTGGTTCTCTGGCAATACCGATGAAGTTGATAAAACTCTCGCGAGGATAACCAAGAAGAGAGAGGACAAGCAAACAAATTACCAGTTCATAAGAAATAAATTTAAAAAAAAAAGGGATGTCCCTATCACATGCAATAGAAGTAGAATACATTAAAAATATAGTAGAAGAAGACTATGAAAAATTCCACGAATTTTTGGAAACATGAGTCAATCCTTCAAAAACATGAATTACCAAAAAGCTAGCCAAGAATATAGTTAAGCAATGTAGATAGTCCCATAATTATTAGGTGGGTTTAATTGTAGTGGTATGCACGGCTCTCCCCCACCGCAGACACCTACTCACAAGTCTCCAGGCCCACTGGTGAATTTTACCAAGTGTTTAGAGAGGAAATAATACCAATTGTATACAATCTGTCCCAAAAGATAATAGGACATGAGGAAAGACCCTCTAACATTTTATATTTACCGATGTCACTCTCATACCAAAACCAAAGGCGCTGCAAGAAAAGAAAACCCAATCCCCAATACGCTAACCTTCAATACGATATGAGCAAATCAATTCCGGGATTATATATCATGATCATCATGACCTGAGAATTTAAATTGCTCTGTGTGTAACTGTGAAACATTATAGTCCATTAGGATAAAGGCACCAAAAATCAAGCGCAGATGGTAATAAAATTCTCCTCGTTCAGCAGTGCTACTTGGAGGCATCTTGGTTAAATTGATCAAGCCTTCCTGAAAACTATAATTTCCTTTTCTGCCTGCCCTGTCATCTGCCCAGTCTGAAACACGTCTTTCATGCTGGAATTACATAGTAAATTGGACCTGATTTCTGACTATGTAGATGTTTGCTAATTGACTGTTTCTGGTGGGCATCTCATGAACACATTTGAAAAAGCAAAACAAAAGTGATTCCTTGCACAAACTGTTAAGAAAATACTTACGCTTTCGGTGTGGTCCTTTTTTGAAACTTGGCCATAGCATTTCTCAGGCTCTGGGGCTGGCCCGGTGGTGAATACCAAGGGATGGTAGAAACACGAGTCACGCTTGCTCTCAGGACCAAGCCATGTAGGAGTGCAGTTACGAAGGCACCCGATGGGGACACACGTACAACGCTGCGGAGTCCAGAGGCAGAGGACCAGCCTTTTGCTAAAGATTTAAATCCTCAAATCTCATTATGTTTGTTTATTCATTCAAAAATTGTTGAGTGAACGTTCTCTGCCAGGTTGTAAGGTAGGCACAGGATATGCAAGGATCATCAGCTCATTTATTCAGTTATTCAGCCAATATTTATCAAGCACCTACTATTTTCCAGGCTCGCTGGCTGCACTCTCAGACGGAGAGCTGCACCAGAGTAGGAAGTATCAGAACAAGAGCTCGTATCGTGAGTTGTGGGGAAGAGAGGGCAACTCCACACGGCCCGTCGTGCACATCGGCACATGCTTCCTGGAGGAACTGTCATCCACGTGGAGCAGGAGAGGAGGACGAGCAGTAGCCCGTCAGGGAATCCGGGCTGGGGAGACGTCCTGTCCAAAGCCTCGCCTATGAGGTTGTGCGGCAAATCTAAAGACTGAAAAAAATTAGAACAGCTCCAAGTTTAGGGGCTGGATGGAGGAGGTGGTGAGGGCTGCAGGTGGTAGAGGTGGCTTGGGCTAGAAATGAAGAACCACAGGCCTTGGTAGAGCGGCGGTGGCATCACCCAGGTGGCTGCTGAGGGACTCTAAATCATTGGTCAATGGGACGGATTTTCAAGGGGGAAGAATTGCTGCTCTTTATGGAGACCACCCTCCACCCCAAGAAACTGAGAGCCTTCAATTAAAGGTGTTTTTCTTTCGTCCGCCCCTCATGGAATAAGTTATTTGGACTCATCGCCAACGGACTGTATTGTGTTGATATTCTTCATTAGAATCACATTCCTCTAAAACTGAGACTCGAACATCCTCTTGTAGGTACCTGTAAACATCAGGAAGTCGAGATATACAACGGGCGACGCAGAGCAGAGACGCCTATCTGCTGTTTAGACAGAAAGTACTACTACTCCCTAGAGTATTGTCCTCACTGCAGTACTGTGTCCATGCCCCCGACCGTGGCCACCACATCCACACCTGAGTGACCCAGATCCGGGTGGTACTATGGCAACACACACTAATGTTTTACACCCGTGTTCTGATTATTAGAAAGCCAGAAAAAGACAGAGATTCTTTATAACCCACCATGCTTGTAATCAGGACTCTTTGGGGGTATCTTTGGCTTTTAACTCACTAAAATAGTGATTTCTCTGATGTCACGATTCTATCTTGATTGGTCTCGTGTGGTGCAAGTCAATATATGCCAGTTTGAACCCCTTCTCTACTACCTTGGGCAAGCCACTTCTTTTTCTCTGTGCCCCTAAACGTTTCAATGTCCTCATCTTTACAATGAGAATAATGCATGACCTGGCTAATCCTCAGGAGCAGCGTAAATATCCTAATGAATTGTGCATCGATTTAGAAAGTTTCAATTATAATTACTGGTCAATCCAATATTGTAGGAATGTAGCTGCGCCACACCAACTACGGTCCGCCTGAGCCACACGTTATCGTGACTCCTTGCCATAAGGAGATGTGAGCTCTCAGACAGAAACCTGACTTCCCAGGGCTAAATACTCATCTTCTGATCTTTGAAATGGTTGAGAAAATGGAAGTTGGTGAAGATGAAGTGACCTACCTGAGGTGACATGCCAGACAAGCGACGGGGAGGAGATTCAAATCCTATGTACCAGCTTCCCTCATAGATCACCAATCCAATTTTTAGTCAAGGAACTAAATTAGAAGCTAGATTAGAAGCCAGAGCCTCAATTTATTATCCAAGTGGGTGCAATAATCTTGAAGGAGTACAGACTAAATTTTTAATTTTTTTTATGATAGTCACAGAGAGAGAGAGAGAGAGAGAGAGAGAGAGGCAGAGACACAGGCAGAGGGAGAAGCAGGCTCCATGCACCGGGAGCCCGACGTGGGATTCGATCCCGGGTCTCCAGGATCGCGCCCTGGGCCAAAAGCAGGCGCTAAACTGCTGCGCCACCCAGGGATCCCCCTAAATTTGATGGCACTCTATTTTACCAGGTTCTATCCTCTTAGTGGATTTAAGTTAAAAAAAAAAGCCCACAGCACTCCTTTTTATCATCCTTAAAGATTAAACAAGAGGCATGAAAGATCAAAATTTAATCTTTCATTAGTTGAGTAAATATTTATTGTCCACCTTATGAGATGACTGTTACCATAGACTAGTGATTATCAGACTTGCTCCCAAAGAACGTTTGGAAGTTTAGGAGACTTTTTGTTGCTGTTTTCATAACCGGAGGGAGGGATGCTATTGGTATCCAGTGGGTAGAGGCCAAGGATGCTGTTAAACATCCTAAAGTGCACAGAACAGCCTCACAGCAAAGAGTTGTCTGACCAACACGTCAATAGTGCTTGAGGTTGAAAAACCCAGGGAGCAATGTGTCACCCCACTGACTACGTGATTTACCTTCCTGCCATAAAAACTCGGCAATTCAACAGTCGCCAGCTTGGGGCATCATTCTGGCGGGAATTTGAAAGCTAATTATTCCACCCATTAACCAACCTGTTACCACTCACTGTTATTTTTATGACTTTGTAGCACCATACAGAGAAAAGGACGCAAGGTTTTTCAGAAATTTGGGGTGGAATTTATGTGCCCAGAAGAAATTATGTCATCCTCAGTGTCAGGTACCCTGAGCCCACATTATCAAAGTAACTGACGTTACGTTGTACCCAGTGCTGTCTCCGGGGGTGCGGATCCAAAGATTAATTCTATCCCAATGAGATAAGAAAGTTACCCCTGATGTACAGATGAAGAATCTTGTAGTTAGGTGACTTGCTCGGGGCTTTTCCAAGGATGTCATTTAAGTTCTGAAATTCAAAAACATAAAGAGCACAAACCAAAGCATCACGATGCGCTGGTTTGTGAGCGTAAACGCCATGGGCCAGTGGAAGCCTAGGGAAAGCGGGAGTGGGTATTTCACTTGCCTTCTTTTGCTGTATAATCCTGCTAAATCCTAACTTCTGCTCTGCAAGGATTTTACCTGAGAAAACACTTGTCATGCGTGTTCCTCGGTCTGCCTCCCCAGCCACCGCACCTGGCATCTCCTTGCCCCCCTGCACGCAAAATGCTTCCCCGAGTCCTGCCCCTGAGCGGCCCCCGCGCTCTCTGAAAGTTTGGCTCTACCTCCGCCACCTGCCACCTTCCTCTGACCTCGAGAACCTGGCTGTGCTCTGTCTCCGGCGCGTTTTAACCATGGTTTCCACCCAATCCTGAGCTTCCCGGAGGCGAATTCCACATGTAGCTCACAGTCGTGTAGAGCTCTGTCACCTGAGTCAGCCTCCCTCCTCCAGCGGAGCAGAGGATCTGGAACGTTCCTTGCACCAAACAGCATCTGCTTACGAAGACGTAAGGGGACTTGTTGTCTGTCCAGAAGGTATTTTTTTTCAAGGTCTTACAAGATCCTCAGATGGATGTGGTATTTCACTTAAAATGTTTACGAGCAGACGCCACTCAGGACGGTTAAAATGCATCACACTGACCCCAGTAAACACGGGAGCAGGTGCGGGGTGGCTGGACCTTCCCACTTGCTCACGTGACCATTTCAGAAAACGGTCTCCAGTCACTTGCTAGAGCGTGAGCTACCTTTTCCCCGTGAGCAAACAGCTTCACTCCTAGGTGTACACAGAGATGCGTGCCCACAGCAGTATTCATAAGAGCCACGAACTGCACACAAGTCCACTGGGCACTTGACGGCGATCTCCGGGCCCACACCCTGGGAGTGGGTGGGGGACACCCAGCAGCCCGGAGGGCGAGCCACCAGTGCTCGCAGGCTGAAGCGGGGGCACCCAGCCAGCATTGCGGCCAACAGAAGAGCTCACACACAGAAAGGGGCTCACTGACTATTTCTATTGCGTAAAGTCATAAAACCAGTGGCAGAATGAACCAGAAGTGTTGGAGATAAATGCACAGCTGGTAAAATAGTAAGGAAAAGCGAGGGAGGTAACTTCCACTGTAGGTTGGTCTTGGACTTCGCAGGAGTGGGAGAGAAGGGCCTGGGCGTCAGGGCAAGGTCTCTGGAATGCAACCCCGGGAACAAGTGTGCTGGGGGTGCAGGTGTTCTGGGGAAGCAGGTGTCCTGTGGGGAGCAGGTGTGCTGGGGATGCAGGTGTGCTGGGGGAGCAGGTGTCCTTGGGAGCAGGTGTGCTGGGGGAGCAGGTGTCCTTGGGAGCAGGTGTGCTGGGGGAGCAGGTGTGCTGGGGGAGCAGGTGTCCTTGGGAGCAGGTGTGCTGGGAGAGCAGGTGTGCTGGGGCAGCAGGTGTGCTAGGGGAATAGGTATGCTGGAGCAGCAGATGTGCTGGGGGAGCAGATGTGCTGGGGGAGCAGGTGTCCTTGGGAGCAGGTGTGCTGGGGCAGCAGGTGTGCTGGGGATGCAGGTGTGCTGGGGATGCAGGTGTGCTGGGGGAGCAGGTGTCCTTGGGAGCAGGTGTGCTGGGAGAGCAGGTGTGCTGGGGCAGCAGGTGTGCTGGGGGAGCAGATGTGGTGGGGGAGCAGGTGTGCTAGGGGAGCAGGTGTGCTGGGAGAGCAGGTGTGCTAGGGGAGCAGGTGTGCTGTGGGAGCAGGTGCGCTGGGGGAGCAGGTGTGCACCGGGGAGCAGGTATTCTTGAGGATCAGGTGTGCTGGGGCAGCAGGTGTGCTGGGGCAGCAGGTGTCCTCACAGGCAGGGTTCCCGGGGGAAGATCTGGACTCTCGGGACCGCCCAGCAGCTTGTGTCGATCCAAAGTAATTCCCAAATCTTAAGCGGTTTTTAATAAAGGGGCAGAAACTCGCCACGAGGGAACTCCACACCTTAGCTTTCCTCCCCAGGAACCCTGAGCAGAGGACGGGGAGCATCGCAGGAGGGGCAAAGCCTATGCTTCCCGAGCCCCTGGCACAGCGGGAGCTGGGAGGCTCCAGAGAAGAATCCCGGGCCTGGCTTCCAGGGCCTTCCTCCAGGACTGACGGAGGGCCTGTGGGTGGCGGGGTGACATGAACCCCGCAGGGGGGTGGCCCCCACACCTGCATGCTCACTGTTGTGGTGTCCTCTCCGCAGCACACCTGCTGCCCCAGCACACTTGCATCCCCAGCACACCTGCTGCCCAGCACACCTGCTCTCCCAGCACACCTGCTCTCCCAGCACACCTGCTCCTAAGGGCACCTGCTCCCCCAGCACACCTGCTGCCCCAGCACACCTGCATCCCCAGCACACCTGCTGCCCAGCACACCTCCTCTCCACGGCACACCTGCTCCCAGGCCTTGCCGAGCAGTCCTGCAGCTGGCTAACTCCTTTGGTAGTGCACAGTCTAAGTATATTTGGGGGCAAAAGGGAGAGACAACCCTGAAATACTAGAACGACATTTTTCTGGGTTTGAGAGAAACCATGTCCTTCAATTCAGCTTAAAAAATACAGTTAACGTTTTGGCCTTCATCGTCATTTCTACATTTGCTTTGCCTTCGTGCCCTTGGAAGTGAGCTCTGTTTTCCTGGAAAGAGTTTAGTTTCCACGCGGTGCTCATGTATGTTCATCAACCCTGTTAACCAATCTTGGGTTCCCTTGACCAATCCCACTTTGCCAAGATTTGGTCGACATGGAAAACCCAGACTGTGGATATTCTCATCCAGATCCAGATGCAAAACAATAGGGAAAAAAAAAAGATTTCCTGATATTTATGATACGACTTTGATAATGTAATTCGAATTATGTTGTCTTCCAGGCCTGACAGACTGTTTTCCTGATTGGCCTTCATGTTCAGTTGCAGGGAGACAGAGAATGATGCAAACTCGGGACACAGGAGAGTTCAAAATTCAGGAAAAATAAGATGAAATCGTGGTGAAACTTTGAAAGATGGTTTGCGTTTGCTTGCTAATAGTGCAGTGAAGATAGCTACAAACTAGTGATTTATCAAAAATGTTTTCTACATCTTAAATAAATGATGAGCTGTGCTATGCTATTCATACCCACTAAGGCTTTTTTCCTTAAAATTATTTTAGCTGACCCATTCCTTGGAATGGGAATTTCAATGGGATAATTGTGCATGAATTTACTTTGTTGAGACTGAAGCAGAAAATTAGATATTTTTCTTTGTGTGGCTGCCCATCCAAGTGTTTGATGCATTTTTATCTTATTACTTCTGACTGTTATGCTTGCCCCTCCCATACTATGCCTCCTGGACTTCTCTGCCTCTACCTTCTACCTGATGCTCCCAGCCCCACTAGGGGATGTGGTCTGAGTTACTTTAGTTCCAGGGAGGTCATTTTCCACTTCCCATAGAATTCAGAATTCAGGACTATTGTTTATTCTTTATTTTTATTAAGGCTTGGAGATAGGCAGACACATAGATGGATAAATGGACAAGTTCCCTGATGACAGATTTAAAGTCTTGAGGCTTTCTCCGCATCCTTGGTGACTCCTATTTCATTCTCTTTTCTTCTGCTTAACAAAACCAAAAATGACTAAACATTTATGTATCATGAAACAGAAGTGACATGTCTGACAAGATGTTCCTCACATGGAAACAAATTCTTGTGTATTCAGGACCCTACGAGGCTCATCGAGAAATGGCAAGACTGGCTTGCGTTCCTCCATGAGACTCAGCTTTGCGTGGGTTTATCATTCAGGTAAGTGACGGGCGGGCAGCGGGAAATGCGTGTGTCCTCAGCTGGTGGGTAGAGTGGCCGAGACCCGGTCACCAACCTGAGCCTGGACAGAGCATTCGCTCTCCTAAAGAAGACGGCATCCGAGTTGGTAAGAGGATTTAAACATCCGTGAAAACAATCAAGGATTTTCAAGAATTCATTCCTTACTTGACTTTTGCTCATTTTATTTTAGTTTTACTCCCCCTAACAGCACTCCTCAAAGGAACAGAAGAGAGCTTTGGAACCCCGCCGTGGCTCCAGGCCAGGGCATGAGAGGCCTCGCCTCTGTCGTAGCTTGACTCAATTCAACATACTCATTCACTATGACGGACGCCTTGATTGCTGAGGTGTGGTCAGGCTGGAAGGGTTCTCTGACCCCATCATGTCACGTGCACGTGACAACCCTCCGCATCACAGGCGAAAGCCGGTGTTCAAGGTGATTGACATCGGTGCCTTTCTTCCCAAGATATATCATCCCGTCCTTCTCTATGTTCACCTTCCTGACCCCAAATGTCATCCCGACTCCTGCCCGCTGGAGAGCTGTGTTTTTCACCACATCCTCCCAGTATGTAAGTTTTGAATTTACCATTTAGATTTGGGCAAGGCAATAAAAATTACTAATCCCCATCAGCCAGGTTACCTAATTGCCAGTATTGGTCATTTGGTAAGCACATTATTAAAGAGTTGGAACGTAGTGAGCTACAAAAAAAAAAAAAAAAAAGGTTATTTGCCCCAAACCACTGCCTGAAAATATGCTCTCTTCCACCTTTCTCTGCCATTCTATGCCATTTGGGGCTTAACAGTCTCCTACCAGCAATTTAGCCACCTTACCCTGTGGAGGAGTCCTGGCACGCCTGCACCACACCTCATTCTCCTGACCACCTCTATCTCTCTCCTTCACATGCACCTGCCAGGCCCACCCCTTCAGGTCTCGTCACTGGCTCACAGGTTGGCTGTGGGCAGGAGCACAGGTGACCTGTTCTTTTCTTCTTCCACTTCTTTGTTTCTTCTCTTCTGGCTAATTCAGGGTCGAGTGGGGAAAGAAATACCAGCAAAAAGGAGAAGAAACGTTTGGAGGTTTGTCTGTTACCTTGATTGCTTCTGCGATGGCAGCTGTCCCCTGGCTAACCCTAGGTTGCTGTTGACGGTAGGATGTCTTGGGACACCGACAATTTCGGGGCATGGAGCTCTCTGAACATCTTAAGCTGGTCTCAATATTCCTGCCTTGGGAACAGCCTAGAGACCCGCCTGCAGACCAGCTCTCACTCAAGCTGGCAGCCCTCTTGGTGGAGTAGTTGTAAGACAGCTCAAGTCTACCAACTTCCATGGCGTCTGCTTGACCAAAAGGTGTGATGCAGATGAACTAACTTCATGCCGGTCACCTCAGGCTGTTCCTAGTCTCTCGGCTTCAACATTTTCATAGAGTAGAAAAAGCTGCTTGAATTACTTAACCCAATCCTCGCAGACACGTATCAAATTTTTCTTATTGTGCTCCATCTAGCACTGGGACAGCACAAGTTTCAAAGCTTAGCAAGCACCCGGCCACCATAAAGACAGAAAATGCCCCTCCTTGCACCGCAAGGCACACCCACCATGTTGCCAACTCGGTATCTTTGGCCTCCCTACCAACCTGGTTGGGATGGGGACCACCCTTCTTACCACGGTGACAATTCACTTCTCTTGTGAATTCGCCCTCAGTGAACTGCTCTGGAGGGCTGGTGTTCTATTTGATTGTGTATTTGTGAGAGAAGCATACAACAGGTCATAGCAGGGCTGCAGGCAAGGCTGGACGGCTCCCTCTTAAATACTCTGGAAGAGGGATCCCTGGGTGACTCAGTGATTTAGGGCCTGCCTTCGGCCCATGGAGCGATCCTGGAGTTACACACCAGGCTCCTGCATGGAGCCTGCTTCTCCCTCTGTCCGTGTCTCTGCCTCTCTCTCTCTCCCTCTCTGTGTGTCTCTCATGAATAAATAAATAAAATCTTTAAATAAATAAATACATACATATATAAATGCATACATACTCTGGAAGACATTTCCCACTGTCCACTGCTGTTACCTCTGCATTGCACAGATGTTCCCAACTTCAGGTTTGCGTCCGGGGACTTCAGACAAAATTCTGAAACAGGAAAGGTAGCATTCAGCATCCTGAACCACTGCTTGTTATAAATTGTTTACGGAGCTTGATTAGCAAGTGCATGATGCCTTTTATAGTCATGGAACATGATATCAGGACAGACTGGTATCAATAAGCTAAGTTTCTGAGATTACAAATTTGTTTTATTTTTTAATTGAGAACAATATTTAAACCATTTATTTTCTCAGTCAAGAAAATCTGTGCAACTTAAATTTACTTGATTTCATATATATACATATATATGTATATATATACACACACACATATGTATTCAGAGCAAAAAATAGAACATGAGATGGTAGATACTTTCCAGAACAAGCCATTAGACACAGTTCCTGCATGAAAGGGTTTTTTTTTAAAGCCAAAAGATAAATCAAGAATAAGAACCATTGATGATTTCTGACATTATATTTCAGGCTTACATAGAGTTCTTCCTTATCACATTTCAATAAACCGAACTTCAAAGAAATAGTAGTATTTCAGTGTTAAATAAAAATAAAATTCCTAAAGAATAAAACTGAAAAAAAAAATTGAAATAAATGTTTCAAAGCTGCTATGAGCTCACTGAGATCATAGCTCGATAACAACTTGCATGGATGGTTCAGAAACTAAGTAAAACATTATTTCACAATTCCTTGGCACTGACATCTGAAGCTCATGTTGTGTTTACTTTCCATCACCCACTTGATGCATTCAGCTCACCTGAGTCCTGCAGCAGCAGGCTAAGAGCGGTAATAAACTGTATTTACGGTCACGGTTGATAGAGCTGGAGGGTCCGTAGTAGAACTGCACGCAAAAGAGGCTGTCGGATAAAAAGAGCGAGAGTGTCCGAAATGGGTTGTCAGAGACCAGGGAGCCAGAGCTGAGTGTGGCAGCCCCGGTGAGAGCCAGGCATGGCAGTACAGCCAGGGGGGACGAGCAGAGGGAGCACTTGCAGCAAACAAGAGCGTGGACGGCCTCCGTCCTCCTGCCTGGAGGCTCGGTGCTGGACCTCCGACCAGCACAGGCCAAGGGTGGGCCGGGCAGGGGACAAATGAGCTCCTAAAGGATCGTGTACTTCATATGCTTTCTTCCCGTCCTGCTTTCCCTCTACTTCATTTCCTGGTTGGGATTCTCTTGGTCATATTTTCTGTTTGTTTGTAATCAAACCTTCCTTAGAGGTCCACACATGCAAACCATGTTGAAGCGTCCAACAGTGAAGGCAACTTCCCGCTTCCAGCAAGTTCTTACCTCTTCTAGCAAAGTTTTCTTCTCACCACTGTCTCCTTGTGCTGTTTGGCACTTGCGACCAATATGTAATTGGAGACCCCCAGGGGATTTTCAAGATGTGGTGCTGCCAGCAGTTGGGGTTATTTTGCCTCTACTCCTGCATGGAGGTGGTGGGGGGCTTTCCTCTCCGGCAGGATATAGTGCAAATACCACCCCAGCTTGACTTGATTCTTGGTTGCTTCCTGGCCTGGTCAGTCTTGATTTATATATTGAGGGCGGAAAAGAGGTCTTTGGAAAAGAACCATTCCCTTCTCTAAAAGTGGAGTGGGAGGGAATGCTCAGTTTTGGGGGTTAGTAGACCCTACAGCTCTGAATTTGGAGAGTGATGTGAAAGCCCAGTATCTCCCTACATTTCTGCCTGGGGGTCTGTTCCTAGAAGCAAAGCTGGCATCCATCTTGAGTAGAACCATAGATGGGAGAGGGCTTCCCAAGCCTTCCTAAATCCTTTTGCCTCCCAGTGAGTATCAATTTGTGTCTGATTTAGAGCTTTAGCGGTTGTGTCATTTTGTATTTTCAGTGTGAAAAATTATTGCCTTCCTTTTTTTAGCCCTATGGTATTTTAGTGTGAACATGTGCAGATGCATTGCAAGCTGCCCGTGTGCTATCACATTGACCCTAATGCCCGAAGTGAGAGTATGAGTGATCTTCTCTTTATTACAAATTAATAACTAGAGACATTATTTTATGGAGTTAAAAACTGTAGTTCCATAAATATATTTCAAATATTGATGCCCAATGCATGATCTTTTCTTTAAAAAATATCATGACACCTCTAGGGAACTAATAAAATTTTCTGCATACCTTCTGGGCCCTTCATCTCTTAATCAATACTCATTTGGAGCTAATGTGATGAATTCAGGACTAATTGAAAGGATGCATATTATTAATGCCAGACATTCACCCCAGCTGCACAGTCTGACAGGGTTCATTTTTGAGATGAGCAAATTAAAGATTAATTCCTATGGCAGAAAAATACCCAGTAAGAGAGCATAATCAATTTATATAGTGTGCCATCCCCTTTGGTCCAAAAGGCATATAGATTAGCAGCTAATGCATTCAAGCCCAGACCAAAAAGATAAATATCTAATTGCAGGTTTTTCAATAACTCAGTGCTATTCTATTATTTCTTCTGGGCTAAATTTCTCTCACGGCTAAATCACAGACCTACTTGTTTCCTTCTTAGCCAGAGACACTGAAGAGATGAGGGATTTTAGAAAATCTTATGTAAATGATCTGGGAAAATCATTGCTACTTTCACTGGTACCACCTTTGTCAGGTGGGATAACACAGTCTTCATGCTCAGCAGCACAGTATTGACATGTGCACTCAATGGACCTTTGAGATAATTCATAACATATTGAAGAGATGAACTGAATTCATTCTAATGAGCAGAATAATTGGAAGAAATAGTGTATTAGCCAGAGTTTTCCAGAAAAACAGAACCAGTAGGGCATACATCATTGTATACATATTTAAAGACTTATTAGGAACTGGCTCACGCAACTAGGGAGTCACAATGTGCTGTGTGCGTGCTGGGAAGCCAGTTCTGTTGTTCAGTCACAGTCTAAAGGCCAGAGAACCGGGGACCAATGGTGGAAGTCCCAGTCTGAATCCGAAGTACCAAAAACTAGGAGCACTGACATCTGTGGGCAGAAGAAGACACATGTCCCCAGACCCCACTCAAGTAGAGAGCAAGTTCTTCTTTTCTCTGCTTTTGTTGTTGTTCTTGTTGTTGTTCCCTTTGGACTCTAGGTGTGGTGGATGATGTCCATTCATATTGGAGAGGGTATCTTCTCTGCTCAGTCCACAAGTCCAAATGCTGGTTTCTTCCTGCATCATCTTCATGGACACACCCGGAAATGATATTTCCCCGCGATCTGGGCGTGATGCAGCCCAGTCAGGTTGACACAAGTTTGACCATCACAAGTAGAAGTTCCCTTTTCTGGTAAATATAAGATTAAGGATGCGGTTTACAGGGGTTTTGAGGAGCTCATGACAGGAACCCTGGGCAAGGCAACAGTGACAGTCACTCTCCAGTTCAACAGAACCTCACTGCTTTATACTTCTGAAGGAAGGAAGGAAAAATATTTCTGGCCAAGACTGTAAGATACCAATAATCAAAATTGAAGCCTACCAAAGAGAGAAACATTAATTTGTTTATTTTCACTGCCAAATGGCTTACTTATTCATTCATTCAGTTAGGATTGAGTATCCATTAAGCTTTGGGATCAAATATGTTCTTTACCCTTAATTGTCACCTAAATACCAGGTACAGTATAATCTTTGTAAATAGATATAGCCGACCAGTTGAGAGGGGAGGTAACAGTATTTAATTTAGGACATAATTCTTGCAATCTGGTATTCCACTTACATGATATATTTGCACATTATGTATTCTGTGCCTTCTATTTGCTTCAGGCCACAGAAACGTGGTATGAAAACCATAGACAACTGAGAGAGTTTCTGTTCACTACACATTTCCTGTGAGTTATTTGAAAAATTCCAGCCATTCCAGCAACTCAACATCTCACTGTTAGAAACATTGCCCCTCTCGGGAAGGAAATAGAACCATGTAGCATCCATCCACCCTGGCAAAGGGAAAGAAGTAAACAAAAGACAAACTAAAGTCTGACAGCTTCTCATTCCCATATTTTTTCCACCTTCCTGATGGCAGGCAGCCTCCAGCGCTGATGATGCTGGTGCGAGGAAGGGCTGTCAGGCTGGGATGCTGGCCCTTCCACTGCAGTGCTGTAACCTCAGGCACATTCTTATGTTACATGACTTATGAAATGGTGATAATAATAGGACTGGGGACTCTGGGCTGCTGTGAGAATCAGATGGGCTGGTTCTCATAGTGTTTACAACAGTGTCTGGGATGTAGTGAGAGCTGGCAACGTAACTACTGGTAGTACCAGGGCTGACACCATCATGGTTAACCAAACTAAGCCAGGATGGAAATTAGCAAGAGAAAAATGGAAAACAGTCAATAAATATAAAGTGTTTTCATGTGAGTCGATGTCATCAGGCAAGGTGAGGAGCTACAGAGACGGTAGCCATGATATCACACATTCTCTGCAGCTCTGCCCATTTCTGTGTCCACTTTCCTCACCGTCTACACTGTATCCCCACTGGTCTTCAGTGTCTCGCAGGAGACAATGTTCCATCGCAAAGCACGGCCTTCTCACCTCATGTTCCTTGCATCTGGAATAGCCACCACCTCCCCCTCTGGCCTAGATGACCCTGTTCTGTCTTCTGGCCTCTGCGCAAGGTCAGTCATCTTGACCTCATGCATTACATTGGAGCTCCCTGTTACACCATCTCATATCACCAACTTCTCCTTTAACTGCATTAATCAAAACTGGAATCATAAATTGATTTGTGACATTCTATTAAAGTCATCCTCCCTATGATATTATTAATGCATTTGGGCAGAGATTCTCTGACATTCCCCACCACCGGCACTCATGAAATATTTGTAAGAATGGCTGACACTGTCTTCAAAGTCAGATTCAGAATTCATCTTCAGAAATTCCCAACCCTTGGGTGAGGTTTGTCCCTTTTAACACGGAAGCACACTAGCACTGCATGTGACTTACGATATAATTATTTGTGAAGGGGGTTTCTCTGCCTTACAAGATCATAAACAACCAGAGTGGGATCCTTTGATTTGTTTTGTTTTGTTTTTGTTTTTGTTTTTGTTTCTTTTTCCAGCCAACTCAATTAGAGACCTACATCTACATTTATGGCCAGAAAGTACTACAAGAGCCATTGGTGAGGAGACAAAATCATACTTGTGAGAATCCCTGGCTCTCTCAGAACTCAAGGATTTTACAAAAATGCTGGTTAAGGAAGTTCTCAACCAGAAATCGTCTTGAGTACAAGCAAATTCTCTCCTTAACAAAGGGTTTGTGTCAGTACCTTCACAATATATTTAGAGTTGTGTTAGACTGAGATTCATACATCTTTGGGTCAATGACTCTAGCACCAGCACTTACAGAATGATGTGGGAATGCCAATATTACCTTGTTCCTCCATGGGTTGCCAGGTCTGGACCAAAGCCAGCACATGTAACTACCCCTCCCTCTGCTTTTTAAAACTAATTTTCTTAGCTTTTTTTTTTTTTTTTTTTGCAGACTACATATATATAGGTTCCTTTCCCTTTCTTTTTTGCATGAATAAGTCACAAACTAGTGCTAATGTGAAAAAATTACCTGCATTTATAGAATAGCAATGCAAGCTAGTTTCCTCCAAGGAGCTCAGAGTTTTGTATGAAATTGAACACCAACAGGTATTTACTTAGATGTGTTAGCGAAGTGTCAGGAAAAGTGGGGAAAAAAAAACTGTGGGTTTACTATCAAGGCAAACAGAGAAAGATTCACCGTGTATATGGCTCTGTATCTACATGGAGGTTTTAGGGTAAAGCAAGAAAAACGATTCCTCAGGAGTTAAATTATTTTTATGCTATTCACCATGTACAACTCTGAACTAGAGCCGATACTTGCACTCCTACTCCTGCCCGGACACCGCAGAGACTGCCAGCCACTCTTCTGATGTCTGCAGAAGCCCCAGCTCTAAATGTGCTCGATAGTGAGAGCTGAGCTATCTGACAGAGAACCATCCTGCTGTGTACAATGCAAAGTTCCGTCCTTCTGGAATACTGATCGTGTCCAGGGGCACTCCTGTTCTCCTTTTCATGTTGATGGAGGTCTTGGAAAAAAAAAAAAAAAAGAAGAAGAACATTTATTAGAGTCTTCACAGCTGTTAGGTGCTTCCAACTCCATCACACCAGCTATCTCTTTACAAATCTCTTATGAAATAATTGACATTGAGAGAAGTTATAAAAACCATCTAAGGTCACACTGTTAGTTGCTGATCAGATCGGGAATCATACTCTGTATATATCCTACTACAAACGTCTTGCCCCTTCTGGCACACACCATTGTTTTTGTTCTGAGTAGGCAGTCTGCATGGATGACACGAAATTCAAGAAGCACAATAAAGAAGAGTGGAAAAATCTCTTTCCCTCCTACCTGCCTACCCTATTCCCTCTCCAGAGTCAACCACTATTAACCAGAGAACTCTAAACCCTTCCAGGCACCGCCCAAGCATGTACATTTACAAACATATAGACTACATAGTCTTTTCCCCAAAAACATGGTAAATCCAAACTAAGACTCCAATATCTTGGAGTTTAAATGCATTTTGTCAACATATGTGAGGCATTCTCATCCTTCTTAATAGGAGGAGTATTTCATCACAAAAATAGAACACGGTTATTTAATTAGTCTCTACTAATTATCATTTAGTTTGTTTCAAACTTTTCCAACTCTCCATTTCTCTAAAAACACAAAGAATTGCCTTTAAAGCTTACTATTATGAGGTGGTTGGAGGAAGGAAGAGAGAAGGGTAGACAATAATGGTGGTGATGAAATGCTAAACCAATACAGGTAGAAAGTTTTTGGAAGAGTTGTGGTCAAGAAGTAATTTTTTTCTCACTTAGGCTATTAATATTATATATATGTATAGATATATATATTAATTTTATATATAATTTTTATATATAATTTTTATGTAATATAATTTTTATATATACTTAAACAATAATAGGAAGAATAAATACATATAATTTTTATATATAATTTTATATATACATAAGCAATAATAGGAAGAATAAATACAGTCAACAAATCTACAGCATCTCAAATATGCAACCAGCTTGTCCCAGCACAGAGCTGCCTCACTGCTCTTCAGTGTTTCAGGCCAACTGCATCAATTTCCCACACCATTCAAAACAGAAAATGTGGGCTTTTTCTCCTAATATCATCTTACCTTGGGATTAAGATAAAACACTACTCCTTTGTCAGGGTTTCAGTTGTCACCGCAGGAACACAACTTTATTAGCTGTATAGTCATTAGATTTACTCCAACTGCATTAACTCTTCTTGCTTTAATAACACATGTTCCTGGGCCCCTACATGGCTCAGTCCAGAAAGCATCTGCCTTCTGCTCTTCCGCCCAGGTCATAATCTCAGGGTCCTGGGATCGAGTCCTGTGTCAGGCTCCCTGCCCTCGGGGACTCTGCTTCTCCCTCTCCCTCTCCCACTCCCTCTGCTTGTGCTCTCTCCCCCTCTGTCAAATAAATAAAGTCTTTTTAAAAAATGAAAAATTAAACATGATCCAAGTAAATGCATTTTCACAATTATTTAAGACTTATTCCCATGCACAGTTTTTCTATGACTTTAAAAATGTGCTTTCAAATTTTTATTATTCATTTCAGGTTTGTCATTTTAAAAATGATCTGCATATAATGGCATAAAGTCATCAATAATATCCGGATGAGACGTATTTAAAAAATAATCAATCAGAAGAAGCATCTGCATTCATAGAAGTGGATCTGGAAAGGGGGAGTAAATTGTGTTAATAAAGTAGTTTTGAAAATAAAAAGAAAAAGAGGGCACTTGGGTGGTTCAGTTGGTTCAGCATCTGCCTTCGGTTTAGGTCATGATCTCAGGGTCCTGAGATCGAGTCCCACGTCGAGCTCCCCACTCCTTGGTGAGTCTGCTTCTCCCTCTCTCTCTACCTGCCACTCTCCCTGCTTGTACTCTCTGGCTGTTTCTCTCTCTGTTAAATAAATAAAATATTTTTAAAAGAAAGAAAAAGGCAGGAAACATAGGCGGCACTTGCCTGAAGTTTATTTTTTTATTCGACAGGCTTTTTTAAACTGCCGTTGAAAAAGTCAGTCATAAATAATTTGCAAAGAATATTTACACAACACACTTATTTTAAAAGAAAATGATACAATACGAATTTCAGGATTTCATTCACTAAGCACTCGAGATTAGAAGTAGATACACAATAGGACATTGTTAGTAGCACGCATGTAATTAAGACAGGAAGTCTGTGTGGTTTAAATGTTGAAAGGGCCAGGGCCAGAGAGAGAAAAAGACCAAGATTAAGGAACGGAAAGAGAACAACTCAGGAAAGCATTATATTAATTTGGTTATCTCATTACTACTTCACGGTGTGTTTATTTTGTAATTAATACGTAGCACTCAAATAGCTAGACTTCACCCTACCCGTCCAAAGACGATCACTTTGGCGATTTCTGCCTTTTTCCCATGGAAGTATTTTCCATCCTACAGTAAAGTACAACATACAGTTACAAAATTATTTTTCCTGTGTGGCATTCCTTCTGTGCAAAAGAAATTGCCTGATGTCACTGACCTGTAGGCCCAGGTAATCCTAGTAGCAGACTTTAGTGTATTCAGCTGGAGTCACAGAGCTGTAATTATTTATGGCACAAAAGTTAATTAGATTATCAGCTGAGGAAGTAAAAGTATAGGAAAAAGTCCAGCATATTTCACCAATGAACAAGAAAATAATCTCCACCTCCCCTGCCCCGCATAGCCAGTGGTTATTGTGTTTTGTATACACATCCTTCCTTTCTGAGACTGCAAGGGAACACTGCCCTAAAGATATAACACTGCAGAGATGTAGCTAACATAATTTTTTGGCACCGAGTTTAGTTCAAAAGGTTTAGGTAAGTGTATTCATAGATTTAAACCAATCAAATTACAAAGCCAATTCCTGCATTAATTTTCCAGCTAACTTAATTATACAGCCCCAAGCTCTGACTTCTCATCAATTAAGTGAGCTGTAAAAATCTGGAGCCCAGCTCTACAATGTATTAATCAACACATCTGATGTAGGGAAACAGACTTTATTATGGTCCCTGGGCTGGAAATCAAACCAGTAACCACTGTTGATTTAGCCATATTTAGCTTAAAGACACATTAATACCTTAGTTAATTTTTAAAAGTTGCACCAGTTGACCAGATAAGATAGCCAAGTAGATACTAAAGAAGCAAAGGGAAAAAAAAAATAAGTGCTAGTGACGAAACACAAAGTAACAATATTTTAAAATTAAAGAAAAAGTCAGAGGACAGGTGTCAAGCAGAAGTCAAGAGCTGCCTGAATATGGCAGAGAAGAGGCAAAGCCACAGTTGACAATTAGAAAACCCCTCAAGGAAGACAACGTAGAACAGCCCCCTCCATGGCCCCGTCCCAGGTGTGCTTAGTGGTACATCTATTTAGTTAGATCAGACTAAAATGACCATGAGCTGGTTCAATTCCAAGTTTCTATGTTACCTCATTAGAGGCTGTCCCCTCAAAATAACTTAAGACGCTGTGCTGGGCTTGCATGATTACTCTATTTTAGGCAACAAAAAAAGAGGAAAAATGGAAGCTAGAGAGATCCCATTCCTTCTTTTTACTGCAAGATGACGAAAATACCTGGCTCAATGCATTAGACATGTTTCTGTACAAAATTGGCAGACATTTGAGAATCGTGGTCTATAGTTTGCAGAATAGAAGAAAAACAATTTTGGAAAGGAATTTCAGTTATTTTATTTTATTTTTTAAGTAGTCTCTATACCCAACATAGAATTCGAACGCATAACCCTGAGGTCAAGAGTCACAGGCTCTACTCATTCAGCCAGCAGGACATTCCAGTTGATTTCAATCAATAAGAATCTAGTATTTGTACACACTGGCATTTCCCAAACATACATGGTGTTCAGATCAATCTTAATTAAAAAATAAAATGGATTATACGCAGTAAAGACGTACTTATTGCCTAGAGACCAAGTTCTAAAAAACATTCAGGATGGCATCTCACTTTCCCCTTCTATCACTTTTGTGTGACAGCTAAGTCTTAAAATTGAACCCAAAATACCCATTCTCAAGCCATTTCCCCTTTTTTTTTCTTCCACTTCTGTTGAAAATCCATGGAATGAGAAAACAATAGATAATGTATTTTGTAGACATTTTCCCAAAGTAGATGAACTTTTTATTTTTAATTTAAAGCCAAAAGGAAGTATCTAGTCCTTGCTGGGAAGTGGACTGATCAATGTGATATCTGATTCCAATGTCCTCACCAAGTAACAGCCAAGTCCTGGTTCTTGGGACTCAGAGGGTGATCCCACCGTGACCTTCTACTCTAGCAAAGCTTCAGACCACTTCTGTCCCACACCCTCAATGAGCTGGGTCACTCACCTTTTGAAAATCTTCCTTCCTCTTCCCACCCACCATCATCATCCTCGCCAAATATGGTCTCAAGGATTAAGAAATATGAAAAGTACTCTTTCTCACACAGAGGGTATAATATTTTTTTCAAAAGATTTTATTTATTTATTCATGAAAGACACAGAGAGAGAGGCAGAGACACAGGCAGAGGGAGAAGAAGGCTCCAGGCAGAGAACCCAACGTGGAACTCAATCCCAGGACCCCAGGATCACGACCTGAGCCAAAGGCAGACGCTCAACCACTGAGCTACCCAGGTGCCCCCAGAGGTATAATCTAAATTGAGAAATGTCCATAAAGTCTCCATTAGTTCGGAGATCTGGACTAATAATCTTCAACTTCATAATCTTATGATGTCCCTCTCAGCTGACTTCTTGGTTTCTATAGCAATTAGATATTATACTGTATTATACTATATTATATCATATAATTATGTAATCACTGATGAGATATATAGATCACTATTATGTACTTTCCCAACCCCAAAGTCTTTGCATTTTACATTTACTTCTTTTACATTTTCCTTTTCTTCCTCCAATATAATTTGCCTGTGTTCCCCACGGTGAGAATATGTCCTGTTTGATGAAAGTGAGATTTTTTTGACGCAAAGTATTTCTGCATAAATTTGATGCCCACATTAGCAGCCCACAGAATAGGGAGGAGACTGAGTTATCATAGATGATCACGCCCAATAGCTCTTGCAGGCCCTTATGTTTATTTAATTCTCAAAACTGTCCTCAGGACTGAGGGTTTGATCCTCATTCTAGACAAGAGGAAACTGGCCTTCACAGAGGTGCATGTGCGTGGCCCGGCTGGGGTATGATCCCCAGTGAATTTATCTACGAGCCTTGAACACCAGCATTGCATGATGTATTTTACATCTCTTCTTTTATTCCTTTTTTTTTTTTTTTTTGAACTCACACTTTACAAACCTCCCACTGGTTTGCATCTGTGCCATTTCCTTTCCTTATTATCTGAACCGTGATTTAGGGAAGACAGAATTTTGTTAACACCGGAAAGATAATTAAAAATTATATATAACTATGATTACTTTGGGATTCAGATGACACCTTGTTAAATACAGGTTTTTGAAAATATTGTTGATGGGTCACATTTCTCTGACCTTCCTTATACTCTATAATTCATTTGTATAAGGCATGAATGATTTTACAATGAATTAAATAAACTTTTTTTTTAAAAAGGTATCTATCTCAAAGGGCATTTTTGTTACTTTTCTGATAAGGCCAAACCAAATCAAAGCTTTAGAACACTCCTTTTAATTTAAAAAAAATGAATAAAATGTAACATTATATATTAATAAATGTATGTATATTGAATTCAAAGAGATAGGAATGAGTTGATTACACAGAATTTATATAGTGAGTAATAGGAAGGATTGTAAGGATCTGCAGATATGAATCTGCCAGCTAACATCAGTGATATTTACTCACTAGGTCTTAGATCCATAAAATGGAAGCAATGAATCATCACAAGTTTATTGCGGTAATTCAGTGACTTTCAAAGAGATAATATGAGTGAAGAGATGAGTCAAGTACTAGGCATATCATAAGCACTCGGTATATGGAAGTTATTATACAATAAGAAAAAAGCCATTAGAGATGGTTCTTCATTTATGAATATTATGGAGTAGCTGTTATGACTGAGTTGTCAAATGGTCTTGGGGTAGGTTTCAGAGGAGTGAGTTAATTTTGGAGTCATATAATTTCAGAGCTGGAAAGAGCCCTGGAGATAAATTGTCAGTGCCTACGCGTGGGCGGGGGTGAGGAGGTGTGCCAATCACGCCCTCACCCCCTGAAAATCGTGTCTGGGGAATGGGACTTGTGCTTTGAGAAGTTTCTTCAATGTACTTGCAGTTTATATGATCCGATCTGCTTAAGGAGAGAGTCCTGCATCGTTTTCCATTCTCGTGGGTCTGCAGAAATGGCAGAAGGAGAAAACAGCTGTGGGAGTTAAGGGCCAGGAATGCCAAGTGATGTATTTGCAGCCCCAGCACACAGGGCAGCAGTACAGGAAGTGGTCAGCAGGACTTCGGACTTCCAGGATTTCTCCTTCCCTGCCGGCATGTGCTCGCTTCCTCTTACCATCCACTTCCACTGAAACTGTATTCTTCTCAGCCAAGGAATTATAAATAGCTTTGGAAAAGATTGTTTTTAAACACAACCTGGCTTAAATGAGCCCGTGGTACACATCATATGCTCTGCCTTCAGAGCAGTCGTCTTGCTCCACAATGACAACCACAGGCAAAGGCCCCGTTTCAACATAGAGAAGAAAAGCTGTCTTTGATCTCTGCAGGAAAGGTCCTTTTTAATCACCCCTGGAAGTGATTTCAAACAGCGGGTATTTTTAGCTTTCTCTCAAAGTTAGAAGGGTGTATGTATGCCTGTATGCAGGGGAGTGTGTGCATGGGTGTGTGTTTGTGTGTGTGTGTGTGTGTGTGTGAGAGAGAGAGAGAGAGAGAGAGAGAGAGAGAGAGAGAGAGAGATGTGTCTGTGTGTTTAGTTCTCTTGGATTATTTTTATATATCCATATCCTGTATTCCATCGGATTGTACTGCAAATAGCTCATCAAGAAAACAGCAGAGAGAACTAAGATGGGCTTTATTAATCAAGGTCATCCTTTTAACATACCCTTGGAGGTGTTAAGGCCCGAGAGTACGAAACACCAGCCAGGGCAAGTTTCACCCGGTGACACCAAGCTCTCTGCCTCTTTCGGGAAAATACTGTCTTTTCCGAGTTAGATTAACTGCCAGTCAACGCCCTCTCCTTTTCATTGAAATACAGCTTGAGTCCTTTTCTGTTTCCTTGTTTCCTGAAAAGTAAATTTAAACGAACGCATTAGGCTCCTGTCCCCCAGCAGAGAACCACAGGGACAGAAGCAGGTCCAATAGCAGCACCATTTTGCTAGTCGGGTTTGAAAAGGGGATCTGTCTGCAAGGTGCTTTATCACCCTAGAAGCATCTGCCACAAAGCAGCTCCGTGGCCCCCAACCCAGTGAGGCCTTTGTGCTGGCAGTTTAGCAGAACTGGGGTGGCGAGGGAGGGTGGCTCTGGAACGAGGGTGCAGGAAAATAATCCTCACTGCCCGTGCCCGGCTGCTCACCTCCCGGGACGCAGACACTCAGAACCAGGCAGTTGATATTTTAACCAGATTCTTAAGATGAATTGTATGTATTTCTTCAGTAAGATTACAGGACAATTTTGTTTCCTCAAGACATTGCCACAACCTTTAAGGAAAATAAGGCAAAACAAAGCAACACACACATATTTTGCCCACTGGGTGGGAGGGACAGGTGGTACCAGAAGGCCAAACCTCTTGCACCAGTACTTTCTAGTCATCTGTAGAATAATAGACTTCTCACCCAGTCACAAGCAGTTCAGCAATTGCCAAAGCTGTTCTGAAATGCTCTGGAATCAGAGTCCCTGTTCCCATCCCCAGCAGAGCCACTTTGTGAATATGGGACATCAGGCAAGGTGCTTCATGGTTTCAGCCTGGGTTTCTCCCCCTGCAAAGTAAGGTGAGCAATGTTTGCAGGAGCTCAGCTGCCCCAGGCTCCCCGGAGATGATGTTTTATCCCATGTCTCTCCCCACATCCATTCCGTGCTCCTCTCAGGCCCTAGGAGCTGCCGCCCATCCAGATCGGGGGATTTTGCACCATAACGGTTGCCAAATACTAAATTCGTGCTTTCTAGATAACTGCCCTTAAATGTTTATTAGCACAAACTGCTGTTGCATGCTGAGAAGTTGTGAATGATGCAGGAGATGGAGCACAGGCAAATGGTTAGAGATTTGTAGCTATAATTTTTTTTTGCCCTGCTGAACTTAGCACTTGCCTTCTACCAGTATTTCCTAAAACAACCTTCTAGTTTTAGCCTGACAGCTATACAGCTGTCACTAAATAGAAGCAACATAGAATCCAGAATCAGAGGGTTGGGGTGATGGGGGGATAGGTGGGAGAAAATCTCAGCCACACACGTACCTGCTGTATAATGTGGCTACAAAAAAGTCTGACGTGCTGCATCTGTGCTTGCTCATCTGAGAAATAAATAGGTAAATCTTTCGGATTGCAAAGTCTGTGTAAAGGAATATGAGGCAGGGGGATCCCTGGGTGGCGCAGCGGTTTGGCGCCTGCCTTTGGCCCAGGGCGCGATCCTGGAGACCCGGGATCGAGTCCCACATCGGGCTCCCGGTGCATGGAGCCTGCTTCTCCCTCTGCCTGTGTCTCTACCTCTCTCTCTCTCTGTGTGACTATCATAAATAAATAAAAAATTAAAAAAAAAAAAAAAGGAATATGAGGCAGACATCCTAACTCGTTGCCTGGCATTTAGGGGAAACAATTTAGTTTCCTTGCTCTTTTGATGAGGAGATTCTGAGTAAGTAAAATAAAGATTAAAACAGGTATTTCCCACTTCCCTGGAAATGGTGCATTCCTGGGGCAGCCCAACGACACATGTCAGGGTGTTGTAACATACAACAAACATCACACCTGCAAGGTGACTCTCAGGCAAGTGCGTTGTTCACCTGAGCACCTGCCAAATGCCAGTAGTGCTGAGGAGACGGAGCCTCAGGTGAGGACTCTCCCCGAAGGGAAGGAAACACTTTACATTTTACAACTAACCTGTAGAAGATCACTTTATACACTATAGAACCAAGAAAAAAAATCAAATGTCACTTATTATGCATATTATTTATAATAAAAATAAATTTAGACCAAAAAGAGGGAGACATACATTTACTTGTGAATGATGCAGAAAATGGTGCCGGTTGTCTTTGACATACAATGCTGTGCCTCAGAAGATTATACTTTTGAGCTCTGGAAGGGAAACGAGACAGCAAGTCCAGGAGCATGAGATGCTTGAGATTAAATTTTTTTCATTATTGTAATTTCAGCATGTGATTTTTTTTTTTTTTGCCCCAACTTGCAAAATATGTTTTCCTCCTTGAAAATGAAGTCTTCGATAAGTGTCTTGCAGTCATCTTAGATACAATCACCTTGGGTGGTTTAAATTTTAGTTTGGGTCTTATATAATCTCACCCAGCCCACCCATTGCTTATTCGTCAAGGACTATTTACAGACAAATAAGAGGCTACAGAGAATATACATTCTATTGAAATTTTGTAATAAAACAATCTAATTTACAAAGCCCTTTTCTCTTGTAAAGGCAGTTGGGGAGCAACATAATTAAATGACTGCCATAAAATTAAGAGAATCTATTTTCTAATCTCATTTGAAAAGTTGGCTGGGATCTTAACATAATAGCTATATTATTTTTATAGTTTCTCTCTTCCTGTTTGTCTTCATACATGCTGTGGTCCTCTCAATGAGTTTTCTCGGTCGTTTCTTTTAAAGTGTACTTTGTACCATGAAAGGCCAAGTGTTTTGGGATGTCTGCATAAAGAAATATTTGAAGATGATTTTGCCATGCAATAACTGACTATTAATATGTCTAGGAAGGAATCCAATACCTTAATATATAACTTGAGAAACCATCAAGAGAGATGATGTCCAAACAAGTTGAAAGAAGAAAACAAATCAAATTGATTTATGTTGACCCTAAAATCGTTACTGAGCAACTTCCCATCATCTTTACCACTAACCCCTAAGTCCTTATTTCCCTAAAATATACCATTCCAGCAGGCGTATGACCCCTTTGCAAGTCCCAGGAACCTTGGAATCCTGTCTAGGCACCGAGCAGGAATTTTTATAAATGCTTTCATGGAAACAAAGCCAAACTAGCATTCTCTCCAAAAGTTCTATTTTTCTGGGAAGAATTTTGCTCTTTACTCAGATCATGGTGATAAAGTGTTCTTGTGCCATTACAGATGGACCTAAATGCTCTCCCTCACATCTCCTCTCAGTCTTACCATGGTCGGGCCCCGTCTTGAATTCCCCATGCCCCCTGTCCCACTCCCTTCTCCCCACAGCCTGCAGAGCTCTCATGGGCCATGCAGCCACTTGGCAATTACTCACAGACAGTCTTAGATTTTTCTCTGTACGTTTCCTGTATTCTTGTTCCCTGCCTTCCACCCCCCAGTTAGGCTATAATTCCCTTGACGTCAAGGAAAACTAACAGAAAAGTATTATGTGAAGACCAACTGGGGGCCACTCAGGATTCTGTACAGGAAATAGAAAACATTGCAGGAGCTTAAATAGACAATAATGTCTCAAAAGCAATTCAGTGGTCCAAAAAATGTTTGAGAAAAAGTTTCGTGGGCCTCCAGGAAGGAATTTCAGAGGAAGAAACAACATATGCACCGGCTTTCTCATTCCAGCAAGACCACCACCAAAACTATCTAGTTCAAGGACACATGTCATTCAGTCTAGAAAACTGGGCAGCCAGAAACCAGAGAGGTTCACCACAGGAGCCCTGGGAGCAGCCAAAGGATCCCGAGCATGAGCCTTGTATGTGCTACACACAGACATCTTATCTCAACAATGTTGCTGAAATCTCAGAAGCAGCCCAAGCGGCAGGAGGATGGCCTCCATTCTGTTTCTACATCACAAGAGGGTCCAGAATTCAGTGGCAAAGGATCTGAAGAATGTCATTTTGGTGTTCCAACCCTTGTGGTACTCAGCAGAATGGGACAGGGAGGAATGGAAACTGAGCAGCTGATCCATCTCCAGGAGCCACACACTGTTTTCCCAGCACTATACCAAGACCTTTTGTATACTAACCTATTCAATCTATAAAACCATGTGTGGTTGATAATATTACCTTATATTAAAGACAAAAGAATTGATGGGGCACCTGAGGGGGTCATTCCATTGAGTGTCTGCCTTCAGCTCAGGTCTTGAACTCAGGGTGGGATCGAGTCCCAGGTCTGGCTCCCTGCTCTGCAGGGAGTGTGCTTCTCCCTCTGCTCCTCTTCCTACTCGTGCTCTTTCATTCTCTCTCTCTCTCTTTCAAATAAATAAATAAATAATTTAAAAAATATATAAAAATAAAGACCAAGAAATTGAGATTCAAGGAAAAGGTGTGGGAGAGGCTGCCGATCAAGCACCCACCTGTGCCGACACAATGCTCAATGACTTGCAGACATTATTTCCCTTAATCATACTGCCAGTCTCGTCATATCAGGAGTAGACAGATGATAGGGAGGCTCAGCGAGGCAAAATATTTTTACCTATCTGATACAAAGTGAAAGAGTTGCCATTCAAATCCTTGTTTGTCTGGTGGCAAACTTCATAATCTCTTCATCAACATATGATTTCCAAATACTTTGAAAATGCTGTTGCATTTCCTTTGATGTTTGGCATACTGTTTAGTGATCAAAGTAACATGGATTTATTGATAATAACTTCCAGAATAACTGATCTTGAGTAAGAGTGACTCATGCTGATCTGATCATTAAAGGGTAATTCTTCTTTAGGCTGGAAAACAAATTGTATATAGAAAGTAATATAATGCAGATATTTTTAGCAGAATATAAAAGTTGTTCTTTATATTTCTGAGGATACAGATGCAATATTTTGTTAAAGAGGGCCTACTAGCCTATGTGATCCTATAGTATATGTTCTATCATTTTATCTTATATATTAAGAATAATAACTTTTAAATAGTTGTGTTTATATTGCCAATAATTCTAGATTTTTATGATAAATAGATAAAGGTAGATTGCATAAAACCAGGAAAATGAATGCCAAAATTTAGGCGGTCAGAGAATCATTTAATTTCCATAACATCAGTCTCATGATGAGAAATGACTCTTCTGACCCTGATGATAGAAGACAGAGAACAAGGAAATGTGACTCTGCTTCCTCTAAAAGTGCATAATTGACTTAGGGAGTGAGACGATAGATGCCCTGAGACATATCACCATCTTTTCCTTTTTGTCCCTGTGGTTCATCATACAGGTTTTGTGATCAAAAGAGTACAAGGTGAGATCAACGGATTGAGGTCATTTGGCCTCCATAAAAATTTTAAACGAACAAATAAACCAAAGCAAACTCTGACAACGGACTCAGGATTTTTTCAGAAGGCCAGGACTCAAGAACATGATATTCTGACAAGACAGTATTTTTAGGAAGGAGTGAAAGTGAGTGGCCCATGAAATATGTGATCTCCATGGGCAGGAGTACAAAGGTGGGTCTAAGTATGACTTCTCCAGGTGAGCTGCCGGTTAGCTTTTAGGAAGGAAACTTTTTTTTTTTTTTTAATTTCATGACAGAGCAGAACTATTAACAACACTGACAATCAGAAACAGTCTGTGTCACTGATAACGAGGCTAAGTGTTACATTAGAGACATTTCCTCATAGAGGCAATTGGTTGTATTGTAGGAGAAGGATTGTCAGAAGCTGTAGCTAAACAAGAAGCAGTGACAGAGCATGTGGGTTTAGGAGAAACAGCAGCATCTTGGGTTGTAATTCCAGGCAATTTTCTGTTAGCAAAGGTAAGGACATCTCTTTCTCTCTTGGGCTGAGGCTTTGTTTCATTTTATGCTCTTCTACTCTGCTCCCCCACGCCCTCCCCACTGCCACCCTCCAAAAAAATTATGTTCTAGTCATGAACACAGATTTGGAGATAATTAAGGCATGATGTATTTGTCAGAGTTCTCAAGAGAAATGGAACCCTGGATATAGGATACACAAAGACAGACAAACATATTTACATGAGATAGAGAAGAAGAGAGAGACATTTAATTAAGGAGATGGGTAAGTCCACCATCTACAGGGTGGTCCAGCAGGTGGCGGGCCCATGCTGAAAGTATAGTTGAAGTCTAAAGGTTATGTGCTAGTACAATCCCCCCTTGCTCAGGGAAGGTCAGTCTTTTGTTCTACTTGGGCCTTTGAGTGATTGGATGGAGCCCACCCACATTATGGAGGGCAATCTGGTTTACTCAAAGTTAACCAATTTAAGTGTTAATCATATCAAAAACATCATGGCAGAAATATCTAGAATGATATTTCACTGAATGTTGGGCACCATGGCCTAGCCAAGTTGGCACAGAAAATTAAGCACCACACATGCTATGGCTAAGACTATTTTTAAAAGTGAAGTTATGTTAAATTGATATTTGTACCAGGTAAACAAAAAAAAAAAAAGATTCTACCTTTGAGTAAGATGATGAAAGTACATGTAGTAAGATATAACATATTGTTTAGATTATTCAGCCCAATGAGAAACAGAGCCATAGTTATAGCTGGTTACCAAGGAGGCAAACAAAATTGGTACCATGTTGACTGGCAAAAATAAAGCAAATAATCATGGAATAACAAAAAAAATAGTTTAATTTTTCAAGAAGAGCTCAATAGGCAAGTCATTTTCATTTAAATAAGAAGGGCAAAACTCTGGTTTCTCTAAACAGTTTTCGAATTGTCCTGAACTTTTTGGATCTTCTTCCACTAAAGCTACTTTACAGACTCATTCTTACAGAGCATAAGAGAAATGAAATCACAAATATGGAATCCCAGTGGCATAGAATCACTGAATGTGAATATTGAAGCAGGTCTCAGACTTAACTGAGAGTGCATAACCGGACTAAAAATTAATTTTACAAATTCTTAGTTCATACCTTCCTCATTAAACCTGGGTTTTACAAAGAAGTCTCCAACTAAAGAAAATATTTAAAACAATGTAACTCAGACACTATTCTATGTGAATTGGTGGAGGGAAACTGTATCATTGACTCTACTGCCTTGATACCTGACAAAATGAGCAAAACCAAACCAATGAAACCTACTAAAATATTATAAGCATAAAGGGGAACAACTCATCAACAATATTTAAAATATTCTGGCAAAGAAATAATTTCGGCAAAGATCAGAGTGATTTCCCGTTTATTTATTTATTTATTTATTTATTTATTTATTTATTTATTTCAGAGAGAGAGTGCCAGGTGTGCCTACAAGGGTGGGTGGAGGGGCAAAAAAATCTCAAGCAGACTCCTCACTGAGCAGGGAGACAAACATGGGGCTCAGTCACAGGACCCTGAGATCATGACCTGAGTTGAAACCAAGAGTCAGATGCTAAACCCACTGAGCCACCCAAGTGCCTCTCCCTTCCCCTATCCTTAAAATGCCATTCTGCCTGAAAAGAATACATGTAAAAAAAAAATCTTGAATATTTGTAATATTTTCCCCTCCAAGGTGGGGAAAGCATCCAGTGGAACCGAATAGGTAGGCTAGAGGACATGGAAGAGGAGGAGGAGGAAGAGAAAGAGGAAGAGGATGATAGCAAGACTTCCAAGTATTGAAACTTTTACTCCAGAAGTTTGGAGGAGGCAGGAAATATCTTAGAGTCTCATTCTTCTCTGGGGTGTCTAGCGGAAATGGAAACAATAAAAATTCTGAGGTATTCTTTCATGGGCGTAAGTTATCCTTACAGCTTTGAAAATTGAATTTTGATAAAATGTGTTCAACAAAATCTCAGAGAAAAAAGAGCAAAATTGTGGTTTCCAAGAGTTGCTGCCCAGAGCTCCCATTCCAATCCTTTGCCCTCTACTGCATATTTAAGAGAATGAAAATGGAGAAAGCGTGAGCCAGACCTGGGGAGTAGACCCGAGAAGGTAAAAAACATTGAATGGCCACGATGCACACTGACTAGTGAGGGGATGGGGCCAGAGGGCTGAGGGCCATCTAGGGAAACAGAATCTTTGCAAGCCTCAGATAAACAGACTGGGGTTGGGATGGTGGGGGTGGGGAGTAAAAATTAACCTAAGAATGGAGACTCTTTCAAGTTATCCCTGCAGGAAAACTCAGTAAGACCATCAATTCACTGAGTTTAGCAAAGAGATACTGCTCAGGTCAAAAAAAGAAGTTACAAAACAAAGAAACTGCAAGGAAAAGAACAAACACAACAAAATGAGGACCAGCACAACATTAGAACAGGACAGACAAATATATTAGAAATGTCTAAACAAAGCTGGGATTTAAATTACTGACATAGAAGTTAAGCTGTAGATAGTCTGAATGCTAGCAAAGAGCTCAGAGATTAGAGCAATTAAGCAGAGATAATTGCTGTGGAACACAAAGAGGCCTTTGAATAATCCCTGTCCCTGAGGTTGAGAACTCAACAAACGTGAAGAAAAAAAAAAAAAAAGAATTTAAATATGTAACAGAATTATATTTCTTCTAAATAACGACCAGAGTCTGCAGAGGTAAAGGGCAAAAGGTTTCTCAGATACAGAACAATCGACACTGGCATGTCCTGGGTAAGCTAGTAAACATCAAAGAGAAAGGAAGAATTTGTTCAAGAATATAGGACCCAAAACAAGTCACTTTGCAGGGCAAGCGGGGGAAGGGACTGTGCAGTCAGATCCCCAGTTCTCAGCAAGAGGACAACAGAGTGCACTTACCAAAGATGGACTAGAAAGAGAATGGGACCTCACAATACAATATCCAGTCTTGTTGTTATTTATTATAAAGGCAATAGACCAACATTTCACACAGGAATCAAGTCAAAGACACAGCTTCCGTGAGCCTTTCTTGGAGAGAAACAATTATTTATGACAAAAGCCTGCCTAGCAAAAGATAAATGTAGAAGCCCCGGTAAAAGTACAAGCTCAGCCCACAATGTCAAAGCGCAGTAGAAAATACCCACACAGTTCTGGGAAGACAGATGTCCCTCACACAGAAGTGCCACACGCAGGGCCCCCATGAGTCCTCCTTGCAAACCAGCCAGAGGAGGGAATATGCTTGTTGCTGAGATGAGCTCAAACAAGCAATAAACAAAGAAAAGACAGGAGATAAACACTGAGCACATTGAAACCAAAGACTGAGACCCACATAGAAATCATGGGCACAGATGACATGTTAAATATTATAAAACTTGAAAAACTAAAATGTTGAATTATGGCAGCAATGGAAACTCATCTACGACTAGGACTGTGTCTATGAATCTTAGCAATGACTTCTGTTTCCAACTATTTATTTTTCTTCCGGTAAACTGAAATAGTATTAAAACTTTTTTTTCTAAAAACCGAGACTATAGAGTATGACTCCATATTTCTCAACTTATTTCTTGCTACATATTCTCACTTCATTTCATTCTTTTTTATATGCATAGTAGGAAAATAACTTAATGGTCATTTCTAAGAGATTTTTACAGGATTTTAAAAATCTTTGTTATAATCTAGTTACTTTAATTTTGGGGGGAAAAATACAAATTTCAAAAAATTTAAAATGAATTATTTTTTAAAAACATTGTTTAGGTAGAAAGGGAATCCCCCAACAAGCCATTAAAAGTTGTGAGAAATAGGGGCTTCTGGATGGTTCATTCAGTTAGTGCCTGACTTTTGATTTAGGCTCCGGTCATGATCTCAGGGTCCTAGGATTGAGCCCCCTCTCAGTCTCTGTGGTGGGCATGGGGTCTACTTAAGATTCTCTCTCTGTCCCTCCCCACATGCTCTCTCTCTTTCAAATAAACAAATCATTTAAAAAATATATAATCAATCAATCAATTTCTAAGGAAATAAAAAAACAAAATTACTTTTCAAACTAAACATAAAACATGGGTAACTGTAGCTCTGCTTTCTGCTTTGGTTTAAGAGTTCTTTCTTTTTTTTTTTAAGATTTATTTATTTATTTATTTATTTATTTATTTATTTATTTATTCATGAGAGACACAGAGAGAGAGAGAGAGAGAGAGGCAGAGACACAGGCAGAGGGAGAAACAGGCTCAATGCTGGAAGCCCAATGTGGGACTAGATCCCAGGACCCCAGGATCGCGCCCTGGGCCGAAGGCAGGCTCTGAACCGCTGAGCCACCCAGGCATCCCAAGAATTCTTTCTTATTCAGAAATTCAAACATATAGGAATGCTACTTCTCTGTATCACTCATTTTTAGAAACAGTAATATCTGAAGCAATGAGGAATCACACCAATTTCAGAATCTGCACCTCATTCTCTCAATGATGGTGCTTCAGGCACCTTGGATATGTTATATACACAGATAGTGTATTAGCATCTGCCATCAGTGGTCGCCAGAGCCCTGTTGTCTGGAGCAATTCTAAGAAGTTGTTTCCTTGCAGATACTTTTCATACTTTCTTTGAACCACTGCAATTACAGGAGTGAGTTTTAGCACTATTGGTGATGGTGTTATAGTAATACTAGTAGTAGTAATACTGGCATAGCAATATCAGTGTTATTATTACTACTAGAAATAGTCCTAGTATTATAATAGCTATAAGCCTACTGAGCATATCAATCAGTCTCCTGGTGCTGCTGTGATAATTACCATAAACTGGTTGGCTTGAAACAACAGAAATGTGCTTGTTCACAGTCTTGGAGTTTCTTGCCTACAATCCTTGGCATTCCTGGGCTTATGGAAATATCACTCCCATCTCTGCCTCTGTCTGAACATGGCCCCCTCGCTGTGTCTCTGTGTCTTCAGATCTCTCTCCTTATAAGGATGTGGGTATTGGATTTAGGGTCTACCCTAATCCAGTAAGTCTTTTTACCTAATTGCTGGGTTTTGATTACTTAGGGTCTGCAAAACCCTGATGTCCAAGTAAGGTCATATTCACAGGTACCGGAGGTAAGGACATATCTTTTGAGGAACACAATTCAACCCACAGCAATTGCTATTTAGACTGAGCACCCTTTTTTTAACCTACACAAATGGCAGCTAGATATTGTACAACCTAAAATATCCCTTGGTCAACTTGTTTCTACATGTGTGCTATCATCTCTCCTTAGAAAGTTGCACTTAGAACCTAGAGAAGCCTTCTGAGGATTACTTTTTCATGTCACTTCTTTAGTTTACTCTGCAAGGAGAACCTGTGCACTCATTCATCCATTAAGATAGTCTTCAAAACCTTCAAGCCTGGAAACATTTGCTTCCTGACACTAGAGATACAAGGTTGACATTTCTCATGTCTTAAACATCTTCCCCAGCTCTGCTCCTCACATTTCCATCTGACTATAGTAATAGTTCTTTACATTTTCATTCATGCAAAAATCAAGGAAGTTCTAACATTCTGGAAATATTTCTGGATTTAAAACCTTATATTTAGGTACATCTTCTTAATTCATACATGCTTCTGGCATAAGAAAGAAAGAAATCAAGTATTTTTGTGTCTGTGTGCATTCCCCTAATCAGAATGGTCATGCATCAAAAAGTATGATAAAATGATTTCCTGAATCTCCGTTAACTGTATACTTGCTTCAAGGGCAATCCAAGGGGTTGAGGAATTCAACCCCAAAGCATGTCTTCCAAGTCCCAGGACTCTGGGGAGATGGAGTCTTGCCCCACATGGTCTAGGAGTGAGCTGAGAGAGTAGGCTGGCTGGGCCGGCAAAGGGCAAGGATGGAAGACCATATTTGTATTTCATACCCAACCACCACATAACCTTCCTTTTAGTGACAAACCTCATTTTCCTTTGGAAAACACCTCACTGTGTTCAGTTTTGGAAAAATTCTTAAGTGAAGTGTCCACTCTGTGTCAGGAAGGGAGCACACAGAGGACACGAGTTAGGCCAGATTAGCTCTGTGTGATTGTGAAGTATGGGAAGAATGATGAGAAGCTAGGAAGGAGGGGGGCAGAAAAGAATCTGGAAATAATTCATTCCAGCAATAGCGTCTCAATCCATAAGCAAGAAACTCCTGCTGCTCTCATACCCAAAGCTGTCCTTCCTGGCTTTTTTTGGTTTTGTTTTTTTGTTTTCTTTGAGTCAGCTTTTTCCCTCTTCTTTCCAGATCCTGCAAGCTACCGCATTCTTTGAAAGCATGTCTTTTCTGATTTGTAATCAAAAATCTGTTTCTCTTTTTTGTGGCCAGAGAGCCCTGCCATAGTAATTAACATTGAACAAGATGCTGAGTGAGTGGATTTGCTTTTCTTCCCTCATTTTATCCCTATGATGATTCTGTGAGGTAGTTAGTGGTCTTGCTGCTTTCGGAACAAGGGGAACAAGTTTCACACATTATATATATATATATATAATACATACATACATATATATATATGTGTGTGTGTGTGTGTGTATTAAGGATGTTGAATGTCACATAACTAGTTTAACTGGTTGGCACTGAGATCAGGAATAAAACAAAGGAGTCTTGATTCCCAGTTAATTGCAGGTCCCTCCTACCATGCTCTTCTCCTCAAACACAGTTTTATAAAGCCTAATTCACCAATGGCATGGGATTTTTGAAGCCACATTGGTTGTCTGGAAGCTGGTTCAGGGACTGATGGACAGGTCAGCTGAGTCTCTGAGCCTTAATCCAAGCAGGGTAGCTCATCCTTCTTTCTTTTGTAAATGGAGGCTTTTCATAAATTTTATTGGGAAAAATAGATGTCATAAATTAAATATTTTCCAAATAGAAATACAAAATTAAAATATTTTAGATAAGCAAAAAATGAAGTGTTTCATGATAGTAATTCTTCACTAATTGAATTCTTCAGCTGAGTAGAAGTTGATTCTAGAATGAAGCTCAAGAATGAAGAAAATAAAATAGTAAACATATAGATAACTAAGTGAATACTGGTTATATAAAATAAGACTGATAAAGTCCATAGGGTTATGGAATTCAAGTAGAATTATAATACATTATAACAAAAATGCAAAAAAAAAAAGAAAAAGAAAAAGAAATTGATTTGAAGCCTTCTAGAATCCTGACATTGTTGGATAGTGGCCAAAGAATCATTTTATATTTGAATATAATGAATGAAAACACATTTGAAATTTATAGGATAACTACTACAGAAATGGTTTAATAATGTGTTAATAATAATTAACAAGCTAATAGAGAAAGAGATGAAATGATAAAAATTCCCCCCCCCCCCAAAAAAAGATTTAAATAAAGGAACATAGAAAAGGTAGGATGAATATACAACAATCAGTAAAATAATACACTAATTACATTAAAAAGCACCAGGTCATATTGCTCCTCTTTGGAACTCACGCAGCCACACTTAAGGGGTCTCCTAGTGAGCACAGGTGTGATAACAGGCAGTGGGATCAGAGTCCTGGACAAAACAGAAATCACTTACCTGCAGAGACCTCACATTGTAGTTGGGGAGAAAGACACAAAAACATAAGACAATGATAAGTACTGGTAAATAGAAAAACATACAACAACAACAACAACAACAAAAAAAGAAAAACAAACAACATAGAGATCTGGAGAAGACAGGGAGCAATCTGAATACAAATATCCTTAGGTCATAATACAATTCCATCGTTGAAAAACCCGTCGATTTGGTAACAAGTGTCTCTCTTCCAGATGTTATATGGTAAACAAGGCCTTTCTCTGTTGAAAGATGATAATAAACTGTGGCCATCAGTGAAACTACTGACCAAATATTTTTCTGTTTGATGGAGACCAACAAAGATAGTTCTGCCTCCTTGGAAGCTCTTGCCTGATCACCTTTCAGTCAATAAGGGGCTACACTGTAACACAGCCATGCAGCACTGGCTTCTTTGTCCTCTCTCTTTTTGCGAGAAGTTAAAAGATTTCATCAAGTGTGAATGCATTCCAAAATGGCCTGCCTCGATTCCCCACCACCCCTACAATGAGATAGCACACCAGGGGTTAAGTTACGTTATGCAGAAATGAGATTCTACAGATGTAATCACAGCCACTAATCAATTGACTTTGAGTCAATCAAACAGAAGATTAACAAAGATAATAAATGCAAATTGCTCAAATTGCTACCTTTTGCTGGTCTGTGATACACTGAGAGAAAACTAATACAGTTAGGTTAGAATGCACTTCTTGCAGAGGCACTGACTAAAAATGCAAGTGGCCCAAATAGATTAAAATCCCATAATTCAGGAAGACCATGTCAGGACACAGTAAGAAGGTGACATCTCCATGCCAAGGAAAGAAGTCTCAGCAGAAACTAACCCTACTGACTCTTTGATCTTAGACTTCCAGCCTCCAGAACAGAGAGAATAAACTTGAATGCTTCTTATTGGCCAAGAACTCGAGTTGTTGAGGTAGTGAGGAATGGAAGGCTCTGACTCCATTTCAGTATCTGTAGGACAACAAGATCAGGCTGGCTGCCCTCTAAAATGTCTCCTACCTCCCAAATTCTGTGATTCCTGGATGCTTTATGTCCATCAGAAAACTGATTCACCTTTTGTACAGTGACATTCATGACGGCCACTCTTGTCATAAAGGCATCTCCTCGTTGTCCAGGTTTTATTGGCTCACTTTGGGACAGGAACTCAGTTCTTTGGATTTCTAATGTCTGTCCTTATTATATCCTCATTGTCTCCATGATTCATTCAATTCATCTTATTTTGAGAGGTACCGATAACTTAGGGAATCTGCATAGAAAGGCAAAATCATGCTTCCTGAATGTTCTTCCACATATAATATACCATTCTACCTTTCCCTTGGCCACATTTACATAAGCACCCTCTGAAACTATTTTGATATTTTGCTATCTGACCCGAAGTTTTCATGACCACAATGTTAAAGATGGAATAAAACAATAGGTAAATGGGAGGCTAATTATCCCACCAAAAGTTTTTTCACTGTATAGAGAACTTCCTCACCCTACCTACAGATTACAAGACTTTAGATTCATGGCTCCAGATTTGGGCTGAGAATTCTAAAATACCTGCTGAGAAGGAAGGAATCAGGAGCTGTAGAGGTAAGGGGTAAGCCTACTTCTGGAGGAGTGAGAGCCTTCTGTGACGAGCAGTTGTAACACATAGTAGAAACCGAATCATCATTTGTGATGGATGCATTAAAATTATTCCGTTTAAGAGTTCTTTTTTTTTTTTCAATTTGAGAATATACTTGTGAGTTATCTACAAAGATACGGTCTATCATATATTCTCATTACTTTAATGTTCTCCTTAAATACTTTTAATATATACATAAGTAAGCCCATTAGAATACTTTTCTCGGATGAAAGATAAATCAAGAATATGCCACAAGATCCCAAGCTGACACTCATTATAGCACTCTGAGCAGTAAGGGAAGAAGAGAATAACTGAAGATAGAATCAAAGTTTTGGACAAAGGTGTTGAGCACAGCACAGCATGAGAAAGCCACAGCGTCCGTGCGCGCACACACAAATGCACTGGACATCAGTAGGGAATTGACTAGGGAAGTTATAAAACATTCACTTCATAGAAGATCACAGTCATTGAAAAAGATGGCTAACAGGTTTTAATATAGAACCTTGTATATTCAAAAGAGTAATACCAGCTCTTTCTGTGGTTCCCCTTGGATGAAAAGATTATGAGTAAATTTTATTCTCTTTGCTTAACTGCACTTTTAACCTTTATTATGAGTATTTCATATGTATGTAATTTTTTAAAAAGTGCTTAACCAAGTAAAGGCTTCCCTGCTTCTGGATTTATCACTAGGCATCATGCACGGCATAACTGGGTGTGCGGTGGTGCATGTGTGTGTGTTGTGTGCATATGTGTCTGTGTCTGAGCACTCGGCATCTTCCCCGCGGCCTCAGCTGGCCCTCTGGCATGGGTCCACCGGGTGGGATTGAGCCAAAGCAGCTATGGAAGCAGACAGATCTGCTCCATGTGCCTCACCTCACTGAGTCACACGTGGTGACAAAGTTGCATTTAGAGACTACCTGGTCCACAGTGGGCACTGTCATTTAGCTTCCATTTCTGTTGTTCTGTGTGTTTACAGGATAACCATGACTCTTTCCCTCCCCTTGCCCTTCCTTCCAAGAAAATCAAATAAACTTTTTTCTTGAACTGATAGTATCATCTGTTTCCTGAAACTTCATCTCTTACCTGAAAAGCTGGTAGGTCTTTTCCTCACTGTCTCTTTCCAAAAATGACCAAGCTTTACCTTGATGAAAGATTTTTATGTCATATATGTCGTATTTTGCCTTCTGCTCATTTATTTGACAAACATTTAGTTGGTGCCAACTCTGTGCCAAGCAGTGTGTAGGCACAGAGGAGATAGGCTTGGTCTCTACTCTCAGAAATGGAGGAGACAGATATTAAATAAATGCAGGTATAGCTACTCTCTCACTTGAGATAAGCTCTCTGATGAAAACCTGCAGTGTGCTCTGAGAGCCTGTTAGAGGTGTAGTGTGTCCCTCAAATTCATATGTTGACGTCTTGACCCTTAGTACCTCAGAATATGACCATATTGGAAGATAGGGTCTTTAAAGAGGTAATTAAGGTTAAACTAAGTCATTAGGATGAGCCCTAATCCAATATGATTGGTGTCGTTATAAAAAGAGATTAGGAGACAGACATTAACTAAGGGAAGACCACGTGAGGACACAGTGAGGAGGGGGCATCTCCATGCCAAGGAAAGACGTCTCAGCAGAAACTAGCCCGACTCACTCTTTGCTATCAGACTTTCAGCCTCCAGAACTGAGGGAATAAATTTCCGTTGTTTAAGCCCATAAAGCCTGGGTGTTTTATTATCCCAGCCCAGGCTGACTAATCATCTGTATCCTGGAACTCTAATTTTAAAGGAATATACGTCCCGGCTGAACTTGAACTGTGTTGGTCTATACCTACGGTCTCACCATAATTGCTAGTAATGCTCCCTTTACTTTCACAAGTGTCACGGCTTAGATGATGAATCCCCCGAGACACTATTGGCCAGAGGATGCTCTCCTTAGAAAGAGCTTGATGGTCAATCTAAACCAAGAACTAGACCCAACCACATGGGGGATGGGATGGGCGCGGAATGAAGAATGCTCCAGAAAATGGAAACTGCTCTATGCCACAGTCTCAAACCTGCCCTGCCATTTGACCCCTTTTGCTTTCACAGTTATCAGGGGATCTGTAATCCAGAGAAGAGAATCCAAATGGGAACAAAGTACCATTTTATTACAAACTCATTAAAAGAACTCTCTAGAATGTTTGGGTAAGGGGAAACAAGGTCTATCTCTTAAACTCCAAAAGCCGCTTTTGTGATTCTGTTCAACCTGAAGGGAAAAGAAAACCAAAGAAGAGAAAAGGAAAGATGGGTTTCCTTTGGCGGGAATCTGCACCCTCACTCACTGGTTGTTAAGAAAGTCATATTGTTGGGACACCTGGGTAGCTCAGTGGTTGAGCAACTGCCTTCGGCTCAGGACGGGATCCCAGGGTCCTGGCATCAAGTCTCACATCGGGTTCCCCGCAAGGATCCTGCTTCTGTCTCTGCCTCTCTATCTGTGTCTCTCATGAATGGATAAATAAAATCTTTAAAAAAAAAAGTCATATCACCTTCCACTTGCCCTCTGTTTTCCTTTTACGCATGTCGTCCATTCTACCTAGGAATTAATATGCTGAACTTCAGGTTACATTTCCTGTTGATCAATTTGTTTACTCAGCAATTTTTCAATCAAAACTCAACCTACTATTTATTTACAATCTTAGGGATGAAATGTACTTTGATTATTTTTGATTTTCTCTAAAAATATTTTTACTGTGTTTCAAAATATTGTAAAAATCAAAGGTTCTATGAATTTCCCTTTGGACAGTGCTACTAAAGATAGGGAATACTTCATGCAAATACTTGACATCTATAAATATAAAATTGCCTTTCCAAAATAGCCTCTACCCAGACCTGAAACCATGCCTGGCTATATACATACGGTGGTCACAGAGCATGTTTTAACTTGCATATTTGGTAAAAAATACAAATAAAAAACTTGCATATTTGTATGAAATTATGTTCGCACACTTGAGACACCATTTTTTTGTGTGTTCTATTTCCAAAGAGGTTGGAGAAATCATTACTTCCTGCGAAATGCCGAGTACCTTTCCAGAATCTCCCATTATTTTAAACAGGGAAAGATTTAGCCAAACTAAATGGATGTTACATTTTTCTTAACTTCCTAAGGAGTGTTTCTCAGCACAGAAAAGACAGGGATGATGCCATTCGTGTGCAGGGAAGGTACAGCAAGAATGAATTCAACAAATTACCAAAATAACATGCTGTTATGTGTATAAAATACATAGCAAATGATGATACCGTCTGAAGAAATTTATCAACAGTCTGAGTTTGAGCAAATGCTTCACATCTTGTTATCTCAAGAAAACAGAAGTAAACCTTTCTGAAATTAACTTCCCTTTACAAGAATTGAATGGTATGTTTATTCAAACTGAATAAGACTTGCCTATTTTTTTTCCTCTCCGTATTAGCGAGGTCTCCTCACTTGGCACCGCATTCGTGCCAATCAAAGGCGTCTTTAGTTCAAGCCCAGAGTGAACCACGGACTGCAGCTGCATACTTTGTGCTTCGAAATTATCGGTGTGGTGCCAGCTCCTGAAAGAAACAGACTTGGTTCTTGGCATATTCCAAAGAGGGCAATTGTTCAAAGAAAAATTTTAATGCAAAGCATTTAGGGTAATGTTATGTAAATAAGCAGTAAGACTTACTGTAGCTGTGGCTCTTTTTACCCCCCTTCCTTTCCTTAGCCTTGTGATTTTGCTTTGAAAGTTTTTACTTCTCAGAGTTCCATACAACCTCATTATTTCTTCTTGGCATTTTCTTGAAGAGGCACAACAGCTGCATAATATTGATAAACTCTAAGAAGGCCAGAATATACCACTATTGCGGTGGCTTCCATCTAAATGGATTGTATAGAGAAACTCTGCATTGGTACTATTTTGGTCGCAAAACCTTCAACTGTATTTTACATTTGAAAGTGCAGTGTCTAAAAGCTGTACACAGTAACTCAGAATATCTTCATTCTAACTTAATAATGTTTACTTTTGGTATATTGGTTATATTTGGCATATTGCCATTGGATTTGATAATAAAAGGTCTCAAAAATGATAAACAATTACATCAAGATGGGCCTATAAAAAGACTTCCCAGCAATGCCATTCTCTTTAAAGCTCTTCTAGCTTCTTTCAATGTAAAGCCAAACCATGTGTTGAGGTGTCACTAGGAAGGTCCTATCAGCGGGAGGACAAGTTGGTCACCCTAAAATAGTGGGTGAAGGCAAAAAGGAGAAGGAAATGATATGCAAATTTTAAAGATCAAAGCCAAAATAAAAATAATAGAAATTACATAAACAAATAAGGAATGTGGGGGAAATATTTGCAACAAATATTCAGAGAGGGAAAAAAAGTGTTTTTAATAAAGAGCTCCTAAAAGACAAAAAAATGCTGATAGAAAAAAGGACAAATGGAGTGTATAGCCAATTTGCCAAAAAGAATAAAGGAAGCGTGAATAGTCAGCAAGTGTATAAAAACCTACTCAGCTCATCAATAATCAGAACGAGGTACAAAAGTGCTATCAGCCAATAGTACAGGAGGTGTGCAAAGAGATGCCATCAACCCTGTCAAGGAGACTATCAAAATAATTTGCATAAGCTTCTAGAGGAAAGTTGCTGACACATATTAAGAGCTTATCAAGATCATTCTAAATGCCCCTGGCTCCGTGCGATCCATGCATATGAACCTTGGGAGGTAGTGATAAGCTCATCTCTGTTTGACTTAAGATGATGGTGGGGGGATCGGAAGTGGGCAGTAGTCTGGGATCCTGGCCCAGCGCTCTGACCCCAGGGCTCATACTCTTCGTCATCAAGCTCTAATGCCTTCATGAAGGAGCAGGACTGTGGGAGAGGACTGGGGCAGTAGACTGGAGCCACATAGAAGGGCTTTGTGGAGATGGGAAGGTCTGATGAGGAAAAACTCCAGGTAGAAAACGGCATTCGCTGGGGTTTATGAGGCCATCAGTGGCAGGAAATGCCCGATCCAATCTATTTTCACTGCCATGCAGTATAGTTTTCAGCTTTAAGTGTCTAAGCAACTTTTAAAAATTTCTATTATTGCCCTAACAGTCATATTCTTTATATTAACAATGCTCTAGAGAGTGAAGGAATAGGGGATATATCAGATGAGGAGCAGTGGCATGGGAAAAGTGGACACTTGCAGGACAGGAGGTGCAGAGTGGGGTGAGCACTACTGCAAAAGCACACAGTATGGGAGACAGGAAAGCTCACTGCGTTCCCTGGGAGATACTAAGGGAAGAGGATGGTTTCTGCACAATGTGGGGTGACGGTATATGGACAGTGAGGTCCCAGGGGACTGAGGAGTTTGGAAGACATCCCACCACCTTGGGCTTAATCGGCAACAGGAGTCATGGTCACCCTCAGAGAGTAGGTCTGGCTCTTGCAGGTCTCAACAAGATACTGACGGAAGAGGAGACCATTGACTCCGAGGATGTTTGAAGGTCCAGCCTGGGGAAGTTTGTAGAGAAGAGAGGCAAATAGCCTTTCCAGACAGGATAAATCTCCAGGGTAAAAATACATCTTGACGTTTGTTTGTTTTTCCCAGAGTAGTCTGTGCTCTGCTAAAAGTTCAGTAGATAAGCCAGCTCAGCATGCAGGCCAGTCTCTGTGAAATCAGAGAGGACAGATCTGTCCTCAAATCGCCAAGATTGATTGGCCATTATTCTGGGAAGGTGACTCATGTGAACGCATATCTGTACTCACATATGATTAGCAGAAAGAAGAATGCATGGAAACCTCTGAAGATGAGAAAGGGGACAACTGGTGAAGACTGGCAGGGTCAGGGAAGGCTCTCTGGGGGAAATTACACCTAAAAGTTGACTTTTAGAGGTACCCTGGAGGTAGCCAGATGACACAAAATGGGAATAGGTTCAGAGCAGAGGAAAGTGTGCAAAGATGTGAAAGCACAGGGACGCTGGTGCAGGTGGAGGGACATCACGGAACAAGATCTGAGCAACAAGGGGAAGGTTTCCCTGAAAGTGTCAGGAGGCAGCTCTGCTGTTGTGCCTGGTGAAAGTGTGTAAGCATCTTGGCCATCTGAGAGATGGTGTGCACCAGGCTTCCGGTCAGCGGAGCTAGCAAACCACCGCGCAGCCATTCACAGGCCAGAGGAGACCAGTGTTGGACAGCGTGAGACATTTCCAGGAACAGCACATCCTCAGGGATGCCACAGGAAGTGTCTGTGGCAGGACAGTGCACGCCTCTTTACCTCGTTATTCTGATTTTGGGTTTTTCTCTTTGATTATTAACAAAGAAATACATGTTCTGGTGATTATAGTCCAGTGCAGGCCTGCAACCCCCTCGAAATGAAATGGCTCTTTGGGTTTCTTACTTATGTCTTCTTATTTTATTTTATTTTATTTTATTTTATTTTATTATTTTTATTTATTTTTTTATTGGAGTTCAATTTGCCAACATATAGCATAACACCCAGTGCTCATCCCATCAAGTGCCCCCCTCAGTGCCCGTCACCCAGTCACTCCCACCCCCCGCCCTCCTCCCTTTCCACCACCCCTAGTTGGTTTCCCAGAGTTAGGAGTCTCTCATGTTACTTATGTCTTCTTAAGCAAGAAACAGGATACTAGCTCCTTCCTCTGAGAGGAATGGATGTTTTCTGCGATGATAGGACTGCGGACTCTGAAGCTAGATTGCCTGCATGTGAAGGCAGTTTTGCTGTTCAGTAACTGTGTGATTAGGGACAACTTACCCAGCCTTCTGTGCCTCAGTTTCCTCAGCTGTAAAGTGGGGATAATGAGTGAGTTAGTGTATGTAATTCACATAGAACAGACCTTGGCATGGAACACTTACTCAGCAAATAGTAATCATGTTAGTATTTCAATATTTTATGAGGTTTATGATGTGATGTTTTCAAAAGAAAAGATTTATTTTCTGTGCTTCCTCATGGTCTTCTCTTCATTAGGGTGGGAGATTGGTATTTACATGCAATATACCTAATTCATGTTCTTTAAAATTAATTCCACAGGTGATTATCAAGGTGATCCATTTCAGAAATGTCTACTTTTTATTTTAATTTGATACCTGGTGCTGTCAGCCTTTAGCCTTTATTTGTACGTTTATTTGGGGTTTTTACTTCTGTCTCCCACTAAAATATAAGTTTCCCGAAGGCAGAGACTTTTGCTGTGTTTTCTGCTCCTTGGATAAAGCCCAGCATGTGGCAGGCCCCTTGCAAACACCTGTCTAATTAACTAACTGTTTGGAATCTATAATCATGTTCAGTGGACAAAGGCATTCTTTTCTTGGCCATTAGTGTCATCATTAGTGCCACAAAGAGGTATCATTCTCTGTATTACTAAGGACAGTGCCACACAGTAACATACACAGAGCTTCTGAAAGTTCAGAAATCATCATATGCAAAGTTTTTGCCTTATTAAAACATAATAATTGTGTTTACTAAACACGTGAACTTTCGCTAGACCTAGAGGGTACCACATGAGCAGAAAGGAAGGATGTGCTTTTGTTTTTACTTCTTTTCTTTAAGACTTTATTTATGTATTCATGAGAAACACACAGACGCAGAGACACAGGCAGAGAGAGAAGCAGCCTCCCTGTGGGGAGCTCAATGCAGGACTCAATCCCAGGACCCCAGGATCATGACCCGAGCCAATGGCAGATGCCTAACCACTGAGCCACCCAAGTGCCCTGTGTTTTGTTTTTAAACATCAAAACCTCCACACTGAAATCTGCTCCGCAGAATTAAACACGGAAAGGAGGTTAGAACAACTTCTATTTGCCATCGTGAACATCTTAGAAAGGGTTATCCTGGGACACTTGACCATGGTAAACCTACCTCATTACAAGGCATCAGATAAGATGGGTCCAGAGGGACAACCAGGCACCAAGTGGATCACATTTTGACCATGAAAATCCTCTTACAAGCTTAATACACGAATACCTCCAAGGCTTGGGCAAGCAGGTCCCATATTTGGGAGAGACTAAGGAGCTCCTCCTAAACCATTTGGATAATTTTTCTCAAGGTGTGTTTGCTCTGGGAGCCTGAGCAGCCATCGTCCCTGCAGCTCCTCTGGCTTACCTCACATGGAAAGCACGTGCTTAGTCCCAAATGCTTGCACTTGCCCAATGTGGAGAGCGGCCGACAGCTCTGCTGTGCGCAAGGGATTCTCCTTCATTAGCGTGGTGACCTTCAAGCACACACATGGTGCCACGGAAGGTGGACCTAGCAGAGCAATAACGAGGGGGCGAAAGCTATGATGTGTTCAGAGGGGAGCCCTCACCTCTGTGGGGACGTCAACAGCAAGGCAAAAGGAAAAGAAGCATCAAAGACTCCAGGTAGCCTTGACTAATGGAATTGTGACATTTTATCCTTTTACCTTCCAGAAAGGCCTACCCATTAACATCTGATGTGTCGTAAAATAAACATGGAATTCAGACCAGAGGATAACAATCCTGAAGGCAGTTAATACACCACTGGGGAGGTAAGTGTGGATGGCGATGCAGTAAGACAGGGACATCTGGTTGACTGTCTACCCAACGGAATGGTCACCTTACCGCTTTGTCACTTTGTTGGGTTTTTTTTGTATTTTGTTTTTTTAAACAAGTTCCTGGAAAAAGCTTTAAACTTGGGTTTTTTTTTTTTTTTCTTTTTTACAAAAGGTGGACTAGACATGTAGTCTCCTGGGGAGTGTAACTTGACTGTCATTCTGCAAAATTAATTAGCAAATCAAAGTCAATGGCAGCCTGTCCCCGCACACCCTCCCTGAACGGAGTGCTGCCATCTGTGGCTGTAATTCACAATCACCATTCCAAGGGCGACTCTGGACTCCCTCTACCTTTTAGCACAAATGTCCCTGGATGCCACACGTGACAACTGTTTGACTTTCAACAAAATCTGTCAGGGGCAAGGTCGAAACTACATTGTGGTTGTTGTATCTAGTAGAACCCAAGCTTAGTGAGGACAGGGCCCTTTCTCCTTGCTAACGCTCACTGCCAGACACCCCCTGCCAGCCCAGTGTGGAGCATACTGGGGCCTTTGTTAAATGCCTCAATGAATACCATGGTCAAAACTGCTATTTAGTGTATTCACAACCCATGTCTCCTAAAATACTTGTCTGTAATATAATGTCATACTCCCCCTGGGCTGTGGGTCAATGAGGTCACATCAGTAGACAAGACAATGCCAACATTTTCCTGAACAGAGTATCTCCAAAGCCATCTGGGCCGTGTTCTCACCATAGAAAAGCTTTGATATGCTCACGTGGGCCTGCGGCGCTCTGAGAAGGTACTATTTTCCAGAGGGCCTGCAATGATACGGGCTTCAGACAGGAAAGCAGTGTTTTATTTATTCATGCATTGGAAATAACCAAGTGAGTTTCTTGTCATTTTAAAACAGGATAAGGAAACTATTAAAGGCATAATGATTCAAGAGAAAAATGTTACAGTTCAAGCATAATAGTCAAGTCAGGAATTTGGCATTTAATGTTACCTCTCTGTCTGTACCCAGAGTGGGGAATCAGTCTGAGTTTACGTTTACCTGTCAAATAAATAGTTTTAACTATGTAATTTTTCCAAATGCTTTCCAGCCCTGTGCCCTATGACTTTTCACGAGGATGCCACAGTAGTGTGTACAGGTCAGCGAGCTCTCCTGATTCTGCTTCCAGCAGCTCATGTGAAGGGGAAGGATGACAAAACTATCACATGTAACTATCGGTTGTCTTCTCTAGGGCAGTGGGTGACAGCATTAGGGACAAACACTACTTGCTCTTGTGGCCAGACCCCCACCGAATGAACACTTGGATTTAGCCAGGAATCCCATACAGAGAAGTTCCGCATCCTTACATGGAGCATAATATAAAAATAGCAGTGTAGTCTGTTCATGGACCAGGATAAGGTGTGGGAGAGAACCTCAGAGTGTAGCCCACAGACACAGCCCCTTAAGAAGACACTCTTACTTCCTGAATTGAGGAAATTATATAAACCTCACTGCCTTCCCCATAAAAAGGAGGTGATCAGATTTACCTCGAAAAATAGTGGGTGTTTGGGGGGACTATTGACACTCCACAATGTTTTATTTGTTTAAAATAATGAGGGGAGACCTTATTCATAATAACCCAAATTGAAAACAACCCGAGTGTTCAACAGAAACCTGCAGAGTATGAGACATATTCATATAGTGGAATATCACCCAGCAATTAAAAAAAAAGATCAAAAAGGAACATATGTATCCTCATAGATGAATCTCAAACACATTCTGTTGAGCGAAAAAAGCCAAATAGAAAAAGGTGCTTATTATATAAGTCAGTTTATATGAAGTCTGTTATGAGCTTATGAGCCATGTCCTCCCCAGATGGAGATGATGGAACCCTGACACCCACACCTCAGGATGTGACTGTATTTGGAGATAGGTCTTTAAGATGTGATCCAGTTAAAACGAGGCCAGCAGGGTGGCCCTAATCCAGTGTGCTTGGGGTCCTTGTAAGAAGAGGAAATTTGGACACACGCAGAGACCTCAAGGGCACGAGTGCACGAAAGAAGGACTACGTGAGGACACAGGCCACGGGCAAGCAAGGGAAGGGGCCTCATGAGAAAGCATGTCTGCTGATGCCTTGTGCTACACTTCCGGCCTCTGGACTTGCAGGATGGCCTCCTCTGTTGTGGAGCTCCCAGCCTCTGGCGTTTGTGATGGATGCCCGAGGGGAATCATGCAGTGCCTGGGAACAAAAGTCAGGGCAGCCACCTACACTCAAATCCTCTTTTTCTTTTTCTTTTTCTTTTTCTTTCTTTTTTTTTTTTTTTTTTAATGTCAAACAGTAGTGGCTTCTTGGAGGAGACATTAAGGCAGGAGCCTGGGAAACTTTCTGGATGGTAGTTGGTTCTATCTTGATCAAACTAGGGTCTACATGCTCAGAAGTCAGGAAGTGGCACCCTAAAACATGTGCATTACACTATGTATAGTCTTACTTTAATTAAAACAAGTAAAACTCTACCAGGAATTTGCAATGGACTAATGTTCATGACCCCTCAAAATTCATATGGTGAAAGTTTAACCCTGAAGGTCAATAGCATGAGGAGGTGGGTATTTGGGAGGTCATTAGGTCATAAGTGGGTTCTTTCTGATGGAAGGAATAAAAAAGACCCCAGAGAACACCCTTTCCCTTTCCACTTTGGGAGGACATAGCGAGAAGACCGCCATCTACGAACCAGGAAGCCAGGCGCTCACCAGACAGACTGTGGCTATGCCTGGATCTTGGACTTCCCAGTTTCCAGAATGGTAAGAAATAAGCATTTGCTGTTTAAACTATGCAGCATATGATATATTTTTTTAAGTGACCTGAATGGACTAAGATACAAGTATAAACATCTTTGTGGTTATGTCTAGCTTTGTATTTGTTTGTAATAATCTTCTTTGAAATAATTGACTATTCTCAGAATAAATTAATGGGGATTAATGAAAGCTATCTCAATAGTTTCATCTGAAAGTAGTGTTCTTGTGGTAGGATGACAGTTCATTGGCTACTGTCTTTTACGATTTTTATTTATTCATTTATTTATTCCATTTTTATCAAATAACTATTGATTTTATATGTGTTATGAGGGGATATAGAAATCAATACAACTTCTCTCCCAAGACCTTTCTTCCAGGATTCGTTTTTTAATAAGGGAAATAATATACACGAGACAGAGAGTGGCTTGCAATACTGGCTGTGGGGATTCAGGGAAAACGGAGACACTGAGCTGCTCTATCTTCTTGACCCTTGAGAGTGGATGTGTACAGCACAGTAGAGCTCCCTAGTTTCTATTTACTAGGTGAGCAAGTAACTTGATAACAGCAGGGTTGTTTGAAAAATAGAATGGGAAAAAGTACATTCCAGAAGTTGGCCCAGAGATAGCACATAGTAGCTGCTTAAGAAATGTACACATTTTAGAATATACATGTTTTCAAACATGCTCTTAAGTGTAATGGAATGAGGGGCACCTAGGTGGTTCAGTCATCGAAGCATCTGCGCACAGCTCAGGTTATGATTCAGGGGTCCTGAGATTGAGATTGAGATTGAGCCCCACATCAGGCTCCCTGCTTCTCCTCCTTTCCCTGTGGCTCCCTTTGCTTATGCTCTCTCTCTCTCTCTCTCTCTCTCAAATAAATAAAATATCTCATTTTTAAAGAGTAATGGAATGAGCTTAATTCTTTTTCCTCATCAAAGAAAACCACTACTGATTTGTGAAAATAGATGTATATTGCCTTTTACCCCCATGAGCAAGCACAGTTTACTTTACATTTACAATACAATTGGTGTACAGCATTTATGGAATTTAATACTGTTCCCAAGGAATTCAGCATTCACTGTGGTTGTAATGATGGTCCTGGGTCAAAATAATGTGAATATTTGTTTGCTTTTTATAAAATACAAATCTAAAAAGATTAGTCTTCAGTAAAGTCCTTTCATCAGCTCCCTGGATAAATTCAGGCCGCTGAAAGGGACACAGAAATGGACCCTGGTTAGAACCTTCTAATACTCTTCCAATATGTCAGGTGGCCGTGGAGTTCCTCATTTCAACTCCCGGAGAGTCCTATGCTGCTTCCCCACCATCCTGTTGCTTGGGCTGCATAGTGACATTCACCTGTGACGTACAGATCAAAGTCTGCTTCATTTATAAAGTTCCTTACTCCACAGATTTGATATCTATAAAAACATCCATCAAAGGGTATAATCACTTTATTAAAATTTCAGGGTTATCGTTCTCCTTTTCTCTCCCCTAGAAGGTGGGATTATTTTGTATTTCTTGTTTGTATGTCCATTATCTGTCATGGAGCCTGGTGCAGATATATAACATGCCCCTTAACAATTGCTGGATGGATGGATGGATGGATGGATGGACAGATGGATGAATGGATGGATGTATGGATGGATGGATGGACCAATGAATGAACTTTTTTTGGAGGATGTGTAGATATACATAGGGTTGGAGAGGAGTAGGGAAAAACAAAACAAAAATATGATCTTTTTAGATTCCATGGTAACAAACTTTTCCAAATATGTTTTAAAAAAGTACTTCACAACACAGGATTTTAGGACTAAATGATGTACAACTTGTGTAAAGGGTAAATGTATCTGAGGGGAAGAGGAGATGATAGACCTTTACGGATTCTGACCACAGACACATATTTCATATTAAGAACACATTTTTATCAGATAATATTGTTACATTTTATTAAAGCAAAATTTACGTAGAAATTCTACTCTAGTTGTGATAATATTAGCTAAGGCAGAAAGGAGAAACATCAGTGTGTGACACACATCTACGCAGCCTCAAGGAGAGGGATTGTCGGTACAGGGGTGTGAGCAGAGCCTTGATGTGTGCCCAACCTAGGTTCATATTGCAATCTAAAATTTTCTCACCATGTTTTACAGTTACAAGAGTAATCACGCATTGAGCACTAATCCTGTGTTGGACTGTGTTTGAAGTACCTACTACAACATTTCACTCAACCTCACCATGGCCTTGTGAGATAGACATTGTCATACCCCTGATGCATGTGTAGAACTTCCATGTTCAGAGAGGAAAAGGGACTGACCCACGCAGCATGTTCAGTGATCAAGGACGCGCGGTCCTGTTGGAAATGCAACGACTCTGGAACTACTGGCTCCGCTCCTAGTGGCAGCACTCTGCTCCTCTGTGAAGTCTATAAAGCTGCCTGACCTGTGGCCTCATTTTTGTCCACCCTAAATTTTAAGGGAACTAAGAATTTCAAAAGTTCTCTAAAAGCACTCATTGTTTTTTTGTATGTTTTCTTTGTCTTCCGGAATGGAGCTTGGCCAAAGTCACTCTCACAAAAATACCGTCACTGAAGATAGACACACATTTTTGTCATATATGAAAACACCCAGAAGTGGTCGCATGCTCAGACACTGGGATCATTTGTTTACACAGGATTGTAAGGCTTTAACCTTGCTGTCAGGATAAAAATCTTTGATTGTCTCCCACTTAGAATTGCAATTCGACTCAGTCTGTTTCAGATTTGCTGGGAAACGTCCCTTGTGCCACTGGAGATGTGTTAATGTGACGATTTGTCTGGGAGCAACAGCGCATCAGAACACTGTGGTCGGCACCGGCAGTGGGGATTTTGAAGATTGTAACAATGATCTGACTCTCATTACAAGAATTTTTGTATCATTTTATTCAATTAAAATATGAAATTCATTAAGGGTCGTGTCTAAATTATGGTAACAGCTGTGAACATTATTTCTCTGTCTCTGGCCTTGTGTCTTTCTAATTCATTCGTGATACTGTGGGTAAAATGATCTTTTAAAATGCAAATATGACCATTCCATTTCTATGCTTAAAATTCATGGATCAATCTTCCTGACTGTAGACGACTCTAAGCTTCTAAGCATGACCTGTATGTCCATCCAGACCTGCTTTTCTCCATGTTCTGTATCTTTCCCTGCCTTTTGCACCCTGAAGTCCGAGACTCCTGGGCAGAGTTTTTCCAACATGTCACCCCATCTGCGTCACCTCCAACCAGGGCCAATGACATATCCTTCAGAACTCGGTCAGATGGCAGTACTTTTAAGAAGGCTTTTGTGCTGTAACCAGCTTGAGTTTTATAGCTGCCTCAGATGCTGCCATGGTTCAGTCCTGAAAACAAGAATTGTGAGCAGGACAGAGAGCTCTGTTATGGCTGCAAAGATGAGTGGAAAAATTCTACAATATTGGGGAAGAGAGAGAGTATGAGTGGACCCACAGGGCACATGAGAGAATAGAGCAACACAGCTTGATATGCTTTTCCTCAAAATATAATATATATAATAGCTCCAAAGGGACTTCAAAAAAGGATCAAAGTATAGCCTTTGAGGAAATAACAAAAAATGGTAAATCAAGTCAATAATTTCACATTGGCTACCATTTTGGAAAAAAAATACATTTATATATTTCTTTCACACTATAACCCAAATATGTTCTACAGAGGCTTAGGTATTAAAGAAAAAAAAAAAGATTTTAGTTCTAGCATCTGGCAGATTAAATATGTAGAGAAACTGATCCCATACGTGAAACATTGGTGCAAAAGTATCATTTTAATCATATAGCTGAACAGGTGCTGAAATCAGAGAACCTACCAGAAAGGAGAACCAGTAAGAAGGCCAAGTCCAGGATCAGAATTCCTTCTGCCAGCATCTGCCGATCCCTGGTGGCCTCAGGCTCATATTGTTTTCTGGCTTTCTTAGACAAATGGGCAAAGAAACAAAATCTGGGGCCTTGTTCCATAAAAGATCATATCATACCATTCTGCATCGTACTGGATAATGCAAGTGCAAGTGTGCCCTCATCAGGAGGTAAGCCAGTAATAAGACTTGGTGACACAGATCAACGGAACAGATTGAGAAAGAAAGCTTCCCATTTATAGCCATGTGATTTTCCACAAGGTGTGAAGAAAATTCAGTGGAGAAAGAACAAATCTGCTGGGATAATTATGTATTAAATGTGAAAATAAATTAGATAATGAAATTAGATCCTTTAAACAAAATGTGTCTATACACAAAATGGAATATTATTCAGCTTTGAACAAGAAGGAAATTCTGGCACATGTGGATGAGTGATCTTGAGAATACCAAGCTGAGTGAAATAAGCAATGTAAAAAGACAAACGCTCCGTGATTCCACTTATAGGAGGCTCGTCAAGGACTCAGATTTACAGAAACCATAAAAAGGAATGGTGGCTGGGGAGCTAGGAGAGGGGGCAAGGGGAGTTGTTTAATAAGCATAGGGTTTGCAAGATGAAAAACTTCTGGAGATGTGTTCCATGTCAAGGCGGATGCACATAATGCTGCTGGACCATATACTTAAAATGGTCAGGATGGTAAATTTTATGTTCTGTGTTTTTACCACAATAAAAAATACATTACAAATGAAATCAGACTCCTATCAGACCATTCACCAAAACTAACTTCAAAGAAATCATAGTTTTAATGGAAGAGCTTATACTATAAAAGTCGAGAAGAAAACATAGGAGAATTTTTGTGGTCGGGCTGAGTTCTTAGGCATGTAGCCAAAAGCACAAGCACAAGAATATGGATGAAACACACTTCGCTCGAAGTACGGATGCTTGTATTTAGAAGATGGCCTTAAGAATGAAATGATAAGCCAAAGATAAGAGCAAATACTTGAAAATCCTCTATCTGATAACAAGACTTGTGTCCAGAAAATAAAACTCTTCCAACTCACTAATAAGAAAAACCTAGTGAAGAAATGGGCAACGGATCTCAACAGGAGGAGATTTACGAATAGTTAATAAATACCTGATAAGGAGTCCAACATCATCAGCCATTAGGGAAAAGACTTTAAAAACCACAACGTGACACTTCCGCTTGGCAGGTTAGAACGTAAGGAGCTTGGAGGTGACCACCCCCTCCTAACAAGTGAAAATGGGAAGAGATTGAAAAATCAATCATCTTTTCTAGGATCTGGAAGAGATGGGGGTGCCAGAGGGTAAATGTCTGCTGCCAGCGCTGAAGAGACAGAGGACTACAAAGGGTCAAATGCTCCCCAGGGATGACAGAGGCCAACAAGTGAAGGGGCCTTGAAAACCAGCGCTGGGGTAGGAAAGCTTGTCTGTAATTGGGAATTGCTGAAGGCTCCATGCAAACAGCTCTGAGAGCTCAGCACTCCAGAGGAAACCAGTTCTAGGTGCCCCAAGTGTCAAGAGATTTACCCTCAAGAGCTCAACCAAGTGTTGCAGAAAAATCCCCCCATGGTTTTGGCACAGGGAGGGGAAAGGAGTCATTTTGAAAATTGCCCGAACACTCTGTTCTTCACAAGAACAGCCTTCAGGGGAAGCTAGTTAACCAGAACCTAACCTGCTGGGGTATCCTCAGAGCTTAATTGACCTGGGGGAAGGAAAATACCCAACTGCAGCCACCTCCAGCCTTCCTCTGGGGGAGAAGGTGAGAAAAACCACAATGCAATACCATTCTATTCCCAACAGAAGGGCCACAATCAGAAGGACAGACAATAATAAATGTTGACAAGGAGAAATCAGAACGCTCCTATGTTAACGTTATGGAGCGTAACGTGGTTGTATAGAATGTAATTGGCCCAGCCAGTTTGGAACAGACTGGCTTAGGCAACTTCTTAAACAATCGGGCATTTAAAATTAGACTCAACAGTTCCACTGTACTGTAGCCACTCTGCAGGAAGAGGAGAAACCCCTACCGAAAATTTGGGTGGTACCGGACGGTCTGAAGAAGATATGAAAAGGTTTACTACTTACAAATGAAGCTTTCTGGGTCAAGCAGGAATGGTTTGGGGGGTTTTACTGTGCTTGGGGTGAGGCCAGGAGAAGCCTCCCATGTGGGCAGAGGCTTGTATGGTTTGAATTTTCTGCCTGGAAGGAGCACATGAGTATTCTGATCAGCTTTTCCAGATGTGGGACACAAAGGGAGAGGGAGAGGTGATATTTTAAAGCTATCAGCAGTCAAACATCAGAAAATGGAGTGAAAACCAAAAAGAAAAAAGATACCAGTCAACTCCATCTAACTCCAAGGTGGTCTCAGGAAGACAAGGTGGTGCCTGGGACAGTTTGCTTAGAGACAGAAGGAGAGGGGGAAAAAAAGTCCTAGGCAAAGGTGCTTCTGGATTTGAGCCATGCACTCATTTTGCGTTAGGCGGCAATTATCTTAGCATGAAAAAATTTGGAGAGGGGATCATTATTTCTCTTCAGTGGGTTTTAGATTAGAGGTCCGTCTTTGGAAAACCCAAATATTTTATACAACTTGTGATTCTGGTTTGTTTGTTTGTTTTTCCTTTTCTTTCTTTATGAAAATGTCAAAAAAGCATACAATGACATTCTGGGTGGTGGTTATAACTGGTAATGACATTGAGTCAAAAACTAAAACTAAAATCTCACAAGGAAAACACACATTTCATTATTTTGTAAACACTTCCGGAGACTAGAAAAAGAGGGAAGCCTGCTTGATTCATTTTATGAGAGGTTTTAAACCTTGATATTACATCCGGAAAGAGAAAAAAAATATAAGAAAACAAACTGTTGTTAATTAAAACCCATGAATATATTTGAAAACCTTTGAAAATAACATTAGTAGATAAAATCTAGAAATGGGTTTCTTCTCATCACATTGGCCTATCTCCAGCGGTTCACGCTGAGTCCCACATCGTGAGATGTGTGTATGTGTGTGTGAGAGAGAGAGGATCCCCACACCTATTTTTACTAATTCATAGAAGTTAACTACTCAGTGATCATCTCAATACACCCTAAAAATAATTTAATATATTCAGTAATGATTCACAAGAAACACTTATAGTAAAGTAGAAAAGAAAGCAACGTTTTTTCTCTGAAAATGTTATGTGCAAAATTGCCAGAAACTGTTCTTTATGACAAAATACTAGTTCAGGAAAAAGTCCAGGATGGGGATTTCTACTCCAATTCAACGTTGTGCCAGAGGCCCTGGCCCTGAAATGCTTCAAAAGCAAAAACATCGGGTTGGAGTTCACGACGTTTGGAAGGACATAAAACTATCACCATTTGTAGATGATACAGTTGTCTCGATCAGCCCGCCTAAAACTTGTGTTGGATTCTTAATTAAAATGGGAAAATTTGCACAGCACACTTGAGTTTTAAAAATCTGTTTACTCTTGACTAGAGGCAATAAGCTCTCAGGTTCTGGCAACCCTAGGGCTCCTAGAGCTGAATTGATCATATGTTCAACAGTTAGAACTCACCAGAGGCACCTCAGGAGCCGGGGGGTCATTGGAAAACCACAACTAGTAGAAACAAAGTGTTAGAAGGTAAAAGTCTTGCAAGGTGGTGTTTTACTGGTCTTCTATTTACCCTGTTGGTGAGGTTGAGGAAATACCTGCCACAAGGCTCTTGGGGATTGTCCCATGGGTGACACACAGCCCTGGAAAGATAGGATTGGCCACTCTACTTGTCCCAGAGTCTCAGAGCCCCCGTGGGAGTTCGAAGCACAGGACACGGCCCCTCCAGGCGGATGAACCACCAGCGGCTTCAGGGAGCAGGCTTTGTAGTCTCATGAGGGAAAGGTGTCACAGGGTCCCCTGGGTGAATGTGCGTGGCTTCTTGAATAAATCTGTGGTCTTGTAAGAATTAAAGCCCGTTGCTCCTGGATAAGCAGACACTGTGTCTGGTTCCCTGGCCAAGGAGGTCTAGGGGATCTTATGTTGGGGCACGAAGGAAAGATGGGAACTTGTAGGCCTGCCCAGTTTTCCCAGATGTCAAGGTGGCACATAATACTGGGTCTTGCTTTTATGTCTTACACCACAAGGGGACTAGATATAAAATTCTTATTAAAAACTCAGTCACACTTCTTATTCTTTTTTTTTTTTTAAGATTTTATTCATTTGAGAGAGAGAGGGCATGAGCAGGGGGAGAGGGGAGGGGTAGAGGGAGAAGCAGATGCCGCACTGAGCAGAGAGCCCGATGCAGGGCTCGATCCCAGGACCCTGAGATCATGACCTGAGCCGAAGGCAGACGCTTAACCGACTGAGCCCCCCAGGCAACCCTCAGCCTCATTTCTATACATTGACGATATCATTTAAAAGTTTAAGAAGCATAAGTTTAAAAAGCATTTTTTAAAAATGCTTTTTACATTGATGATATCATTTAAAAGTTTAAAAAGCATTTTAAACATTTTAAAAGTTTAAAATGCTTTTTACAAAATAGGAACAAGCAGACAGAAGCCAACAGGAAAGCAACCAGTAGAGACTCAACACCTCTCTGGACAGAACTGTAAGCCTTTGTTAAAAATAATTAAATAAGGCTAAATATATGGAAAATGTGTTGTACTCGTGGACTGTGAAACTATCAGTTTGTCCAAAAAATACGTTGGAAGAATCAATTAAATTTTTCATGGAACTTCGCAGAGGCATCCCCTGACGATACACAATTTGCAGAAACTGCCAATTTGCTGCTGAAGAAAAGCCCAGTGCAGAAAAGCAGTCTCCCTGACATTATGAGTTCGTACAAAGCTGTAATATTAGGGTGGTATGGGCTGTCACAGAGCAGAAAGGCAGCCTTGGAAAACCAGCAGCACCACATACAAGTGGAAGCCAGTTTTACTGCAGGTAAGCCAGTGCCTACGAGTCTAATAAGGAAGAAATCTTTGATAAATCATTGTCCCAGGACAATGTTGATACATATTTAAAAAAAAAACGAAAAAAGTTAAATAGATTCTGATTCCATATGATCAGCCCCCTCTCCTCAAAATTAATCCCAGATGGATTAGAGGATTGAAAAGAAAGCCAAACTTTAGAGGATTCCATTGGGAATATGGCAGGCTATTTCCATGTCCTTGAAAAGGAATTCTCAAGTCTATGATACCCAGCCCATAAAGAAAATAATTAATTCTTAACATTCAAATTGTGATAAAATGAATAAATCTTATCCAACAAAAGTCATCACAAAGACACTGACCACGGGGAGAAGATATTTGCAAATCATACAACTCAAAACGGTTAATTTTCATCATCTGTAAAACATTGAGAACAAGGGACGCCTGGGTCGCTCAGTGGTTGAGCATCTGCCTTCGGTTCAGGTCATGACCCCGGGGTCCTGGGATCGAGTCCCACATCCGGCTCCCTGCAGGGAGCCTGCTTTTCCCTCTGCCTGTGTCTCTGCCTCTCTCTCTGTGTCTGTCATGAATAAATAAAATATTTTTAAAAAGGAGAACAAGAGTAGGTACACACACACGTGCACACACAGTACGTGAAGTGAGTAAAAGACAGAAGCCATCATTGCACAGAAAGGAGTGCAGAAATGCTCAGAAAAGTATGAAAAACTCCTTAATAAGGAGGGAAAGGAAAATTAAACCCACGATGCGATGACGTGTCACATCCAGTAACATAAAATGCGAACTTTGGAAAGTCATTGGCATTTCTTAAAAAGCGATGATGTGGACACAGACACTGGCTGAGCCCTTCCGCTCCTGGTACGTGCCCTGGGCCATGCCGGCCCCTGGAGAAGCGCATCAGGGCCTTGCGTCCTGGGTGGTCGCTGCCGCACAGCTGCACTGTCACCCTTCTATGCCCCACTGTGTGTTAATAGGGACGGGTCCTCCAGCAGCTGTCCTTTGCTACCAGGCTCTAAGTTGGGCTCTGTCCCTGGAGAGAACTGGAAGGTCACTGTAGAACTGGATGGGAGACGCTTCCTTTTCTGGCTCTGTGGAGCAGGTCAGCATGCAAGAGCCCCAGGAGCACTCCCCTCTGTGTCCCGAACCCTCCAGTAAATCTCTGCAGCCCGGGGTGACAGACCAGGTCTACCCAGGTCAAGCAGCAAGTATCTCTTCCTGAGGGAGGCCGTGGCTTCTCCAGGACTGCGGGGCCTCAGCCTGTGCTCCTTTGGCTTTGTCTCTATCAATCACCATCCCCTTCTACTTACTTTTGGAGTGAAGAACATTCTACTAGTTAATGATTCTTTGTATTAAACATCCACAGTTCTCCCAACTGGATCTTGACTGATACCATGTTTATGGCGACGTGCTTGATAGCAGAAAAATGTTGGAAGAAGATTAGATATTCAACATCAGAATATGTCATTAAATGGTGCTACAAGTGTGTAAAATAATGTATCTAGAGGTGAAAATAAATATACCACAGCTCTTCGCATAAACATAAGTGAAACTAAAAAGTATTATGTTGATTGAAAAAAGAGGTCATGCCACACTGTGCAGAGTATTCATATATAACTTTTTTAAACTGACGAGATCAAATAATATATTATTTGGGGAGATAGGCCTTTTTGTAGACCTATCTACAATATAAATCAAGGGAACCCTAAGCAGAAAATTCATCATAGCATCTACCCTATGAGGGCAAAGTGATGGATGGGCTCTGCCACTGGTGCCAATATCATTGTTTCCTATGCTCAGTATGAGCACGTAGAGTTGCATTTGGTAATATTGTGCTTTGAAAACGTGCATGTACCTATAGGTGTAAATATAACATTTCATCTTTTTCTTTTAAATGTGAATAAAGCAAGACTTGCTAAGTCTAAAACCAAGAGACCATATCACAAGTTATAACAGTTCCAAAAACAAAGTTTAGATTTCCAAACCAACAGGCAAATATATTGCTGCAACTATGAGCAATAAATTAATTAATATATCAAAATTATGAAGTTGATATATGATAAATATAAACACAAGATAAATAAAACACAGTAGAATGATAAAATAATATCAATAGAGGATTAATAAATCAGTAGTGTTTGAAAATAAACATAAAACAGCAATGCTAATGATCATATTGATACAAATTGGTATGAAGTAATATGTTCCTTCATTCTTTTATTTCTTTATTAAAGATTTTATTTATTTATTTATTTATTTATTTATTTATTTATTTAAGAGGGAAAGAGCACAGGGGGAGAGGGAGAGGGAGAAACAGACTCCCTCCCGAGCAGGGAACCCCAATTCGGGGCTCAAACCCAGGACCCAGGGATCATGATCTGAGCTGAAGGCAGACACTTAACTGACTGAGCCACGCAGGGGCCCCATGTTCCTTTATTTAGTTAAGTTTAATCCATCAAAATCCTAGAGGAGAACCCAGGCAACACCCTTTTTGAACTTGGCCACAGCAACTTCTTGCAAGAAGTTTCCCTTCTATGAAGGCAAGGGAAACAAAAGCAAAAATGAATTATTGGGACTTAAGATAAATATCTTCTGCACAGCAAAAGGTACAGTCAATAAAACTCAAAGACAACCTACAGAATGGGAGAAGGGATTTGCAAATGACGTATCAGATAAAGGGCTAGTTTCCAAGATCTATAAAGAACTTATGAAACTCAACACCAAAGAAACAAACAATCCAATCATGAAATGGGCAAAAGACATGAAGAGAAATCTCACAGAGGAAGACATGGACATGGCCAACATGCACATGAGAAAATGCTCTGCATCACTTGCCATCAGGGAAATACAAATCAAAACCACAATGAGATCCCACCTCACACCAGTGAGAATGGGGAAAATTAACAAGGCAGGAAACCACAAATGTTGGAGAGGATGTGGAGAAAGGGGAACCTTCCTGCACTGTTGGTGGGAATGTGACCTGGTGCAGCCACTCTGGAAAACTGTGTGGAGGTTCCTCAAAGAGGTAAAAATAGACCTGCCCTACGACCCAGCAATTGCACTGTTGGGGATTTACCCCAAAGATACAGATGCAATGAAACGACGGGACACCTGCGCCCCGATGTTTCTAGCAGCAATGTCCACAATAGCCAAACTGTGGAAGGAGCCTCGGTGTCCATCGACAGATGATGGATAAAGAAGCTGTGGTCTATGTGTACAATGGAATATTCCTCAGCCATTAGAGACGACAAATACCCACCATTTGCTTCGACGTGGATGGACCTGGAGGGTATGATGCTGAGTGAAGTAAGTCAATCAGAGAAGGACAAACATTATATGGTCTCATTCATTTGGGGAATATAAAAAATAGAGAAAGGGCATAAAGGGGAAAAGAGAGAAAATTAGTGAAAATATCAGAGAGGGAGACAGAACATGAGAGACTCCTAACTTTGGGAAATGAACAAGGGGTGGTGGAAATAGAGGTGGGCGGGGGGTTGGGGTGACTGTGTGACGGGCCCTGAGGGGGCACTTGATGGGATGAGCACGGGGTGATATACTATTTGTTGGCAAATCGAACTCCAATAAAAAAATAAATAAAAGTGAAAAAAATAAAATAAAATGTTGCCTGTTTAAAAATTAAAATTAATTTGCCCTGTGGTAAATAATAAATAAATACATACATACATACATACATACATAAAATTATCCTGATGCCAAGGTGGCAAACATTTGGATTACATTGTTTTTGTTGGAGATACACGTTTTTCTGAATCTTATTTGCAATAATTATCAGAAATTTTAAAAATATCCAAATCTGTGTCCCAGTAAATCCATTGCTAAAGTATGATTTGTGTGCAAACATTCAGAAATTCTGTGCATATTTTCCCAGAACTGGAAACCTCCAAAAGGTACAATGTAAGTGGCCTCACTGACTGTGGTATATCTATATAAAGAAATAATACAATTGCCCAAAATATTGATAAAAAAATCTTTACTGATGTGGAAAACAATTATAACATAACGCTGACTGTGTAGTACTTGACCACACGAATGTACGATCGATCACACATAATACACAAACAGAGACATTTGCCAAAATGTTGATGGTCTTGACTCCAGGTGAAGAGATCTGTGTGAATTTTTATTTTTCTCTGTGATTTGTACTACTATTGCTAATGGTATTTTGTGTTTTCCGAATCTTCTTACCTTCAACTTTCATTATTTTAACAAGTGTGGGGAGAAAAGTATGGTAAAAAAATAATAATAATGCCAGTGTGAATACAGTTATTTTTCTGTCAACTGTTTCTTATCTCAAATTGTGGTGAAACTAGTATTTTGCTGACCGAGATTTCAGCTCAGCAAAGGAGGGTGAGAGCGATGGGAGGGGGTCGCTGGCTTGTCCTAATCACGCACTCGGGGAAGGTCGGCCTGAAAGAGGATGCTCACATCTAAAATAGTAGCGGCAGAAACGTGTCTTTAAGTTCTTAATTTATTTCCTATTAAAACATGCCTTCCTCCCTCAATCATGGGTCCGATTCGTGCACATCAGCGAGTGGGGACACCCTGGAGGGAGGCCTCTGTGTGCAGGAGAGAGAGCGCGGCTCCCGTGCTGGGGACTCGAGCAGGTGTCTTCCCGCCTGATGGGCCCTCACCGTGTTGCAAGCAAGTGGAGCAGCAGGGGCTCCGCAGTGATTGCTTCCTGGCTCCTTGTTCCAATTTGAATGTCTCCCAGGTGTTTTGCCTTGAAAAATGTGCTCTAACAGGTCCTGCGTGCCCAGGAGTCACGGGCTCCGACCGGCGTGTCCTCTTCATTTTTCTTACAAAAGCAGAACTGCTTCCATTGCTGCAAAGAACCTCGGGGGCCACCTTTGCACGGTGGTTCTGAGTCTGAATAATGATCAGAAGCTCCTGGGAAGGCAAAAAATAAGATCATCATCATCATCATCATCATCATCAGAGATCACTAGGGGCACCTGGGTGGCTCAGCGGTTGAGTGTCTGCCTTCAACTCAGGTCACGACCCCGGGGTCCTGGGATCGAGTCCCGCATTGGGCTCCCCCTTGCTGTGTCTCTGCCTCTTTCTGTGAGTCTCTCATGAATAAATAAAGAAAATTTAAAAAAAAATTAAAATGAAAGATCAGCCAAAGACTTGGATCTGTGCTCAGCCCACTTTGGGAGTCATTTTGGGAAATGCCCACCTTGTGTAACAGGCACAGCAGAGGCAGGAGGTTCCCGAGGCAGGGCGGCTGCCAGGTGTCCTCCCGGCGGGGAGCACTTGCCACCTGCAAGCTTCTGATGCAGAAGCGCCCTGTCTGCTCCTGTGTGGTGGCTGCAGGAAGGGGGAGCTCTGGTATCGCAGGGGTCAGCCCGGCGGGAGGGGTGTGCGCTGTGTTGAGGGCCGGGGGTGCCCTTCCTCCAAAACTCAGCATGGAGCCCACATAATGTCCCCCCTGCTTGAAGGAGGCAGGTTCCACTGTTGCAGCGAGGAATTCTGACTAGAGAAATATGCAGTCGTCCAACCCACTGCTCCTATAGGGATGGTCCCCAAGGAATATTACTGTGGTGACGTGGTTTTCCCATATTCCTCACAGAGCAAATTAAAGCCAGAAAATAAGGGAAAGAACCAAAAAAAAAATTTATACATATATATTTATATCTTTCTTTTTCTCTTTCTCTTTCTTTCTTTCTTTCTTTCTTTCTTTCTTCTTTCTTTCTTCTTTCTTTCTTTTTTTCTTCTCTCTCCTTCTCTCTTCTCTTCCTCTTTAACTAGGGTCACAAGTCCAGAGGCCCCCTAATAGGGAGGCTGAGCACCCAGCGTAGGCCACGCACTGGAGACAGGTCCCAGGGAAGCACACCCCATGGGGAGACGGTGTTTCCTCAGCAGCGGCAGCGAACAGCACAGCTCCCCAAACCCTCCTCGAGGTCCCCGAAGGGGATGAGCAGACGCGCAGGCAGGCCTCACGCTTGCTCACTGTGAGTTCCCGAAGCCTCTGGGTCCCCCCGGGTCCCGTGGCCGCGGTGACACGAGGGCTGTTGGCAGGGAGCACAGGAACCCGGGATGTCTCAGCCCGGCAAGGCCACAAGGATGCTCCTCAGCCTGGCCACCAGCCTCCCTCACCTCGGAGGCCTGAGAGAATTGGCCAGCGAAGCCCGCAGTCCCTCACGCACAGGAGCAGAGATGAGCGGCCTGAAATTTAGAGCCAGTTTTCTTTTGCTGGCTTTGTTTTTGTTTTTGTTTTTCTTTTCTTCTTTTTTTTTTTTTTTTTCTTGGCCTAACTAGGCTGTGGGCAATGGTAAGACGTCTAACTCTAGTATGTTCTATATTGAGGTTATGCATGTTTCTGTAAGAAAAATTCTACCATAAATTTCTGCTATTTGGAATTAACTCTGGATTGGAGATGCCCTGGGCACAGATCGAGAATAAGGACCAGTTGTTCCCGGGGCAGCCCCCGGGTGGCTCAGCGGGTTAGCACCGACTTCGGCCCAGGGCATGACCCCGGGGTCCCGGGATCGAGTCCCATGTCGGGCTCCCCGCAGGGAGCCTGCTCCTCCCTCTGCCCGTGTCTCTGCCTCTCTCTCTCTTTCATGAATAAATAAATAATTTTTAAAAATATTTTTTAAAAAAGGACCAGTTGTTCCTTTTCCTCGCTAGTGATTCAGTTCAATTTTCTAGGCCTCTGGTTCTCACCCGTGAAGTGTGGGATATGTGCCTGCCTCATTCAGATGCAAGGAGCCAAAGGGACAACCAATATCTGAGGGGGAGCAAAACGTAAGGGGTCAGTCAATGTCGACGATTTCAAAACCGTAACTAAAATACAGAGAATAGTTAAACTTCCAATCATTTTTGGTGTGCTCGTTAGTTTATAAGGCAATTTCTACAACAGAGGGAGTCATGTGCAAAGGTGTTTGAGAGGATTGGAGACTTCAGGTTTTTTTAAAAAGATTATTTATTTATTTATTTATTTATTTATTTATTTATTTATTTGACAGAGAGAGAGAGAGAGAATGCACAAGCACAGGGAGCAGCAGAGAGAAAGGGAGAGGAAGAAGCAGACTCCCCGTTGAGCAGGGACCCCCCCACCCACCCATGCAGGATGCGATCCCAGGACCAGGATCATGACTTGAGCCCAAGGCAGACACTTGGCCAACTGAGCCACCCAGGCGTCCTGAGATCTGAGTTTAATAAAAATGTTTTAAGGGAGGTGCGGCAGCAGAGGGTGAGTGACGCGAGACAGCCAGGCAGAGACTATGAGGTAAGGTCATCGCTCTGTCCTTCTGGGGACCAGGATGGCTTCAGCTCTAGTCACGCCAGGACTAATGAGGAGCCACGCACTCTCTCTAGGGAGGCTGCGGAAAATTAGGGGGATGAATGAGAATATGTGAAATAGTCTTGCAACAGCAAATGAAGATTACCTGCTGGCAAATAGGTCACATAAAACTGTTATTTACTGCGGTGTTAATCCCGTAGGCGCAGGTAGGAGCCAAGGCTTCTGTGTCTGACTGTTTTCTTCCCCCGTAAGTAATGTGCCAGAGTAATGCATGAGCTAATCTGCTTAGAATTTACATCGTTGCAAAAAAAAAAAAAAAAAAAAAAAAAAACCTGAGACTGTTTAGACACTTTTATTAACTTTTAAATAAAGTTGATTTCTCATTTCTTATACCGACCCAGGGACTGGAGGCAATAAATGACTCTCGAATTCTCCTGTTCATTAGTCCATCTTGCCACACTTATCTCATAGGGGGAAAAATTAGAAAGATGGATAAATGGGGGGAAAATGACTTCCTTGGGCGATTTGAAGGCAGAAAAGTTGATTGAGAATTATCCTAATTATCTTCCTGACCACACTGTGTACCCCGTAGGTGGGTGATTGAAGGCGTAACTACTTCTCAGACTAATGAGGCTGAAGTGTAATCTTTCTTACCCTAGGTCAGATTTCACTACAGATATTTTTCAAACTTTGACATTGGACTGTCAGAAAGCAAATGGCACTGCACAGAAATCCAGTTACTTCTGTCCTTCCAATGGATTTGTCCGTGCGCGTCTCAGGTTGACACTTTCCTTGGGTTTGGCCTACACCGAAACTGCATTGAGGTCGGGGTTGGTGTAGAGAACAATTTTTATGTCTTGTGTGAATTGTTTTTCTGTCTCTGCCTATGGAGATGCTTCCTCCTCCAAATCCAGAGAGGTTATTCGCTGTTAACCGCATTCGTGAGCGAAGGATCAGAGAAGGCTACCCCAACTAAAAACATGCGCTTGTGTCAAGTAAGGAAAGAAAAACAAGTTGTGTATTTTATAACACAGGATCTCAGGGAGGTGTATGTGGATTCCAATTCAGAAAACAAGCGGTGACATTAAGCAGTGACCACATCCCCAGAAACAAACAACCGCACACTGGCCAGTCACTCTCTGCTCCTGTAACATCGTCATCATCTGTGTGTGAACCGTGTGTGACCAAATCTAGATCCCCTGAAACAGAAGATTTCAATGAGCAGAGTTTTACTTCTGGTCATTCACTCACTCGGTCGCCAGTCATTCCCTCATTCAAATACCAGTAGCATCCTGTATGCACCAAGTCATTTGCATAGTCGATTTATGAATTCAAGCCCTACCTATTCAGAAGAATTCTGCAGAACATGATGTGTGCTACAATAATAAAAGTACAATCATATTGTAAGGTATTGCTGTGATTCAACTGAGGAATAATTTCCTTTGAGTGGGAAGGAGGAGGATGGGAATTCCTGGCGGGAGAAATGAAACCAACCCACAGAATCTAGATCCGTGGATCACACGGGGATTGAAGGACACTTAGTTTGAGTCCAAAATTCTTTTCTCTGAACTCTTCTATCTTAATATAACATCTGTGTTTATTCATTTCATACGTGTTTTTAGTAATCATAATTAAAATGTTTTTTTAAAGATTTCATTTATGCATGAGAGACAGAGAAAGAGAGAGGCAGAGACACAGGCAGAGTTGGAGAAGCAGGCTCCCTGCGGGGAGCCCGATGTGGGACTCGATCCCAGGACCCGGGGTCACATCCTGAGCCGAAGGCAGACGCTCAACCGCTGAGCCACCCAAGGGCCCTAAAATGTGTTTATTCAGAACATAAGCATTTGGGAGAGTAATATTCTGGTACTCCTTCAAATAGAATTTTTCAAATTAAAATTATATTTGATGATTAACAACACGAAATTTTATCCTCTCTTCTAGTGATCAAACTGAACCATGTGCTCAAACCAGCCCCCAGTGGCTTAGTAATGAAAACCCTTGTATGCACAGTACAGACTATTGGCTGGTTGACCCAATGGCATCCCAACCCCCTTGTTTCTAATGTCCCAAACATAGACCCTGTGAAAGCTGATTTACATCCCTCAGCTCCCTCTCTGTGCCTAGTGACACCCATATACGAGGATAGTCAGTGGCACTAAATGGAGATAGGATCACAGAGCTTTGATTTGCTCACTAAATCAACCAACTAGAAAAATCATTTTCTTCCCCTTCTCTCCCTGGGTTGAATATTAACATGGCATCAGGATCAGCTACAGCATTTTCCAATCACAACAGAAAGGTCAAGAGAACTGAGAAGACACATATTCTCCAATCACAGAGTCGGTAGCTGTCTGCAAACCTCCAGAATCCTCACTTTGTGAGAAATATAAACTTATTTCTATGTGAGCCACACAAGATTGTTTCTGTCCCTTGAAGACAAGTGCATTATTAACCAACACTTGTTCTTCATTTGTAAGAATTAGCTTCGTTGTTATGTAACATATTCGATCATTATACTAATTGTGTGTGCAGCAGAGTAAAATTTGTATTCCAAACTGATCTGTTACCACATTCCCTCCGACGATGCAAATTTGAGGTCCTCACTCCTGCTGGTGCTCTTATTGGAAACCTATTAGCTGAACTAATTGTTTTCTAGCCTACACTTACTTTGGCCCATCTCCCCATTCTTAGGTATGTGGCGGTCTCTTCCAGTTCACTTTAGGATATTTTGAAGGCAGTAACTGAGCCTGGATCTCTGGTGTCCCTATCATAACTGTGCGGATGTACTACATGTCATGTCCTTGTTATTAGATCAATGGCAGCGGTGTTCATTCTCTTTGGAAGAAAAGTAACCTCAAGAGTGGAAGCTGGGGGGTCCCTGGGTGGCTCAGCGGTTTAGTGTTGCCTTCAGCCCTGGGCGCAATCCTGGAGTCCCAGCGTGGAGCCTACTTCTCCCTCTGCCTGTGTCTCTGCCTTTCTCTCTCTCTCTATCATGAATGAATGAATGAATAAATAAATAAATCTTTAAAAAAAAAAGAGTGGAAGCTGGATTTTATTGCTTTCATTCATGCTCCGAATAATCTCTCTCAATCTGTGTCAGAGTATGTCATGGTACCCAACTTGCCTCTTTTCCCCATGTTAAATTCCGACAACATTTACTGATTGCCCACCTTGCGTTAGGCAATGGGAGTTACATTTTTGAGAATCTGGTGACAGTTAAAGTTTCAATTGATAGGGACTGCTAAGATACTTTCAACATTATTAACAGATTAGTCTTTCACAATAAATTACGAGATAATTGTGACAAACAACCTCTCTGTTGCCTTACTCATGATTGTACTCTCGAGAAGACAGAACTCAAAAAGCTTGTTTTATAAAACTTAAGTACAGATTTTTAAAGTAGGATACGTATTAGTCAATCCTATCCATCATTTTTTGTCATTTCTATATCATCTATAAAAATGAATACAGTTTTGAAACTTTCCACACAGGCACAGGGATATTGAATTGAATTAACACAAGGGGTCCAATGAAGCCCTTGGATTTTATTCTCAATATACATGTTTAGATCGCTTTGTGTTCAGCTTTATTCCTGGAAGTGCAGAGAAACAGAAAAGAGAGGTAGGATGGGGGTCTTGTTTTCCCCAGATTTCAATCTTTTGGGGGAAGATAGGTCATGTATTAGAAAGGCATGCTTCTACCTCTGAGGCCATTTAGTTGTTGTATAACATAGGGTCTAATGTCTAACTTAAACCAGAGATCTGAGGGCACCTGCATGGCTCAGTAGTTGAGCATCTTTCTTTGGTTCAGGTCATGATCCTGGAGCTCGGGATCGAGTCCCACATCGGGCTCCCTGCATGGAGCCTGCTTCTCCCTCTGCCTGTATCTCTGCCTCTCTCTGTGTCTCTCATGAATAAATAAATAAAATCTTTAAAAAATAATTTATAAGAGAGGGTTATGGGGTCACCCTCTCTCCATTCTTGTCTTCAGAGATCTACCGAAATACTACATTGCAGATAACATAATTTGAAGAAGAGATAATCACAATACAGATAAGCTCCATTAGGAGTAAGAACTGGCTTTATATTCATCCATTCATTCACTCATTCAGACTTCAGCAGGATGAGTGGGAGTGTTCTTGTCCATGTGTTGTGCTAAAGATACAAAAGAAATAGAAAAAAGATGCCAAGTAGTAGCTCCAGATTTTTATGAGTGCCACAGCAGAGCTGAACATCAGGTTCACATATCTCCCTACAGAAACCAGAACTGTGCCTGCCACCAGCCAGCACCCCACATGCAAGCTGTGTAGAGCACTGAGTTAGGAGAGGTCCACAGTCATCTGCCTCAGTGGGAAGAACTGGTCCCCATGCTGGGAAAGTGTAAGGCTGTTTTTCTTCTAAAGCCAAAGGAGAAGGACCCAGAGAGAATTACTGTTTATGGTTGGAGGAAGGGCAGCCCTATTTCTCAGAAGAGATGAGCACATAGTCCCTGAAGATGGGAGATGGATGCAAGCATAGGGACAGCTCTTTCCTTGTAATTCATAGCCTACAAAGGGGGAGGCCTGCTCGAGATGCTCGTGCAGGAAGGATCATTGCCAAGTGTTTCTGAGCAAAAGATGGGGTCACCCTCTCTTCATTCTTGTCTCCCGCAGCCTTTGAAGAGTGTTGAAGGGGGCTCTGAATTTTTATTTTTTTGCTTCCACAGGAAAACCCATTGAGATTAATGGAGGGGATAAGATATACGACCCAGAAAATATAATCCCCGTATCTGAAAAGAAGATGGGAGTGTGAACCAGGAGTGAGGCCAATGAGTGACCTAACTTCATACCTGAGACAGTCATCAGTGATGGATGTGACCAACATGAGAATAACCATCCTCACAAGAAGCCACACATCACCCACACAGAAATCACCACTCACCAGAGGCCAGACATGACAAGAGCTATACATGATTCATTCCTTTCCCAATATTTGGCCAGACATGTAAAGAGATATCTCAGCCCCTGTTCCCCTTTCCCCCAAATGACAGCATTGCTAAGGAAGGTGAGGCAGTGTCTCCAAGTAAGTTACCCCTCCTCCACCTCCAGGCTGCAGAGGTGACAGCAATGCCTACACTGGAGTATAATAGGGTAAAATCAGGTGGGGATGAAATGTTTAAAGTCCTCAGAAATGAGAATGGACAGAAGTTCAAGGATCCTGCTTCCTTATAACTAGAGCATCAGAAAAACCCATACAGGGGAACCTGGTGGCTCTGTGGTTGAGCATCTACCTTTGGCTCAGGAAATGATCCCAGTCTGGGGATCGAGTCCTGCATCGGGCTCTCCAGAGGGAGCCTGCTTCTCCCTCTGCCTCTGTCTCTGCCTCTCTCTGTGTGTCTCTCATGAATAAATAAATAAAATCTTAAAAAAAGACAGAGGCACAGTTGAAAATGGTGATTGGAAAAAGGAATAAATATATAATCACAAGATTATTATGAATAGTTTGCAAGTATTCTGAGTGCCTACTATATACCAATTCTAGTCTAAGTGTAAAAGATATAATTCCCAGGCTCTTATCTTCTGAAGTCTATAATATAGAGAGGCAGATAGTCAATTGCAATATGGCTGGGTAAGTGTCCTGACACATGAGGTGGTGTTACAGCAATGGGCAGAGATTGCTCAGCCAATGTGGAAGGATATATCCGTGGGGTGGGAAGTTGGTAGGAGCAGAGATAAGATTTTAGGGTTTATAGGAAAGAATTCCTATTGGAGGGACACTTGGTCCAAGGTTTAGGAATATACTAGATGTTGGGTTACTTTTTCAAGAAAGAAGGCACAGGGCCCAGCATTAGAAGAGGCAGGGTGGTTAATATGCATGGTTGCTCAGAGGACTGTATATGGCTCTTTACAAGCTGAGTGCTATCTGGAGCATGGTCTGTGTGTGAAAGAGTCAGGAGCCTAGAAGAATTAGAAGATCCTGATCTTCTGATCAGAGCAATACAAGCAGAGGCTGTGGTTTTAGGACTACACCTTGTGAATCTTAACAAACATTCTAAGGTTCTTCATTGCAAACATGAACTCACACGAAGCAGAAAAGCTGATCAGAAGAAATAATAACGACTAACTAATGAATACATGTCAGATTTACTCTGGAGCTTGGGGACCCATGTCTTGAATAACTAACTGACCCTCTATGTGAAGACATTTGCAAGGATTAAATAAAATTTTTAAATATATAACTTGGTGGGACTAGGAGTCTTCATTCTAATGTATTCATTTCATTAATGTGGCAAGTGCTTATGTTGAGTTAATTAAATTTCCCAGATTGTTTGTTACTAAAAACATGCATGTGGTAATAGTGGAGTATCACCTCACAATGCCTCTTAGAAATATGCTAAACCAAGAGTGTAAAATGCTGGAAGGTGAGAGTACCATGACTTACTAATCCCTATAAGTGGCCTTACATGTTGCTGCATTAATGTGTGTCCTTGGATCAGTCCCCTAGGAGAGGCCCAGTTAATGAATGAGTTGTAACCAGGAAGAATATTTCCCCAAGAAAAGGGATGTGCCAAAGCAGTTTTGGTTAATTTTTCAGACATTTGAAATGGTTTGTATATTTTCTTGGTGGTATCCCTTCAAATACTTTTCTAATTGACACTTATTCAGTAAATATCTGTGCAGACTCATCAGTATATTTGGATACTGTGAGATTGCAAGGTAGCGGGGCATCACCCCAGAGTGAAGAGACCAGGTAACAGGTGCTAAAGATGTTACTCAGATCCTCTTGAAAACCTTCCCCTTCCTCTCCCAGCAATGAAGACAGACTACTTCACAATAACACATCTGACAAGTCCATAAACTCTGGTAATTTTCTCCCACCACACTTTGACTTCAGTTTCTTTAAAAATAATGTGTGCAATGTGTTTTCTGATGATGTAATAATGAAGTATGAGATGTATTACTGCAAAAATCTTATTGCCATAATTTGAGCTCTTCTCTTCTTTACTCACTTGGTCATCTTTTATTCATCAAGGACTAGTTGCTATAGTGTTAGGCGATCAATCTTGACAATGATTTGTTAGAACTAATCAATCAAGTCTAAGAATGTTTAATTGGATGCCACCTCTGAAATACCAGTTAACAAAATAATGTCCATAATGTCTACTAGTAATTATGGAGTTAAAAAAAATACTGTTTTTTTTCCTCTAAATCTGCATCTTTAATTTATTCCACCCTCTGTCCTCTGACATACATACTCCTTCATAATATTTGAAACTGCTAAAGTAAAAAATAAAAACTGACTCAGAGAGTGACAGATTCATCAGCTTGCATGAGCATCAGCACCATATCCTCCTCCCACCTGACATTATTTACACAGGTACATTCCATGATGGTCAGTTGAAGATACTAAAATACTGTAATGCTGTATTATTTCAAAGTGAAGTATTTGATATCTATCAAATAATACATGCTACATATATATGTGTTTTGAAGCAGAATAATTAGACATAGCACGGCATTTATAACTTTTAAATATAACACAATATTACCAAATACAAAATTCTACTTATGAGGAAAATAGAAACCAAGACCAAAATAAGAGAAAGATGATGAAGTGGGTTTGCTTTCTTTCCTAAATTTACCATTTTTCCACCACAGTAGAAAAAAAAAAAAAAACACCTAATCACCTGCCACAAACTTCTTACTAATCCTAATTATTATTTCTATTCACTAGCATGACCCAATTATTCTTAAACATTTATCATTAGGGATCCCTGAGTGGTGCAGCGGTTTAGCGCCTGCCTTTGGCCCAGGGCGCGATCCTGGAGACCCGGGATCGAATCCCATGTCTGGCTCCTGGTGCATGGAGCCTGTTTCTCCCTCTGCCTGTTTCTCTGCCTCTCTCTCTCTCTCTGTGACTATCATAAATAAATAAAAATTTAAAAAAAAATTAAAAAAAAAAACATTTATCATTAAAACTTGTAAATACTCAATGATTGCGATGCATATTAACAAATGTGCATAATCCTAGTATTTTTAATATTTCCTAAAATAAGGTGATTTTTAAAAAAATTTTGGAGAAAATGTTTTGAAAAATGGATAACAAAAATATGGACTCAGATTTTAGATGAAGTATTTTTTCATTACAAAGTGCAGACTTACCTGAATTGGAGATGATATGTGGCTTCAAGAATACAATTCATCTTGTAATGGGTTATTTTGAGACCTCAGAGGCATGGCCATTACATCACATTAGGAAGTAACCCTATACTTCCAGATGATCAGAGTACTTGGTTTAGGATCTCCAATAATTTGAAGTAGAGGTGAGGCTAGGGGTCAGGAAATAAGCAGGAGCTCCAAGGACAGAGGTTAAGAGCATGTGTGGAGGAATCAACTGGGCTTGAGGGAGCTAGATTCTGGTTCTTCTATTTCCAGGTTGCTTAGGCAGGCCAAGTCTCCTGTAAGATAGGAATACCACTGCTGACCTCACAGGCTGTCTCTAAGCTTGAGGAGATAAGGTATGTAAAGTGCATAAGTGCCCAGCACAACATATGTGAGGGTTTTGACTGGTAGCTCTGGACACATATGCGGGTCTTAGCGTGGACCAACCAGGCAGAGGCCACAGGGAAATCTGCACAGTGAGGGACTATTGCTTCATGTGTGTCTCTTGGTCAGCAGACCACCCTTGCTAATCTTCTATTATGTTACAAAGAGCACAGAGTTTGGACTCTGAAGTTGAATGTGACTCTTTCCCTTAAACTAAGTATATCACCTATTTTAGGACTTTTTCCTAAGATTGGACATAATATCTGCAGAACACCTAGCACAGGGCCTGGGACTTGGTGCCTATGCAGTTGGGGCCAGCTGTTGGCATCAATAGCAGAGTACATTTGGGACTGGCCTGGCTCAGCATCCATTTGCAAAGTACTTGCTCCCACAACTGAGGCAGTTTGAAAAGCAAGAACCCATACCAAAATTACATGTTCCACCACCAGTACTTCCCAAATGGTAGCAGTCAACCTTAATTTTTCTTACCAAAGTATCCCACCCTGACTGTGGTAGCAGTACTCACATAGCAAAGCCCACTCATTTATGTCCTGGAACTCAAAGTCAACATTCAACAGCACAAGTGATGGACCAGATTACTAATGCAACTTTGAGAACTGAACTGAAGACAGTACAGATAGAATGACAAGTGAATGCGAACACTGAAGAAGAGATGAAGAAAGACTCAGAGGAGACATGACCATGACATGGAACATACAAATGATCAGGATAAAATCCAGTTGCCAAATGATGGAGAACACCAGCTCGTACCTGGGCATCTGCAGAAGCCTTCAGAGGAAATCAGAGTAAAACCAATGTGGTGACAGAAAGAGGGGAAAACTATACAGCCAGGTGAAAATGTTGGGGTAAGACAAGGCACAGTGGCACTGCTACACTGAGCCCTGATGTGCTCATTCAGCAATTACACTAGCAGGTGCATGTTGTGCTCAGAAACAACTGCTTGGCACAATTCTTATTATCAAGAGTAGGTCTCTTCTAGAAGTCCCTTACTAATAAGACTGGCTAATAATACCTAACTTTGATTGTGGGGTTAAATGCAAAGCCACTGACATATAGCAAGTGCCTTAAGTGTTTTACATAACTTTAAAGGCAGTTGATAAACTCCAAAAGGGGGAAAAAAGACATTTTTTTTTCTGTATGCCCTATGAACTAAATCTATATAGCCTGAAATACTCCAATATTTCCAGAAAAACTATGGTTTTATCCGTAAGAATAGTCAATGCCTTTCTTGGCCTATTTATAAGGAATATGTGGAAATGAGTGAAATGCTTATCTTCAAACTCTTGTAGAAATTTTAATTGGCAATTAATAGTCACATTATTGTAAACATAAGATAATGTCAATGTAATTTTCAAGCAAGAAAATTAAGAGGCCACAATTTAAACTTTAATCCTAAAATTCTAATTTATGAAAATGTTTTCTTTTACCAATATTAAATATTTTCTGACAACACATTCTCACTACATAGTGATTTCATTTTTCTATTTCTCTCCAATACTTAAGCAACATATATACATGTTTTTACATATTAACAGTAAAATGTACATATATTTTTTTGCTATGCTTCTCTAGTTTAACATCATATTTCTTAGAATCATTAACAAACAAGACAATTTCAGAGAGTGATATAAGAGACTTATCAGAATACAGATTTCTTAGTAGGATCCTAAGCTGACCTGCTCCCATGAATAGAACTAGAAAACACCCACATCAATATGAGAGGAAATGACCTGAATACTAGCAGAATAGACTCTCCACAGGTAAACTTACAGAAGAGGCCACATCAAAGAGGATAGACAGAACAGAGACATTATCAGGTGCTAAATGGACCCATGGAGCTGTCCACAGTGAAGATGGATGCTGAGAGTGCAAAGAGGAACATACCCCAGGAACCCCAGGCCTGGCAACCCACAGGGAGAAGACAGATCCCCATAACATTTAGCTTTGAAAACCAGAGAGGTATAATTTTACAAGTTCTTACAGTCAGTGGGATTGAACACCTAGAACTTTAAAAATCAGTGGGCTCAGCTCTGGGAGAGACATAAGAGCAAGAGGAAACTGAGTCCCTACCCTTAAAGGACTCTGCAACAAACAGCCCTGTAGAAATACAGCATAGAAGCAGCAGTTTAAAAAATTCCTAATGTATTTGGGAGGGATATTTATTTACTAATCTCAGAGCATGCTGGAAAGGCAGAGATCCTTAGGAGACTTCTCCAGAAACAAAGAAACTGGTAGGTGCCATTTCCCTGCTCAGATCCCCAGCTGAGATGTGAGGACACCTGCAGGAACAAGCATAACACATCACTCTCCACATAGTTTGCTAATAGCACTCCCACTCCTGAGTGCTTCAGTGGGTCTGCCCCATCCAACCTGCCTCAGTGAGAATTTTCCCAGGCAGCAGCAGGTGCCTTCCAGGCACAGATCTTGCTGGCACTGTGTGTTCCTACCCTGGACTTACTCCTTCCAGGCCTGTAACAGTTTTCTAAAGCATCTCCAGTTTCACTCCCATAGCATATCTACACAAACCTTGCAAACAGGACACCCCACCCCAATGTTATCCTGTGGACCTGCATCCTTGAATATGCCCTTGGCCGGAGCCAATCCAAAGCAGTGCTACAAACCTGGCAGTGTGCAAGTAGTTCAGATAAAGGTGAGGACTACCCAAGTGACTTCTGCCCTAAAGAGAGAGGAAGATAACCACACACACCAGTCCAACTTTTTCCCAGCACTGGGCTGGGGGCAGCCATCTAGTCTGACTGTAGGTGCTGCCCATCAATTGAAAGCTTCTTGAGGAACAACACAGGGAAAGAACCCTGATGTTCTGTGCTGTTTTATCTCTGACAAATACCTAGTCTGACTCAACTCAAACCCCAAGAGGCCCCCAATTGGCAGACTAACAATACAGGAATCAAGCCCTGCCTACAACAGACAAAGAGAAGCATCACAGACCAGTGGATTGAAGGCAAAAATGGCTCAGCCACAACAGTAGGGTGTAAGCAACACACATGGGAGATTCTGGTAAACAGAGGACATTGTACTATAGGACCTCTTCTTCATAAAACCACTACTTTCAAGAGCAGATCATGTAGCTGATTTTCTGTGTCTAACACAGACAGACAAAATGAAGAGACAGAGGAATATGTCCCAAATGAAAGAATAGGACAATACTACAGCACAATAGCTAAACAAAACTGGGATAAGTACTATACCTGATAGAGAATTTAAAGAAATGGTCATAAAATACTCACTGGACTTGAGAAAAGAATTGAGGACTTCAATGAGACACTCAATAAAGAAATAAAAAATAAAAAACCATTCAGAGATGAAGAACTCAATAACTGAAATTTTAAAATTCACTGGATGAAATAAATGGTAGATTAGAGGAACCAAAATAATGGATCAGTGACTAGGTAGTCAGAGTAATGGAAATCAAGCAAGCTGAACAGGAGAAAGAAAAACTGATACAAAATGAAAATAGACTCATCAAGCATAATAACATTCCACATAACATGCCACATAAGATGTGGCATCAAATAAATGAAAATAGACTCATCAAGCATAATAACATTCCAAATAACATGCCACATAAGATGTGGCATCATCAAGCATAATAACATTCCCATTCCAGGGATCCCAGAAGAAGAGAGAGAAAAAGGGGCAGAAATTTTATCTAAAGCAATTATAGCTGAAAACTTCCTGAATCAGAGGAAAGAAATAGATATCCATAACCTGGAGATGCAGAGAGACCCCTAAAATATAGGAGGTCCATACCAAGACACGTATTAATTAAAATGGCAAAAATTAGTGATAAAGAGAGAATTTTAAAAGCAGCAAGAGAAAGCAAAATAGTTACATACAAGGGAAACCTCATAAGGCTATCAGTTGATTTTTCAGCAGAAACTTTGCAGGCCAGAAGGAGTGTCCTGATATATTAAAAATGCTGAAAGAAAGAAAGAAAAAATCCCTGCAACTAAAAATACTTTATCTAGTGAGGCTATCATTCAGAACAAGAGAGATAAAGAGTTTCCCATACAAACAAAATTAAGGGAATTCATTATCACTAAGTCAGCCCTATAAGAAATGTTAAAGGGGACTCTGAGTGAAGAGGAAAGACCATAATCAAGAAAAAGAAAAGTATGCAGCACAAAAGCAGTAAAATTAAGTATATCTATAAAAATAAGTCAATTGATTCACAAAATAAGAGGATGTAAAGGATGACACCTACCTACCCTAAACATAGGGTGAGTGTGGAGAGGAATAAACAGATTCAAATTTAAGGAAGCATCAACTTAATAGACACTGCTATCTTCAGAAGATGTTATATATAAACCTAATGGTAACCATAGATTAAAAACCAGTAATAGATATGCAAAAGATAAAGTGTAAGGAATCCAAGTTTATTACTAAAGAAAGCCAGCAAAGCATGAGAGAAGAAAGCGAGAGAAGAAGGATCAGGGAACTACAAAGCTACCACAAGACAAATAACAAAATGGCATTAAGTACATACTTAGCAAGAATTACTTTGAATGTAAATGGACTAAACATCCCAATCCAAAGACATAGGATGAAGGAATGGATTAAAAAAAAAAAAAAAAGCAAAACCCACCTATATGCTGCCTACAGTAGACTAATTTCAGACATAAAAACACATGCAGATTGGAAGCGAAGAGGTGGAAAAGTATTTATCATACAAATGGAAGTGAAAAGAAAATCAGGGTAACAATACTTTAAATTGGACAAAATTAACTTTAAAACAAAGACTATAACAAGACACAAAGAAGGATACTACATAATCATAAAAGGAACAATCCAACAAGAAGGTGTAAAATTGTAAATATTTTTGCACCCAACATGGGAGCATTAGATACATAAAGCAATAACAATAATAACAGCATAAAGGAACTAGTAGATAATACAATAGTAGTAGAGGATTTTAACATCCCATTTACATCAGTAGACAGATCATCCAATAGAAAATTAACAAGAAAATAATGGCTTTGAATAACATATTGGACCAGATCTATCAAACCAATATATTCAAAACATTCCATCCTCAAACAGCAGAATACACATTATTTTCAAGTGCACACAGAACATTCTCCAGAATAGATCATGTATCAGGCCACAAAACAAGTCTCAGCAAATTCACAAAGATTAAAATCATATCATGCGTATTTTCCACAACACTGTGAAACTAGAAATCCACCACAAGAAAAAAAATCTGGAAAGAAAACAGACATGAAGCCTGAATAGCACACTTGTAAACAGTGAATGATTCTAAACCAATAAACCAGAGGAAGTAAAAACAAACAAACAAACAGACAGACAGACAAACATGGAAACAACTGAAAGTTAAAGCAAAATCATTGGGATGCAGCAAAAGCTGCTCTATAAAAATCAGCAGATAGATCAATGGAATAGAATAGAAAACCCAAAAAACAAGACTACGATTATATGGCCAATTAATCTTCAACAAAGGAGGCAAGAATATGCCACAGGGAATGACAGTCTTCTCAATACATGGGCTGCGGAAACTGGACTGCTACATGCAAAGAAATGAAACTGGACTACTTTTTTAACTATACACAAAAATAAACTCAAAATGAATTAGAGACCTAAATATGAGACCTAGATTCATACAAATCCTAGAAGAGAACACAGTCAGTAATTTTTCTGACATGAGCCATGTCAACGTTTTTCTAGAAACATCTCCTGAGCCAAGGGAAATAAAAGCAAAAATAAAATTGGTACTACATCAGAATAAAATAAAATAAAAACTTCCGCACAGCAAAGGAAACAATCAACAGAACTGAAAAAGAACCTACAGAATGAGAGAAGATATTTGAAAATGACATATCTGTTAAAGGATTAGTATCCAAAATATATAAAGAACTTATACAACACAACACCAAAAAGAAAAATCCAATTAAAACTGAGCAGAATACATGAAAAGACATTTCTCCATAGAGATGGCCAACAGACATGAAAAGATGCTTAACATCACTCATTCATCAAGGAAATGCAAATCAAAACTACAATGAGATATAACCTCACACCTGTCAGAATGGCTAAAATCAAAAACCCAAGAAACAAGCGTTGGTGAGGATGTGGCAAAAAAGGAACTCTCTTGTACTGTTGGTGGGAATGCACAGTGGTACGCCACTGTGACAAACAGTATGGAGGTGCCCCAAAAAGCTGAAAATAGAACTACCATAGAATCTAGTAATTCCACTACAGGGTATTTACTAACTCAAAGAGATACGTGCACCCCAATGTTTACTGCAGCATTGTTTACAATAGCCAAATTATGGAAGCAGCCCAAGTGAAGTGTCCATCAATAAATTAATGGATAAAGAAGCCATAAAAAAGAATAAAATCTTGCAGTTGCAACATGGATGGATCTATAGAGCATAATGCTAAGTGAAGTCAGAAAAAGATAAATAACATATGATTTTGCTCGTATGTGGAATTTAAGAAACAAAACAAATGAACAAAGGGGAAAAAAGAGAACAAAGGGAAAAACAGAAACAGATTCTTAGCAGCAGAGAACACATTGATGGTTACCAGAGGCACATGGGTAAGGGGATGGGGGAAATAGGTAATGGGGAGTAAAAACCACACCAATCATGATGAGCACTGAGGAATATATAAAATTGTTGAATCACTATATGGTACACTTGAATTAGTATTACACTGTATGCTAACTATACTGGAGTTTTAAAAAAACACACTTTTACAAACTCTATTGCTTTCATCTTCACAAAAATTCTGTTCATTTAAAATTGGCTAATGTTTACTGAGCTCTTACCATATGTCATAATCTGTGCTGGGTGCTTTAATATCTGATGTGATCCTCTCCACCTAACCCTTCTTTAAGGGATTTTGTCTCTAAAATCCCTTACTTGTTGTATTGAACAACATTCATCCAAAGAATCAGAATAAATACATAATTTATTTTCTACAGGGAGAGAAAAAAGAATGACCAGAATAATAAACAACCTGTTTTAAAGAATGAAACAAATTTTTATCAAGTACCATTTTCTTAATGAACATAATGCTCAGATTTATAACTGTGATAGTATTTACTTGTCTTCCTGCCTTTTTTCCCTTGTTGTATACATTTTAATACTTTAACAAGTACCTACATGGAGTCAGCACAAATCTAAGGAAGTAAAATTAGACAGAGGTCTTGTGCTTGACTTTTTATAGCTCCAAGGCAAACAAGGCGTGTGATATCCTGGTAGACAAGCAGTCAGACATTACAGGCCATGACCTAGCCATAAAGAGTTTTGAATGCCATCAATAAATCACTCCCTAATTAACCTTCCCAAAGAGCAGAATGCAATACAGCTGGCGAAGTTTAGGGTAAAATCACCGTAAAAGAATGTGCATAATCAGAGCTGTTTGGGAAGGGATTGGTGTATTTAGCAATATGCGCAGTAATAATCACACCAACAATCAGCTATGTAGAGTTACCAACAAAACACTTGAAACTATATTTGTATGGATGTCTGCTATTGAAATCCCCGATCAGATGTGAAGCATTATTACAACAACAACAAAAAGTAAACATGAATTAGCTCCAGGGTAACTGAAGGAGAGGTCAGGTTTTACCAAATAAAGAATCCTGAACGTGGATATTTTACTTAATATACATGAGCATCATACATGGAGATGATGCCTGTCTCATATTACCATTGAAAGTATTAATTGAATAATACATTAGAAAATCATTCTAAGTTCTATATTCATATATAGCATCATTTTGTGTTATTTAAGGGATCATAGACTACTTACTTTTTAAATCTTTCACATCTTTATTTACCAAAACAACTCACTGTAAGTAATACATAAGACATTCATGTTTAGTGCAGTTCTTACTTGCTGACATAATTATATGTATAAAGGGTTGATTATGAATGAAGGGTGTTTATTTCAGTTTTTCTGTATATGTATTTTGCTATAGTACTTCATTATGTCATGATTAGCTCCATGAGAATTAACTCAGAGATGGAAATAGTGGCATGTAAAAAGTAAATTATGTAATAATATTGCTCCATTCCAAATTATATAAAACTTACTATACTAGAAAGTTCCTCATTTACTTCATCTCAATTTTTGTACCATGGGTATATTTTTACTAATTCACGGTGAAGGAAAAATAAAACAAGTTTAGTGCAAAAAAGTGCAGAATTTTTAAAAGATCATTATTAACTTTTTTAATGAACTGAACTTTGTAATTCTTTTTGCTTGCAACAGAGAAGTTAGAATTCTTGAAATTCACCAAACAAAAATACCATCTGCGGTAGACCAATCTAAACCACATCCAGATGTGTCCTGAGAATGGTGGGGTCTCCAGGAATAAAGATTGATGAATAAAATGTACAAAACTGAAGATATCTAGACTGGAAAGAGAAGGCTCAAGGTTTGGTCGCGGGGTGGTAATCAGGAAAGAACAAGGCATCAGGTGATGGGCACTTGTTTAAAAATGCATTGAAAACTCAGTTATAGAAGAATACTTAGACCAAAAAAGGACAGAAATAATAAATAAAGGATACAGGAGAATAAAAATGGCTCATTTAAAACTCTTTTCAAAGGGCAGAATGGAATAATAACAAAGAGTGGAATCTATTGCAAAAGCCCAAGATATCAATACAATATATAGGATCTTATAAGCCAGGTGACTGGATTTTATTTAAGGTCCGGTTTTGGTTTCCTTACGTGTAAAGTAGTGTCACACATGGTATCTCTATAGTATCTGGGAAAATTAAGAAAGGAAATGTAGATAAAACACCGAGAAAGGAGACAGACACCCTCAAAGTGGTCTATAAAAATTAGACTTACTGCAAATAATGAGCAGTAAGTCTTTTACCAGAGATGTTAAATATGTATTTTTATTAAATAAATGCAAATATATTTATATATATTTAAGGTAATAATAAGTCATATATGTGACTTATATAATAAGTCTTTTTATATAATAAAAGAAGGTAAACACATATTGTTTTCAAGTAAATAAACATTGATACTAGCAGAATATATTGTCATTGTAGACATCTTGGAAATACAGAAATTACAGGAAGAAAATCACCTCTGATCTTACATTGTTCTCTGAATCTGACTTGTTCTGATGAACTACATTGAGAGCATAGGGCATATAAAGTTACATTTTAATAGTTTCACTGAGCAATGATGTTTTGGGAGCATAATCCTAAGGCTTTCTGGTATCTCTTAATATAGGTATAACAATAAGAAGGGCCACATTATTTGCTATTGCATTGCTCATCATTCTCCAGTCCTGTAAGACATGCTAAGAATATTTGCATCTATTTTGTGAGAAATTGTTGTTGTTTTTTTCTTGTAATGTCTTTCTCCGGCTTGAGTATCAAGGTAATGCTGAACTCATGTGATTAGTGTGAAATCATCCCTTCCTCAACAATTTCCTGCAAGTGTTTGTGCTGTTTCTTCCTTAAACGTTTGGTAGAATTTACCAGTGACACCAGATGTGTCCAAAGTCTTTTTAATGGAAAAATTTTAAACTACACACTTAACGTTTAAATAGTTGTAGGACCTTCTAGTTAATCCATTTCAAAGTTTTCTGGGGAAAGTTTTTGTGGTTTCTTTCCTTCAATAAATTGGCCTATTTTATCTAAGTTGTTGATTTGATTAGCATAAAGTTGTTTAAGTGTTTATTATTATTCGAACATCTGTAGAACTTGTATGCTACCTCTTGTATTCCTGATATTGATTCTTGTGGTAGTATATGTACAGTTTTAATGACTGTTATAGAATTTTTGTGCATTATTGTAGCCAACATTTTTGAGCATTCTTTTTCCTCTCTGGTAATGTTTTTTGGTCTATCAGATCTGAACATACTAAATATCAAAATCATGACCTCTGTTCTGTTTCTTCATAGTTAACTAGTATATCATTGCTCACAATTTTAATGTTTATGCTTGTGCTCTCTTTGCCTTAGGTTTGTCCTTTTAGAAGACTTGGATTAAAATTTGCTTTTATAGCCAATCTGAAATATCTTTGATTATAATTTTATTTAATTTGTCTTTTTAAAATTATAATTGCTAACATGTAGAGAATGCACTTTCACTGATAGTTCTTTCCATACAATAACTTTCTATAATACATTCAGCCCTCTTTTGCTGTCCATTGTTTTCCTACATTAGCAATTTCCAAATTGTCTAGTAATAACTTTTCACCTCCTATCTCTTTCCTGTATCGGCCAAATCAAAGAAATAGCATCTTCCCAGTTAATTCCTATGTGGTAATCAATGCAGCATTATTGGATTTAATTATGCAGATATACTCACTATATTCCAAGTTTTGCTAACTGTGTGCTGTGTTTTCTGGTCATATATTTATAATGTTTTCTTATTTTATACTTTATTTATATATACTTTATATCTGTAGTTATTTTTTGAAGGTCAATTTGGTGGACATACATCCTTGGCTTATATTTTCCTTTCCTGATTATGTGAAATATAGTATTTTACTGTCTGCACACATCATTACAGCCAAAACATTGTGATGTCAATTTGATTTCCTTCCTATTGTAAATGACTTAGTGTTTTTGCTTGATATTCCCTAAATATTACTAATGCAATTATTAATAATGTATTATAGTATGATAATGTATAATTTATAATTAATAATGTATATATATTTATAATCTAATGGTAAAATAAATTATTTTTTAAGATTTTATTTTTTTTATTTATTTGAGTGTACATGAGAGTGGGTAGGAGGTGCAGAGGGAGAGGGAAAGAGAGAATCTCAAGCAGACTCAGAGCTGAGCCCCCATGTGGAGCTGGACCCTATGACCCCAAATTCATGACCTGAGCCAAAATCAAGAGTCAGATGTTCTACCGACTGAGCCACCTAGGTGCCTCAATATAATAAATTATTAGTAAGGTGCCTGTTGTGGGTTGATTTTCCCAGGTGTGCTCTCTGTTCTTTCATCTTGTAGTTTCAAGTCTCCTTTTATCTCAGAAACATTTTTGAATTATCGAATTATTTCTTCCATTATTGCTTTGCTTTGGTTTTCTTCTTCATTAACTCCTAATATAAGGATGTTAAACCTCTCTTGGCTATTTTCTACATCATTCTTTCATGCCTTTTTCTGAATGTCTTTCTTCATTAATAATGCTTTTCTTTATATCTTCTAATCTACTGAGGTATAATATCTGCTGCTTACTTGTCTGCTTGTTTTTGACATCCTTTTGGTAGACAATTTATTTCTGAATCTGAAGAAATTGTTCTTTTCCTTTCCTTCTTTGTTTTATAATCATTTCTTATGGTATTTGACCAAAACACTTTTCTCTTTTCAAGTTTGATTGTATTTGGTTTTCTGATGCTCTTAAAAGGTGGAGGTGGACAGAATAACATTTTAGCTTTACAACCCTAAAACTCTCTTTTCTATTGTTGTCATGGAATGTTAAAAAAAAATACATGTGTGATTGTCTCCTTCTAGAGATTTAGAGAGCAGAGGCTTTGTTCCTTTCTCCTTCAATGGACCCTCTCTTTCCTTGGGACCAACTGGATCTAGTTGAATCACTCTTACTCTACTCACAGTATTTTCTATTAAGGGCCAGCCTTTTACCTGGAAAGTAGTTGCAGTTGATTCGTTTTGGTAATTCATAAGTCCCAGAATCTTCCAACACTTTCCAGCCTTTCCATGCATTCACTCTAGTGGATAGAGACTAAAAAGTCCTTCCTAGTTTCATCTTCTGCCCACAGCTGACATTTCCACTGAGTGATGGTGAATTTTGAACATTCTTCTTCTCATGGATTTCAAAATTCTCCTTTCCCTGCCCCAGCAAATCTCTTCCATTATAAAAGTAACGCTCCTCCAGCTCTGCTATTGAAATATCTCCAGTGCCTTCATTATGTCTATATGCATTTTTATTTTTTTCCAGAGCTTAAATTTGTCAGCTGAGGCTTTGTTTTATACAAAATATTTTGCCATTACCAGAAGTAGAACCTCTACTTTTTTTTTTACCTAAATGCTGTTTTTTTAAATTATGAGACATTATTAGATTAAGAATATTTAGATTAGTGTTTCTTATGGAAAAGACATTTCCTGAAAGCAAGACTAAAGTAGATAGAAGAATTTTAGAAGAACCACTTACGTGGAAACCTGGAGGCAATATAATGACTACTTTTCCGACAATTGGATTCAGCTGAATTTAAATATTTATTGAATATTTTTGTTCTTTTTGTCAGACACTGTTCTAGCTGGAGATACAGAGATGAATAAGATTTGGCCATGTCTTTCAAGAGCTCAGATCTCAATGCATATATCAAACATACATAGAACTAACTCTACTACATGTCACAGGTGAGTTGTACTGTGGATATTTGGAAGGTAGATAGAGTGATTTTCACCAGAATAATAATACCGACTTGCACGAAGTGAGTAACAAATGATCTGTTCTTGCAGACAGTATAGGATTGGAAGATTAAGAAAAGTATTCAGATTAAAAATAGATTATGATCTGGCATTAATATCTAAATAAATTCATGATAATGAGGAAAATCAAACACAACAAAATAAGGAGACACATTACGTAAACCTGCAATCAAAAGTCATGACTTCTTTTCAATTCACCTTGAACAGGTTACAATAACTTTCTTAAACATAGTTTGCCTCTTCCTGAGGTCTTATAATACCTAAGTCTTAACATTCCCATGAAGATTATGAAAATATACGTATGTTACATAGACCATAGATCTCTGAGCCAAGATATAAAAACATCATCCCCACACTGCATATACACAGGCTCACACATGGATACCTGCAAACACACATGTACATACTATTATATGAAAAGCAGTTACAAATATTACTGTATTTATGGTTCTTATTTCAGACATTACACAGATATAAATCTCCCTGTCCTCTGGATCAAGACCTTGGGAAACAGCGGATGTTTGGTGATGCAAAGTTTTCATAGTAACAACTGAAAATTAGTTTATTAAATAGATGCACTGTTTACATGCTGATTCATCCACTGATGCCCAAAAGCAATAATATAAATTGCCCTTGAGAAAATATTTGGAGACAAAAGAGCCCTAATCTTTGATATGGCCTCATAAAGCACTGTGTGCTCTCATTTTACAGCTTCACACACACACACACACACACACACACACACACACACAATTCCCAGCTGGCTCGGGTCCTAGAAGCTCCTCACCAGGGAGGCCAGGGAGCCTTCACTGGATTTCATCTTCTTGGTGAAGCTGCATTGAAAACACGTTGACAGAGGGTTCTTCTCTTGGGGCTTATCAAATATTGCCGGTGGAGAGTTCGCTTGCTCTAAATATTTCCTCTCCTCGGGTACCCGAGAATACCATGTACTTTGTAATGATAACTAGGATAATGAATGCACACTGTAGTCAGCTATTACCAGGAGTAATTGGTGTACCTTTCATCTCCTGTCAAGCAGAGTGGTTAGGATTAGGACCAAAACGCAGCTCTCATCTCTCTCATTTCCTGACTCAGACAAAAGGCAAGAAAAGGTGCCTGCCTGTGCTGATAGGTGTCTGATCAAAGCAGCTGAAAGCTGTCAGAAGCCAGCCAGCCTCCACAACCTGACTATTTCTTAATGCAGCTCTGCCTTTGATCTGTTGGCCGACGAACTGCAGTTCTATTTATGTAAAAAAATAATAATCAGGGTTGTAATTGAACAGAAGAAAGTGCCATTTTCTGTTTGGATGCTGGTTTTGCAGTCTGATAAAGCTAGGACATGCAGATTAGTTCTGTCCAGTGTGTGTATGTCTCTGTGCGTGTATGTGTGTGTGTCCACAAGCACATGAACATGTGTTGCAGCTCGTTCAATAAAATAAAAACTACAATAAAATGCCTTTGAACATTCATCAGATAATTCTGGCGTGAGCTGGAGTCAGAATGCTGGTAAAAAGAAATTATTCCCCTTGGAAGGTTAAAAAAAAAAAAAAAAGACCTTAAGTAAAATTGCGACAATGTTGGCATTTTTATTATGTGTTTCAGCAAAATCTACCAATTATAGGTGTATGAAAGGAGAACTTGTCTTGGATTTAAAAGATTTGGTGTCAAGTTTCAGGTCCGTCACTTACTGGTCATGTGAATTTAGACTTATTACTAACTACACGTGTGCTTCAAGCTCATCATCTGGTATCTAGATGTGGTGCATCGCTATATGCTCCGTCGTTGTGAACATCGGATGAAAATGCCAGCAAGTTTTATTGTAGGCAGCAGAGGAGGGCTCCTGGCCAGAGAGCAGATGGACAAGTATTAATACCACTTAACCCCTCCCTTTTCTAGGTTCCAAATTTCTAAAATGAGTATAATCATTTATGATTGAATTAAAGTATGGAAAGCATTTATTTCCATGTCTGATACATAGCAAGACACCAATAAATGTTCGAACTAGGTGTTGTTGTTTATATTACCTACCTACAGAGGGGTTTTGGATCAATACACTCTCCCTCAAGGAGCGGCTGCCATACGTTCCATGTGACTGCCACCCTCTCAATGGATACAGCCAAGTGTCTTTCATCTCCGTAATAAAGCTTATTGAATGAGTAAACCAATAAATAAATGTGAGCAAGGAAGTAATGACATTTTACTTGGAGAACCAGAATAGTACAGGGATAGGTTCCAGAAAAGCTATATTTATGTCTTGATTACCATGATTCCTAGCGATTTATCTGCAGTCAGACTGGATATTCAGACACACAGATGTACACACTCACACACATAAACAGGACACAATTTTTTATTCCTTTAAAAGTCTCTGGCAACCTCATATCTCACGCAAATTGTGTTCCTCATCCTCACAGATGGAATTCTTAATCAACATCAGTAGTCAACTTTCCGTTGATTCTTCTACTGAAGTCTGGAAATTGCTGCATAATTAATTAATTCTCTTTCCCCCTCCTTGTGAGCTGAAGCATCCGGTGTGATAAGTTGATACCAGGGTTGCAAGCACTGCCTGTGGTTGGGGGCTCCATTCCTCTTTCTTGAGGACAGACAGGCCTCACGACCTCCATGCCCTCTGCCACCACCTCCCTGGGGAGACTGCACTGTTTTCCCCACGGCTGCCACGGAGGACAGAGGCAGGGCCCTGAGCTCCTGCCCAAATGCTGCATTACAAACACCTGGTAAGTTATCAGTCAGTCTCCTGAGTTCTTGACACTAGAGCCCCTGCCCTTTCCTTTCTGCCCCAGCCCCTAGTACAATGCCTGGCCCAAGTAGATACTGCTAAATGTCTGGGACTGTTAGCCTAGGTAAATATGCTTCTAAGGCAATTATTTAAAAAATACAAAGTATGACCTCCAAGAATCAGGGCTTCTGATTCGCCATGCCTAAAACATCTATAGTACACAATAAATGTTTCTTGATAGTCAGTCATTCTTAATAATCTCACACAACTTTTAAATATCTTTTATCATAATTATTTGGGTTTCTCCTTTATCGTAGCCTGGAAACTGGCAATTATTTAAAAAATACAAAGTATGACCTCCAAGAATCAGGGCTTCTGATTCGCCATGCCTAAAACATCTATAGTACACAATAAATGTTTCTTGATAGTCAGTCATTCTTAATAATCTCACACAACTTTTAAATATCTTTTATCATAATTATTTGGGTTTCTCCTTTATCGTAGCCTGGAAACTGTGCTCCTCGGTATCAGGGATCCTGAAGCACACCTCGTCTGGCAAGGACTATGTGTTTAAGCAATGTCTTCAGAAGGGATTCAAATATCTGTAAAGACATACAAATCATTAGAGACCCACGTTTGTTGTGACAGGAAGACTCTGGTCAGATACGCCCCCTTGGGGGCAGCAGAGCAAGGCCGAGACTTGGAAGGCTCAATTTGGGTCCTTTAGTAAACAATCAATGAGCTACACCAGAAAACCATTATTACCGGATAATTTCCATATTTGCCTTGGGTACATTTTCAAGGAGTGTAATCAACAGCTACAATCCAGGCTTTTTGAATATCTGAGCTCATGAGGGATTTTTAGGTCAATTCCACTCTTGTTTGCACTCACTGCTCTCCCAGGGAACCCAACTCCTCAAACCTCTCCAGGGACCCACAAGCTGGCAGGAAAGTGCTGTGCTGGGTAGTCTTCAGTCTCAGCTCAGACCTGTGCCTCTGTGCTGGACGCCCTCCCTACATTTTCTACAGTGGAATAGCAGAGAAGACTCAGCAGTATGTCTCTTCAACTTATTTCTGATATGATAGAGAAGAAGAAAACAAATCTTTCGGGAATGATCAGTATAATGTCACAGGGTGTGAAGTCCTATGAGGAGCAATGATTTATTGACTGTGCATGTGTCTCTGTGTATAGGGCTTTACATTTACATGACTGGACTCTCCCTGAGTCCCGCCTTCTGCCCACCATGTAGATTTGGGACTTGCCAGACACTTTCACATCGTATTGGTTCTGCTTCTCTGGGGAACCCTGACTAATATCCTCCTGGTGTTTTGAGACTTTTGCACTATTCCTTCCTCTCACATCCACACCACCATCAGCACATGGATGGCCTGTATGTTTGCCAAGACTTGGTCATCAGTCCCTGAGAGAGGGGAGTGGGAAAGAGATTTTTCTAGTCCCTGAGTTCCTGTGTTTTAAGGTTGGAGTTTAGGAGCACTGCTTGAAGCAATGCTTTCTAGCTGCCTGGAAAGAGCTGGATGCAGTAAGAAAGAATGAGCAAAACATACCCAGAAAACAAAGTTAAGAAATGGATGGAGATAAAATTTTTAGAGTTCATGGTTCCAACAAGATCTAAAGCCAAGTTGTCATCCTGTTTCCCAGTTATGTGAGACACATACTTTCCTTTCTTATTTAAGTTTATTTGGGTTAAGTTTCTGGCATTTATAAATGACAAAATAGTGTTAAGAGAGTTTTTTTTTTTTTTTTGAAGAGAGATTTGCTGGGGAAATTAAGAGAGAAAGAAAGGGGAATTTGAAGATTAAAATCCACTTTAAAAGTTGTGTGCATGGATAAACCTTGGCATCCAATGTCTAATAAAAAAAAAAAAGAGTGTGGAGAGAGAGAGAGAGAGAGGGAGGGAGAGAGAGAAGGAGAGGAACACATGGAGGGAGAGAGAGAAGAAAGAGAGAGGGAGAGACAGGAGGAGATAAGGAGAGAAAGAGAGAGGGAGATGGAAAGAGAGAAGGAAAAAGAGAAGAAAACACTGGTTAGCATATAGATAGAAAGAGGATGAGTCTACACCAGAACTTTTGGCAATGTTTTTCTATGGGATAGAATATATATATATCTATAGAACCTCTTTCCAAAGGAAGCAAAAATAATTCACACGTGGAATGATGACAACTGTAAGATACAAGAGAGTGGAATGAGATGCCAGCCAAGGGCCAAGATGATGTAAGGAATTTAATTTAAAGCAGCTAAAGAAATTAAGGGGACAGGAAACACCTCTGTTTTGATGCTTAAGACATCCACGTGCCACGTTTTACAGAGCATAGTGTCAGCTGACAGCAGGGCCAGAGCCCAGGTTGCTAAGAGTTAATGAACAGACAGGAAGTGGGAGCTGCCAATTATTTGCTTTAAGCCTTTGGTGGTAAGTAAATTCAGGTGTTAGAGAAAAACAAACAAACAAAAACGTCCAGCGGGAAAGGATCAAGTTAAGGGTTTGGTGAGGACAGAAATGCCAAGATAGCAAGATTTGGACACAGAGGGAGGGAGAGGCCTGATTGTTCTGCTGAGGAATGAATCTTGAGGGGCAGGGGGAAAGCATTCTCTGAGGCAAGAGTGAAGAATGAGGGAGACTGAGGACACAGAGAGACTCTGAGAACAACCTGAGCGCCCTCTTTCTGCCCTCAATACATCCCACCATATTAGAAACCTGCCGCCACCCTGCGAGCACACTGTAGACAATTGTCCAAAGAGGGTGTATCGCTGATCCCCACGTGCAGGGATGGCGGTGCCACATATCCCTTCTGCTGTGCCATGCAGAGTACCCTTCTGTCAGGATCACATTCCTTAGGAATAGCCTATGAGGGAGAGGGTGACTGTCACCTGACGGACCGTTTATGAATCACGTGGAAGAGAAGATTACAGGCAACTTACCCTGCCCCACCGTTTGCTGGAAACCATGTGCAGGAGGGAGGGGAGTCAAGGGACCCTAAATAATGTAAAGGCACTTCATCTTCACCCTTCTGATGCTAGGATTTCTCTTGAACATGAAAACAAAAATGAATGTTCACTTAGTTTGCTGGCAGCAGCAAAATAAATAGGGGGTCACATTAATACTTTGAGGATGAAAAGAACAACAAGGGTAAAGCCCCAATTCAAGTTTGACTAGACTTGACTGTTGAAAACCATCCATGTAAGTAGAGGAGTGTTCAAAATCAATAGAAATTGATGAAGCTAGCCTGAATACAGGCAGATAAAGACCTATTAAAACACGATCAGATTATGTGGGCTCTGTGCAAGAGCGCAAGGTCTGTGTCCAGATAATGTGGTAATAACATTTCAGAAAAATATATCCTTAAGAAAAAAAAAAAAGGCAAACAAAAAGGGTGTGGACTCCTGAGATCCCTAACTCAGAGAAAGGTCTGAGTAGGGTGAAAAGAACATTTAAATTTCCTACCACAGGACCCAGGAGCGAGAACAGCAAGGCCCTGAACCACAAAGGCTAGATCAGACGTAGCGCATTTTGTTCACACCAGCTAATCCTTTGCTTCTCATGAAAAGAGCATCCAAAGTTATTTTCTATGAAAGGGCAGATGGCAATTGGAGCTGTCTATTGAAAAACAATTTCCTCTGGAAATGTCTACGATGATGGGCAAGACGTTGGCTGTTGGGGAAGGTTTTGGCTGGTGGGCACCATGAACTTAACACCTTTTTAAAGTTCACAATAGGTTGAACTAAATGATTCTCAGTATGTCTGTTGATGCTACAAAACATTTTATTTTCCTTTCTCAGGATGAGTCAATCTATGGTTTAATGGTTTCAGATTCCTACATCCCATAAAGACACAGGGCACACCTGGTTCACCACATATTCTTGATCTCTTTTCTCTTCAGCGCTTCAAAATACAGTTAAACTGAAAACAGAGAAAATAACCCACTCGTAGCCTCTTTGTTGGAAAACAAAGATAAAGCTAGTGAAGGAGTCACAGCTTTGAAGGCCATAATTACCTATAGTCAAATCAATACAAATGTATCCTGTACTAAATGATCCTTGTTCCACAAAGTCTCATTCAGCTTTTGAAATCCACTTGACCATAAGCTCCTTACCCACCCCACCAAATTTCCCTGCCACCAACATCTAGAAGAAAGAAGGTGTTGACCTCTTTGTCATTAGCAGCTGGAATTTCCGATGAAAAGAAAAAGAATTTCAACCAGTAGAGAAAGTTGACAACTGGTTTCCATACATCCATAACGTAAACCTGTATGTCGGGATGAAAATCTAGTCTCAAAATATCTTCTTAATTCAAAGTAGTCACTTTGATTCATTCAAACTGGTGATGAGAGAAAGTGTAGCGTAATGGAAATTAGGCTTAGAGCCAGGGAGATTAAGATTCAAATCTAAGATCAATGTACCCGTGTTTTTGGTGCATGATGGGGACCTAGTGACTTAAAATTGCTGAGCCACTGTTTTCTCATCTAGTAAATGGAGTTAATGACATTTTTAATACAGACTCAATAGAGTAGGTAGTCCAGAAAAGATTGCTAATCATGGAGAAAATGGAACTCAGCATTCTTAAAGTAGTTACGTGGTTATTGTGATTCCAAAAGGAATTGAAAAGTATTTACGGTAGCTACATGGTCTCTCTAACAGCACTTCCCAGTGAATGTGAATATGTTCAGCTGACAGGCAAATCATCATACAAAAAAAAGAATGAGCACATCATTACGATGCTTTTGCCTATTTAATATTTATTTTGGAGGAGTACCCATGTAGGCTGTCTGGAAAACAACACAGGATACAGAGTATGAGAAGGATGGGCAGAGGGGAGGGCATTCTTGTGGTGCCTCACTTTGTGGCTGAACAAAGGGGCACCCAGGAGCGGCCAAGGAGAATTTGGAATGGAAACAGGAATCTGTGCATCGGATTCTGCTGTTAAATACCACGTGGCCCCAGACCGGGCTCCTGAGTTTCCTGGTCTGACTTAGAGTTACTCATCTGTGTGGACTAAGTTGTGGTTAAAATGGTTTCCCCCAGGAGGGCTCTAACAAGATGGTTAGGAAGCTCACCATCTTTGAGGGAAGACCGAGCAGCCAACAAGCAGTGAGTGGCTGGGTGACTGCCAGGAATCTAGAACACTGGTTTTTTTCCCCCTTGAATTCATAGTTATGCTATGAGAATACAAGTGGATTTCCATGTCCTGTAGCAAGGCTGTGAAGGATGGAGATGGACAAAAGTAATGTCAAGATCAGTAGGGAAGTGAGGACCCTGATAGTGAACATCTCAGGCCCTCGCACATGCTCAGCCTCCATCACCTGCACAGCTGTGGTGCTGGCCCAAGGAGCAAGCAGTGATGCCAGAAACGGTCAAGTCAATGGCGTTATTCATAGAGTGGTGGGTGGTGCAGCCATTGCCTTCATAGTCCTTCAATAAATACTTACTTCTGGAATCCCTTATGTTTTAGGCCTTGTCCTGGGCACCGGGGATGTAGCAGTAAGCAACACAGAAAAGATCATAGTGCAGAAATAGTTTATAATCTCTTGGGAAATACAGAAGAGTAACTGGCATACAGGTATGAAAATAGTTGTTGTTTTTTGTTTTTTTGTTTTTGTTTTTGTTTTTGTTTTTCTCTAGTAGACATTTTTATCACCATACCATACTTATTTGAAAGCTTGGGGAATTCAGAAGTTCTGGAAAGTTTTTTTTGTATTGAACCTTGAGCTCCCACTCTCCTTCCATCTCTTTAAGCTTCTGAACTCAAGGGATAATTTTTTCACAATTTAGATCCACCCCCTGACCCAGGGACAAACTCAGTATCCAATATATAGTAGGGACACCACACATATTTACTACAATCCCAATCTGAAAGTGCCATCATTGTTAAGAGCCATAAATGTTAATGCCATAGCTTCATGATCTCAGGACATAAGTTCCCTATTTATATTTTGTTCTAATCCTCACAGATAGCCAGCAGTGTGAATGTAATTTTCCAGTCAAATAACCCAGGTAACTAAGGAGATGGAAGCTAAGCATCATGGATTAAATAACATGCCTCTAGCGTCTGCAGAGCTGGGGTTCAGAGCTTGGGTTGATCTTTCTTCAAAGTTGTGTGCTTTCCACAGCAATGTTATGGCCCTCATCCTTTCTGATCCTGGGTATCTGCAACGTGACCCTTTATGTTACCCCCTGCTCCTCTCCGGCTGCTGTCTGCTTCAGCAGGGTGAGTGGCACGGGTTCCTTGTCCATTCACTTCGGGTTGTTTCTGCTCATTGGGGAAGAGTCAGGAGAAAGGAAGAAGGATCAGTTCCTGATATCTCCTCCCCTAGCTCTCCCTCTTCAGGGTCTTCGGGTGAGCTTCACTCCTCCTAAAGCTCTAAACTCGGCCAGGTTCCTACTCCTCTGCTGGCAGCCTCCTGCCCTTCTCCTTCAAGGTCCAGGTGCCAAATGGAGTTATTAGCCTCAAGAATGCCAACACCCCTTGTGGTTCCCTACTTCTTACCACACAGATGTAACTGCCCAGTTTTTTTCCAGATATGACTCTTATAGGTGAAGGTCCAAGTCATGCAAAATTGATGCCAGATTGAATTTTCCTGGAACTCATGTAGGATGGACACCCTAAAGTTCTACAACACTTCACCTCCACACAAACTGAGTACCCACAAGTTTTAGCTTGGACCCACTATTTCTTAGATCTACCTACACATTCTCTCCTTCCACATACTTCTTTACTATACCCTCTCTCTCCCATCTAATATACACAAATGCACACACACACACACACACACACACACATCTTACATATGCACACACATACACGCACACAGCTGTGTTGCTCACAAAAGAGCTCCCAGCATTGGTTTTCTCTAGAGACAAGTGCAGTCAATTCAATTGTTTATTTCAGAATTATTTTGTGTGATATAATTTTAATGTCACTTTGATAAGTTTTATTTTTGCATTTTTTTTAATAGTTCATAAAAGACAGTATAAACTATACTAGGGGGAAAAGTCCCAAATTATTATCTCAGTTGCCTTAGTTCCATAACCAGTAAAGTACTATCAACATATCAGAAACAGCATTTTAGTTCTTGAGCTGTTTATCACGACCAAGTTAGAGTTCACAAATATCTTTCCTATATTTGATGTTTATGAGGAAACTATCACCATAACTCCTATCTGTAGTGAAGTCACTAGAGCTCAGAGAGTTTATGTGACCTCCTTGAGAACACACAGCCTCGGGACTCAGGAGTTAGGACTTGAGTTAGGACTTGAACCCAGGTCTGATTGCCTGTCCCTCTCTCTTTCCATTGCACATTACTCAGTGATATCAGAGCAAGGAATTATTGATTTTCTCATATAAGACTCTCACTCATTTGTTTCAAAGTCCTGTCATTATGTCAAGGTGACTGCTGTTTACATATGGGCTGGGAATTGTCTTTTCTTTCATTATATGTACTCTTCCAGAAAATCAGAGGAAATGTCTTAGCAAACAAGGCAGTAAGGCAGAGGACGGTGCTTGGAAGGGGGGAAAACATCCAAATCTGTGTCGGTTCATTTTAAATGAAGCAGTCCAAGGCACACAGAAGGACTCCACCCTTGGCCAGAGATCTTGTAATAAACAGAGGGTGGATAAAATGGGATCAAGAAACTATATGCCTTCATTTCCAAGGTTTGGGTTTTTGGCATTGATGAGGAGCAAGAGTCAAGTCTCTGTAGGTAATCACAGATTCCCAGCTCAGCTAGGATTCCCTTCAAAACCTTTAAACCTTTTCTCCATTCCCACCTGTGAAGAAATGGTAAACATTCATCACTAGAGAAGATTTCAAAATATATTTAATTAGCATTTGGAAAGAATCGTCTGATTCCCAATGCAGTATACTTTACAACTGGAAAGTAATCATCAAGATTAATAAGTAAGTAAAGGTTCTAGCTTGAAACCAAGGCTTCAGTACTGGCCGCCTTACCTAAATAAATTGGTTTTGATTGGGTTTGTGCAATAAACTCACATGTATATTTGCAAATAAAGTTTATTAGGAGAAATTGTTTTTCTTCTATTTACCCCTTCTTCCTTTCACAGTTTATGCAACATATATTCCTTTCCTCATGAAAACCTGTGCTCTCCAGTCAACTAAGTTTTTCTAGGTGTTATCCAAAACCTAGTCAGCAAAGGTAAAATGTAAAAGAATCTGAATTTTCAACCAAGTAATGTCAATGTCTGTCTTGCAGAAAATTTTTATGGGCATAAGCCTATGTGCTCATATTCTTCTGGAAATTCTTCTCCCACGCATCAATCATCCCTCTGTGCAATAAGTCGTGTGCTTTGGCAATCCGAACACTCTGCCCCACTCCCAGGACTTTTCATATTAAAATCCCCGGTCTTTGTCCCTGAGACTGATCTAATGAAATACCATACCCTGGTGGCTTATAAACGGGAGGCATATATTTCTCACAATCCTAGAGGCTGTAAGTAGATCAAGCCTCCTACAGATTTGGTATCCAGTGTGGGTATACTTCCCCTTTTATGGACAGTCATCTCTGCACTGTGTGTTTATAATGCCAGGAGTGATGGAGATCTGCAGGGTCTCTGTCACAAGGGGCACCAGTCTCCTTCATGAGGGTTCACCCCTATGACCTAATCACAGTGAGGGTTAGGATCTCAACATACAAATTGGGGAGGAGCAAATGTTTAGCATGTGGTGTACTCCAACATTTGGTGTCATCTTGAAGGCTCTCCCTCTCTGGTCCTCAGTTTTCTTATCTATAAAACCTGGATCTTTGATGGAATTAACTCTATGCACCTTCTAGCTTGGACTTTGTACAAGAACAGGAAGTTTCCTCACCATGCCACTCCCCACCTCCCTCACCTCCTACCCTCCAAGCATCCCAGCCCTTGCCCTCTGCTAGGCTTGGACTATTCCTCCAAGTTCATGTAAATGGAACATATCAAAGCCAGTAATCCATTCTGGCTAAATGTGACTCTTTACAGACAACCCCAAAATAAACCGGCTACTGTACACTTCACACATGAACTAATAGAAGATATTCAGACTTTCATCTGCCTATGCATTTTTATTTCACAGATATATTTTAAAGACAACATCTAAATTATAGATCTAGTTCTATCCTGTCTCCTGGTCTAGAGTGCTTTGCAATAACCAGTATTAACAAGTTCACTCTATGATACCAAAATATCCTATGCTGCCTCAGCATCATCAAAATAAATCTATTTTGCCTCAGGGTACTTTGAAATTAGTATATATGGTTGTGCATCCCTTCTTTGGACTTATATTAGATATAGTCTATCTGATAATATTTACTTAACCCGATGTCCAACTTTCTAAGATGCCACTGAATGCAATTCAATGATATAAGAAGTGATATGAAATCTAATGGAAAGTCTTGGACACTGGGTAGATTGAAATGGTTTATTCAAACATTGAAGATTTTGGTTCCTTCCAACTTCTCTAGTGGGAATCTATCTGCTTGGGTCTTCTCAGTATCCCTCCTTCCTCCTTTTGGTAAAAGCCCTTGGTTCACTCCTTGGGAAACTAGCCATGCTCCTTTGGAAGGATTTTGATGACCCCTGGACGCTGAGTTTATTAATACCGCTCCTGGTCAAGGAAATAGTAGATGACTCTTGAGCACCAAATCAAGTAATATTCTTTTCGGGGGACTGGGACATGGGAATAGTGATAACAAACAAATATGTAAAGCTAAATGGTCCTGGGAAGGCATCTAATGAGTCCATCTATTATTTTCTGCCAACCAGATCCCTGGACTATCCAGGACTCCATATTCTCTAGAGTCTGCTTTTTCTTGTCTTCACTTCTTTAGACTCTTGCATAGTCTTCTAATAATTCTGGTTTTTTTTTTAATATTATTGTTCTTTGCTAGTTAAAGGAGAATTAATTCCTGTTGGTTGCATCCCAAAAAAAGATTGTTACCTATTCATTTATTTAGCACATAATTCCTAAACAGAGAGCATGTGCACAACAAATTTCAGACCCGGAATGCCTAAGTGATGATAAAGTCTAAAATCACTGACTGAAGTAACCTCTCCCTACATGAAAACAAAAAGGACCACCCAGATATCATGCAACAGTCCATGTAAGCTATTCTGCATTGGTGCCCAAACATGAGGAGGGGTTACATGTGAATTTTGGTGTGGGATAAATTTAACATCTTTCCTTTCCGAACCAGGGAGGAGAAAAATGTTACCTTTTTAAGACAGGCCAACAGAAGCAGCCAACCTTTCAGCCCTTCTGCCATTCCCACCCAAAACACCAGAAGTCATTCCCGCAGGATACCATGTTTCCACTTCATGGTAAGTACTTTATGAAAAGAAAAAGATGAAAATCTTGGGGCAAGAAAGACAGACCTCAAGAAGCCAAAAGCCACATTTGGCCTTGAAGATACTGAGGTCTGTCAGTTGATAATCTGGGGGAAGGAGCTTGCTCCTGAGGGCTCATCCATGAGATGCCAGGGGTGTGTTTGACCCAGAGTCAATTATGGGATCTTCCTGCATCTCCTGGTGGAATTGAAGTCTTCCCGAGGGAGAGGTGATAATTGTCTGTAAGCATGATTTTAAGCTACTTAGGTTAAACACTAGAAATGCACACTGCTGTTCCAGTGAAAATCCCCCAAATATGATGCAACCTCTACTCGCAAGGTCTAGATCCCTGGAATTTGAATACAATGGTTCACAATAAACTAATAAGATATTTTCCCTTAAGAAATTATAAAGACAGTATTTTTTGGACAATAAGCATTCAGCGAGCCAAAATAAGACAAAGACCTGGTGTTATAATGACCACAAAACAACTTTCTGCCTCAACTCTCTCCTCTTAGCACACTAACCTGTGCTATTGGAGAAATTACTAGATTAACAATGATGTTGCTAAAGAAATAGCCTTCTAAGTATGTACTCATGGTACAAAAATTCCCTGGGGGCATTGGCAAGAGTTTGTGGAATTTAGCTGGATCCAGGAGGTTCAGCTTTCTTTATCTGCAGATGTTACAAAGTTGAACAAAGTGCAGGCTAGATACCATTTGTGGGTTTGCAGATATAACATATTTCTAACCATGTTCAGGGTTGAGTTTTGTTTTATAGTTTATATGTTGCTTTTCTTGGAAAAAAAGATATGCATCAAAATAAATTTTTGTTGTTTCACTTAATAAATTTAGCCATTTTAATTGTACAAATAAATCAGGTTTTAGGAGAAATTATAGGCAATCACATTGACAAATAAAGAACCCTTCTATTAATTGTTAACAACTTTGCTTATTTATTTCTTTATTCAACCAATATTTATTGAGCACACACTCTTGGCTCTGGGGTTATGCTGGTCAACTGAGTTCCTAACCTGCTGACATCCAATTTCTGATGAAGAGAGACTCAAACCAGTAACAAACAACAGAACCACCAACAACCGTGTGTTTGCGTGTGTCACAACAGCACATATATACACATCTAAATAACATGTTTTGTAAATTTGAGGTTTTTTTAATGAGTCATATGGTGCCACCACCATCAAGTTTCCCACCGATCTCTCATTTAACCACTTATCTTTCCCTCGGCTGCTCCAAGCCCTAAGTAACCATGAATATTTAAAACTGTTCTCCAGAATTCTGATGGTGAAGAACTGTGAGTCAGCTGTTCATGGGATTGAAAGTGCTTTTCTTCTATTTCGTGGAGGGCTGTTAGGGTCACAGGCATTGGATGCCCAGGCAAATCCCTCCACGAATCTGCTCATTGTAGTAAAACCACTATGATTTGCAACATCGACTCAGTCGCTGTCATGTGGACATCCTAGAATCCTACATTAATGGTGAACAGTGGGCCAACTGCCAGAACCGTTCTAAGTGATTTTGATCCTAAAGAGTGTACACGCCAAGGATGAAGGTTAGTTTTAGCACAATACTACACCCTAGTTTCAGTTGGCGTTTCACCTGGAAGAAAAACTATTCTGTCTTTGCTTCTGTCTTAAAAAGGTGATGGCTCAGTGTATTACATTCATTGGAACACCTTGCATTTATTTGACACTTTAGCCCCCTAGCCAAGGATTTAAATATTAAGCTATGCTTTTTTCCGTTTAAAGTTCTTTTTAAAAATATTTTATTAAATAAGATGTTCTTGCTTTTAATATCTCCTGGTCATAGATGACTTCACAATACCATCCAACAGTTAAAAGAACAATAGGGAATTTAGCTTGGGTACAAACATTCTACTCTGTCACTTATTGGATGTAGATTTATGGTTTTGAGATACATACAGCTGAGAGTCCCAGAGGTGCTGGGTTTCAATCAAGGCTGTTTATCTCCTTTATACACACTCTAAGGTGGAAGTAACCTAGACAGTTTTAATAGTGATAAGATCACCTAAGTGGCTATTAAACAAGTTCAACACGTTCACACCAGAGGGGCGTTTATGGTAAATAGAAATCATTAATGTGGCCTTCAGACTGCTGAGCCACCTTCTCCGAGTCCCACACAGAACATCACAGCACTTCTTGCCTAAGACACTTCACTGCTCCCTAAAACCCCAACCTCTGTATCCACGAGCCAATGAACTACACACCATAACTTTTCATGTTTGACTTGTTCACTTCTCTTTTCCAAGGACGTCTGCCCCAGTTTCCATTTTTCCTGGGGAACTCTATTCATCCTTAATGGCCAAATCCAATTGACCTATTTTTATTACGTCTTCTCTGACTCACAGCAAAACATATATACTCACTTATCTGTGCCCCAGTGCACTTTGCACACCTTCATTATATGGATGATATCATGATGATGTGGAACTAGCACCCACTGATCTTTATTATATTAATAAAGAGCTTAGAGGCTAGTTTGTGAAGTCAACTTAATTCACAAGGCAAGCAGGAAACAGTAAGAAGCAGAAATGACCTCCAGCTAGCCCATAGGACACAAAGAAGTCCCGTCTCTTGATCTAGAACAGCAGCAGCAAGCTTCTTCTCTAAAGGGCCAGATATAAATACGGCAGACTGTGTGGACCACGTGGCACCTGTTCCAACTGCACAATGCCATTGCTGTAGCATTAAAGCAGCCTTAGACAAATTGTAAATGAATGAGTGTAGTGGTGTTCCAATAAAACTTTATTTGCAACAATAGGCTACACACCAGACTTGGCTTGTGGGCTCCAGTTTGATGACTCCTTTATAGGAAGGAGCATAGAAGACAAAACATGTAGCATCAATATAACTATTAAAAAATATCTAAGACTCTCTTATGTAATTCATCTGGTTTTGCTGACACAGTACTTTGTCTCACAAGGGGTAAAAATAGAAGCAAAGTTAGGAAAATGAATATAATAGAACTCTAGCATTCATGGATTGCATTTGCTTGTAAAGGAGGTAGTAAAATCCAGAGGATGATCCATAAGAGCAGTGTAGACCTTGGGCAAAGCATCTAACCTTTCTGAACTTTGTTTTCTTATCTGTAAAATGGGGATATTAATGAGTACTTCAAGACTGCCTATGAGGAGTTTTGAGATAGTGTGTGTAAAGTGCTGACATGTGGTAAGCATCCAGCCATGCTATTTTTCTTGTAACTTCCCCCACGGAGGGTTAGGGAGTGACAAGCTCTGTGGAAGGCAAAGACCTCTCAGGATCAAATACCGACAGGAATTCTAGGCAACCAATCTTCTCAGGTAGAACTCAATATGAATAATGTATAAATATATATCCCTTCATTTTTTTCTTTGAAAAGCAGATTTTCACAAAAGAAGGTGGCAAAGAATGGCAAAATGTGAAGGGGCCCCAAAGACAAATTTTGCTCTTTTGAGAGCACTGTCTGAAGCCAGCTCTGTTGACAGGCACGGAAGGAACCTAGGCATTTAGATAATTATGTTTCTCCTCCAGGCAAGTTCTTCCAGGGTCAGTAGAAACCGTCTGTTTTTTACCATCAAACAACTGACCCAATCAGGTAGCAAACATGTAGCTCTGTACCCAGGACAACAGTCGCATCTGCTAGCTGAGGCCTCCACGGATGGTATAATCAGATTAACCCTAGATTTAGGAAATGTCTAATATGTGCCACACATTCCAATAAGTGTAAAGATGACAGGGATGAACAAAACATATTTTTCCTTGGAAAAGCAACAGCTTAGTAACGACGACCGATAATGAAGCCAGTAGTGACAGAGGAGCTTTTATAAATGTTAAGATCAAGGAATAAAAATTCTTCTAACACTTTTCCTCATGGGAAAAAGCTCTGATGTAGAAATTAAGGACTCGGATTCAAGACTTACTTCTGCTATTTACTACGTTGTAACATTTCAGACTAAGTTGTGTACTTTGAGTTGCTTCACCTGAAAATAAAGGTATTACAGCTTTGCTTACTTGTATCTCTTAAGTCTTTGATCATGAATAAGAAATATATATAATTTAAATGAAGAAAATAGTATGAATTTAAGAGGATTGTAGTAAAAACTAAGTATTAAAATATTTATAGAAAAGATCTTAAAATTCTGAGGTGTTAGGCACATGAATTTTCATTATCTTAATCAGCATTTACATTTATCAACTCTACCCACCCAAAAATATTTTTTTTCTTTTAATCATGCCACATTGATGTACACATACTGGTTGGTTATATCATGTTAACTAAAATAAAAGTATTTCATAGGATTTGAAACTTAACCGTTCATCCAAGCTTTTCTCTGTCCTGATTCTTGAATGTATTTATTGAAAAGGATATTTCTAGGACACAGAGAGCTAATTTCATCTCAATCAGACAACTCTGACCTTACCATTTTTTTGTTTTCTTTTTGTTTAATAAAAATGAGTTTAATATAAAATATCTTACAAAAAATATTATTTTTATTTGGAAAGTAATTTTATCTCAGTGTTTCTTCTCATCTGAATACAAGCCCTCCTGACACTGATAATGTTAACATCTGCTTTGACATGAATATACAACTGTACATTCCTTAATCTGAATTTCCCAATATAATTGTATTTTCTACTTTGATTATATTTTATGCCCACTTTATTCCTTTGCTGTGCCTGGAGAACAATGTGACCCCGTTTATCTACAGTATTTAGGCTAGGAAAACCTGCTGTATATCAATCACTTTTTTTTTTTTGAGAGAGAGTTCATTGATATTCAACATCTCCATCCTCTTCTTTTAAAAATAGTGTCAGTTACTCATTTTCTCTTTTTTTATATGCACACCCTGAACACGGTGACACCAGATCTAGAGAACAGTAATGATGGAGCTGTAGGGTAGTGCTAAGAAAAGAAAGCCTGGGAATTAGAGTTTTGATGTCAGAACAGGACTTGAGTTTTCAATTCACGGAAATGATCCTCATTCATTTAATTACGCAGCTCGTCACACATGTTCAGTAATCACAGGTACCGCAGCAAAGCCTATGAACTCTATACGAAATATTCTTCTATTGTCAGTGCATTCAGTTAGGTATGGTCTCACACGTGATGGAAGAGGGGCTGTAAGTGCTAGAAAAACCACAGTCAGAGGAATGAACCAAGGAAGACATCACATCATTGAGCATGAAGCATCAGCAGCCCCTGATCTATAAAGAGTTCTTGGGCCCTAATCTTTGTATGTTGTACGTGGTTTTTAGGTAGATATTTCAAAATGGCATCTTGGTCATTGGGTTAGGAGGCTAACATTGGACACCTGTGGCAGCCAAATTACAAACCTGATTCTCCGATCCCACTCAGTTTTGACTTCTAAAACATCAGCAAAAAAAAAAAAAAGAAAGAAAAAAGAAAAAGAAAGAAATAAAAGAAAAGAAAGAAAGAAAGAAAGAAAGGAAAGAAAGAAAGAAGAAAGAAAGAAAGAAAGAAAGAAAGAAAGAAAGAAAGAAAGAAAGAAAGAAACACATTGTTCAGTGTTCCACACTGAGAGGGAACTCTCTGAGAATGACCATGAGGTTTTATTTTATGTTTTTGTTGGTCTTCTGGTTTGTGTGTATTGGAGTCCGTACCAGATTCCTATCTGTCCTTCGCTGTCCTCATCTCCCTTCCACAAAATGGGGAAAATATATAAATTCAGCTGGAACTATCTCCTTCTCCAAGATTATCAATAACTTCTCTCAGAGAATGACCATATTAGCATTTACACCTTATTCTGAACACGCTTTTTCTTGCCTGTCCTGCAGAATTTGCGCTACAAAATCCATTGCTCTTTTCCTTGGGAAAGGTTCTATATCCCCTTAGAAGGATTTCAGAAAGAAGTGAGGCATTGGACTAGGATGAAGGTATTGTTGTGGTTTGGGGGAGATTCTAAGTCCAGAATGGGAACTCAGTCCCATCATTTGGAGACCTTCTTATTCTGGGCCTACAGAGGCTACCTATTTTCTGCTGCTATTCCTGATTCTTGGAAATAGTTCCTTATGAGCCGTAGCATTTAAGTCATTTTTACTTTTATTTTAATCCCAAGTTAATTTAAGCCTAAAATCTCTCCAGAGTAATGGAAGTATTTTCTGTTTTTGTTTTTGTTTTTAAATCATCCCCATTAGGAGTCTACCACATTGAAAGTTCTATTAAAGCAGCCACCTACTGCTCAGTCTATTGATAAGAACTTCTGAACACTGTCCATGAAAAGTCCTTTTAGACACTAAATTATGACAGTTTTCAGAAAGAGGGAAAAAAAGCATGCTATTCTGTGAGCACAGGTGTACTCACACACACCAGAAAATTGAAATCCAATTCAGAAGGCAATATTGGAAACAATTTGAGCCTGGATCCAATCTGGCCAGGGCTGAAATAGCACAAGAAATGACTTTGAAGATGATTCTCCCATTTTTTCAGTTCATTCTATATAACTGGAGCCATCAATATGGAATGAACTGGAAAACTCGCATTAAACTCCTGCTATGTCATTTCAGCCAGAAGGTTACTTCCAGTAATTCTACTTAAGTCAAATGTTACTCAATAAAGTTAAAAAAATTAAGAGGCAAAATAAAAAATGTGTGTGCTCATAAAATCTGCAATTACAAGAAACTCACAAGTGTACGTCTTCCTACTCTTACGACAAGTCTACATCCAGATCAACCCACCAAAATGAAAAATATCGTTCAGTTGAAAATGTATCTGATCGCCTCCTGCACCAGACATCATAGCCTCGCCCACCTTAAACGTACTCCGAGCTCGGACATGAGCCTACTGTTGGCAGGATCATCAAAGGCAAAGCTGATTTTATAATAGGGTCGAGTGTCTCCTGGAAGTGACCGAATGCTGTCCCAGAGGTGACAACGGAGTGGCTGTCAGCGGATTGGGAGGTGCGGTCACTGCCCAGCATCACCAAAGAGGCCCCAGGAAAAGATCCAAATTCAGAATTCCAAGTACATTTTCCTTTGAATGTCTATCACTCTGCACCATTGGAAAGCTGGAAAAAAAAAAAAAACTAAGTCCAACCATGTTAAGTCGGAGAGACTGTAGTTATTTTTCAGTAATAAATAGAAATGCCTGAGTCAAGCACAGAGAAAATCTTAGACATGCTCTCATGCTGCTTGAGCTTTGATTATAGAAGAATATATTATTTTTTTAAATAAGTTCATTCTTAAAAAGGTGTCGTTCTCATTGTTTTGGATATTGGTTTTTCACAAAGTGGAATTGCATGACGCATGCATTATATGAGAACTGAGTATAAGAAAGCTCCCTTTGATAAAGGAAGCATCTTTCTGGCATTAAATAATCAAATTCTGTGACTTTGTTTTTAATTCATACTTCCGCAGAGCCGTTAAATGATCTCTGAGAGTGGCCAGTATTTCTGAGTGAGATGCTCAGATGCAGTTGGAGGCACCGGGGCTCTCCTAACTGTGTGGGGCTCCCTTGAGCCTCAGCTTCCCCTGGAGACCAGAGAGCCGGGGACAGACTCCCAAGTCACTGCTGGGGGTCAGAGTCCTTTGTGTTTCCTGCTCACGAGTCACCTTCTAACCAGGGTCTGTTTCCCTGGGCCAGCTGGGCTTAGCTCTGCTATTCAGTTTTTTCACTCTGTGAAAGAGCCCAGTTGTGACAAGAAATTACCCGTAACATGAAATCTTCACAGCGGACCCTCTGGTCCACGAGTCTTTGGACCTACCTGCCCGACTTCCATCCGCATGGGTGTTGTTCATTCTGCCCATCTAAGCTGAAACCTGATGTGAATTCATGCTCTTATGGTTCCAAAAGCAGACTTGAGAGTTTATTTGAATAAAGATAGGATCCATTTTTGCATCATCCATCATTAATTATGCATAAACAGAATGTTATTGCCAGGAATGGATAGAAACTACTGGTGCCTCATGGTAAGTTTTGGTGTTTTGACTTGTATTTCATTGTTGTTTTATTTTGTTTTAGCTTTACCTTTTCCCTTTCTGATACCTTATATTCTTCTTGTTCAAACACTTATTTTATGGAGTTTAAAGAGAATTGCTTTATGAGCAATGACCCCAGAATGAATAGTCTAGAAGAACCTAAATATTTCATCATCTTAAGAGACATGGATAAAATTGATCTTGACAAAAGACAAGAGACAGAAACAGAGCAAGGAGCATGACTCAGGTGTATGCACAGCATGTCCAGGGATTCAGAGAATATCGAGATGGTGAAGCCCAGGGCCCTGGTGGGAGGGCTCCTGTAGCAGAAGCACCTTCTATAGGTGTTGTTCCTAAAACGAGCTTTTTCAACCACGGCTGGTGATGGTGGGGATTCGGATCTCAGTGTAAGCTTTATATTGAACTCTGAAATCTTTAACTGATGAGATAAAATTTAACATCTTGGCCTTCCCTAAAACACACCCACAAGGTGACTGTTTGTCTGCCCCCTGGTCAGTTCTAATGAGGGAATCTATCTCTCCCTGCAGAAAACATTGACTTTTGAGCACTGGTAGCATTCAAACACCCCTTCCTACTCTCATAATGTGATAAGAACAGGTCCTCAGCTCCCGTGATTCATTTGGCTTATGTTAAGCTCAGTGATCTCACTGTAACTTGCCTTTTTGATGAGAAATCTTCTTGATGTCTTCTGACTCTGCCTGACTACTGATCCACTACTTTGTCTTCTGCTTTTGAAACAGGAAAGGTTCAGTAGATCCATCTTTTAACATTTCTCCTTTGTTGCTGACCTCTCACTCTTTGTTTTGTTGAGATTTCATGAAGAGATTTCATGAAAACACCAAAACTTACCATGATTTTCATTGCTCCTGAGTGAATGCTGTGCTCAGTCCAGCCTGGTCGGGGGCAATGGTCCCCGGAGCCCCACGTCGAGAAACCTGGAGATCATCGAGCTAGGAGGGAACACAGCTTTTCTATTTTCAAAGTTCCCATGTGATTTTAATATTCTATAGTGACTGTAATCCACTGCCCCGATGGAACCTCCCTGTGACGATTCTTGCAAGATGCACTCTAGCCCTATAGACAGAAATGAAATTCCAGTAATATATTGGTTGCCTTCTCACTGGAAACACAGCATGACCTTTCCTATTCCACATGGTGGACATTACTGTGTCCCATTTGACTTTTACCTTCTAAGTTAGCATCTCCCATATTTTCTTACTGTCTTTAATAATTTAAGTTTGTGACAGCAAAAATGTGACACATGATGTTATGTTCTAATCATCTTTGTAGAGAAAAGTGGTTTCACACTCCCAACCTCACAGCTTTCCAGGTGCCAACACCTTGGATGAGGGTGTTACATGTCAGTTACTATGAAAAAGAGTTTTATTACACAAGCCTCTGATGAAGGAAATACTGTTGATTCTCATCACAAGTACAGGGAACAGAAGTCTCTAGCTGTTGTTAATATTGAAACGAAATACAACCTTTAATAAATTGAATTGATAAAATTATTTTGTAGGTTCAAGTTAATATTTTCTTAATCTTTCTTTGCTAGCCAATGGTCAGCTATTTATATAACATCCCTTGAATCCCTTCCACCTCCTGATGAAAAGATCTAGACCGTCCATCACACCCTACATTTCCCCCTCAATAATTTAATAAGCCTGTGATGGGAACCAAGCCTACCCCCAATCAGTACGCAAAACTATGTCATTTGGAATCTGCAAACTCGCTGCTACTTTTAAAGTTGGTGGGTATCTATGAGATCTAAGAGCCATGGAAAAGCTTCTAGTTGATGCCCTGCAGGAAAATGCTCCTGGAGAGACAAAGACAAGCCTTTCTTCTGATTCTTTTTAAGATAAGGACTGTTAGGGAATTTGGCAGTAAGGATAGATTTGGGCAGGGTTGGATTTAGAGATGAAATGATACCATTATTATGCCACGGGTCAGTGTCCCAACTTTAAATATATTTTTTGGAGATCCCTGGATGGCTCAGCGGTTTAGCACCTGTCTTTGGCCCAGGGTGTGGTCCTGGAGTCTCAGGACCAATTCCCACATCAGGCTTCCTGTGTGGAGCCTACTTCTCCCCCTGCCTGTGTCTATGCCTCTGTGTGTGTGTGTGTCTCTCATGAATAAATAAATAACATTTTTAAAATAAGTAAATAAATATATTTTTAAAAATGAATGTTGTCAGAGTCGAGATTTGTGTGGGAACAAACTGCTCTCAGTACTCCCAGTTAGGGAGAAGATTTCCCTTAGAGACAGGGTCCATCAGCTTCTGGGGCCCAGCAGGGATCTTTAGTCAGTAAGGCTGGGGGTGCAAGGGCTACGGTCCCCAGGCTTAGGGCAGCAGTGAGCATTTATGACGCTGACTCTAAGCACAGTGGAACAGAAGGCTCAAGAAACACCCTTGAGCCAGTGCTGGAGGAACGCAGTCCAGCCGCAGCAATGACAGAAGGACAAACAACAAAGATGTCCAACCTCCTAGACTCGGTTTCTGGGCCTTCCCTTGGTTCTTGCCACCAAGGTGCAAAGTTCTTGAATGATTCCAGAGACAGTAAAGAATGAATTCTCCATGATGACTGAATTCAACCTAAAGTTTAGACTTTATTTTGGTTAAAATAAAATTCTGTGATTTTTTTTTTCTTTTCTCTCTATACTTCTGACCCTTACACCCCCACACACCAGAAATGTAAATGAGCTTGAGAACTGTCTTCTATAAAATACTCTGGAAAAACAGAAGATCCCCGACAAGGACAGGACACTAACATGTCTTTTTTCTTCATGTGAAGAGTTGTTAAAGTTCTTTTTTTTTAGACTGAGGGAAAGGATTTTATATTTGTGTCTGTTAATTTGTATACTCTTCTTTAGGATTATTTAAAATTTTCTGAATTTTTTTATGTTCCTATTATTGCCCATAATCACTTCAACCTACAATTTATTAAAGTTTGTACTTTAATTACTTTATGTGTAATTAATATATATGATAGGTATATATATATATATATATATATATATTTATTTACCTGTTTATCCTTGATAAAGGACTATTCTTCCAGTTTGATATTCAACCTTTTTTAAAAAGATATTTATTTATTTATTTATTCATTCATTCATTCATTCATTCATTCATGAGACACACAGAGAGAGAAAAGAAGAGACACAGGCAGAGGGAGAAGCAGGCTCCATGCAGGGAGCCCGATGCGGGACTCCATACCAGAACCCCGGGTTCGTGCTCTGAGCCAAAGGGAGACGCTCAACTGCTGAGCCACCCAGGCATCCCTATATCCAACCTTTTGCCAGTACTTTTCAATATTTTTTTTTAGAAAGCTGTGGCACCACCACATTTTGCTAGTATTCAGTGAATATTTGTAATGTTTTGCCCCTCTATTAAATGGCACACTTCAACAAATATAATGTTAAAATAAATCCAGCTATATTTTTGCCCATAACATTTCACTGAGCCTACTAATCCAGTCATGTTTCCAATGTCAGGATGGGCTTTTAATAGTAGCACTTTGTTTTCTAAGGTATGGTAGGGATAGATAAATAGATAGATAGATAGATAGATAGATAGATAGATAGATAGATAGATGATAGATAGATAGATAATAGATAGATAGATAGATAGATAAATCCCCAATGATGTTTATGCTGTAATCCTTGAAACTGAACACATAGTGCAACACAGCAAAGAGGATCTAAGCTTGCAGGCAGAAATAAGTTGCTACCCAGCTGACCTTACACTGGAGAGATTACCCTAGATTAGTCAGGTGGGCCCAAAGTAATCAAAGGGTCTTTAGAAGAGGAAGAGGGAGGGAGAAGCAGTGAAAGTCAGAGAGGTGTGTGTGTGGAGGAAGAGGAGGGCAGAGAAATTGGACATAAGAAGCACTCTATCCATTACTCCATCCATTACTCCATCCGGTTTTGGAGACAGACAGGACACTGAACCAAGGAAAGTGGGCATCTTCTCAGGGCTAGAAGAGGCAATGAAAACAAGAAGGAGGGGATCCTTGGGTGGCTCAGCAGTTTGGCGCCTGCCTTGGGCCCAGGGCGGGATCCTGGGGTCCCGGGATCGACTCCAGCATCGGGCTCCCGGCATGGAGCTTGCTTCTCCCTCTGCCTGTGTCTCTGCGTCTCTCTCTCTCTGTATCTATGATGAATAAATAAAATCTTTAAAAAAAGAAAACAAGGAAGATTCTATCCTGGCATTTCCAGAATGGAACACACCCTGTCACCTCTTGATGTTAGTCTGGTGAGATCCATTTTGGACTTCTGAGCTCCAGAACTATAAGATAATAAACACGTGTTAAGTCACTGAGATTTTGGTAATTTGTTACAGCAGCAATAGGAAACTAATCCCTAAGGTAACCTTGTCCTTGGGATTATAGTGGTGAAATCCATCTTCTATTTTCATATGCAGGTTGATGCACGCATACCACATTTTGTGGACAGCAGTTAATGTTTCTTCCATTTTAGTAACATTTAAACATAAACTATAGATATAAATCTGGCAAGTATGGAGAAGCACAGCAAAATGTGAGTGTCCAGATGGAAAACTTAGGAGCTTTCAGGATGCAAGGCCATCTTCAATAGAGCACAAGCAATAGATAACATCTAAGTGCTTGTTTTCCTTAGATAAATGGATTCATTAAAGTGTCTCAAGTGGAGACTTAATCCTCTGACTTCTGGGACGAAAGATTCTATATGGCACTATGAAATATTATAAAAATGGATTAAGGAAGGAAATAAACTAATAATAAACTAAAGCAAAGTACCTGATAACCAGCACTTGAAAGTCAAAGAGAGAGAGGAGAACCCCAGGAGGAAGATGGAGGCAAGAAAAGGATGTGGACACAGAAGAAAGACCTCCCAGTATGAGAGCCAGGTTCACTGAGGTGTCAGTGAGTCTAGGCTGGAGTGGGCTGGTTACAGGCTCACATGAGAGGTAAGACTTCTTTAGTGAGAATAAACCTAAATCTAAAATAAATCTGACATCTTTTCTCACATTTCTTCTGACTAGGTGCTAGCTAGAAAGAGTGACTTCATGTGGAAAACATTCTACTCATCAGACATCCTGTTTACCTCTGTTGGAGGTTAAGTCAGAACACTTAGCCCCTTTCGGCTCCCCCATCATCTCTCCAATTCTCCATAGTTTTCAAAGATAACCCAAAGGCATTCGTCAACCTCACGTACGACTTCCCCCCGCATTGATCTGAGGTATGATTCATTGTGGTCAAGACTTATTTTCTTGTTTGTTGTTGTTTTTCTTTTTTGTTTGGTTGTGTTGCTGTTGATCCTTTTGGTTGAAAGTGACAGAAACGTAAGCCACACTGGCCGAAAAGCATACACTCAAAGGATGCAGACTTTCCCGGGGGGATATCGAGCTTTGCGAAATTAAAATTAAAGGACTGGAAGTGGGAACTCAGTGACAAGTAGAACTAATTCTCTTTTTTATGGTCTTTCATTCTCTCAGCATAAGTGAGTTTTATTTTCATGATAATCAAGGCAGTTTCTTGACTAAAGGGACTATAGAGAACTAGCTCTTCAGATTCAGAAGAAGGTGCCTAGAGAAGGAACATGTGTAGCTAGAAGTTGGGATCATAACACCTTCTGTGAAGAAGGATGGAATTATGTGACTGGCTCTTTCTGATCATCTGCCTACCTCCAAGTCAGAATGGGTGTCCATTTTCAGAAGGGGAGAGAAAACGGATGCCACATAGATTTTTTTCTCTTATTTAGTTAACATATTTAACATATATTTTAACATAGTTAACAAATTTAGTTAACATATAATGTATAATTAGTTTCAGGGGTAGAATTTAGTGATTCATCAGTTGCATGTAACACTCAGTACTTACAATATCAAGTGTCTTCCTTAAGGAGCATCACCTAATTACCTCCCCATAGATTTTTTTTTTTTTAATTACCACAATTCAGTGCTCTTTCTAAATTAGCTCATCTGAGTGTCAGCTCTCCAATAGGAAATTTGCTTCACCATTTTCCTCCCCAAGATCCTTCCCCTTGCCAGAGAAGTCAGAAGCAGAACCAGACTTGAGTTGTCCTCTATCAGTCCCCTGTCCACTGCTTCCATGGGGCCTCCTCCTTCCATGGGGTCTGTTGCTTTCATGGATCCGCCTGCTTTCATGCCCTTTCTCCTCTAGAAATCAGTCATTTCTCATTTTCTTTGAAATTTTACAAACCCTCTCTTTGTCTAAGATTCGGATTTCTGGAAATGATTACTTTAGGCATATTCTGTATCTTTACGTTCACCTTTTGTTACATACCTTCCTTTAAAAAAAATTCACTTTGAGGATGCCTGGGTGGCTCAGTGTTTGAGCATCTACCTTCAGCTCAGGCCATGATCCTGAGGTCCTGGGATCTAGTCCCACATCAGGCTCCCCTCAGGGAGCCTGCTTCTCCCTCTGCCTATGTCTCTGCTTCTCTCTATGTACCTCTTGTAAATTAATTAATTAATTAATTAATTAATTTTTTAAAAATTTCACTTTGAAATCCAAGAGCATGTTTTTGTGTGTGTAATAACACTGGTTTCGTATCATTAACAGTGTTTCTCTACTCTCCTTCTGAGCCGTTCAAAATTCTGGAGCCTGGGTTACAGAGCCTCCTGATTGTCCATATGCATCTCTGAGATGCCGGATATAAGTGATAAATGAATCACTGTACTTAGAACTTTTATGATGAAATCAGCTAGCAATCCCTAACGAGGATAGTAAAACATCTCCAGAATATACTCAGTCTGCATGATATCTGCTTGCTTTCTTCCACTATTGTATAGAATTGGTTTACAATTGGTGGCATTCCCTTCATTGACTCTAGATCCAGTGACGTATCATTATCAGAAACACAGCCCAAGACATATCAAAGCTTTGGTTTTGGTTTTGGTCTTAAGCTAAGACCATGAGCAGATGGTATAAATTCTATTTAGTCACCGTGTATAGCTACTGGGCCAGTTAAGTGGTTTTAATGGGAATGTGTGATCCATTATCTCCTTTTCTGTTATTATTCTGTTTCAATCTCTACCTAGGATTTCTCCAAATAAAAGTGTGCCATGTCTGTGGCTTTCATGCAGGCATATAGATTATGCTATACATTGTTATTTGGCCTCCGTTCGGCTTTGTCAGTGGAGGCCAAATAGCTAGCTTATTTGTATGTATACAAGACATATACAACCTGTTTACATGAGTAGGTGATTGACACACTGAAGAAGGAGGCTGACCTCCCTGCAGAGTCCTGCAAGGTGACACTGGTTGGATGTGGTTTTCTCTTTCTCATCTCTGGCTTCCATTGCTCCCAACTTTAAATCTGCAAGGCACACTCACTCTAACAAAACTTCTAAGAGCCTCACATAGAAACCTCACATAGAAACCTCACATAGAAACCATCTCCAGACATGTGTGTTAGTGACATAGGTAATTAGCCAGCTGCACCATGTTTGCATCTCAGTGGGTTCTCTCTACAGAATGCAAAGAGCTAAATGTTGAAATAGTGTATGGGAATGAGATAAAAGTACAAAGATTGAGCTGGAGGAAATAATGGCACTGAGCTGCTGTCATTAAGTGAACATATCCTGACTGAAGCTCTTACGTATGGAGTTTAAACAGTTTTGGATAAAGAGTCCTAATGTCAAGGGTCTATTTCTCTAGTTTTTGAGCTGACCCTCTTTCTTGTCCATGTCTTACTATCGTAAGACTATAATCTCACTCTGTTATTCCTGCCTTAGAATTGGTAACCGCTTCTCTTTGTAGATGTGTGGTCCTTCCCTGGATGTTGACTCTCGTATTTCAGGCTCTAAGTCCTCATAGTGCCGGGCTTTCACCGTACCCTTCTCTTTCTCAAGTTCTCTTTCATCATGAATATCCATGATATCCACTGTCTTCCAACTCTGATTACCCACTTTTATTATCTGCCAGAGTCTGGTGGTGAGTTCAATACCATCCCCTTCAGTCATCCAGCCAACATACTAATACCATTTCAAAGGCACTAAGATAGCTCCCCAAATGTAAACAGTTCTCAGAAGTGATAAGTGATTATTCACATTTCAGGTATTTTTATCTGCCTACTAGATTGTGGGGTCTCCATGAGGAACAGCTGTTGCTTGCTCTAACTACAAAACATATAGGATGTAACAAGTGCCTGAGAAGAATGTTTTCTGAATCACTTAAAAAATTCCTTAGGAGGGAAATAGTATTGATATAAATGTATTCTTCATTAGTGTAATTCATTTATTTTTAATACTGGGAATGTAGGAGAGTGGTAATGCCATTGATGAAGCCGGGGCAGGATGGTGTGTGTGTGTTAGTGGAGAGGGGAGTGAGGGTCAAAGGTTGAAGAATGACGTCACAGTACGGACGACATACCTCATGACCGGGCAGAGCTGTTTGATACAATTGAAAAAGACAGCCTTCTGCCAGGTGTGAATGTTAGGATATGGTTTATAGTACGTTGAGGCTTTCAAAATGTTTTCTAGTCACTCACTCTGAATCAGACTCCTATAAAATGAAAGTTTAAAAAATAACCAAATCTACCTTTATTTCCCTGAGTCCACCTTCTTAATATTCCTGAACTACTGCCAACCAGTGTTGTTGATTTTTTTTTTTCATTGAGCCTGGGCTTTTGAGAACCCTTTCTCTAATCTGTATAAAGTTTGGTTCATTTTCTGTCATTTCCAGAAAACCAGTTCTTAGGCAGTCTCCACTTTTTTCTAAAGACACTGGAGAATATTTTATGAATATGGCCTATAATCTGATGCAAGCTTTCTATGCTGCTTTTAAAGCATGCTTAATTTCTTTAAACGATTAACTCTCTTAAATTAGCTCTTCATCTAAAAAAAATAAAATAAAATAAATTAGCTCTTCATCTGAGAGCAGGTTTTGAAAAGGAGGGCTCCTCCCTACTTTGGGGATGGAGTCAATGGAGATGCCATGAGAGAAGGATCAGGACCCCTGAAAAACCAAGCGTGAATTCTTTTTCTGCACAGTCTGGCTCAGACCCCTTCCCCACACACCTGGTGTCATGTTCAGCAGGAATTTAAGCCATGGGGATTTCCTAAAGAGTAAATTCCTTAGGGGAGACAGCAAGATGCTTTATTCCTTATACTGAAAACTCACGGGTGTGGTATAATTGACAGTCCGTAATTTTACCACAGTCTTCCCCTCTTCTGCATCAGTGACTTATTGAAATGACATTCATAATAAAAAATGCAAGAAGTTATTCTTCCTACTTTTTCTCGCTTCAATTAACACTATAGGTGAGCACATCAGCTACACAGAATTCCTGGGACATTAATCAGAAGGAAATCATTTGAATTCAGAAAGATTTATGGTTCCACTCTTCGCTTTAACAAAAATGACTATGTTAATCCTAATATAATTGATATATTTGGTACATTTCAAATTTCAATTTCAATAATGATTCAGTACCATGGTTTAAGGACTCAATCTATCCAATCAGCCACACTCCAACCAGGAAGAAAAACAAGGGCGATCGAGTGATACATAAGAAATTAATATCCACTTCCTTTTTCTTTCCTTCTACTTCACCCAAATCCTACTCACTCTCCAGAGAAAAGAACCATACTCTTGTCCACCCTCAGCCATACTTTCCTGCTGAGGATCTACAACATAGCTGTGTGTGCTGAACTCACTCCAAGTCCACAACCTAGTTCGTTGTTGTGGTTTTCATTTTTATTTTCCTATATTCTTTTTTTTTTATTGTCTTATTTCCGAAATGGATTTTCAGATTTCTTTAAACATTTCCCTGCCCAACCCCCCCATACCACCCAGCCAGACTTTTGCCCCCAAAGCAGTACAGGTATTGCTGTTTCCAGGCTGGCTGACATAAAAAATAAACAAAATAGTCCAATGCAGGGAAGTCCACCTACTTGTATAAAGTGCAGCGGCGGATAAGTAGATGTGGAAGGAAGTGGCGAGATCTTGGAGTCTTTAGTCATTTCCAGCAGCAGCTTTTAGTTGGTTTGGCCATTTTATCGATGTTTGCAATGATTAACTTCAGAATTTGTCTTAATGTAAAAAGTAGGTATACCAAAGTCACTTTGACACATAGATAAAAACCACCTAGAAGTTTGTTTGTTTGTGGAACTGTAGTTAGTATTTATATACAATTTTATCTAGATGAGCAATTTGAAAGCTGGATACCCAATGGACTGAATTTATCTTTGTCTTGAGTATACACTTGGAATGAACATCACAAAGAATAACATTTTGTACAAAGGTGTCTTACAAATTATTGACAGGTAATATTATGCAATATAAATTTGTCCTGCTTTATACAACCTACAGAAATTAAAATTTAATGATATGTTAAGGATCATTTTACCAAATGTTTTAGTAGGTGATTCTGTTTTTAAAAATAGTTTCATAGTACATGCACAATTAGTGCTTCAGCAATTATATGGCCTGCTGAAAACAAACAAAAAGATTGATGCACAATCTCCACAACATGTCCCTGGGTACATGGAGTTGTGGGAAAAGCATAAAAGCCTCAGCTGCTTCCAGCTAGTATAGTATCTAAAATGACATATTCTCATATTTTCTAAATGTTTTCTAGAAAGAAATGATCAACAAGAAAGCACTCAGTCTACCAAAATATATATTATTGCTGAGGAACACACAGCCCCAACCTTCTCAACACCAAGTCGCAAAAAGCAAATGACCAAAACCAAAAGAGCAAACAAAAGCAACACTACCTGCTAAGGACAATGGTCATGAAAGAGGCTGTGCCTTATAGACATTTTAGAGCCCCTGTGAAGCTGACTACTGAGGACACCTACAAGGCTGACCCGAGACCAACCCCAACCCTCAAACGTGCCCAGCCATTCCTCGGCGTGTCCTTTATGTCATGCTGGCTACCATGGGCTTTGAAGTAGTGGTTTACATTCTCCTGCAGCCTCCAAACCACTTTGCTGCTGCCTGGACTCAGTACTCATGTTGGAGCCTCACAGTGTGCAAGACTAACTCATTGGACTTTCTCGAATGCCTGCCACTTACTCTCATTGGGGACCAGCCTTGGAGTTTCTGTGTCAGAATTTGCCTTTACTGTACTTTCTTCTGTCTTTATTGATAACCACAAACAGTCTGAAATACTCTGGTACCCAGGAAAACGTGTATGGGCGCACCTGGAAGTGCAATGATAGTCATCAATGGTTGAGATCAATCATGGCTTCCATTTGTTGCATATGTGCATCTGTGTTGTTGCTGATTTCCATCTGCATCAATCGTCTCTAAGCTTAGGTAGATAATATTCATCTAGCATTTACCAGAAAGACATGGAAACATTTTCCCATTCATCCAATAATGCACATTAACATTGAAAAATAATAAATATTTTGGTAGCATGAGAGCCTATTGACTGTTGTAATAAAGGGGGTTATTCCATATTGGTAATTCTTTCCCAGGACAGCCCTCAGCTCTTCTCCTGCCACCCTCCTTCTGAGCCTCTTTTCTCAGGTGGAAAGTGACTAAAGCATACCTCAAGTACTATTTTATTTTTTTTTCAAGTACTATTTTAAATTAAATGCACTTCACCAGTACAATGAAATACCCCCATCTAGCATATGAAGATCTCGTAGTCTTTCCATCATCAAAAACTTGATTCTTTGCCTTGCAGATAGACACAGACACACATATACACACACAAATGTGGTTTCACACCTCAAGGACAAAAGTCTCCAACCCCCCTCCTGGTACAAGGCAATGTTACAAACTTTCCTATAGAAACAAATGATTTATGTTGTCGAATTAAATCCCCTTTTCTCTAGAACTGCAGGTGTGTGTGAGTGTGTGGAGGTGTTTGCTTGAATGGGAAGAGGGTGAGTCATGGGAGTTGTCCTAAACCCGACAGAGGAGAAGGCTGGGAGCTTAGGTGGACAGGTGCTTGTGGAATCTCTATTTTGTAGCCAGAACTTCCAGATGCTGGAGAATACAAAGGCAAACAAAAGGCATTTGAATCTGAGCTTGACTATCATTATCATCATTATTATTTATTGCTTAACAAACTCCATCCAACGGACAGAAATCCCTTTCACAGCACCTCTAATCGAAGTCCTCTCAACCCTGCACATTGAAAGAGTCGGACAGTGAGAGTTGCCTGAATTACTATTATTAGTGATTTGCTTAGAAAGCTGCATATTTTATAGCAGAGTGTCATTTGCAATTTTTTCACTTTCCGGAACAAAATGAGCTAAGTCTGTTCCATTTCTACTATTTTACACTCTTATTCTTCCATTTGCCAAGCTAAAGATCCCTACACATCCCAACCTTCTTTCTTTAATGTTATTTTCATCCTATGACATTCCTTCTACTCATTACAAAGTATATGATTGTGTGACCTTCTCAATGTACGATGCCTAAACTAAACTTGTGGAAAGGAATGAATTTTTCCTGGAGGGCGCATCACTATCATCTTTAACTTAATTGTCACATTAAATTATAGGAAGCCTATAATGACCTCCAATCTATTGATGGATAAACTTATGTTCAAAGAGGTAAGAAAGCCTTCACTCCAATGTCACCAAGCTCATATGGGATAAAGGTAGACTATGTTTCCGGGGCTGTTCAGTCTAGACGCTCTACTCTTCCCCCCACACTCTGCCATGTGACTAATGTTAGGGACAGAAGAGAGGTGACCAATACCATCTGAGCACCAGTCACCTGAGCCATGCAACAAGCTGAAGTGGCCCTTGTAGAGCTTAGAGCAAGACAAGACAGGAATTGCTTGCACATGTTGGGCACCCAGTGGGCTCCTGGAACCTCTGATTTGAGGGTCTTACCCTTGAACCAACTGCCTCAGAACAGATTCCAGAAGTAAAGAGAGTTCAAAAACTAAAATGTGTTTTTAAGTAGTTCATTTTTCCTAATCTTGACATCTAATTTGGTAATACTTCACTTACCTAAGAAACATGCCAGCATTGTGCTAATTATTCAGTCCTTCCCAAGCTTCTGCAAGCTTTAATTAGTACAAGAAGTTTTCAGGACAAGTTATAATTTGCATGCCAACAAATTTGTTTATAAATTACACAGCAAGGGGAAAGTTTGGTGGTGCAGCTACTCCCTTCATAACAGTCAGATTTATTATATAACTAGATTAGCCATGTCTTGTACCTGGATAGGCAGCCATGAAATTTGGTGAACATTTTGTTCCATTTTATTTCCCAACTCTAGAACTCCAGTTACCATTTCATTTGGATATTTTTGGGGTTTTTTTGTTTGTTTGTTTGTTTTTTGTTTCTTACTGTAAATCTCTATTTGTGATTAGTGACATCTCAATTCACAAGCCAAAGTAACTATACCCCCAAATTATACATATATTGTCCTTGTAACCTCAGATATTTCCATAAAAATAAAATGGTTTAGACATGGTCTAGTAGAGTACTTCTCACCTAGTAAGTAACAAATATAATATCAGATTCATAAATGGATTTTTAAGAGCCAGACTTATTTCGGGAGGAAAAGGGAAGAAGATTCACCTTAAGTGAGACCATCTTTGCCATGGCATCAAGGTCCAAGATTACACGGTATGAAGTTTATGTTTTATCTACTTATTTTAACAGAAGTGCATTTCCTACGGTGCACTCTGACTTTCTAACTCTCAATAAAGTCATTTATGTCCATTTATAAAAGCATTTTATGTAACTTACATATCCTTGGAAAGCCCTCTTAAAAGTGGGCTCTCCAGGAGGGCTCATGCTCTTGACTTCAAATTTTGCTTTAAAATCAGCTCCTCAAATACTATATCAGAAGATGCTCTTACGAATTTTAACTAATCCCCAAAGTAGACCTATTCCACAGTATGACCCTACCTGCTTCCATCATGTCCTCTCACCCAAGAGACCCTGTACCTGGATGAAGAGCAGGGGCAAGAAGAGATATGGCAGGAACCTCATTAGTAAGTTAAAGTGGAATCCTGGTGTCTCTTATACTTTGTTAATATTTTTGTGGTTTGAGGAAAACTTCGGATCTCAAAGGCCATGAGATTAAAGCAAATGTCCAGAGGTTTCAAAGGAACAGAGAGGCACCAAACAGTACCTGGATTACCAGTACTAGGCTTAGAACTCTCCTGCTTTGTTTGCTCAGAACTTCCACCCATTTAGCATTAATGTAGCTCCTTCCTTTTTCAGTTGAGCTGCTTCTCTGCACAGAACTCTGACATTGGGCTTTTGGTCCAGAACAGAGCACAACACTAGAGATAAACTCCAGATGCCGGGATCTGTTTAAACCTGCTTTTCCCTTCGGGGAGCTCCAGTATTGTCAATGTTCCCGACGTGAATGCCCACTCTCTATAGATCTTGGATACTAGCCCTTTCTCTGATACGTCATTTGCAAATCTCTTCTCCCATTCTGTAGGTTGTCTTTTAATTTTGTTGACTGTATCCTTTGCTGTGCAAAAGCTTCTTATCTTGATGAAGTCCCAATAGTTCATTTTTGCTTTTGTTTCTTTTGCCTTCGAGGATGTATCTTGCAAGAAGTTACTGTGGCCAAGTTCAAAAAGGGTGTTGCCTGTGTTCTCCTCTAGGATTTTGATGGAATCTTGTCTCACATTTAGATCTTTCATCCATTTTGAGTTTATCTTTGTGTCTGGTGAAAGAGAATGGTCTAGTTTCATTCTTCTGCACGTGGATGTCCAGTTTTTCCAGCACCATTTATTGAAGAAACTGTCTTTCTTCCAATGGATAGTCTTTCCTCCTTTATCGAATATTAGTTGACCATAAAGTTCAGGGTCCAATTCTGGGTTCTCTATTCTGTTCCATTGATCTATGTGTCTGTTTTTGTGCCAGGACCACACTGTCTTGATGACCACAGCTTTGTAGTACAACCTGAGATCTGGCATTGTGATGCCCCCAGCTATGGTTTTCTTTTTTAAAATTCCCCTGGCTATTCAGGGTCTTTTCTGATTCTACACAAATCTTAAAATAATCTGTTCTAACTCTCTGAAGAAAGTCCATGGTATTTTGATAAGGATTGCATTAAACGTGTAAATTGCCCTGGGTAACATTGACATTTTCACAACTCAACACCAAAGAAACAAACAATCCAATCATGAAATGGGCAAAAGACATGAAGAGAAATCTCACAGAGGAAGACATGGACATGGCCAACATGCACATGAGAAAATGCTCTGCATCACTTGCCATCAGGGAAATACAAATCAAAACCACAATGAGATACCACCTCACACCAGTGAGAATGGGGAAAATTAACAAGGCAGGAAACAACAAATGTTGGAGAGGATGAGGAGAAAGGGGAACCCTCTTACACTGTTGGTGGGAATGTGAACTGGTGCAGCCACTCTGGAAAACTGTGTGGAGGTTCCTCAAAGAGGTAAAAATAGACCTGCCCTATGACCAGCAATTGCACTATTGGGGATTTACCCCAAAGATAGAGATGCAGTGAAACGCCGGGACACCTGCACCCCGATGTCTCTAGCAGCAATGTCCACAATAGCCAAACTGTGGAAGGAGCCTCGGTGTCCATCGAAAGATGATGGATAAAGAAGAAATGGTCTATGTATACAATGGAATATTCCTCAGCCATTAGAAACGACAAATACCCACCATTTGCTTCGACGTGGATGGACCTGGAGGGTATGATGCTGAGTGCAGTAAGTCAATCGGAGAAGGACAAACATTATATGTTCTCATTCATTTGGGGAATATAAATAATAGTGAAAGGGAATAGAAGGGAAGGGAGAGGAAATGTGTGGGAAATGTCAGAAAGGGAGACAGAACGTGAGAGACTCCTAACTCTGGGAAACGAACTAGGGGTGGTGGAAGGGGAGGAGGGCGGGGGGTGGGGGTGAATGGGTGATGGGCACTGAGGGGGGCACTTGACGGGATGAGCACTGGGTGTTATTCTGTATGTTGGCAAATTGAACACCAATAAAAAATAATTTTTTATTATAAAAAAAAAGTGAATGCTCACTCTCTCTTCTTTCCTTAGGAGAACTATCTTAGTACGACCCGTGGGCGCGGCTACCACCCTTCCCTTGTTACCAGAATCATGGTGGTGAACACAGAAGTCTCTACTCTCTCTGGCTTCTGCATCTGTGTTCAAATTGGGTGCAATTCTGTAGTTTGTTTGTTTTATCTTCTTTGTATGACCAATTCTTACTTTTTTTTTTCTTTGCTTTAGATTAAAATTTTTTTAATTACTTTTTTTTAGGAAATTCCTCTTTGCTTTCCCAAAGTGAGGTGACTCAGGTGCTCTTTATGGCGATGGTATGATGCATCTTCATTGTCAAGAAGCTGAGAACACATCATATTATAAATGCTACTTTAGAGTAATAAGGACTGATCCTTTAAAAAAAAAAAAAAAAAGCAAAAACAAAATGCCCCCTGAGTTAGGACATCCAGTATGGCAAAGTAACTAACAAAGTCTCTCCCCCACCAAAAAAGAATAAAAATAATAAAACTGGACAATATTGCCAAAATTATTCTGCCAGGACTCTGGAAATTGAACAAACACTGAACAAGGAAGTGGAAATTCATGAAGGAAGGATCCTGATTGGGCAGAAGCAAATACAACTGTTTTTACATATAGATGTCACGATCCTTCAGAGAGAAAATATTAAGAAATCCATAGAAAGAATCTAGAACCAATGAGTTCGGAAGGTCATAGGCTACAACATCATTTTATAAAAAATAATTATAATTTTATTTATCAGCAAATAACATACAACTAAGAAAAAAATTCCACTCACAGTAATATCAAAATGATAGCATCCTCAGGTATAAATTTCATTTCTACAGATTTCACACAATTCCTATCCAACCCTAGCAGGCTGTTTTGTAAAAATTGACAGTCATAGGCTAAAATTTACAGTGACCATAAAGACAGAGAAAAGGGGAGCCCATTTTGTAAAGGAAGTTGGAGGAATTACAATAACTAATTTAAAACCTTGCTACAAACATATAAAGTACTCAAGACAATGGGAACTTGCCTAAGGATAATATTTGCATAAGAATTTTTACCAAGTGAGATATACACGTGGCTAATTTGCATGAGAAGATGCTTGACTTTATTGGTCTTTAGAGAAAAAAAATCAAAACCACAATGAGATGCTACTTACAGTCAATAAAATTGTCAGGACAGAAGGAGGAGGAAGAGGAGAGGGGGAGGAAGAGGGGAGGGGGAGGAGGTAAAGAAAAGGAAAAGCATTGGTAAGGATGTGGAGAAATTGGAGCCCTCCTGTATTTCTGGAGGGAATGTAGAATGGTGCCTCCAATTCAGAAACAGTTTGTCAGTGTCACTGAAAAGTTAAAAATAAACTTACCAATAATCCAGCAATTCTATTCCTGATTATCTAACCAAGACAAATGAAAACATACGTCCACGCACAGATTGATAATTGGGCCTTCGGAGTTACATTACACATAATAGGTAACATCTCAAAACACGCCAAATGTCTATCACTGGTGAATAAATAGACAAGATGTGGTATAGCCATTCAGTAGAATACTGTTCAGCAATAAAATGAAATTACTGACACAGGTGAGAACATGGATGAACCTCAAAGACATGAGGCTAAGGGAAAGTAAGTAGAAAGAAGAGTATATTGTTTAATTCCATGGGTAGGAAATAATCGTAAGTGAGGCAGAAGGAAAGCGGTGGTTTCCTGGGGCGAGGGGTAGGAGTCAGGGCGTGACTGTCAAGTAGGCACAGGTGAGCCCTAGGGGTGATGGAAATGTCCTTTTTTTTTTTTTTTTTAAGATTTTTATTTATTCCTGAGAGTCACAGAGAGAGAAGCAGAGACAGAGGCAGAGGGAGAAGCAGGCTCCCTGTGGGGAGCTTGATGAGGGACTCGAACCCAGGACCCCGGGGTCACGACCTGGGCCGAAGGCAGACGCTCAACCCCTGAGACCTGGAAATGGTCTAAAACTACACTGTGGTTGATGGTAGCACAACTGAATTTTTTTTTTAAACCATTGAATCGTACACCTCGATTGTTTATAATATGTAAACCATGATTGGTCAAACTGTAAAAAAGATACCTGGCGAGATGGAACCCCTCTGGCTGGCTGTTGCTAATTCTTTCAGCAGCACCGTGGTAAAGAGCTTGGTACTCGCTGTCTTTACTGAGGTGGATTTAAGAGCTGGGTCGGGGCAGCTGCGCACATCTTAACCAGAGGACTTTCCCCTCCTTGTTACAGACCCTAGCACGTCTCATCCCCTCATTACGGACCAGGAAACCCTATGATGATCGAGGGCCGGCGAGATGCTCCTGACTCACAAATTCTGCTTCAAATTTCTAGGGATCAGAAGGAGTCACCTTCACGGGACCCCCGATGTGCCGAGCATATTCGCTTTTATTGCCATTTATTCCTGTTTTCGTTTGTGGTACCGGGGGCCTGTCCCCCATAACAACCCTGAAAAGCAGGATTTGCTCTCCTCAGTTCCAGAGATGAGGAAGGAAGCACAGCCCCCCGGTTCAGCTGGCCTGGTGAAACCACGCCAAGACTGAAGCGGCTAGTTAAGCCCGAGGTAGGGCGAACTTTTTAAAAAAATATTATTATTTATTTACTCATGAAAGACAGAGAGAGAGAGAGAGAGAAAGAGAGAGAGAGAGGCAGAGACACAGGCAGAGGGAGAAGCAGGCTCCATGCAGGGAGCCCGACGTGGGACTCGATCCCGGGTCTCCAGGATCTTGCCCTGGGCCGAAGGCAGGTGCTAAACCGCTGAGCCCCCCGGGCTGCCCAGGGTGAACTTTTTACCAGCAACCTCCGAAGCAAGTAGCTTTTCTCAAGTGTCCGTGGGAGAGTCTGTGTGAGGCCAGGGGTGCTCACCACCCCCTGCGGCCTCCCACCCTCTCTCCAGCCCCAAATCGCTCTCCCCTCCGCCCCAGGCCCCACCTGGTGCCTCCACCTGGGGGACCAACAGGCAGACACGTGTCCCCAGGTATGTGGGCATTTTCCCCAAAGACACAGGAAGGCAGTGGGAGCCCCAGGCCGTGTGTCCACACCCGAGGAGGACAGTGCGGGGCGCGGGGGTAGGACGAGGGGTCCTGATGCCCGTGGAGCTGCCAAGGAGCAGCCAAGGTGGGCCCCGGGCCGCTTCGGGCAGGGCGAGGTGATAATCAGAAGGAAGGGGAAACGGGCTTGGCAGGCCCTTGGGATCCTGTAGGGGAAAAGCCCAGGAGCGCTCTCCCCAGGACGTGGTTTATAGCACGTCGGGTTTGAAGAAGGTGAAGCTGGGTCTTCAGCAGGTCTTTATTGTGGACACTGCGTGGGGACGGCGGGGCCACGGCCGGTGTCCTGGGGGCCGTCTGTGCCCACGCGGGCCCAGGGAGGCCGGCCTGAACCCGCTGCTCCTGCTGCGTGTCTGAGGAAACGCGGGGACCCTGTGGCTTGGCTCCTGGCGTCTGGCTTTCCAAGAGGCTCTAAGGAGGTGACGCCCCTCATAGCCTGCACGTGTCCAATATTCTTACCCACAGGCAGAGGCCTATAAAAACCTTGACTGTTCACACGCAACATGGAGTGACGTGCTATCAAAGAGAGAACAGTGAGCGTCCCTGTCGTCATCACCAGACAGGGCACAGGGCGAAGCAGCTCCCCCCCCCCCCCCCCCCGCACCTGCACGGCTCCGTGGGCCCACACGGCCGCCTTCCCTGGGAGCCTGACAGCCCTCAGTCTCTGCCCGGCCTGCTTTCTCCTCAGCGTCCTCCAGTCTTCCTCGATTGCCTTCATCCCTGGGTTTGCTTCCTGGCCGCACGGGGTAGGGGGGTGTAGGGAGGAACCCACACTTCCCAGCTGTATCCTGGAAGAGACGGCTAGCTAGGGACAGTCTGTCTTTCCTGGAAAAGGCTTAGATTTCTCTTCAGAGTAGCAGATCTAAAACAAAGACTCTTTTAAAAAATGTACTACTAGGGATCCCTGGGTGGTGCAGTGGTTTGGCGCCTGCCTTTGGCCCAGGACGCGATCCTGGAGACCCGGGATCGAATCCCACATCGGGCTCCTGGTGCATGGAGCCTGCTTCTCCCTCTGCCTGTGTCTCTGCCTCTCTCTCTCTCTGTGACTATCATAAGTAAATAAAAATTAAAAAAAAAAATGCACTACTACTAATTTTGAAACATCCATATGTTATCACGTGAACACTTCTTGTGTCTTACTATACTTTGACCATAACCCCCCTCCGCACCAGGAGGCAAGAGAAGACACACAGGCCTTCCCAGCACATACTCCCTCGTGCTTCCCGAGCCCCTTCGGACCCTGCGGAGGACCAGGAATTCTTAGATGGAGATGCTGGCGTGCCGTCCCTCAAAACCTTGCATTAGTTTGGAGTGGGGCACGGGGGTGTCAAGAACACAGATGAGTGTAGTACAGGCTGACGTGAGCCAGGACAGAACCGAGCGCCGGGGACTGTGGGAGCATTGAGCGTGGACCGTGTTTTGTTTGGCTTCTGTTGGAACACGCGGAAGGGCTACTGGTCAGCTCAGAGTCGCTCGTTCATCTAAGACACGTCTACTGCGTGGACACCGTGGCGAATACCACCAGGTCCTGGGAATACAAATATGAATGAACTCGGGCCCTGGCAGAAAATCTCAGGATCTAACTGGGGAAGCAGAAACATGAAAAAAACATCACATATGTCAATGGCTTATGTTCAACTTACTCTCATCCTACAGTTCCAGGAAAATACAAAAATCCTTGGAAGCGCTTTACTAGTAAGAAATCCAACTGCTATAAATTTCCACTAAGATGGCTTCTAGGGAAAAGAGCTTTCTGAATGAAGGAAGCCTGAACATTTTCACCTGTACACATGACCCAGCTCATCGGTGTGTCGTGAGGCTACGACAAAGTCATGTCTGCAAAGAGAATAGTAAGAGACTACTTATTAATATTAAACATCGTTTTATTTTTCCTGTTATTCAGACACGGCATGCCTTCAGAACTTCTCTGCTCGAATGAGAATAATCAACACAGCTTAGACCAGATCATTGGATAAGCTTCGATTTTATTTTTTTTTAAGCTTCGATTTTAATATAAGATCTACTAAGCAAGTAGTTGATCTTTTTATCAGTTTGGAATCAAATACAATAAGCATTTTTCCCAATAAATTTATCCAGATAACAACATGGTTTCAAGTACCTCCATCACTAGTCACTTGACCTGCTTCAAATTACTAGAAGTTTGTAAAATTCCCTCAGCCCAAAGTGGGCACAAGGATTACTTTACTTTTTGATGAATATTAGTATAATTAGATGTACATTGCTCTGCCTGGAAGAGGTGGTAGGTTCATTTCAATGTTAAGTAATAATCAAAGCCTTAGAAAATTATAAGACCTTTAAAATCTCAGAGTCATCACCATTGTGCTTCCTTGTCTCAAACTTTTAAAGAATTTTAAGGGGCAGGTAGAGGCCTGGTATAGTTTAAAAACAGCAACAACAACGAAATACAAAATAATAATTAGATTTCAGAGATTAGGTAAACTTGAATGGTCCCACTCTGAAGCAACAGTTATTTTTTCTTAACATGACTGATGCGACACACACGCTGTAATACCCCTTGGGTTGTTTTTTGGACTTTCCATAAGCCTGGGGTTACCATTTTAAAAATTAATAATTATGGATATTTATAGATCTTATATATCAAATGCTTTTAGAAAAATATAAATTTAAGTAATCAAAACATTCCTTCCCCTGGCCTGATTATGTTGATTGTATTTCCAATAATTTTATGTTTACCAATATTTATTTGACTCTTTGTTTACATTACAAGAAGCAGTAAAATTAAATAAAAGTTGATAGTTCTTTTAAAAACTTTAATATGTTTATTTCTTCTGTAGCTTTAGAAAGAAGGATTCAAGGCATTGCACTATTGGACTCACCTAAAATTTTTGCCTAAGGCTACCTTATTCCACATACTTGTAATTACGAATATAGTAATATACTGGTGCTTTCTGCCGTTTGCTACTTTTTTTTTTCTCATTCCCAGCTTTGAATTTGTGTGACTTCTCCTTGCAGATGAAATATGTTTTAAAATACTGCTAATAATAAAGCTGATTGTTTAAAGCAAGTAGAAGAATTTTAACTTAAAGAAAGAGGGAGCAAGGCACATTCTATAGTCTTGCTCTTTCTAAAATGGAAAATATTCTTACCTTCCACATGCACATACTCGTTTCCTGGTTGATATGTGTCCATTCATGATGCATGGACATCATCAATGCACAGAGTACGCACTGCTTTCTTTCTTATATTGGCCCTTTATCACGATGTTTCCTCTTGAGTAGTATTGAGGTGAAATTTCCTGGGCTCTTGAAACTCAACTCTAGTGTCCACCTATGTTTCCTCAGAAATTCTGTCAATAAAAGGTAGGGTTTGATACAATATGCTTCAGCACTGTAGCAGAATTACATTAAAAGTTGGCAAGGTTCCCCAAACTAGAAATATTTTTAAAGATTTATGTACTTACTTTAGAGAGACAGAGAGCACGAATAGGAGGGAAAGGAGAGGGAGAGAGAATCTCAAGCAGGGTTCCGACTGACCATGAGCACAACACAGGGCTCGATCGTACGACACTGAGATCATGACCTGAGCCCAAACCAAGAGTTGGACACTTGACTGACTGTGCCAGCCAGGTGCTCCAAACTAGAGGTATTTAAACAGAGATTATATTAATTCAGTCAAAGGTATAAGATTTGCACAATGAAAACTACAAAATACTATTCAAAGAAATTAAATAAGAACTAAGTAAATGGAAAGGCATCCCGTGGTCATGAACTGGAAGGCCATAGAGCTAAGAAGAACTTAGAACTAAGTAGAGCTAAGAAGGTAATATTTCTAAACTTATCTACAGAGTTAATAAACTCTGTATCAAAAGTCCAAAGGCCTTTTTTGAGTAAATGGAAAAAAATTATCTTATGATTTATATGGAATTTCAAGGAGCTCTGAATAGCCAAAAAATATTGGAGGGGCGGGGTGGGAGGGAGAATAAAGTTTCAGGATTCATACTTCCCCATTTCAACTTTTCTACAAAGCTATACTCATCAAATCAGTATGGTACTGGCATAAAGCTAGACATAGAGATCAATGGAATAGAAAGTCCGGAAATATACTCATACTTTTATGGCCAATCGGTTTTCAGCAAGAATGCCAAGACATTCCAATGAGTGGGGGGGAGGTCTTCCCAACAAATAGTGCCAGGGAACACAGATCTCTATGTATAAAATAATAATAATAGAGATAACACCTCACACCATCTATAAAAATTAATTCAGGGATCCCTGGGTAGCTCAGCAGTTTGGCGCCTGCCTTCAGCCTGGGGCATGATCCTGGAGACCTGGGATCGAGTCCCACATCGGGCTCCCTGCATGGGGCCTGCTTCTCCCTCTGCCTGTGACTCTGCCTTTCTCTGTGTGTATGTGTATCTCTCATAAATAAATAAATATTCTTTTTAAAAAATTAACTCAAAAAGAGTTAATGACTGAAATATAAAACCCAAATGTATAAAACTCTTAGAAGAATACAAAAAGGCAAATCCTTACCATCCTATATATTTGGCAATGATCCCTTAAATATGACACCAAAAGCACAAGCAACAAAAGGAAAAATAGATAAGATAGATTTCATCAGGATTTAAGAATTTTGTCTATCAAAATATACTATCAAGAGAATGACATGCATCCTACAGAATGGGAGAAAATATTTGCCAATCGCATAACTAAAAGGTCTAGTTTCCAGAATTTATAAAGAACTCTTACAACTCAGTAACAACAAGCCTTTTTTAAAATTTTTGGTCAAGGACTTAAATAGAGATTTTTTCCAACATGTACAAATGGCCAGTGAGCACATGGAGAGATACTCAGTGTCATTATTCATTAAGGAAATGCAAATCAAAATCACAATGAGGAACCAGGTGACACCCACTAGGACGACCATAAGTTGAGAAAGAATAAAAAATAACAAGGGAATCCCTGGGTGCCTCGGTGGTTTAGCGCCTGCCTTCAGCCAAGGTCGTGACCCCGGGTCCTGGGATCGAGTCCCTCATAGGTTTCCTGCAAGGAGCCTGCTTCTCCCTCTTCCTGTAGACACTCTTCTCTGCCTCTCTCTGTGTGTCTCTCATGAATAAATAAATAAAAATCTTTAAAAAAAAAAGAAAGAAAGAAACTTGAACATGAATGTTCACAGCGGCTCTGTTCACGATAGCTTAACCATGGAAACCACCTAATCTGTCCATCAGCAGACGGATGGGTAAACACACTGCACTGCATCCTACAGTGGAGTATTATTCAGCTATCGAAAGCAGTATAATCCTGGCACATGCTGCACCACGCATGAACCTGACGTTACACTAAGTGAAATAATCCACACAAAAGGATAAATATTGTCTGAGTCCCTTAATGCAAGGTACCCAGAATGGTCCAACTCACAGAGACAGAAGGCAGTTGGAGGTTGCCAGGAGCTGAGTGGAGGGAAGAATTGGGAATGGCTGCTTCATGGGTTTGGGGGTGATGAAAATTTTTGGATAGAAGTAGTGATAGTGGTTGTACAACATCGTGAAGTTACTTAATCCTGCGAGACTGCATAACTGAATGGAGTGACATTGGCAATTTTCTATTAAGTGTATTTTACTACAATAAAAATATGTTTTAAGTGGATAAAAAAAGTAGAACAAAGTCATTGACTGAGAATCTGGTACATACGGATTACTCCAGGGCCTTCGCGCTACCTCCAGGGACACAGCAAGGTAGAAGGTTCAGTCCTGGTACTTTCAGGTTCATGTTGTACTGTGGGAAAGAGCACCTAAACATGTATAATACAGGATTTTATTTTTTTATTTTTATCATTTTTTTAGTAACTATGAATTTTTAAAAAGGTTTTATTTATTTATTCACGAGAGACACAGAGAGAGAGAGGCAGAGACACAGGCAGAGGGAGAAGCAGCCTCCATGCAGGGAGCCTGATGCGAGACACGATCCCGATCCCGGGTCTCCAGGATCACGCCCTGGGCTGAAGGTGGGGCCGAAGGTGGGCCGCCCAATACAGGATTTTAAAGCGGACTATAGACAAGATTTAAAATGCTATGGGAACACTGAGAAAAGATGACTTAATTCATTCCAGGATGGCGGGAAGTACTGACTACGGGAGAATAAGCAAGACTGTAATTTTGCTATAACAGTGAATCATGAATAGTGCTTCCTCCCTTAGGAAAAGCAGGGGAAAGACATGTCAGGTGAGGAAAACAAATTAAAGCAAAACAGCAACAACGTATAGAGGCACAGGCATGGAGCAGAAACACACCTTCAGTCCACGGGAAAGTCATTTGCTGTTGCCCTAAGAGCTGACCGTTTACAAAGTCCAATTATGTGGTTTTCATAACAGCTCAGACAGGCAGGCACGATTATCTTCATTTCTAGTCTACAAAAGGCAAACTTGCAACTGAAAAGAGATTAATATTGCACTAATATTGCAATAGGAGGCTAGGGACGCTGAAACCACAGTTTAAACTGAGTCCCAACAATGCCAGTTTGCTCTTTTCCCGTGCCCGCATGTGCGACAGGCGGAATGGGGACTTGACACACAAGCAGACACTAGAGGAGGTGAAGTTATTTGGGTTTTGTCCTCTAGGAAATGATAGCAATGGGATGGGGGGGGGCAGTAAGTGGATGTGATGATGTGATGAGATGGGGAGAAACGAAGTATCACCTACTCAGATGTTCTCTGATCTCCTCCCTGGGATACCTGGAGCTGGGGGAGGGAATGAAAGGGAACCACAGAGGAGGAAAAAGGAGTGAATGTATGGACACACATACTCCTGGCATCTTATCCTGGATCTTACTTAATTCCAGTAGTCATTCGGAAGGTCTAGGATTCTAGCTTCCATTCTATGATGAGGTACTTCAAGTGTAAGAGAACTTTAATCACCTGCATAGGTCTCCTCACTGGAAAGTCAGATTTGGTATCAAACCCAGGCTTTTTGCCAGCAAAGTCTCTGCTTGTTTAGCTGTGTCACAACATCTAAACCATTTTCTGATCTTACAAGTGGGGTGTAAGTTTGAAAGGAATGCAGACCCTGCAGATTTGGGTCCTGCAACCTTCAAGGAGTACCCCATCTGAGCAACGCCTGCCATGCTGTGAGGAAGCCTCTTTCTCCTGTCCCTCCCTTTGACTCACTTCACTCCAATTGGATTTAAGAGTTCAGTGTCCCTGCTTGTGTAACTGTGAGGTGGGTGCTGTTTTCATACATATCCATCAAGTGTTACCTGGTCTTTCTAGCTCAAGAGCACGATGGCCCGTTTCTTTGCCTGTCAAACTGCCAACTAAAATTGATTCTGCTCATTGCTGCTTCCTTATCTCCATAACAACAACAAAAAAAGACTGAGTCATCAATAAATATATAGTTATTCCTACCCTTTTACCAGATGCTGTATATTTCAATTACTTTGCCTTCTGGGTGTGTTGTGTTACGTGTTTCAGTTCGCCTTGTGGTTTTCACACTAGAGATCCCTTCGTGTTTTCTTCTCTTTCACAGAAGAACATTTTGACACTTTACCAAGAATGGACAAAGGCTTAAATGATTTACTTTTAAAAACCCTCAAAATTTTTATAATTTACTTTGGTAGATATATTTCAAGTTTTCTGAGTTTTGGTAAAAAAAAAAAAAAACACAAAGCAAAGCAAAACAAAACAAAACAAAACCTTAGACTTCAACTTCAACTTCAAATTAACAATTATCATTGCAGTCTTAGATTAGTAAGTTATGATATAGAGGGCGCCTCATACTGTCACAAGGTATTCTGTAGTTGAAAAAGTTGAAAATAATGCTTTACCATTTTCACAATAATCACTAATATGGGTAGAAAACAAATTTAAAAAGCTAAAACTAAGAGTGTCATCTTTTAAGGAGAAATAAACAAAGAGAAAATATATTTACCATTTTAAAAGTGTGCAGTATAAAATAATATATTTTGCCTAGAAAAGGAAAGATGTGAATGTTCTAGATGTTTGAAGCATCTTTGCAGATTCTTGGGCTAACTTGCAGGGATCCTAACTGGTAGGTTGAGGGTTGTGCCTGAGGATCTACTTGGTAGACACCTCAACAATTTTTACCACATCTATTGAAAACCACTGACCTACTTAGGATAATAACCTGGGAAAAAGAACATTTGGAGCTCTTCTTAAAGCTATCTACCTCTCTTCAGACTGCTGTAATTCAGATCTCCAGTTAGGATTCTTTGAAAATGGTGCTGCTATTCACTTAGGTACAGAGTTAGCATTTCTGAGAATGAACAAGTACTGCAGGGTATTTGAAAAACATAATCTTAGGGCTTACCGGGAGATGGAAAGGCAAATAGTTTGCAGAATCACAAGTGAAATCAGCTATAGAAAATAGCTTTGTCCATCTGTGGATAATAGCACCAAATGGACTCAAACAGAATCAAAGAAAATTGAAATGGAATACATATTCAGTTTAAAATGTAACTGGATGCTTCATTAAACACCAGCATTGGTTTCTAAATCTTCTAAAAGTGGAAAAAAAAAACAATTGAAAAAATCTTTTAGGCAGTTCGATTTAATATAAAATTCACTGAACAAATATTTGGAAGCCATGGGTTAGAATCTGAGTCAAACAATGGGTTTTCTCCTCTCCTTTGTGGTCTGTAGACTCTTACCTCCAATGAGCACATCTGCTGAGGTTAGGTGCAACATTCTCTTCCCAACCTCCAAGTATCTAACACATATGTGGGGCACCATCCTCTTTTTGGGTCCCGTAGTGGGAGATAAGTTGGAAGGTATGAGAAGTCATGGTCTCACACGGCTGGCAACTGGCTGCACAGAACAACCAACCAGCAGCAGGCTGTCATCGGAGAAACTGATCTTGAAGGGGAAGCAATCTGAGAAATTGCTCAGCAGGTGCAAGTGGACTTGTAGAATATTCTTCTGGGAAGTGTTTTGTTTTGTTATTGTTGCATCTTGAACATCTTTTTCCAAGACATTTTTTATAATTTATGACTTGCCTACAAAGAATATCATGATTGGTGAAGTTTGTGTGAGATTTTATATTTATATATATAAAACAATTATACTAAGAACACACTGGATGCACTAAATTTTCCACTTTCTTGGAGTCTGCAAGCCAAGACAAATATGGAAACAGATATTCCCTCAGGATCTTTCAGACCTAATGTTTAAGAACCAGTTGTTCTAGATTCTAGTGATATGATGAATGCTTGAAGAGCTGCTTCCTATATTATTGACAGATGGTCATCTTGATATTTAGCTTAGTGTGGGGAATCCTTCAAATCATTTCATAAGTGGATTGTAGGTAAACTATGTTGTAATCAACTTCAAAAAATTAAAATTGTTGATGAGAAAATAATAAATATAATTGTTGATGGACTTCCTGTTTCAGCTCAGAGATGTAGAGAACTGGAGCATGCCACTTACCCCCTTACAACGACAACAGAAAGCAGAAAAAAAAAATGCATGTTGATGACTTTCTTGAATTCATCAAAAACCTGGTATCACAGGAAAAGCTAATAACCTAAACTATTAGGGGAGACAGTAGCCACAATGAGAAACAAGTCCCAGGTGATTGCAAACCCAAGACAGACCCTACCAGACAACACATAAGCCAGGAAGGAAATTTAGCTAAATTTTATAAATTCTGAAAGGCAGAGTGAGCGACCATGAGAGGATGAAGTTCCTGAGGACCAGCCCTCACGGCTTTTTCTGCCATTTGCCGGCTTTTTCCACATGAATCCAGACAGGCATCCATGTGGAAGATGGGGATAAATTTAAGAAGGTTTCCATGTTGTCCACAATGGAAGGGTAAGACCAGCCTAGGCCCAAATTCTTCTGCGATCCACCCTCCTTATGTCCAATAAGAAACAGGAAATTTCATCTTCAGGGAAAAAGGAATTAAAAGCTGTCACCTTAGAGAATTGTGGAAATCCACTGTAATTAGAAGAAGGAAACAGGGAAAGTCTGTACCTCTAAGTGGAATAGGAATACACATGTGACCTAGTAGGGGTATGTGGGAACTCTCTGTATCTTCCTTTCAATTTTACTGTAATTCTAAAATTGCTCTAAAAAAGTAAAATCTTGGTTTTAAAAAAAATGTATGTCCGTGGTGCCTTGGTGGCTTAGCTGGGAAACATCTGCCTTTGGTTCAGGTCATGATTCCAGGGCCTGGGTCCAGGATCAGGCTTCCTGCTCAGCAGGGAGTCTGCTTGTCCCTTTGCCTCCTTCCCTGCTCATATTCATGCATGTGCACTCTCTCTCCCTCTCTCTCTAAAATAAGTTAATTAATTAAATTTTTAAAAATTTAAAAATGTATGTTCACATAAAAGCTTATATACAATGTTTATAACTGCCTTATTCATGAGTATCAAAAGTTGGAAGAAATCTAGATGGTATCAATGGGTCAAAGAAAAAAGAAACTATGATAATATACAAACAATAAAATATTATTCAGATATAAAAAAGAACTAGCTATTAATTCATGAAAGAAAATGGAGGAATCTTGAATGAAGCTTGCTGAGTACAAGAATGCAGACATTCATGTGACATCCTGGGAAAGATAGCTATAGGAGAGAAGACGAGTGGTGCTCAGTAGCCATAGCAGTCATATAGCCAAAAACCTGCTTGCCTTGGTTTGGGAGAGAAGAGGCAGTCGACAACAAACAGAAAACACAAAGGAAGGTGCAGGGTGAATAGACATCCTGCATGGGACTAGGGTAAAGGATGTGAATTTATGCAGTTGTTCAAACACCTAGAACACCTAGACACAAAAGCTGAATTTTATGTGTGCAAATAGAAGAAATTAAACTGAGATTTCAGGGAACTCAGAATTAGAATTCAGTCTGCTATAAGTAAATCTGGCATTATTGCAAATGTAGGACACAACTGCACTAAGGAGTTTGGGGGTAGGGGAAGCTAGTCAAAATAACTTTGGGGATTTTTCTTGATAATATAAAAGTAAGACAAAGGGTGCCAGTATGGCTCAGTCAGTTGAGCATCAAACTCTTGACTCTGGCTCAGGTCATAATCTCAGGAACATGAGATGGAGCTCCACATTGGGCTCCGGGCTCAGTGCAGAGTCTACTTGGGATTCTCTTTCTCCCTCTACCTTTGCCCCCCTTCCTTGTTTGCACATCAGAGTGTTCTCTCTCTGATAAAGTCTTTTTTTATTTTTATTTTTATTTTTTTTTATTTTTTAAAGTCTTTTTTTTAAAAAAGAGTAAAGACAAAAGAAATGGACATAAACATTCTACATTTGTTGGTAAACTGTCCTTTCCTGGGGTATATATTAGCATTTTTGAAGCTAGAATTAAACAAATAACTATAGTGCAGATAACGAGATCTTGGTTACCCATTGACAGAGAGAAAGTTACAAATAAGCAATGAGGGAGGGTAAAAAGAGGTTTATGGTACTAGATTAGAATCAGGGATATAATTATGGCCTCATGTTTCTTTTACTATATATCAGTAGAAAGTTTTTTTAAGAGCCTATTTATTTATTCATGAGATACACAGAGAGAGAGGCAGAGACACAGGCAGAGGGAGAAGCAGGTTTCCCGCAAGGAGCCGGATGTGGGACTCAATCCCAGATCTTGGGATCACGCCCCTGAGCTGAAGGCAGATGCTCAACCACTGAGCCACCCAGGCGTCCCTATCAACAGAAAGTTAAATACATAAGTATAGACATGGGTGCATACACAGGGTAGTATACAGACATAGATTTCCCAGGTCTGTCTGCTGTCCGAGGCCTAGAAGCAATGACTCTCCAGTGGCAATGAACACACTTATTGCCCAGATGTTGTTTTCTAAGTATCACTCTCCAATAAAAGGTAACTAGGGCCCCTTGAAGCAAAGACTGGAGTTAAAGCTGGGACAGGGAAAATGCAAGACAATTTGGAGTAACTTGTCAGTCAGAAAGTAAGGAAAGGCTAATGAACAGAGGATGGGCTGTGTCAAAGGTAGCACCAGGCAGACTAATAAGCACCAGTCACTAGGCTGGGCCACTAGAACAACAAAAGAATTAATAGTATCATGTAAAATTATTACCCAGAGAATAAAAAAAAATTATACACGAGTCCTAACAATATGAACATGTGCTTGAATAAATAAGTGAATGAGAGAGAAAAGACAACTATTTTATAGAAAAATTCTAATTAATAAATGTAGAAGGAATGAGGGAAATAGAAAATCGCCATTAGAACACCATAGCAGTAATTACTGCTGGCAAGGTTGTTGATGATTGCCATCACTAGTGGACAAAACTCTAAAGAGAAAGAGAACATTTCTATAGCCTCAGAATCTCTCCTACAAAATATTGCTGTTGTGGTTTTAACATATGTCTACAAATACTTTATAATTCTTCCTCAGGAAAATCAAATTCCCTCCCTTAGCATGAGGTGTACTTAGTAACAGGCTTCTAGCACATACAACATGAAAAGGAAAAATAGCAAACTTACAGTGCAGAAATCTGACAGAAATGATATAATGAAGTGATGAAGGTCACCAGAAATAAGTCACTTTGACATAAAACACCACTGTTATGGTGTGATGAGTAGGGCGTATCACCTCTGTGATCTGTGTCATCTGTGGTCATCTCAAAAACCCATTAGTTAGCCTAATTATGAGAAAACATCAAGCATACCCAATTTGAGGTACATTCCATAAAACGATTATTCAAAATTGTCAAGGTCATACAAAACAAGGAAAAACCAAAAATCTGTCTCAGATCAGAAGAGATAAAGGACACAAGATGACGGCATGCAGTGTGAGGTAATGGATTGAATCTTGGAACTGAAAAAGGCTATTAGTAGAAAGAGTTAGGGACATTTGAACAAAACCTGTAGATTAACTAATATGGTGCCAGTGCGACTTTCTTGTGGAATTTCTTAGTTATGTATTAACATGAGAAGTTGGGTGAAAGGTACATGGGAATTCTATACAGTTATTGCAACTTTTCCATAATTTAATATTCAAAATTAAAAATGTAAACTGTTCATATTAAAACTACTGATATCTGCACATATGTAATTATTTTTGTCCACTTATTCAGCATTTTCTTTGTTCAAAATGTTTTTAAAATATTTCTTACATGTAAAGTACTTATTTACTCATTTATTGAGTTCCGTTATGCCAAACAAGAGAAAGTATGCCAAGGAAAAATATCCATACAATGGGAAAATGAGCATACAAGCACATATTTTGGAGAAAAAGAGGGAGTTTTCTCTGTCTGGGCGGTTCTGCTTTAGCTTCTCAATGTATGAAATTTATGAGGAAGTTCACTAACCTAGGAGAAGACAGAGACGTCCAGGTAAGGACCAGAGGTTTGAGAGAACTTGGTGTGTTGAAGGCGCTTCTTTCCTGAGATGATAGAAGAGCAGTGCCAGCGGCCAAGGGAAGAGTTCCGACCCTCGAGGTGGGATTGAGGACGTAGACTGGTGTAAAGGAGGGAACGATCTTTGTCCTGGAATCAACGGTGAATGACCAGAAAGGAGAAGGAGAATGGGGTGGGATGGGTCTCTTCTCCAGATTGATCCGGCTTCAGGGGGAGACAAGAGTAGAAGGGGCCAACATCAGACACAAGCTAGAAGACACCAAGGTTTGGGGAGAGCATGAGTAAACGTGGGGCTAAGGTGGAAAGGAAAAGAAATGTCCGAGGTTCAGAGGTTAGGGTTAGATCAGTCCATGACGCGGCTGTGGCACGATTCGTTATGGGTTTTTTCCCATGTCTGTAGGATCTCTTTCTGATATTCCCTTAAGTGGCTTCCCATATGAACAATTAGAAATTATTTTCAAGAGACTGTCTTTTCTATGTTGTCTTCATTCATCTTTTGCTTCTCCAGCCAATGTTACAAACAGAAGTTTGGACAAATACTGTGGAGATCCTGGGGAATGTGAATTTAAGATGTCATTTACCAGGGCGCCCGGGTGACTTAGTCTGTTAAGGATCCAACTCTTGACTTTGGCCTAGATCATGATCCCACTCACACCTAGCATGGAGCCTGCTTAAAGAGTCTCTCTCTCCCTCCCCCTTCTACCTCCCCATGCCACACACAGGTGTGTGCTCTATCGTTCTCTCTCTCTCAAAAAAAACCAAAGATGTCATTTGCCAATCTCGTCTCTGTTTGGAGGTAGGATTTCTTTCGTTTTTATTATGTAGGGAAATATTTGAGGAATAGTAGGTCGTGTTCTTATGAGTATGAACTTGCTCTCAGTGAGATGGGTTCTGCCTCAGGACACTGCTTCCAGGACAGCCTCTAACGTGCTGGGGGCGGCCCTCCCATACCCACCACGGTCCCACACTTTCATGCACTCAAGACTTTTATATTTCCTAGAAATTAATGTGCTTCCAAAAGCATGAGGCAGGAAAAAAGCTAGGCTGGTTTTTTGTTAATTATTATTTTTTAAAAAGAAGAAGATATTATATGTGATTATATTATACACATGCACATACGACACTGGAGCTCAAGCTCCAATGGACACTGCTGGCTTAGATGGAATTTTTTCAAAGCCCAAATGCAGTTGCTTTGAAGTCTTTCTGGAGTGGGTGGAAAGACACGAAATAGACACATCTGCCTTGAATGAAAATAAATTGAAGATCAACCATATTCCATCAGCAGAAACTATTTGAAGTTGTTCCAATATGATTTCTTGCTGGACATCTCACTCTCCTTCAAGGCAATCTACAACTTTCTCAGCATTTTACTCACATTTCAATTCTTCAACAATAGATTACTGCACTTGCCTTTATTTACCTTTGAAATACATCAAGCCAAAAATGAGGAAATGCACGTTGCCCAACTGCAGGGCTTTGAAGAAGTGTCAGCGACCACAAATTTCTCCCAGATGCTGTGTGTACTCACATTTGTGAGAAGTATCTCTGAACATGGAATTATCTGATGTGCTTCGTATTTCCATCTATAAGAATATGTGATGTTTAATCAACTTGGAAAATACTGTTGACATTATGTCTTAGTAATGTCAAAAATTAAACTACATGAGAAGAAAAGGAAGGAGATAAAAGAAAAAATTTCTCCCTACCACCCAGCACCTCAGCATGGTCTCCTGCTATTTTCAAAGCCTGCACCTTGAATCTTTCATTATCCCTGGACCATTTCAAATATTTGAGGTCAATAACTCTCCCTCACCTTTTTAATGAATTAAGTTGTATTTCTAAGGCAATTTGGAAAAGCAAACTTGAGGCGTCTGGGTGGCTCAGTTGATTAAGGATCTGACTTGATTTTTCATGATCTCAGGGTCATGGGATCAAGCCCCGAGGCAAGCTCCCCTGCCCAGTGCAGAGTCTGCTTGAAATTCTCTCTCTCGCCATCTGCCCCTCCCCTCACATGCTCTCTCACCCTCTCTCAAATAAATATATAAATAAATATTAAAAAAAGAAAAGTAACCTATGTTCCTCATTACCTCTGTGTATCCACACAGTGAGTCCTAAAATGTAAAGATATATAGGCCCAGATATGAATGCTACAGTTGAAGGCAAAATGTGATAATAAAACAAGAGTAGGATCTATTGACAACTACTCCAAAGTATGAGTTCTAGGTGCACTCTTTATTAACTATACATTAAGCTGATTAATTGTTATAACTTTAGTTATTACAGTGAATCTAGAAACTGAATGTAATTCTAGTAATTTGGTGCTTGTTGGGTTGATTAAATGATATAATGTGAATCACTTGTTACGTAAAGAAGTTTAATATAGTGGTTCAATGTAGGATCTATAGTCAGGTGTCTGGGTTTAAAGCGTATTTACTAGTTACTAGACAGTGATGGCAGCCGACTTACATAAACCAGTTCTTAAATTCCATATCTATGAAATGGGGATAATTCCAGTGTATCGATACCATGGCACTGATAAGGGACTTAAGTGAATGTATGTGTGTGTGTGTGTGTGTGTGTGTGTGTGTGTGTGAAATATATGTTAGGATAGTACCCGACACAGAGTAGAAAATAAATATCAACTGCTATTACATTTATTAACAGCTCAATGTTACTCAATTTGTTCATTTCTGAATTTCATTAATAAATTACTTTATTTTCTATTTTTGGTACTGTTGGATTTATGGCTTTTGAAATTCATAGCATTTTTAAAAATTTCAAAAAAATAAAAAATTAAAAAATTAAATAAAAATATTTCAGTAGCACTCAAATTTTTTTCAAATATTTATTTGAAAGTTTTATTTTATTTTATTTTACTCTATTTTTTTATTTTATTTGAAAGCTTTAAAATTAAATGTATACGCTTTAATAGGAAAGACTAAATCTCAGGCCACTGGCACTCATGTCTAATAGCAGCCCCTGAAAGGAGACTGTGACCCACTGCCAGTTCCTAAAGGGGCTTTGTTATCCACGCCAACAGTGTTGGTTCAATAATGTTGTCTAAAAGGTACTGTGCTTTGAACATATAAATAGTTTTTGCAAGATGAAAAGAGGGAAGTTTCTTGAACATGACTGGATCTAACGCTGTGTGTTCAAAAGTGAAACGCTATAGATCTATCTAATTATATTGTTAAAATACAGATTCTTAGAGCAGTGAATTGCCTTTGTGTTACCCAATTTGTGCCCAACAATTCTAAAAAGTTTTAAATGACATTATATGAAACCATCGCAAGATTTTGCCAAAGAGAAGATTAAGCACAAATTCACAAAGAGGATTTTGGATAACCAATCTATATGAAAGTGATTCATGCTAGAAGAATTTTTTTAAATATTTACATATCAAAATCCAAGTGAATCAGAACCATTATGGAAAACTTTTAATTAACGAAACGCTTTCTGTTCTGTATTTGTAAAGGAATTGAGGGCATATAATGAATTAATTAAAACTTACAAAACTTCCCCAGTCCTCTCAGCCAAAGCACAAACCCTTCTACATGTTTATTTTCTATAAGATTACAGCCCAGGTCATAATTTGGGGCATAAGTAATGACCAATAAATAGATGATAATTCATGGGAAAGTCCAGAGTCAAGTCAAATTTTACTTGGTTTATCTATACTGTAATTATTAAAACAGGTAAATACAATTAACATATTTAAGAGTTTTTTTCTTTTTCCCAAACCTCAAGTTAAAACAGAAGAGCCATTGGCTAACCCCCAGGTATCAAAAACATTCTAACTTGCCATATACCATTTTCCCCAATATTAGAACTATTGGATTTTGACAGCCTGTGAAAAGAGCACATATGTGTTGATTCATGTAGTCAGGGATCATTGAACATCTCGTCAACATTCAGGGCCAGAGAGGGAATATATGAGGGGCCACCAGTGCACATAAACACCACCCACACAAAGCAGTGCGTCCAGGGCAACGTGTACAGAGTGGTCAGGAAACATAAGAGGCTGACATACAAGGGAAGTGTATCTTGTTGAGAATTTTTGCACCCATGTTCATTGGGGATATTCGTCTGTAATTCTCCTTTTTGGTGGAAAATTGAACACCAATAAAAAATAAATTTATTTAAAAAAAAAAGGGAAGTGCAGCACACAGGTGTGTTTGCAATACTGCATCTTGTAGAAATGAGTGAAGAAGAAATGCATCTTGTGTCAAAAGCAGTAACCACTCTCTTCCTCTGGGGATCTGTATGGCTGACTTTAAAATGGCACGATTTTTCCATATGTTTTTGTGTCATTAGTATCATTCCTACTCTGGTGCATGCGCTCTTTTTGCGTCCATTGGATTTTTCCAATTGCTTGGAAGCAGGTACTATCTGGGGAGATAGTGGGGAGACCGCAGTCAGATTAGGTAAACAACAGAGACCAAAATGGGGCACCGGCATTTTAACATGCCTGATGCCACAGCTGTGAATGCAGAGTCCAGATTTGAACCCAGGTCTATGTGGATTAAAAGCTGATTACTGTGAAATGCTGCTTCACAAATTAGAAAACAAATGAAGAACATAAGTCAGAAGAAAGGAGTCACTTAAAGTAGACTCAGGAAGATAGCAAGTGTCACTTAGTGGGATGTCACTAAATGAAGGAAGAGGTTCACGTAGATTGGAGACCTCTCTGGGGCCTTCGTTGCCCATCCCGTGCTACTCAAGGAGGGATCTTCAGGTTCCTCCCTCAGTAACCCTTGGGGATTGGAGAAAATGTAGACTCTGGGGCCTCAGCCCGGAGCTGCTGAATCAGAACCTGCATTTTCCCCGAGCCCCCCAGGTTGACCCTCAGCACCCCTGAGTCTGAACGCTGATCTGTACCATCACATTGTCCCTAAGGGTGGTCAATGACAAGTATGGAGTTTGTAGATCAAACAGTAGTCTTCAGACACGCGATGACGTATATGGTCACACTTCTCGTGTGGAAGTATACGTGACATCACACTCATGGATGTGCCCCTATGATTCGGGGGGAACAGATGTATATTTTGAACTAGAGACTACCAACCTGCCTCCGTGACTATGGTGATATTGGTGGAACCACCCACAGCCATTGACAAAATCCAAACAAGGATGAGGAAGAGCAAGGCTGGCCAGCCTCCACTCCCACGGCCCAGGCCAGCCGGCTGAGTCAGGGCTGTTCTTGGACGCCAGTGCCTCCTTGACGGAGCCACGCGGAGCCGGAATTAGAGGAGGTGCAGGTGTGATCGCCCCCACCCACACTCCCCCCACCCCGTGCCCGCTTACCTCAGCTCTGCCGCAGGCCCCCGTGCTATTTGGGGACCGATGACTCAACAGCAGTCATGACTGATTCTCAGCTCGATGATGGCATCCCGCCTCCCTGGGCCTGAAAGCCAACGTCTAACGGCTCTGTAATGTGTTTACCTCTCCCTCTAGCAGCCTACAGTGTAACCCAGAGGTTTCCAGAACTGACAGCCATGCAGGTCTTCTAGGCCTTTCGCCACCCTACAGGCTTTGATTCCCAGGGTCTGGGGTGGGGGGTGAGACTCGGTGCTTCCAGCGCCTCAGAGGCCCTGGGTCTCTGGCCACGTGGGGCACGGTGGCAGGGGTGATCCAGGAAAACCGTGTCTGGGAAAAGTTGCTTGGAAGTAAGTATCAAGATTCTTTAAACATACGTTGACACTGTGATTGTATTTGTAATGAATTTGTGCTAAATTGGTGTTGAGACACGTGTGCAAAGGCTTACGGAAGAGGATCCTCCACCTAGGTATTGTGATATCAGAAGTGAAGATAACCTGACTGTTCTCAAAATAGGGCCTGGACCCCAAAAATCATGTAATCTGAATTTACTGACATAGGTCATTGAGGAGAAATGCCCTGGCAAGGAAAATCATGTGACATATAATTTAAAGAGAAAAATAGGCGATGGAATTGTATTTGGTTAATCTCACATTTCATTACTTTATCTGAATGTTAAGAACTACGAGGATATTTAGGAGCAGGAAAAGGATATGCAGTAAAAGTGATTGAGTCACATCTGCAGTGTTGCATCAGGGGTAACTTCTTATTTCCCATTTTTTTCAAAAACTGTGCAAAATTCACAAAAAAAATAAATTTAACAGAAATAAGAAAATGTCTAAGTTGTACATACATGAAACTATTGCCACTTTTAAATTATTCTTTTTTTAAAAGGTTTTATTCATTTATTCCTGAGAGACACAGAGAGAGGCAGAGACACAGGTAGAGGGAGAAGCAGGCTCCCTGTGGTGAGCCCAATGCGGGACTCGATTCCGGGACCCCGGGGTCACGCCCTGGGCTGAAGGCAGACACTCAGCCACTGAGCCACCCAGATGTCCCTTAAATTGTTATATATTCTCTGTTATATGCAGATAATAACCTGTATTACATCATCCTCTATGTCATAGCTTAATAACGTTTCACAGCATAACCTAAAACCTGAAAATGTCTTTCACAGACACCCAGCCAGGGGGACCCCATTCTGACGCCCCAATGGGCACTGTCCTTGGCCCGTCCTCAGTTACTCTGGGCCGAAGCCACCTCATCCTTACCCCTGCTCTCTTCTCACCCCTTTCCTCCTGCCCTTCATTTGGATGGTGCACCTGGGGTTAACTCCACACTCCCGGGGGAAGATGCCCCGGGAATAGCTGCCTGGAGCCCCTGCAGGGCCAGCGGTGGGCGGACCCCCCACGGGCGTCTGGGTTCCTGCCTAGAGGTGGAGTCGCAGGCTGCTGGCTGCGGGGAGGAGGGATGAGTGAGCCTCCTGTTTCGTGGAGTGTTTGCTGTGGGTGACGTATCCAGCTAGTGCCACCCCCTTTTATACGTGCACCCCCTACAAGACCCCACAAAGTGGGTCTTTCCTGGCCTCAGGATCCCCACTTTACTGGCAAGATGGGGGTCATCAGCTCCTTGGGCGGCCAGACACGGGGCGGGCGTTCGTCTAAGTCTTCAGGTTCCTGGTTGGCTTTCTTGACGTGTTGAACAGGGAAACAACAGGTAAAACAGAGGATGCTCCGGCCAACTTGAGCTGCAGATAAACCACAGATAGTCCCTGCGGTGTAAGTATGTCCGTACAGGATCTGAGGTGTATTTAATATTAATCAATGTGTCCTCCTCAAATTCAGATGTGGAAGTCCTAACTCCCAATCTGACGGAGGCTTTGGAAGGTAATTAAGGTCAGACGGGGTCATGAGAGTGGGATTCATGTCTTATATGAGAGAGAGAGGGTGACATCAGGGTGAGGACACGGTGGGGGGAGGCAGCCCTGCAGCAGGGGCAGGTCCTCCCCAGATGCCCAGCCCCCAGCTGCTCTCATCTTGGTCTCCCTGCTTCCAGAACTGTGAGAGACGCATCTCCGTTGTCTGAGCCACTCAGCCTTTGATCCTGTCTTATGGAGGCCTGAGCAGACAAATGCATTATACTTTTAAAAAATTGTTGTTTATCTGAGATTAAAATTTAACAGAGACCTCCTTATTGTCATTACCACGTCAGCCATCCCTCTTCCTGCCCCACCTCCAGTAGGAATCAAAGTCAGATGAGTTTTCAGTATTGTTTCATAATTTCCGAATACCATGAAGTTCTGAAAGCATCTCTAGGGGTCCCACTATCACTCGAAAGACCCAGATTATCATGATAAAAATTAGGTTGGCTTCACAACGGTCTTCAGACAGACTTCATGGTGATCCTGTTCCTACCACTGAGAGCTGCGGGGTGGTGACAGCAGGCCTGGTGTAGGGGGCGGAGCGCAGGACACGCAGAACAAACACGTGACTGTGGGTGTGTTGCTCAAAGGCAAGGTGGCCTCTTTCGCTGGGTTCCAACAACCATCAGGTTACTAGTTGGTATTTTCTTTCCTTTTTACCTTCATTTTCAGCATGATGACTGACAGCTGAATACAATATCAATGTGGCAGTGTATTTTTTCCAAGGCTCAAATTCCAGAAGCTCATCTATCAAAGGAAGAAAGGTAACCTTCAATGAGAGACTCTCTAGTCGTCGCTTTCAGCAAAGAATCTGTTCTAATCAACATACTGGGTTTTACTGTGAGGCTATGTGTAGCGTCCAGCACAGTAGGGACACACAACTCACTCGGGAATGTTGGGAAGCACACACATGTACCACACAGGACACCCTCCTGGCTGTCGGCCTTGGGTGTCTGTCTTCATAACCTGCTCCCAGGGCGACTCTGATGTCGTTCTTCTACAGACACACCCCAGACACACTGTGCTAGGCAATGCTCTGCAAGCAAAACCAAATCGTGAGACCATTTGGTGTTTGTGTAATGCAACTGGTCTAAGGTCTGGTGTGTGCAACCGGTATAACAAATGCCCAATAAAAACTAGCTTAAGTGCACAGAGCCTGTCAAATAGGCTATTTTACTATTTGCATGCAAGAAAGGGAATAACAAGGGCATTTTTGCAGTTTTTACCCAAAAATAATATCTCAAGTGGGCAATGTATTTAAATGTTATGAAGTGTTTGCTTACCTTTCGACCTTCTCGGGTCAATGTGATAATTGCAGAAGATGGGACAAGGCAAGTTGAGAAGGTCACTGAGCTTCTCATCTGTGGATCAAGTAGTGAGCCCAGGGGTGGGGGTTGGGGTGTTTGGGTGACTGGCATGAACGAGGGCCCCTGATGTGATGAGCACTGGGTGTTACATGTGACTGATAAGTTACTGAACTCTACATCTGAAACTAATGATGTACTATATGTTGGTTAATTGTATTAAATTAAAAGAAAAAGATAATTGAGTTCCTTAACAGTATTTAGATATCCAAGCTTTAAGAATATTATTAATCCTGCAAAGATCAGAGCTAGAACATTTCATTTAAGGGGATTTTTTTTTAATTTTCTTAATGTGCCTTATTCCAAAGTGTGGAGGATTTAAAGGTGTGTTGAAAGACTTAATCAGTTGTTCAATAAAACTATGAAATGTTGATTTGTTATCCTCCGTGTTAGAATTTTTCAAAACAGCCAACTGTCTCATCCCTTTAAAAGTTACTTTAAATATATTTTAAAGATTTTATTTATTTATTCATGAGAGACACAGAGAGAGGCAGAGACACAGGCAGAGGGAGAAGCAGGCTCCACACAGGGAACCTGATGTGGGACTCGATCCTGGAACTCTACGATCACACCTTGAGCCAAAGGCAGGTGCTCAACCACTGAGCCACCCAGGCGTCCCAAAAGTTACTTTAAATATTAAGTGAATAAATAAATAAATGGAAAAATATGGAAATCTAGTCAACTAAATAAACAAACAGCAGCAACAACAACAACAACAAAGTGAGCTTGGGACCCCAGACTAAATTCAGTGTTCTTCGTGCCGGGCCACATCCTCCCCAGGTGGACACCATGGAGGTATCATAGTACTTTGGGAAAAGAGTTTTGAAACCAAAAAATGCTCGATTTAAATTATACCCTGCCACTTATTAACTGACCAGAGCTGGGCAAGGTAATCAACTTCCCCACGTCCATTTCCTTGGCTGTACATGTGGGATTGAGCCAAGGAAATTACTCATTCAACAAACATATATTGAGCTTCCACAATTTGTTAACTGAATTAACAAAATTAATTCAATTTTGTTATATTGAATTAACAAAATCAGTTAAGACCCTTCCTTCATGGACTGTACTTTCTGTCTCACAAATTTGTCTTGAATGTTAAAAATTAAATGCTTAAAGCAATCCATAGGGCTTGGTAAGCAATAAATGGGCACTCTGTTGCCGGAGAGATTGCTGGGTAATCATGCCTAAGTGATCCTTTTTTTTTCTACTAAGGTATTTTGGAAAAATAACTGTGCAGCATGTTTCTTCCCACATTTTTAGGTAATGGAAAAATCTCCTACAATGCTCCACATACCAGGAAGGGGAAAGAACAAGAACACAAAACAAAGGGAAAACTAAAACAAGAATCTTTAAAATATTAGCTCACGTGAGAATAAGGGTTTTCACCCTTGGTTCCTCTTGATTATTTCTCTTCTGACTTTTCAGGAAGCTCAGCAGGCCGAAGCCATAGCTCTGGAGTCCTTTCTTTTTGAGATGAAGGAGGCAACAAAGCGTCCTTTTTTTCTTTCACCTTGTCTCAACATCATCGTTGGTGACAACTTGTATTTGTGACTGGGCGTAAGAATGGCTCCATCACGCTGCCCTGGTTGTACTGTCATTAAAGAACTTATTATCTTTAAGATAAAAAGAGAGTCTGGGCTTGTGCCTCATATTGGGGGATATGTTCAAACAGAGAAAAAAAGCACCGGGGAAACCAGCATTTTTCACTCTGTCAGTGGCATATTTATCTTCCAAAGATTAAAAATTGCAATCTCCATAGCTGTCCTCTGTTTGTCCTCAAAGTTAAAATGTGAAAGTATTTCAAAAGAAAAACACACCCCTTTAAGCCTGCTGGCATCATGCTTGCCCTCGGCATGGGCTTACTGGCAACGTGCAAGCAGACGAGGCCGTTCAGCCAGCCATGGGCTTCATGGAGCAGAACACAAGGCCCAGAAATAAATCCCTTCTCGTAAAGTCAACTACTATTTGACAAGGGAGCCAAGAGCACTCAGTATGTTAAGGACAGTCTCTTCAACAAACGGTGTGGGGAAACCTGGGTAACCACATAAAGAAGATAGAATTCTTATACCACTCAAAAAAAAAAAAATCTAAATGGTTAAAATCTCAACCATAAGGCCAGATACCATAAAGGTCCTAGAGGGGACATAGGGAAGAAACTCTTTGACCTTGGTCTTGGCGATGATTTTTGGGAACGATGCCTAAAGCACATGCAACAAAAGCAAAACCAAGAGGTGGGATTGTATCAAAACTGGCAACGGCCTTAACCAGCCATTAGGGAAAAGCATCTTGCTGCAGAGGGAAAGCCACTCTGAATGTCATGTTTCCTTGAAATGAGGGATTTATTCAGGCCAAAAGGTTTAAGATCTGACTTAGGGAAAATGCAGAATTCTCTTCGTTTCTAAATCAGCCAGTGGGGACTGGAACCAGCTCCCCCAGCCTATGAAAGCCCGTGTCTTCAACTTTTAAGAATTTTGTAAATCAGTTGCTAAACACAGTCATTATTTAAAAATAAGTTGTATAACTTTCATTAAATAAGCTATTCTAAAAGCAAAGCCAATAGCTACTGGAAATGCACCACTTCCCAATTATTTTACCACATCCTAGTGTTATCTACACTTTTCAGGGTAGAAAGATGGTAACCTGCATTATGGCACATCTCTTCCCAACACCTCACTTGGAGATTTTCATGTTGGTTGCTTCAAATTGGCCATGGCCAGAGTGTTGACATCATGGAAAATGGCAACTAAAATAAATGAGAGACTTTTTTTCTGGAGAGTGGATTGTTAAACATTTACTTACCAGCACGGTTTTGATGCCGTGACATCGGTCGAAATACTGTCACCTCCAATTTATGTGTGCCGTGGAGAAGAAATAAGGAACTAGCTATTTTCAATAGACAATGGTTTAAAGGTGTTTTGGTTTGTCTTCTCTCTGCACCATCTCTGTCTCTCCAGCCCAAACAGGCACAAGTATGCAACACAGAAGCCAGGGTTCTAGAACTTTCTAGCTGCATGATTGTGAGTCTCCTCAGGGATACTATTCCCTTTGTCCACCTGGGGAATTTCTATTTATGATTAAGGACCTGGTCCAGCTGCCATGTTTCCATGAAATAATTTCCCACTATCCAGGCATCCCCTGGAAGTTCACACCTTTGCACTACCTTCTCAATGAGCCCCCCTCTGACAACTGTATTTAAAATTGTGACTGGCCACCATTACCATCCTCGTCATACTCTTGTTCCCTTATTGTTTTATCATTTAGTTTTCTTCAAAATCAATTACGGTCACCTTCCTACGCACATAAAATTTCCTTTTTCTTATCATGTCTATTTTAAATCCCATGAGGTCAAGGGATTATGGCTGATTTGCTTATCTGTGCCTAAAACAGTACCTCGCATGCAGCAGACACTCAACAATAAATGACTTATTTCACTTGCAGGAGGCAAATGTGGGATCCAAGATGAGACAAAACATTTACCAACCCTGTATCCTGGGAAAGTTACTCAGACTTCTGGGCCTCATCTCATCTCATAGCAAATGTCCAATGGCCTATGTTAGACTACAAAACACGCAAACATTCTTTAAAAAGTATTAAATTATTGAAATGCCAGAATTTGGAGTTGAAGGGTTTCGAATCTCTTCTCATGTTGGACTGTGCAGTGAGGCAAGATAGGTGAGGTGCAGAGCCATGCCATGTAGTTGTGAGAATTAAGTGTCATGGTAGGTATGTCCCCTGACGCCCGTTAAGCAGCACCTTGCACATACTACACATGGACCTATCGTTCCCTCTCCCTGTGAGTCTTTCTTCCCTGGCATAGCCAGTGCTCAGTAAAGCACTGCACGTAGCATTGATTCTGTGACTATTTGTCACCATGAAAGGCACCTCACTACTCTTGTTTTGGTCACCTGGAGATACTGTGAGGGGTTATGACTGATTGTCAAGGAGGATAAGGCATTTCAGCCACTGTGATGACACACATGGTTGCAAACTATGATTGGACCTGCTACCAAAGTCCTTGGCAATCACCTGGCAAAGCACCCACATGGTGATTAGCCTTGACATTTCAATTGTGAATCAACTGAGCAAATGTCCAATGGCCTATGTTAGACTATTAAACACAAAACATGCAAACATTTTTAAAAAAGTATTAAATTATTGAAATGCCAGAATTTGGAGTTGAAGGGTTTTGAATCTCTTCTCATGTTGGACTGTGCAGTGAGGCAGGACAGGTGAGGTGCAGAGCCATGCCTGTCAGTAGTGAGCAACACGCTGCAAGCACATTAAGCAGAGCCTTCCCTGCAGCTTTGAGTAGATGCAGTAAAACAGGGTTCTATCAACGGCTCATTTCAACCTGATGATAAAATTCACTTGAAGTGCCTCTGTGGGGTCTTGATGTTCTGCCCATATTCGCTCAAGACAAAGCTTTTAAAGGCGTACCCTTCAAATTTTGTGTATATAAAAATTAAATCACTCCAATATACCAACATAAAAAATAAAAAAAATAAAATTCCTTAACTAGAATACTCACAAGAATAAATGACTCATTTGATACTCTTAAAACAATAAAAATAAAAAATAAAGGCATGCCCTTATGCCTTATTTTACCTTATAACCAAGAGACTTCACTCGTTTAATAAACAGTGGCACTGCTCCAGGTGTGGTGAGGAGGATACTTCATATAATGTGCAAACCACATAGTGATCCTTGAAAATAAATTCCTTGTAAATACCTCTTCTTATGGGGCAGAAAATGGAGAAGGAAACATGGTCTAAAAATATTTTGGGCCCCTTTCCTTTGTGATTTTGCGCCATAAGTGTATGAGTAGGAATCGTTTCTTAAATATTCAGGAGCCAAGAAATCTCTGGAGACAGTCTGTAAACTTTGAGCGAGCTAATAAGCCATAGATAACACGATGTCATTTTCAGGTTCCCTCCTGCTTCCTATGGTCTGATTTGTTTCTATTGTGTCCAAAGCAACATATAGGGCAATTTGATTCCACTTCTCTTGAATTTGCATTGTAGAGTTTGCCTTTTGAACATTGTAGAATGTAGATGATTTTTTTCATCAGCCTTGCCCATCCAGGTGCGACAACAGTGGCTGTTGAGGCTGGGATGATCCACAGCATCTGAGACCTAAAGGAACAAGCATGTTGGATGAAGGACCAGAACACAACATGAATGTCACCCTCACGTGGAAAAGGAGGGGACAGCATAACCCAGACGTCGGTGAATGGCTATCTTGTGACAGATTCCTTGATAAGCTGTCCCAGTTACTCCAAAGTGGACATTACCATCTTCACGTCTATCACATCAAGTCTTGGCAATAGTCTAAATTTATGGTCTATTCTTCAGAGAAAAAAACAAACAAACAAACAGTGGTATTGATCCTTTGGAAGACCTTTGTAGAAAAACCCACGGTCAGAGGAGTCCCCAGATCCTGACATGCTCAGCCATTGGAACAGGACAACAGTATCAGTGACACCCAGCATTGGGGGTATGATGAGGAGAGCAGTTTCCATGTGTATGTCAATGCACACAGTGGCTGTCGTCCTGGGCATAGTAGTGGCACCTGCTCCTGCCAATAGTGTCGCCAGCAGTATTGCTTCTGGGATGTGTTCTTTCCCATCTGCATTGGGTGGGAAGTTGCTATAGAGAGAGAAGACAATTATTTATACAATAGGTACATTTTAGTGCCCAGACTCTGGTAGGTATTCAAATTTTTGTGTGAAATAGATTGGATGAAAAATTGTGCCTCATCCTCATCTTCATTTTTTTCATTTCTATTTCCATTAATTTGCGAGGAAGAAATTATCTTTTGATTAAACATGATCTTTAAAAAGGATTCAAGAAAATTAAGGATCTTTTTTTTTTTTTTTTACTGCTTTTTCACATCTCAGTCATTTGAGTAAAGGATCACTGAATCTGTCTCTTTCTCTGCAGAATATGGAAACCCAGTGTTTGGGGAGAATTGTTCTTAACTCAGCACTCTAGTCTACCAGCACCATTTTTTTAAAAAGATTTTATTTATTTATTCATGAGAGACACACAGAGAGAGGCAGAGACACAGGCAAAGGGAGAGGCAGGCTTCCTGCAGGGAGCTTGATACGGTACTTGATTCCAGGACCCTGGGATCACGACCTGAGCCGTAGGCAGATGCTCAACCACTGAGCCTCCCAGGGCCCTAAGAGAAGGATTGAAATAAGAGATACAACAAACAGTTTCTTTAAAACAGAACAAAACAAAACAAAACAAAACTTTATTCCAGAGAGAGAGAGGGAGAATGTTGGGGAGGAACAGAGGGAAAGAGGGAGGGAAACTCAACCAGACTCTGCTCTGAGTGCAGGGCCCAGCACCATGAGATCACAACCTGAGCTGAAGCAAGAGCCGCACACTCAACCCACTGAGCCACCGAGCCACCCAGGTGCCCCAGCCAACAGTTTCCTAAGTGGTCACTTCTCTTGGTTGGGTTGAAGAGGAACAGGGAAGCACATATGAGGATCTCAAGAAGAAATCTGAAGGGTAAGATGGAGAAGAGTCGGCCCTGTGTTCAAGGATGAGCTCACCCCGCTGAGAAAGTGCTGTTGTCACCAGCTGGGAAGTGTGTCAATGATCGCAGAGCTTCGGAGGACATGCTGAGGATTTGCACTGTTACGCGGTGGTAGAGGAAGACCTGTCCTGTATTTCAATACGAGTGTATTTTGAGACATTTTGATGGACAGGCCTGAATTACAGGGAAGGACTATTCTGTAAGATCTGAATGAGGAGAGGACGTAAAACTGAATGGTGTGCAACAGACAGTCCAGACCTTGACGGGGGCCCTTCTAGGGCAAGAACGGGAGACAGAGTGTGTGAGACGCACCTAGAGGCAAACGGAGTGGCTGATCTCGTGTGGGTGGGCAAGAAGGGACAGAGGACACACACCCGGGACCACTCTCCTGGCTAATATTTCACCCATGCACCCGCCACCCCCAATCCCACTTCCACACCAAGCCTTCCGCTTACATAGGTGCAAACCTCCTGTGAGCAGAGCCCTGCCCTTGTTACAAAGGAGTATTTTAGCAAAGAAATACCCTCCAGGTTAACAAGGGAATGCATTTCCATGAGGCCTGTGAGGAGGGTCGAAGACCACCCAAATGAGGACAAAAGAGGCTGTTATTCAGAGCTTGTAGGGGGAAGTCAGTGCCACCAGGGGCACCTGGCAGAGAGCAGGGGAGCAGGGGAGGGGGAAGGCCTCACCGTGTAGGAATGGAAATCCCAGGTGAAAGGCTGCAGGTGCCTGCGCTGGAGGTGTGGAGCCGGAGGGCCTGGAGGGGGCTCCTAGAAGGCGGAAATTTGGGAAACCTCTGATTTTCTCTAGCGGATGCTGAGTTGAAAGCAGAGCCCAAAAGTTGGCTGTTGTTGCCCAAGTGCAGACCTCTGGGCTGAAGGCAGAGCTCCGGCTCCTGGCTTGTGAGTGGTCCCTGCAGAGACTGTGGTCGGAGTTCTTTTGTCAGATGTGGTCTGGCCAGTGACCCCATGCTCCTCTCTCAGGCCTGCATGCAGGACTCAAGTGAAGTGTTCAACTAAAGGGACTTTCAGGAATCATTTTATGCAATTCTTGATGCTTCTCACCAAGAATATCTGCTGTTCAGGGCACCTGGGTAGCTCAGTGGGTTAAGCATCTGCCTTTGGCTCTGGTGATGATCCCAGGGTCCTGGGATGGAGCCCCACATGGGGGTCCCTGTTTAGAGGGGAGCCTGCTTCTCCTTCCTGCCTCTCCCTCTACCTCTGCTCTTCCCCCTCTGCGCATGCTCTGTCTGTGTCTCTCAAATAAATAAGTAAAATCTTTAAAAAATAGAACAAAAAAAGAATATCTGCTTTTTTTGTTTTAAGTGACATGAGAAATTACTGTTTATTCAATTTTTTTTTTTTAAGATTTTATTTATCCATGAAAGACACAGAGAGAAGCAGAGACACAGGCAGAGGGAGAAGCAGGCTCCCTGCAGGTAGCTGGATGTGGGACTTGATCCCAGGACCCCAGGATCACAATCTGAGCCGAAGGCAGATGCTCATCCAGTGAGTCACCCAGGAATCCCTCGAATGCAAATATTTTTAAATCATAAATGCAAACATGATAAAACGACTTCTCTAACTTTTATGATCAATGTTCTTAGGAGGGTATTTCCCAAGAATCTGGTTAATCCAGTGTTTCCTCCTTTTAGATACTCTTTCCAGTTTTGTTGCTTTGCCTGCAGAAATGGTGATATAATTGGTATAGAAAAAATGGAGATGCTTTGGCTTTATTAAGGCCATGTGTCTGCAAATATTTGTGTGTCATGGGCTAGAGGTGCTCTCTCTCTCTCTCTTTTTCCTGCATGACTTAATGAAAATTGAAATTATCCAACAAATCCATTAGGATTAATTTAATAACAAAAAATTAACTAATTGGCACAAACAGCCATTTAGGTAATGGGACAACCCAATCTTGAAAATCATAAGTGACTTTTCAAAGCCATTTTGAGTATTCATAATTTTCCCACTCCAGAGAACAAATTGTCGTGAAATTGTAGCACTTTGTGATTTTTTAGGGGTCTTCACAATAAAAGCCTGCTCTGTTCAAACAGGTTATTGCTCATCCAATTTACCATAATGGTCTTGATTTGTGTGGCCCCTTCACAAAAACATTGAAAAAGGAAGGTAAATGATCAAAAATATTTGCAGTTTCTGGGGATTCATATCATAGCCCAACAAATAGCCTCATAAAATATTTTATTTTAAGAAAAATCTTTAAAAAAATTTAAAATTAAAAAAAAAGAAAAATCTTATCTGATGCTGTCTCAATATTTTTTTTTCAATTAAAGAGTAATTATTTGTCCAAAGAGCACCTAACATGGTTTTCTGAAGCCTATCTATCACATTTTCTTGGCAAAATTTGTTACTCCACAAAAATAAATTGTGTACTTTAGATTCAGAGGTTGTTGCCATATTTTTTAGATTTTTTTGTTGTTGTTGCATAAAACATTCCGATATTCTAACCTAACACCAAAAATTGAAGTTTGCCATCCATCTAGAAAATCTATCACTGGAAACACAAGTTGTCCTTTGACTGCTTTTCAAATGATGTATTTAAGCATAATGGCCACGCTGAAAAAAAAAAAAATCCTAAATTTAAAATGTTTTGTCACAGGTTCGCAAGACTCCAATTTCATCTCCCATCTCTGTGTTCCTTCGGCCCTAGCCTCTTCCCGGAATTTTAAAGAAATTGGCTTCTGGTTGTATTTGGATAGAGATGGTCTGGATGGTTTTTCAAAGTATTCCTTTTCCGGCCCTCACGGAACATAAACTATCCTTTAGGATACACTTCAAATACTGAAATAGCACCTCTTACTGTGGCTCATTCATAAAAATAACCCAATAGTGTTTTTGTTCACATCACCATCTCTCTAAACATCACCCATTAGTAATATTACCCAAAAATCCCTTACATTCACATTCGTTCAATCTTTGGTTTTGTCTCACAGCTAATGAAGATGTTTGGGAAATATCCTTGCACATCCTAAGAAATAAAGCTTATGGTTCAACCAGTATTGAATCATATCCTTCGTAGCTCTGGTGGCCAAGTGAACATTTTTTGCACAGGTGCATCTTCATGCTCAAAGGAGAAGGTGGACCCACCTTTTGAGGAATTACTCCTCAAATTCCAGTTTCCATACTGATTTCAGAAAGGACAGTAATCAATGCGGTCATCATAAAATCTTTTTAGCATTTATTTCTCTACTCCTACTCAGTGCCTGCCATCAGTTTTTGCTCTGAAATAGGAGTCTCACCAAATACTTTGGAACAAATGCATTTTATGGGCATCGTGATACAGATCTCCTATAAAAAGAACCAGCTGAAATTGCAGCTCAGGGTTTTTCAGATCATCTTTATTAGGATTTTTCATTTAACCCAAATGCAACATTAATGACCTTTATCATCAATTTGCTTGCTTTTTATTATCGAAGTTGGAGGCAAAGAAAGATAAGAGAATTCTCTAAAGGAATAGAATGGATACCTCAAGTAAGTGGCCATTTACCTTAGGATTGTTTGTTATAAAAGTTTTGTGTTTCTCAAGGAATTTGTTTCTTTTGTGAACTTTTTAATGAGGAACTCTGGAAAAACTTTCATCCAGGATAAATAAACGATTCTATTCTTTATCATGTTTTTTAACATTAAACAATCATAAATTGGTACTCAGTGATTCTTAGCTCTAGCTGATAACGCCGATGATGCCCACTCTTTCATGAAATGGCACATAATCCTCAAAATCAAAGTGCATTTCAAGTAGCAGAAAGTCTATAGTGCAGACTTACTCTATGAGACACATCTATGGTACCAAACTATTTCCAAGACGGAGGAAAACAGAAGGTTTTTGAACATGTAAATAATTAACAGTCCTTTTAAAAAGGAAACATTTTTCTTAAACTATATGAATCATAAGAGAGCATGATCACCAAGAATATATATATATTTTAATATTATATTTATTTATTCATGAGAGACACACAGAGAGAGGCAGAGACACAGGCAGAGGGAGAAGCAGGCTCCCTGTGAAAAGCCTGATGTGGGACTCAATCCCAGGACCCCAGAGTCATGACCTGAGCCAAAGGCAGATGCTCAACCACTGAGCCACCCAGCGTCTTACCAAAAATATATATTAGGCAACCTGCTGTTTACTGCCAGGATTAACTGACCATGTGCAACACACTGTCGTCACTGCCGGGACAGGGATGATCTCTCTCTTCGTGCTCTTCCACTTCAAGGAGTGGGTGCCTTGGATCCCGAAAGGTCTGAATTTAGGAAGGGCTCTACCCTTAACTTTTTTTTTAATTAATTAATTTATTTATTTATGATAGCCACAGAGAGAGAGAGAGAGAGAGAGAGAGAGAGAGAGAGAGAGAGGCAGAGACACAGGCAGAGGGAGAAGCAGGCTCCATGCACCGGGAGCCCGATGTGGGACTCGATCCTGGGTCTCCAGGATCGCGCCCCGGGCCAAAGGCAGGGGCTAAACCGCTGCGCCACCCAGGGATCCCAGGAAGGGCTCTACCCTTAAATAGCTAAGGTTTCTATATTTTGGCCGTTGATAATCCCCACTTCCTTTTGGGTGGAGGGAGGAAGATAGCCTCTCTCTCGAGAGCTGCTCAGACTGGGCAGCTCAGACAGTAGAGAAAGTTGGCCTCTTAGCCCAGAGGACAAAAATCCAAGATCCAAGTCTTAGCAGAGTCAGTTCCCTCTGAGCCAAGAGTGAGAATCTTCCAGGGCCCCACCCAGCTTAGGTGGTTTGCTGGCCATCTTCAACATTCTGCTTCTTAGCATGTAGGCCTCTGAGTTCATCCTTACATGACATTCTCAGGGTGTGTTCATTTTCAAATCTCCCCTCTTCGTAAGGACCCGAGTCATGCTCACTGTAGTCCAGTATGACCACATCTCAACAGTCCACGTCTGCAATGACTCTGTTTTCAAATACAGGCGCTATGCTGAGGTATCGGGGGTTAGGACTTTGGCATACGACTTTTGCAGGAGCATAATTCAACCCATGATAGCATCTGTAGAATTGCTATGACTAAACATGTAAGCAACCGACCGGGTGAGTGTTTAATACATGCTTGTGTTGGCTGTGTGACCTCACCAAACCTTGACATGTCTTTCTTCTAAAATGGAGATATTTAATGTCATAAAATAGGTGAACTGTTTTACCATGGTACCTAGCACGTAACCAGCGCACAATAAATGCCATCCAATTTTATTAATATATCTACACTCGCGTTAGTAGTCATGTATTTTGGAATTTTTCTCCTTTCTCATTTAAATATGCTCTTTGTTTCTACAATTCTGCTCCCACCTCCACTTCTGATCACCCAATTACCGTTTCTGATGCCAATTAGGATTCTGCACCTAATTCTGATATGAAGGAGGGGCATTCCAACACCACCAGGTAGTCCTCTGACACCAGCTAGGTGCCTTACATTTTAGCTCACTTCTGACATTTCTAATGGAGGCACTGTCAGGTCTCACAGGTAAGGGCTCAGCCCTACAAGGCTGCCCTTCAAAGTCCAATCACAAGTCCAGGTCATCACTTTGCTTCTGATCCACCAGCTAGACTAGATGCTCCAACCACCCCTTCCTCGGGTTTGATTAATTTGCCAGAGTAGCTCACAGAACTCACGGGAACATTTTACTCTCTAGATCACCAGTTTGTTATAAAAGGATGTAACTCAGAAGAGCCAGATGGAAGAGATTCGTAGGGTAAGATGTGGGAAAAGGAGCTTCCATGCTTTCTCCAGGTGCCAGTCTCCCCAAATTTCCATGTGTTTTCCAACCTGGAAGCTCTCTGAGCTCCAGCCATTTGGGTTTTTATGAAAGCTTTGTTACCAAAGCATGACTGATTAGATTATTGGCCATTGACTATTGATTCAGCCTCCAATGCCTCTCACCTCCTTGGAGATCAGGGGTCATCACAGGGTTGGTTCTCCTGGCAACCAGCCCCCATCCTTAGGTGCTTTCCAAAAGTCACCTCACTAGCATAACAAAAGACATCCCTATTGCTCCCATTTCTTAAGAAATTCCAAATATTGGGGCTATGTGTTAGGACCAAATACACACATTTCTTATTATAAGTCAAACCAGCACAGTTGTCACAGTTTCCCCTGTTTTATTTCTAAGGGCTAGGCAGAGACAAAACATTTAAAAGTTTTGATTAACTTGTTAATTGGCTTTGTTTAGTTGACATTCCGTGGGTGTCAAATTACTTGTCTTGAGAATTTGAGTTAAGGATCATAAAAGACATTTTTAGTCATTCCTCTTTTCTATTAGAATTTTAAAACCTAAGTTTCAAGTGTAGAAATGCCCAAATGAAATTAATGTAGGTTTTCACTTGTGGTTTTAAACTGTTTTCTGGAAAAAAAAATAATCAAAATTTTCCATCATAATCGTTTATGAAGATTATTTAAGAGCTTAATGTTTCTCAATTTTGAGAACACTAAAAGGACTTGTTTTGACAAAGCCTAACTACATTTTACATATGATGACAGAACAGGTGCCTCCATTTCTGGGGTATTGTGAAAGCCTAAGATATTAATTTTAGTATTTTCACGCTGACTCTCCTCCTGAAGCTTTATCAGCATTCATGGCATGGGCACACCGCAAACAAATAAGCCTCGTTGAAATGGACCTTCATAAGAGGCCCTGCTTGTCGGGTTGGGCCCCACGAACTCTTGTCCAGCCAGCCCAGTATCTCCATATAATAACAGCATTTTTAAAGATGATGTGGAGTTCTGCTTGGAATGACAAGCCTACCCCCTGACCAGAAAGTGATATGGGGTCCCCATGCAAGTGCAACCCACTGCAGTGCCCCGGGGTCACCCTGCCAATCTCCACACACCACAGCTCGAGCACCCCGCCCTGCAGCCTGCCTCAGTGTCCTGCCCACAACTCAGATGATTTCTCAGTGCAGGTGAGGCAGAGGATGGGCTTACTTTTGCCTGAGTCTCTTCTAAGTGGCACATCTCGGACAACCGTCATCTTGGTCTTCTCTCCACCCAATCGAGTCCATTAATCCCCCAAACAAACTCACAGAGGAAGGGAGGTCATGACAGTGGGCATAGGTTCCCTTAGAATGGAACTGGATGGTGGAGTCAATGCAACTAAGCTCTGAACTTGCTGAAGAGGGTCAGCTGTGAAGTCCTATTGCCTTGATTGCCCTTCCTTGTGTGCACTTCGGGTTAGGGATCATCTACTGCTTTGCCTTGTCCCGCACCCACCCGTCATCCCCCTCCTCTGGAGAACCACCTGGGGTTAGGACAGGCACCCTGGGTTGGCTCCCGTGCAGTCCCGAGGGTTGAACAGATCCGTCCAAAAATAGATGTGGGTTTTAAACCATCAAACCGTGAGAAGTGACCCAGCGCTTCTGCTGGAGCTCTCAGGGAAGGGGTCCGCTCCTTCGGGGCCCTGTAGCCCAGGCTTGTGGAAAGCGAGGCTAACAGCGCTGCTTGGCACTCTTAGAGCACGCTGCAGTTCCACGCAAGGAAAATGTTGCTGAGGAGCAGAGGCAGGCTGAGGACCCTCCTTGGGCAACTGCCTGCAGTGGTGCCCGAAGCAGGGCTTAGTCTTGAGGTTTTAATGGTACTTGCCAAGAGGCTCCTGTTCCCTTCCAGCTCAGGGGCTAGAAGTCCACGCGCTGGTAGCACATCACTCAGATTCAAAACTCCGCCCCACGTCCCAGCAGGTGTACGATGGTGAGCCCATCACGGACCCCCTCTGGGCCTCGGTGTCTCTTCCCCTACCCACCTCCTAGCTCGTAAATAGAAACAAGAATGGTGCCTGGCATCTTGTCGGAGCTGGAAGATGAAGCTGTTCTTATGCTATTACCGGGAGTATCTGTTTAAGGCAACTGAAACTTGATTTCTGTCCCTCGTAACCAACGAGATCTCAACCTTTTCGTGCTGTTGTTGGATTAAATGAACAATCCGGAAAGTCCTGGAATGCAGAAACCATTCACATTACTTTTTCTTCAAAATACCACTGTTACTAAAAGAAACCGTCGCTTCCAAGCTTTGAGAATTCCTCAGTAACTATACCCCACCCTCAAGATTTTGCTTCTGACATTTTGGGCATCCGTTTCTCTTCCCCTCGATGCCGGCACCCACTAACCAAATATCTTTGATACTATTACAGAGTTCAGATCTCTACCACAGAGTAAGTCATCTCCTCATATCCAAGTCATTAAAATACCGTGTCCGTGGGATCCCTCCTGCTCCAGAACCTCAGCTTAGGAATACGAGTTACTAGTAGATGCTTTAAATGGTTCTTTAGTGTCTTCTGAATTCGGTTCTTAGGGTTAACCCATGACCAAGCTGCTTTGCAGACGGCAAGGGCCGGGGATACAGTCTCTTCTGGGTTCACCCACCAGGGTTCTGACTCTCAATTTCCTGATCTGCCCCCCCAAGAATCCTGAGGGCAGTGACTGAAGTGTGGAAGGATTTGTCTCTGGGTTGGTGCAATCTGAATTCCGTTCTCAGGGCCTCCCGAAATTATGGATCGCCTCCGTCTGGTGTGCCCAAAAGTTCTGTGTTGTTCTTCAGGGTACAGGCTGTTGACCAAAGAGCAATCATTTCTTGGTTTAAGCCTGCCTTGTCTCATAATGTATAAATACTTAGTCCACAATCTTTCCATCTAGTGATGTCTGGTAAACCTGCCACTTTGTCTCCAATCTGAGCTTGGCTTCTCTGCACATTGGTACGTTCTCTGCGGGGGCATAGATGGCTTCATTTCCTGAGGACTTCACTGGGGTTTGGGGGAGTTGAAGTTGGTTTAGAGAAAAGAGGCATTTGGCTGAGGATCTCCAGCTATAAAACTGACTCCCTGCTGCCTCACGCCATGACATCTCCCCCAGAACACCTTCAATGCTTTCATGATAAGATCTCTTGATATTATAGATCGATGACTTTATGCTCAATGCCATCTGTTAGCTCCAAGATGTTCCCTTCACCTACAATTCATTTTTTACATTCCTGGGTCACTGGAGGACCCATCTCAGATGCATACACATGGTAACTTCTTCCTGTTTTCCAGAACATTGATAACTCCTTCTTTCTGATAGGAGTAGAAGTGACACAGCATATGACATCAGTGTTGGATGGACGACATAGTGACTTAGCATGATGGACTTCATGCAACACTCTTCATCCTAAGTGTGGAAACGGATCACGACCACAGAATACCGCTAATCCTTATTCCAGTTTACTTATCCATTCCCTGGGAAGCTCTCCAGAACAACCAGAATAATTGATCCCCTTCGGGGGACACTCTCAGTGCCCTGTGGATGTCTCTAATTTAGCATAGTGAACCATGTTATGGAGTTTAGTATCCCCTTTCCTTGAACCATCGGCCTGATATTGTGGTGACTGCTTGCTGTACCAAACGCCTTTGTGACCTTCCTCGTGGGCTCCTCTCCAGGACGGTGGCTCAGGGTGCCACAGTCTGGACACAGCGCCAGTCGTTCTTGCTAAGCTTGTAGGAGAGATGGTCCAATGACATGCATTTCAATCAGGCCCCGGGCTGCAGACCTCAGAAACCCCCTCAGGCTCAAGTGAACACCTTGAACCTAACTCAGCTATTCAACTATGAATCAACTCAAAAAAGGTATTAGACTTGCCCAGCTGCCGCCCCACAGGCTAGAGTGGCTTTACCTGCCTTCTCCTCACAAGAAACTCTCTGTCCCTTCTCCCTGAGTCACTGGCCTGCTGTTTGAGTTCTTTCCTAGGACTCTAGGACTCAGAGCCGTGTTCCTGCAAGTTGCCTTAATCAAGTGGCTGCTTGAGCTCTGTGCAGGCACAATTGCTGTTGGGAAAAAAAATGCAATAAAAAGAAAACATACTGGGCAATTTCATTGGTGATTATATTTCTATTAATATTGTTGAGAACCGAAATCCAAGTTTCATACAACCTGTAGTCATCCTACCCGCAATGAAATTCTACAGATTCCAGTAGAAAGTAAAAGTGCGAAATCGAGATATTTTAGTGATCTGCAGAAGCTAAATTTGTGTAATGGTTGATGCGGAAAAAAAATTTTTTTCTTGGTTATGTAACGGTTGGTCCAGATTTAAAACTCTGCTCAGTCTCCTGGTGACTAACATAGGTTCTAATAAGAAACATGTAAATACCAATATAAAAATAACTTGCAGAGGTAAAGTGAGAAATAAAGAGCAAATATAGAATAATTTTTAAAATAACCATACCTCTGGGAGGTGGGGAGGATGACACTATCTCGAGTTGAGTTATTAACAGTGAAAATTATTTGAAAACAAAAATATCACAGAATACAGGTATAGATCACATAGTAGATAAGAGCCTATAAACTCACAAATACTTCATAAAATACATTTTTAATAGCATGGATGACTGAATGTCAAGTGTATCACTAACGACCTGTCAGTTATGTTTACCAAACAACAACAATGATAAAATTATGATGAATTGTTAAATAAAGCTTATTCGTGGGAAACTGTCATAGGACCACGAGATTCACACAGTACGTTTATGTCACATCACAGCGGCTAAGGAGCAGGGCCAGCCGCTGAATAACTTGCAAGACGCTCTCGGAAGCGCTCAGCCTGTGCGTTCAGCATTTCTTCCCGAGTGTGAAGAATCTGGCCAAAGGAAAAACACACGCTTTAGGAAGGTGCCCACTATGAGTCAGGGAGACCAACAAGCACAGACATATGAATTAATGATGGTAAAACACAATGCAAAGACTCATAATGCTGTTTGATTTTTTTAAATTTTATTTCATTATTATTATTATTATTAAACAGGGTGCTTCGTTAGCAGCCTACCCTGGGGCTCGGTTAGACAGAGTGGGGATTGTCCACCTTCGTCATCAGACGTCTTCTTTCCACCCTCCCATCCGTGTTCCTCTGCCTGGAGCAGAACCATCCAGAAAACTTTGTCTCCAGTTCCTGACTCTCTGCTCCCTGGGCCCCCATGTCCTTCCCATCCCCTTGAGCTCTCAGCCTTGCCTCCTGCAGGCTAGTATGTGAAACTCCCAAGAGATTTGTTGTTGTTGCTGTTGTTTGCTCAGCTTTAAATGCTATTTTTTTTTTCATTTGTTTTTATTGAAGTTCAATTTGGCAACATCTAGTATCCCAGTGCTCATCCCATCAAGTGCTCTCCTCAGTACCCCATTCCTCCACCTGCTCCCCCTTCTGCAACCCTTTGTGTGTTTCCCAGAGTTAGGAGTGTCTCATGGTTTGTCTCCCTCTCTAATTTTTCCCACTCAGTTCCCTTCCTTTCCCTTGTAATCCCTTTCACTATTTCTTATATTCCACATATGAGTGAAACCACATGATGATTGTCCTTCTCTGACTTACTTCACTCCCAAGAGTTTTGATGAATGGAATGGAAAGGTGTAGATGGGCAGAGGTGGAAAGTCATTGGCTTTCATGCTAGAGAGAGAGAGAGAGAGACCTGTTCATTCTCATAGTGAGTGTGTCCTGCACATTAGCACAGTTCAGCAAAGATGTGTGTAATCGCAATTGACTAAATGGGGTAATAAATCAATGATCGAATGAAATATTAAATGGACATCAGATTGATCACCAGATTAATCTGGTTCCTAAGCACACTTCCATATTAGATCGTCTACCCAAGCCTCTGATATATACAGTCGGAACCCCCCCCCACACACACACACTGATAATACTTTCGCACGAGTTGCCAGGGGAAAGCACGAGAAACAATGAGCTAGCATGCTCTTCTAATGGAAATTGTAGTCATATTGTAGCATCAAAATAATATGATAGCAATAAATGAAAATTACGGTAACGCATTGAAGTATGGAAAGAAACATGTATAATGTACCGTCAGTCACATTGTCCCTTCTGGGAATTCGTATACCCTCATTCAGCCACCAAGCCTGACAGAGACTATAAACTTTGGAGGACAATGCTGGGCACAACGACATTTGAAAATTATATTTACTGTGATGTCACACTGGGTAGAAAGTTTTTAAACAAATACCTGACTTGAGCTGGCTGAAACCAAAACCAAACTGGGGGGATGCCAGATAAAAGGTTGGTTTTAGGGGAAAATTTTTCCCAGGGATTCGGGAGACGTCGGGCTTGGACTATCCCCTGCTAGGCCTTCCAGGTGGATCAGCCTCAGCTTGCTCTCAGGGGGTCTGCTGGGAAGGCCGATGGCTGCGTTGGTGGCTGACCTCTGCCCACACCTTCAAGGTCACCTTCACGCACCTTCCTGTTGAGATGGCTCAGGCCTGATGTCACCCGCTGAACCACCTGTGACCTCGGGGCAGTGAGCACCTGCCCATGGTGTCCCATCTCCCCAAGAAAATACACTACAAAGCACAAAAGGGCACCTGTGGGAAGGGGGACACAGATTCTAGAAAGCCAGCAAATGTCCACTTGGATCATTATACTCCCAACCATCAGTCTTGCCAAAATAGATTTGGGATTGCTTTCTTATTTATTTATTTATTTATTTATTTATTTATTTATTTATTTATTTAGCTTTCCCAATTAAACAAATTCCATATAGTTTCCACTCAGGGTGTCAAGCTCTCCTCCCTCCTGTGATACAAAAGACACAACTTGACTCCTCTCTACTTTTTCTCAGCACCATTTTCTTCTGGTTCCCTCTTTTCTTCCGCAATAACCCCAATTACATTGCCCTATTTCCTGTTACTCCAAACAACATTGTAACTTATTTATTTTCAGTTCTGTTGTTTTCTCCTCTGTGTAGTTTCTGTGTTACATGCTCCCAGTTTTCTGCTTGTGAAAGCTCTACTTAAGTACGACAGTTGTTGTGAAGCCTCCTTGGTACCGAGCAGCATCCCCCTGAGTCTGCAAGCAGAGCGATGGCTGGGCCTCCAACCTGACCCTGGTGACCCCCGGGGCCTAAGGTTCACACTCGAACTAGTCCCCTTCTAGAGTGAAAGGGGCCGATGGACTCCCACAGCAGAACCAATGGCAGAGGTGCCAGTGTGTGTCTTCAGAGATTGGGCCCCGAAAGGCACCACGGGCGCCCACACCCTAAGGACACCCCAGCGCTGCAGGGAGGTTCCCTTGCGACTGAGCTGCGGGGTGGGGGACACTCCTCCAGCCCCAAATAAGCCTTCGGGTAACAGTCATGCCCACCAGAAGACCGACACAGATAAGTGCAAAGGGAGCTGCTGCAGAGAGGAAGTTTTGTACAAAATCAGGGTTCTGAAACCCCGGGCGCTTGTAAGTGAGGCCCTGATCTTCCTGGGATTTGAGACAGAAGATAAACCATTGCTCAGGAAAAAAGTCACATGACTAACCATCAGGAAGCCCTAGAGCCATAGTTTTGCAGTGGCCACCAGAGTGGACTTGACTTTTGGACGTGATGACCCGCACCCAGGACTAGCTCAATCGAGCTGCGCGCTGACCTCCCGCCGCTTAGACACAGGCCGGGGAAAGTCCTCACTGTCCGCGATCCTGGGAAGCAAAGAGCTCCTCCGAGTCCCAAGCATCCTCGGGGGTGTGGGGCGCACCTGCCCGCGGACTCCTGCGCTCTGCCGCTGGGAGGCCCACGCTGCTCAGCCTGGCACCTGGCCCACCTGCGCCACATTCCGCAGGTAAGCGGTGAATGCTACCAGATGTGCCCTTGTTGTTGAAGTGACCTGGGAATCTCAGAAAAAAAAAAAAAATGAAAGTGATGTGTTCCTTCGACTGGCACATCCTTTCTTCCAGCACCGCGCTTGTCTTGGGACAACCCCTGTATTATTGTGTAATGTCTCCTTTCTTCCTCGGTAAGACGTCTTGTTTAGAATCCCACTCTATCTAACGTTAATACGGCCACGCCAAGTCTTTTGGGGCGGTGTTTATGTGACCTGGCCTCCTGCGTCACTTTTAATCCATCTGGGCTGAGATGTTTAATGTTCTTCACATAGATGGCGCATAGCGGGCTCTTTTTGTTTCTTTTACCTGACCTGACAATCCCCTTCTTAAAGTCAGTCCGGCCAATGTGATCTCACATGATTATTGATATGTTTTCACTTAAATCTAGCATGAAGTTTTAAAGAAAACTGTCTTTTAGTTAAATAATAACTATTTGCTCCATCTGCTTCTTATCATTTTTCCTTGCATTTTTTTAGTTTGCATTAAATATATTTTTGTCACCATTTTATCTCTACTTTTTGTTTATTAGGCAACCCCCCTTAACATAAATGAATTCATTAAACTCTTTATTTCACTGATTGCTTTGGGGTTTTCTATATCCTGACACCCAGCTTCAAATCACTTAGACCGCCTGACGCGTCACATCAGGTCCTCCCGATATTCTATCCTGTCACCTCCCGCCCCCTGTGCCCTTGTCACACCTTTCACTTTTACTTGTCATCAGGTATAAACTCATCCTTATTTTCACATAAATGGTTAATTATTTTAATAAGATTAAAAGGAGAGAACTTTCTGATTTAGATAGCTTATATTTACAAATGATGGTTTTACACGTTCTTCTAGGTACATGTTAATCTCCTGGTATTTTTTTCCACTGCCTCATGAACTTCCTTTATCATCTTATATAATGCTGCTCTGCTGATGATTAATTCTCTTATCTTGTTTGTTTGTCTGAGACTGTCTCTTGTTACCTTTATTCATGAACCAAATATACACCAGGTACAGAAATCCATCCCTGAAGAAACAGAATATTTCTGCCCAGAAACGGACATGTCTCTTTTTCTGCCAGGCCCCCGGTGGGCATGGCGAGTCTGGTCTGCAGAGTCTGTTTGGTCCCCAGCTGGGTTTTGTTGTTCTTAGAATTATCTCAAGAAACTGCATTTGCTGACTCCTATAGATGCCTGGCCCTGCCTTGGACTTGGTGGGCTACAGGAGTGCCAGGGAACACCTCAATATTCTTGATCCACCCTGAGCTTCCAGCTACTCTGTACACATGCCCATCTTGGGGAGGGGGGTCTCTCCATACCAATCCAAGATAGACTACTGTTGCTTGTTACTGGGAGCAAACTTGTGATGGGGCTGGGGTCCCTTGATCTCTCTGCTCCAGCCTTAGCCTAAGCAGACTAGTACGTCTGAGCCTTAAGAAAAAGACTTTCTTAGCATCCCCGCCTCCTTCCAGCACAAACCACACTGCATCCTCCAAGCATGGTCTAGAAAACAATAACAGCAGATACTGGGTCTCCTGCCATGTCATGCAATTTTTTCCCAGTTACCATATTTAATCTGGTTTTAAAGAAGAGTCAAAAAGAAGTGTCACATTTTTGCACTTGGATGTGCTAGAAAAAATTAATAACTGTTACTTATATTTGTGGTCAGGCCATAGAATCTTTTCAAAACAAACACCATCATATAAAGTCCTATTCTGCGGAGGTAAGACCAGAGTGTAGACATTATATAGTTCGTTTCTCCCAATCTGTTTCTAAGAACATAGATATATTTATACAACATTGTTCAAATCTTTGATAAACTAAACCCAAATGTTTATTTTTTTCAATGATGAATAAGATAATATAAATACTGTCACAATATAGATCAAGGAAATGGTAAGAAAGGTGATTCATGGAAGAGCTTTTTCAATCTTGATCCAAAAGTATTTTAGAGATCCTTAAGATGATCCAAGAAGAGTGACAATTTTGAAAAAAAAAAAAAAACACATTTTTCCACATGATCTTAGACTTTCTCTAACACCTTAATACTCATTCACATTTCTCCATTGATATTGAGCAAACAGTATAGGCTGCTCAGAAGAAAACCAACAGATTGATTTTCTGTCCCTGGCAACTTTGGAATATTGAAAATAAATTTTCAATTGAAATAAATAACATCATACAGAATAGATCAGGGTCTACCTTAGTAACATCGCATAATATGTGGAAACTAAATACTCTGTTCACATACAAAAGCAGTATTTTTTAAGTTATTGCAGCTCAGTATAAAGTTCTAGAAGCTTAAAGAAGAGTTAGTATGTCAATTGCTCATTATAAAAAAAGGAAACTGAAATAAGATAAGGAGGATGGAAAGTTTTTTCTGCGTTAATGTGTTCTCAGTGACTAATCTTGTAATAGTACTTTGGCAACATGCTAAATAATAGTAGGAAAATATTACTGAACAAAATCAAAAGCAACAAGAACTTAACCTCTTTCCTCATACAAGTCAGGAATGATCTGACCTTTTCCATTCTCTACAAATCCCCTGTGTCCTTACATTCACTGTGAGATTTTAAGAAAAAGGATGCCTGTTTGACACTTTACTTTTCTGATGGTAAATTATCCCTCTCAGGGCTCAAAACAAAACTCTCTCGGGAACTGAAATTAAAATATCTCCATTTTACAAATGAAGAAGGCAGAGTTGAGGAAAATGAATGGTGTCTTTTCAAATTTTAGAACATTGTTTCCATGAAAAGAATCCTTAGTTTTGGAGAACGCAACTTATAAAAAGAACAAGAATCTGTAAATGCCTATCACTGAGTGAAGGAAGCTTCCCTAAAAAGGCTGCGTACTGTATCATCCCAAGTACATGGCATTATGGAAAAGGCAAAACTACAGAGACAGTAAAAGAATCGGAGGTTGTCAATGGTCAGAGGAGGGGAGAGATGAATGAGCAAGTGTTTCTGTCTGCTGTGCAGACTTCGTGCGCATTTGTCAAAACCTACAGAACCTACACCACCAACAGTGAGCCCTACTGTAAAGTGTGGACTTTAATTAATGCAGTAGACTGAATATTTGTCATCCACTCCACCCTGTGCACAAATCCATTTGTGGAAATCCTAGCCCCCTTCTCCCCTATGATGGCATTAGGTAGTGGGACTTTTGGAAGGCAATTGCATCTTAGGGGTGGGGCCCTCACGAATGGGATTAGCGTCCTTATAAAATGGACCCTAGAGAGTGCTTTTGCCCTCATTCCTCCATGTGAGGACACCACAAATACGTTGGACCCAATTCAATTCAGATAGAATCCTGAACATCATGGGCATCACTCAGATATGCGCTGAAATCGCTGTGTGTATAGACAAAAATCAGAAACAAGCACTGGAGGGAAAATAAGATATTTTTAGATTTTAAAACCTGCTCTCTACCATCTCTTGCCAAATAGGAAATAAAGTCCATGGGGTTTTATTTCAAATTGTCTCTCATTGGGATCCCTGGGTGGCGCAGCAGTTTGGTGCCTGCCTTTGGCCCAGGGCACGATCTTGGAGACTCAGGATCAAATCCCACATCGGGTTCCCCGTGCATGGAGCCTGCTTCTCCCTCTGCCTATGTCTCTGCCTCTTTCTCTCTATCTCTGTGACTATCATAAATAAATAAAAATTAAAAAAAAAAAAAACAAATTGTCTCTCATTGATTTCTCGCTTTAAAAATTTGATTAAAAGGGTGTTAATATTTTTATAACCAAAGATAATCTTGTTTGGCTAAGCCATATCATTGCATTTTCTTATGTGAAAGGTGCCAGGAGCCTGCGACCGGCTCTCCCTCGCACTGTGTGGTGGTCACACACGCTGAAACTCTGATCTCTCCTTGCAAAAATGTTTTTCCAGGTAGACAGTTTCCATTAGTGGTTTAATAAGTTAACATCGACATAGCTCTCCTTGTTCTTATTTCACTTTAGAAAAAGCACCATGTTACAAATAATTCCTTCTCTAGTCAAAGCTTACCAGTCCATGAGCAGAAGATTTCTGAAAATAACGGCTTTTGTTTTGCTTTGGTGGCATTCTGGTGCTTCTTCTGCATCTGATTCTGTTGCCCCAGAGCTTCTGGAAGGTGAGTGGAGGGTCAAGGTTACTTTTGGGGACTTTACCTGTCTTTTTCTGACTCAAGCATCCATCTGAGAAGCAGATAGCATGGCACAGTTCAGCTCATCTCCTCTCAGGAGGATGCTGGTCCAGGTTGTAGAGAACGCTCCACCGATGTTCAGATAGCACTTGCTCCAGCCTGGCCATGACTGCACATTTGGGGGAATCCTCAAAGGTAAATTATACCAACTGCTGGCCTCCCACGGCGTGTGCTGCCCTTTGGAGTCTCCAGTCCTTCCTGAGTCCTCTACATTATGGATCTGCGAAGGAGCACCCCTGGAGCCCTTCTTATTGTGATCATTTTCCATGGCTGGAAAAGTAATCCTGACAATTTTCTGGACATTGTATCATATTCCAACATGATTTCAGCTCTAGTTCCTCTGAGATTATAATCTAATCCATTGAGAACGAGCAGGATTAATTGCTTCAATGAGGAATACACCTCACTTAAATATACAACTCTTGGCCATCAATGCTTTCTACTCTGTTGAAAACTTCTTTGTTAGCTTTCTTGGCACAGACTTTACACGCTTCTCACAGGTCTCCCCGATTCAAAAAATGAGCATTGCCTCTCACATTTAAGTTTAAGGTCCTCTGATACACTCGCCACCCCTCTTTCTCATCCAGATAGATTCTTCTCATGTCTCCACTTGTAATAGTATTTATTTGTGCATCCTCACGTCTATATTTAAACATTGGTTAATTCATATAATACAACTTAGGCTAGAAAATGAGATGTCTACTTGGTGTTGGCCACCCCCATAGACAGCATCTTAGTTACATAGTCAAATAGAGTCACATGAACCCAAGAATTATATTTTAAGAATGAAAACTTTGTGAGAATGACAAAAACCGAGCTATTTAGAGTGAGTCTGTGTCCTGGAGAACTGCAGCACCGTATTCTATGCACAAAAGTACAAGGATTGTAACATGCCTCATCAGCCTTAGTTCCTTGTCTTGAGCGGGCCCGATGATCAAATGCCACCAAATACTGCAACTCTACATGAGGAAGGTCCTCTCATATGCACTCCATGATCTTGTCTTCAGAAATAGATGGAACATATGCTTCTTTCCCTGGGGTCTCTATTGCTGGATTTTAGTCCCCTGTTCGTGCACCTCCTCCATGATCTGACCCTGTGCTGCTTTTGATAGAGATGGTCAAGAAATATTTGTTGAGAACCTAGTATGTTCTGGACATAGTTGGATACAGTAAAGACAAATTCATGAGCCCAACAGACAAGTCTACCATCATCCTTCTGGATGGCAGAAGGATGGCAGAATTCTGGAAGGCAGAATTATGAGATCTATATCAGTGTTATGATATTTCCATGTGTGTGAGTGTGTGTTTTCACACTGGGCTACAGTAATCTATGTTCCAGTTATTCATAGCCCACTATTGGCCATAAGCCTACATTTACTCTGAAATTCCAAATTTCAGAGAAGACTTGTTGTAAGTTCTTTCAACTATGTGTATCTTCCATCAATACCAGAGGCTTTACTAGTTAGTATAATAAATGTCAGATTTTTTGCCCATCAAGATAGGGGCTTGCAAATTAACAAACAGATGTTAGAAATGAACTATAATAGATAAAATTATCAAATTGTGTAGGTTAGCTGGGCTATCTCCATGGACTTTTCAAAGACATTAGCAAAATATAAAACTCTTGTGAGGCCTATAGCCTCTAAACATGGGATTGAGTCCAGTGGCTTGGTCCTGAATAATCTTGTGTCCAGTCTTTGTTTGGGAGGATTCTGGCTAAAATCTCAGTTTTCATTCCCTTCCCTGGTGGTCATAACAATGTGTCTCTTTAACACTATGAGCTGCTTCACAGCAGAAGTTGTATCTTGTATTCATTGTCCGTATGATGCTTTAACCCAGTATAAAGTGTCTAACGTATAGTAAGCCAGGGTTTATTATATGAGTGGATAAGTAAATGAATGGATATCTCTAAACATCATTAATCATTTACAAGTACATTGATAATCTAATCCAAATTACTAGGTTGAATCTGTATTGCCATTAGCATATTCTCGGAATGTTACTTTATTACTAGAAGGAATTTTTAAACATTTTTAAAAAATTCTTGAATAAAGTTTTGTGGTTTTTTTGTTCTTTTTTTTTTTAATGTAATACAAGAAAAAAACCTTAAAATTTCTGGTTAATTGATAGTTCTGTTAAATTGGCCTCCAGATAACAGGAACAAGAATTTGTCAGAATTGCTTCCTTTTGCTATCTCAGTAAAGCCACTGATAAAGCATGTTGCATAAAGCCAAATAAATAAATAAATAAATAAATCTGTTATCTTCCTCATTTGAGTTTGAGTTGAGGAACAAAGGGTTTCAGCCAGTTTGAAAATACTAGCTAGTATATGCATTTGTCTCTCAATTTACTGTATCCGAATTTCAGAGAGAAAAAGCTTTTTCTTTTTTTTTAAGATTTTATTTATTCATGAGAGACACAGAAAGAGACAGGCAGAGACATAGGCAGAGGGAGAAGCAGGCTCCATGCAGGGAGCCCGATGTGGGACTCGATCCTGGGTCTCCAAGATCACGTCCTGGGCCAAAAGCAGGCGCTCAATCGCTAAGCCACCCAGGCGTCCTGAGAGAGAAAAACCTTATGGAAAACCAATTACTATTTATCTTGATACACATCCCTCCTCACCCAGGAAACACATTTTGCCAACAGCTAATGTCTACTGTGATTGATTTCTGGCAAATCTTTCAAAACGGATGATACTTCAATCTTTAGAAGACATTTTTTTTTAATCATTTAACCTCATCAGAAGCAATAGAAGTTCTTAAAAATAACTTTTATGCCAGAAGTTGAATAACTTTGTACAGCTTGTTTTTGTTTTTACCAGAATATGTAGAGAGAACTTAATGAAGTGCCATATGTCAAGTCTGGAGTCAGATTAAAAACAAATAATTAAAATATATCCTTTCTCCATCAAAACAGATTGTGATATGTTGGTAGAAGGAAACTGGATCTGACATGTCATGTTTTGACAGGTTTCTTTTTTTTTTCAAGAAAATCAGTCATATTGTTAGAAGTATTGTATTTGAAAGTTATATTTTCTTCCTGTGGAATGCCAAGTTTTAAGTCATAATTAATCTAACCTGCCACATCTATTAACCTGCCATAATGAAATAAGGAAGGCACATATTTGGGGACATATGGGAGTATCTGAGGAACATTCACTTGGCATACAGACGTCAAAAAGTAAAAGAAATGTTGAGAGGTTTTATGTGTGTTGATGGCAGTTATATGTGTGTGTGTGAGTATGTGTCTGTGTGTGTGTGTGTGTTTGAGCATTGCACATTTCTTCCTAAATTCATATTGATTTTAACTGTGATTTTAACAACAAATTATCCCTCAATGAGGATGGACATTTTCCAGTGTTTTTGTTTTTGTTTTTATTTTTGTTTTTATGAGAGGCTGATAAGTTTTTGTTGAAATTTTTTAGCATTAAAACACAACACTGCAGGCCAAATTTTAGGCCAAATTATGAAAAAGTAAGACTAGACCTTCTATAAATAATGAGATTTCTATTCTTACTTCTAAGAATGGCCTAGAAATAAAGCATCTCAAATCACCACTCTGACCAGTCCCACCTGGAGACTCATGATGACATCTTCACCAGGGAAGAATTTAAACACATGACCTTGGCACAGAGCAAGGGCTTTTCACACAGCTGCTCCCAGCTCTAAGTGAGCAGTAGGGCGTCTCAGCAGGGGAAAGCAAAACCCCGGGGTCTCTTGTTAAGCAGACTTCACACAGGGAGCTTAATGAGCCCAGAAGCTCCAACGGGTCACACAATGAATAAAGATGATCAAAAATAACAATACTTGCTGAGAATGAAGTTTGGGAAGCTCAGAGCACTCAGGTCAGTGCAGGTGGCATCATCAGAAAGCTGATTTCTCATCCTGGATCACTGAAAACCGTTTCGGTGGTAGCACACGCTCTTTTGGCTGGGTGAAGATAGGAAGGTCACGAAGAAAGCTTTTCAAACTATTAGTGTTAATTATACTTGTGACAAAGACACACCAGGTTGGGCCAGATCTCCGGTTGGCAAGCTTGTGTGACAGTATCAGAGTTCACCTGCTCTTTATAAATAGAAGCACTCGCCTACCATTTATGCTCAGGTGGTGAGCATCTTGGCTCTACCCCAGAGATTCCTTTTTAGCTACTTTCAGGAATTATCTCCCAGCTCAAAGCCTGGGATGTGTCTTATGTTACTGATACAATTGTCACTGTCCCCTCTAGGATTTGGTTGTCAGACTGATGAAGATCATAGAGCCCATGGACTTTTCTCTGCACAGATCATCTCATGAGCCACACGTAGAGAAGAATTGCACAGTTTGTAAAACATTTGGGGCTGGGAGTAAGGAAATTTGGTTTATAATCTAGGCTCTGCTTTTAACTCATGTGGTGACCTTTGACACCTAAGTATCTTTTATCTCAATATTCTTCTCCCTGAAAATGAAACTTTTGTCCCACGTACCTAAGAGGATTATTGAAAGGATAAATTGATGGTATTATTGCCGCCCTGTGTGCCTAACAGGACAAGAGTGGGTCCCCTAGCAAAATGGGATGGATTGCAAGTGAGGTGGGGGGATTTTGCCGTAGAGACTGAGGCACATACTCAAGCCAGGCTGGTGCTCAAATCGCAGCCCTTCTTGTATCACATGACAATAAGTGAGATTTTTTTTTAAAAGATTTTATTTATTTATTCATGAAAGAGAGAGAGCGGGGCAGAGACATAGGCAGAGAGAGAAGCAGGATCCATGCAGGGAGCCCAATGCGGGACTCGATCCCGGGACTCCAGGATCACTACCTGACTCGAAGGCACACGCTTAACCACTGAGCCACCCAGGTGCCCCTGAGCTTTTTTACCTCTCTGTGCTTCTGTTTCTTCATCTGTCAAAGTACCAATCGCATAAGGTTCAAAATATAAGCTATATGAAGTGCTCTGTATGCCCACATGTTGCATAGTGGGGCTTCTGACTAGCATTTCCTCTATATCCATGAACGTGTGCCCGGACAGTGAGATTGATGCCTATCAACACAGGGCTCCAGCCAGGCCTCGTCAGGAAAGGGAAGTCTGGGCAAACACTCAAGGGGAAGTGAGACAATTAAGCAAGCAGATCCTCTCAGGGAAGAGTTTTCAGGAAGAGAAACAAGATAAGGAAAGGCCTGAGGGGAACATGGCTACTCTTCATGAGCCAGTATCAGGGCCAGTGGAATTAGATGGAATGAGGGAGGGGAAAAGTAGTCTGAAAGGATAGAGGATGGGGTCAAGGGTAGAAGGAGAAAACTCCTCTGTGACTTTGATTTTTTTTCTCAGAACTCACTGTATAGTTCCAAGCATAGGAATGGCACCATTTCACCATGTAAAGGACTTACAATTTGGCTGGACCATGGCTATGCTGTAGCCCCACAGGAATCAAGGGAAGAGGAGACAGTAGCTTCAGGTACTATGGCCAGGAAAAAAATGGAGAATAATAAGGAATGGCTGGCGTCTGTTCAATGTGAAGTAGATCCAAGAGGATGAGTGGATGGATGAGATGCAAGAGGAGAGAGAGAGAGAGAAGGATCAGGAATGACTAAGATTTTTGGCCTGAACACCACAGCAAGACTGGCATTGGTGTTGCCTGTGATGGGGATGGTTGGGGCAGAACAAGTTAATGGGGAGAGATGAGAGCCCAGTTTAGGATTTGTTGTCTTGAAGGGTCTGCTAGGCAACCCAGCAGAGATGTCCAATAGGCCGTTGAGTATGGAACTTGGGAGAGAGGCTTGAGCCTATGGGTTACATCTAGGAGTGGTCAGCATATAAATGCTGTTGGATGCCAAGGGATCAGACAGGGTGGCCAAGGGAGTGAGTGCAAACATACAAGAAGCCAAACAAATGCTTTTGCATTTTAAGGCTCCTAGATAGGACTAAATATGCAAGAAGTCGTGACTATGGTAGTCTGGTATTACTCAGAAAGTCAGCGAGTACTGATGTCAATCAATAATCTGCCAAACACATTGTGGGAGACAGGTGAGCTATATAACTCACCTGTATACAAAATTATTTCCGTAGACCCATGATTCAAAATTACATCGTGACAGTCACCTAGGGAGATGTAAGTATTAGTTTTATGATTCCCCATAAACCTCTCTAGGATCTTGCAATTCCCTCCTGGGAATTATATCTAGTCACAGTTCACTTCTATTAGATGGCTGCTATTCAGTAGTGTCTTCCTGGAGCTGATGACCAGGGAAAAAATTGTCTCTTGTAAAGAACTGACAGCTTTTGGGCAAAAGATGAATAAGATGCATCTCCTGTTGAATTTCCTTCCTATGGCTACTACTGAACTAGTTGGCAAGAGTGGTTAGGTGTCAACCCTCTACCATCGGACCACCAGACTTCTCAGCCCCTCTATCACCAACCAGCACTGGGGCATTAGTTCACTTCACTTTTTTTTACCTTCATTTTCTTACTTGTAAAATGAGGGTGATAGTCATAGCTACTAAAGCTGGGGAAAGGATGAAATTAAATAATATGCCCAAGACACGCAGAAGAAGAATTGCTGAATGCATATATCAGGCAATGTAAATCTTTAGCCATCATTAATGTCAGTACTACTATTAATAGGCAGTGTTTATGGAAATTTTACTGCTCAAAGCATTGTTTTAAACACTTTCTATAGAGTACCTGATTTGGTCCTCTACCGTATAAAATGCCCTCTGTTGTTATCTCTGTGTTATTCATGGGGCAAATGGAAAGGGAGAATATCATTCATTGCTTTCTGTACCTTGGACTTTTTACCACATGTTACTTCTCCTTCCCCAATTACTTGACTTTTATTACTTAACCATCCTGAATTAAAGTCTTGTCAGAAAAAAAAATTCAACATGTCTTCAATGAAGATTAAAGTAGAAATATAAGAATGTTGTTTTAAAACCCCATAATTTTCCAAATCACTTGAAAAAAGGATTATTATTGTTTTTTTAGAATCTTTTACTACATAATTAACAGAAAGTGTATTATAACATTAAAAATAAGTAATTCAGTGCCAGGACACATGAACTCTACCAGCGATTTTGGTGCCAGCTCTCAGATGATCTACAACAAAGTGTTCTAGCCGTACAGGGTCATTGCTACTCACAGTGTGCATCTGTGAGACACAGGAGCTTGGGTGCAAGTAACTCAACACACTTCTTCCCTCACTGTAATATCACTGTCTGGAAAAATGTTAGCTGAAATAAACACATTCCCAGTGATATGGTACACATACCCCTGGGGCTAGTGCCTAATCCCTTAGCAAGGTGGTAATAAATACTCGAGAGTTGCCATCCCAGTAGTCTGTCTGTGGACCACATTTTAGTGATGTTCCCCTAGACCTTTTATCATCATACATAAATGGAAGAAAATATTCTTTTGCCAGTAGGTTCAATGACTTATATTTGTGAGAATCTGGGTGTAAAACCATAATCACCACTCTACCGATGTGAGAAAAGTCAAGAGGAAGTCCTACCCCTTACCCTGACCACTTGAAAATGAGAAAAATAGCATCTACCCGTTATCCTTCCATGTCAAGCTCATGACTCACATCCACTGTCCAGGTCTCACCCTGGAAGGATCATCACCTAGGGGAAGAAGATGCAGCTGTTCAAACCTCACAGCCACTCACTGAGTAGGGCTGAGTGCTCCCTCTTGATTGGCTTGGTGCTCCCTCTTGATCTACATCCCACTGGCTGTCACACTTATTTATAGCATGTTAGCTCTACTGTGTTCCTCCTTTTATTTTTTAAAGATTTTATTTATTTATTCATGACACACACACACACACACACACACACACAGAGGCAGAGACACAGGCAGAGGGAGAAGCAGGCTCCATGCAGGAAGCCCGACGTGAGACTCAATCCTGAGACTCCAGGATCACACCCTGGGCCAAAGGCAGGTGCTAAACCGTTGAGCTGCCCTTGCTCCTCCTTTTAAAGGAAAGTCCATTCACATAATCACAGAAGCTGGAAGTCTTTGGGAGGGAGGCTTCCTTTTACCTCCTGAAACTGGAATGACCCAGCATTGGAGGTTGACAGATCCCGCACGGAGAGTGCTCTCCATCTAGGCACCAGTGTTCACCCTTCAGGAAGACCCACTGTAGGGTGAATGTCAGTCAAGGCACTGGATAACAGACCATCACACAACTGTGGTCCCCTGGTTAATATCTTAAAGAGACAGGGCTCAGCATGGAAGCAGGAAAGGGCTCAAAGATGCTGTGCTCTCCACCCACCCATGGATAGGATTCTGCTGCGTAATCCACGGGAAATGGAAGGAGAGGAGAAGGAAGAGTCTGTATAAGTCACAGTGAGATGGCAAACTCATCTGGCATATTCATCCCAACGGAAGGCACAACTTAGCCATCTAATTCCAAGAATGAATTTGGATTTTTGCCACACAAGTGGGCATCTAAATCCTAAGCACCAAGAAGGGAGGATCTGTGCTGTCAGCATCTTCATTGTCACTGTGGGCATTTCTCAGAGCAAGCATCCCTTCCTTGTCCTCTCCTGGATCACTTTTTTTTAAAGACTGTATTTATTTATTCATGAGAGACAGACAGAGAGGGAGAGACAAAATCAGAGGGAAGAGGAGGCTCCCTGCAGGGAGCCTGATATGCTATGCAGGACTGGATCCAGGGACTCCAGGATCACGCCCTGAGCCAAAGGCAGATGCTCAATCACTGAGCCACCCAGGTGTCCCATCCTCTCTTGGATCTAACCAAGCTCTCTGGCTTGGCCTTCAGAGTATGTGCTGTCACAACACAGTTCCTATGAAATGGATCCTCACTTAGTGCTGCCTTGGTAACTTAGGGGGAAGAGTTGACAGTGACTCAGCACTCGCCTCCTACCCGGTTTTGTACTGGGTACTTTTGGTGTATTCATTCTCTCTTACACTCTTGACGATCCTGCAGGTGTTGGCCATCAAATCAATTGACGGTGGTCTTCAGGATCTGCATTCACCCGAAGAGAGGCCTTTGTCTCCATAATGATTCTAACTGATGTGTCCCAGGTCTTATTGTTGCCTATTGCTTACCAACACCTACCTTTATTGCCCTGAGTACTTACTTACTCGTCCTGCATAATAGTCTTTCCTGAATGGTCACCACGAGGAGTTTCTATGAATTAGAGTACTTGATGATGTCCATTTAGGACAGGAACCAGGATGTTAGTGCTATACTTACACCCCAAGTTAACTCACGTACTGTATGGTAAGGAACGAGGACGTCCTGGCCAAGGGTCTGAGGAGACTGATATTTATAGCAAGTCCCAGGGAGGCCAGCATAATTGGTTTCTGAAATATCTATCTTCAGGACAGGAGTTACCAGGGAATCTAATCCCTTCTCACCTGGCCGGCAACCTGGGAGCACTAACAAGGAAGTAGCCGCCGACCGGGAGGCCGGAGACACCTGTTGACTCCAAGTGGCGCAGGAAGGGGAGGCTAATTGGGTTTGAGGTCTAATTGCTCTTACGCTTTAGGGCTTTCAGCTGCTGTTGGTTTGGATGCCAATTAAGTTCTTATTTCCTCTTTCATAAGGAAAGTCTTCTGAGGAAATGATGGTTTTATTTCTTTTCAAGGTTGCCTGTCTCCCTTATTGACCTTTTGTTTTATTGTGAGCCACTTAATACATTGTCGGCTGGCTGAGAATTATGCTCGATTCCTGAACATAACTGAGCCGAATGATGCCCCTGGTGAGACGCACCGAATCTGCCCCTTAAACTTGAAGCAAGAAAATGTGAAATAAGGAAAAAACTAGCTCCCACTTGTATAATTCCTTATCACTTCTGAACAATGCAGAGAACGATTACCAACCCAGACAAGGCAAAATGGGGTTTGGAGGATTTTGTTTGTTTCTCTTTGTCATTTGTTTGATTTGCTTTATTGAGACTCTCAATGGGGGCAGGGGAGAGGGGCTGCAATGGTTCGCTGTCCCCCACAAAACTGAACTTCCAGTTTTGACACTATGGGGAAAATAAAAAATACCCAAAAGAAGAATAATAAGTAATTTACTTGAAAAGTTACATACAATCACCTCTAATGGAAACAATATGTAATATTTCAATAAGTCACTAAGCTTTTTTGTTATGAAGGTATGATGCTAACTTTTCATTCTTACATGTTAAAAAATATTTTAATGTGTTTAGTTTTTTAAATGCATTTGGCGAGGATGATCTGCTCTTCCCTGGGCCAATCAGTGTGCCTCACGTTTGCATTTCCCATGATGCAGGCTTAAATACCGTCCCTGTGTACACACATCCAGATGCTGGACGCTGCTCTTGTGGGGAAACTCTATCAGCTCACATTCCTGCCTTCACCCGTTGGAGACTCTGGCTCCCTAAGAGCAGCTAGGGGGAAATATAGGACATTCTCAACACTCTACTGTCTTTTCTAGGACAAGGCAGGGACTTATCTCATTGGTGAGACTGAGGAAAGTCACCTAACCTCCTCTCAGCCAGTTCTGGTCCCCCCGTGTCCGTCCCCACTTCCTCTGTTCTGTACACCAACCGGGGCAGACCCACCTCCTGGTGGAGCCATCTGCCCGAGGTTAGGACATCTGTCACTCAGGATCCAATCAGAAAGTTTAACAGAAAGAAGTTAATAGAAAGCATCACATCGGTGTCACAAGGCAAGACAAACAGGCCTGTAAAGCAATAATAAGGAAATTGGAGAGGACTCTGCTACCCTCCGGGCTGGAAGAATCGAGGAATGAAGGGAGGAAGCCCCCCAGGATGGAAGCTATGGCCTCAATGGTTCTGTCCCATGTTGCCAGCACCTGAGAGGATGCAGGTGCCTTCCAGAGGTGCCTCATGGCAAAGACAGAAGAGGAAACCCCCTGACCTCTTCCTTCCTTTGACCTTCTATTTGAGAATCACAGTGGCCGAACCAGTCCAAAGCAGTTGAGTGGGAAAAGAAAAGCATGGAAACCTCTAGTATTCTTTGAGATTCAGGAGAAATCAATCATATTCAGAAGAAACCTGCCGTCTGGTTTGGGCTTGAAAAATAAGAAATATAAGAAATGTGTGTATTTAGGAATGAGTGAAGAAAACTAAAGGCAAGACTTGTGTGTGTGTGTGTGTGTGTGTGTGTGTGTGTGTTTCCATAACTGGATTATACAGCAGTCATCTGGGGGCACACCTGGGTTTTTGTTATAAGGATGCACACCTATTGCAAATTAATTCTTTTTTTCTAGTTTGATGCTTGCAACCTGCTGAGTTAAAACAAAGAAAGTCAGGCTCAGTCAAGGCAACTTCGAGACTTTAAGGAAGAAAGTGCTTTTTCCAGAATTGGTTTCCTCCCTGGCTCCAAAGACCGATAGCCCTAAACCAAGTTTGTTCTTCAGTGGCAGGACTTCATGAAGCGATCAACAAAGCCACACATGGATGTTCCCTGTCATGTCTCCTCACCCCACAGTGTTGGTGGGCACTTGGCTGCATATGGTCGTGGGACAATGACTGTAGTTTGGCCCTCGGTTTTCACTCCCATCGCCTCCCCTCGGCCAATGCCTACACCCAGGCTTACTATTTTCCATCCCTACTTTGAATAAATGGAAGCAGGCTTCAACCAGAAAGACCCTCACCATACCATTCAAGAAGAGGAACAGAGCTGCCCAGTGCAGGTCCGACAGTCTCTGCTGTGCTTCCTGGACCAGACCCCCTCTGTCTTCCCGTTCTGCCCCTCTGCTGTGGCTCGTCCACGTGATTGCAGGATCTTGATGGATCCAGCAGCATCTCATCGCATCCTATCTTTGTTCCAGTTAAAGAGCTCATCCTGGAAGCCATAGCTAGAGACATCTGCTTCATCCATTTGGCCAAAACGGATAATATGCTTATGCCCACTTGTAATGGGGCTTGGTGTCAGGGAAGAATTGTGGAGAGAGCCCAGTAATATCTCAAAATTGGGTTGTGTTTTTCTAATGCTTTATTATAAAAGTGCTTCATTACACACAGAACTTAGAAGAGCAACACAATGAACGGTCATACACACATCACCGAACTCCACAATTAACATGGGTTGTATTTGCTGTATCACTTACCTATTTTAATCTACCCTCAGGTCTCCACTAACCCATCTTGCTGCTGTGCCTTTCCTTAATGAACAGTGATGTTGGATGTCCTTTCAGAAGCTTGCTGGCCATTTGCATGTCTGCTTTGCAAGCACATAGAGAACCTATGCCCATTCTGTTATTGGAGTGTAGCATTTTGTAGAGCTGTAGAGTTAGTGACATGTTTTGGATATCAGTCCTTTATGATTTATATAGATACTGGGTATTTGGGACTCAAAGACAAATAAAATGGATTAGATCTCTATATAAAACATGTTTTAAATCTTTATAGAGCTAAGTCAATTAATGATTCCTATTTCTTTCCTGAACAAATTTTGAAAAATATTTTCTATCTTGACACTGGAGCTCTATCATGAAGTCACAAAGTCCCAGATAGGCATAGTGTGTTAGTTTCTTAGAGCTGTTGTGACAAAGTACCACAAACTGGGTGGCTTAAATAGCAGAACTCTATTTTTTTTTTTTTGTATATTTTTTTCATTGGAGTTCGATTTGCCAACATAGAGCATAACACCCAGTGCACAACTATATTTTCTCACAGTTGTGGAGGCCAGGAAGTCTGAGATCAAGGTGTTGATAGGGCCATGGTCCTTTTGAAGCTCTCCTAACTCCCAATGTTTGCTGACCGCCTTTGGTGTTTCTTGGCTTATGGATTTGCCCCAGGCTTTGCCTGTGTGTTCAGATGGCATTCTCCCTCTGTGTGTGTACAAGGTCCCCTCTTTACAAGGTAGCCAGTCCTATGGAATTAGGGCTCACTCACCCTGATGACCCCATCTTCGCTAATGACGTTTGCAAAGAAACTATGTCCAAAGAATGTCACATGCACAGGTACTGTGTTTTTCTTCAACGAGCAAGAGCAAATAGCTCATAGCAGAACAGTGCACTAAGTAAAGAGTTTGTTCACACGGATGAGAATAATGGGAGGAATTAGTATGCTTTGTTGTTGGCCAAGATCAGGGAACAAAACAATAGTCCATGGTCTAATTCATGTTTCAGTAAAGTAGTAAAAACAAAACAAAACAAAACAAAACAAAACAGAAACGTGGAGGTGGATGGGTGGGAAATAGGGGGAAAAAGATAATAAAGGCTATGTTTGGAAGACAGTCATCCTTATTACTCAATGCTTGTTAAAAACCTCTGGATCTCATGATTCCATCCTAAATCCAGTGAGTGGCCAATGCAATTATTTATGGCAAAAATAAGTCTATATTAAGATACCTCCTTATTCACAAGATTCTCCCGGGCCGACCAGCTGTCTGGGATGGCTGCATTCCCACGGGCCATGAGTGACTACTTCTGACAGGAAACTGGGGCCTTCTTACTGATGAAATATATATGTTTAAAACAAGGTTCCTCTGAACTTATACATATAAGACTGATTTTTATGACACAACGAGAAACAAACTGAAACAAAGAAGTAACAAAATAATAATCGTAATGAGAATGAAAAAAGACAAATATAATTATCCTCTAAAATATTTTAGCCCACAATTAATTTTTCTAAGTAAAATTTCACAAGCAATCACCACAAATCTGAACATTTGCTCGATCATCTGGTTGGCAAGCACTGTTGGATGAACAACTGAAGGCGGGCAAAAGGCCCTTCCAGCATAGCTTGTCTGGACTCTGAGAGATTTGGGGCACCTCCTGTCGCTCTCCAGACAACATGTCTTGTGAACATGTGGGAGAAATGTCAGAGAGAAGGAAGAGCTAGAGAGAGAAGACTGAGATCCTGGCTCAGGGAGAGCAGAGTTAATGACTCCCGACAGTGACCTTCAAGATGCAAGAGTCTGTGTGACCCTCCTCATGTCTCCCCCTGAAGCAGGGCCACTCTCCATAACACAAGGGGAGTTCAGCTCCAGTGGTGCATTGATGACTCACCCTTTATCCTGCCTCCCCTACAACTCAGGCTCAGAACAAAAGAGCACATGGAGCCTGCATACCGTTGCCTGTCAAAAAGCATTTTATTTCTCTCTCCCCCAACCTTCTCTGGGTCTGAGAGACTAAGGCACACAAGAATACAGTTTATAAGGGATGCTTTTTATACCACAATGATATTCCCTCCTAGAGAACAAATCTGGTTGCATGAAATATCGAGATATTTTCTGATCAAAGAAGCAGATGGAAATACGAAAGAGTTTCTTTACTGGACTCAACCTCACTAACCATCTACCTGTCCTTGATATGTCCTAAATGGCTCACTGGAATACACTCTGTTTGTGGTTAAGAATTAAAGAACATTTCCTCACTTCATCCATATGAAGTCAGGTTTATGCTAATACCAAAATTGGTTAGAGACATTACAAGAAAAGTAAACTGTGGACTGATAACTTTTGTGATATTGATGCAAAACCCCTCAACAAAATATTGTCCAGCTGAATCTTTGATGATAAAAGTAGAAATCAATAACAAAACACAGTAACCAGAGGGCCCCTAGCCATGTAAAAAAAAAAAAAAAAGTATAATTCTAAATATCTCAAAACTGAAATAAGAAATCACAATGACTATTAAAAATATTCTAATCTAATTCTGATAATGATGTTGCTTGCATATCACAACTTTGCAGTATGCTGATAAGACAGTACTTAGAGGAAAATTTATAGCCCCAAATGTACATTAGAAATGCATAAAAATTTAAAATCAGTCTAATTTTCATCTTAAAAATTTAGAAAAACTAGACAAATCAAAATAAAATAAAAAGAAGAAAATGATCATAAAAATAGGAAATTGATGAAATAGAAAATAAACATAAATGGAGTAAGTCAACAAAGCCAAAGTTGATCCTTTGAAAAGATTAATTCAGTTTAGAAGCCATTGGCAACATAGACCAAGGACAAAGACAGACAAGACAAATTACCAGTATCAAGAACGAACATGGAAATACATCATTAGAGATTCCAAATACATTAGGGATTCCATCTTCCCTATGTATTCAGAATACTTGACTTCAGCTGTTCCAGGGTTAGTTAAGTAGTTTAATTATTTCAGGGCACCTTGTCCTGGGTTGCTAAATGGCTGCCACAGCTCCAGGCATTACATTCTCAAGAAATTCAAAAGCATTTAACAGCCCTGAGACTTTCTCCTCACTTGCCCTCTTATTGAAAGGAAAATCCTTTCCAGAATTAAGCCCATAGACTTCTTTTTTATAGGTCATCATTCAGAATCAAGGTTATGTGGTCCTTCAACGGACATCAAGTAACATGACGTCAAAGTTTCCTCCACTGTATTTGGAAATCATTCAATGACCAAGGAAGAAGGGAGTAATAACTCCTGGGTAAACGACAATATTCTCCATTAGGTTTAGCATTCTGCTCAGCTGCATGGACAAATATATGCTCTCTTTTGCAGAAACTAGAGTCGACTGTCGGTTATTTGCAACTGGAATTGTGCAGGCTAAAACAAACTGGATCCTATTTATTCATTAGTATCTGTCCTTGGAAATCAAAATAATGAATGTACTAGCTACAAGCCACTCAACAGTCATTAAGTAAGAAAACATTTGTCTTTCATTTCCAACCATTTCTATATCTGTGTTACTATACATATTTATGGATAATAAAGTGACATTTACTTTATAATATTTTATAATGCAAAGGTTCCTTTTATGCTCCTTTATGTACATGCCTAAACATGTACACAGGTAAATAAAAATAGCTCTATTCAAGAAATAGCTCCAGTTGCCTACCACGGGCCAGACACTCTGCTCTGTGATGCATACACTGGTCTCTAAGAGCCCTCAGTCCGCAACTTGCACAAAATAATTCCAATTTACTGAAGAAGGTACTATGTTGGAAGTGTAGGGAGCTAAAAGTGAACAGACAGTGATCCAAGAAGAATTGGAAAAATGCTGCTGGAAGAGATACATTGGGTAAAAATATACATCCTGATGGTTGACCATGTGTTTTTCTTGCTATAACTTTACCCAAATAGAAACAGACACTGACTGATGTTGTGTGGCTCATTCGTGAATTATACTGCCTGTTTATGATGGAAGCATTTTGGGGAATGTTTACCCTAAACTGGGTGGTGCACAAAATATTGATGTTATGATTGAATCAGAAATGCATTTGGATCCCCTGAATATCATATAGTTGTTTCCTAAACAAATCTGGCTAAAATAAAAAACATCAAAGATATTTTTGAGAAAATATAACTTGGGAAAATAAATTCAGTCCAGCTGACATTAAACTCTGCTCCTGTCAAACCAAACAGGATTTTAATGTTTCTTGCCTGTTAAGTATTAGTGAGGAATCTGTCCAAACAGTAAAAAATAAAATCCCACAGTCATTAAATCAAAGTAATTAGAACTCCAGTGATGGGTGAAAGTGGAATCAGATGTTCTCTCTTACTGGGAGCCATCCATCCACTGGGGTATTTGAAAATCCATGACTTCAGATGGAGAGTGAGTTAGATATTATGATAGAGGAATTTTTTTGTGTGTTCTGTGGGTCACACTGAGCTATATTTTTGGCTATTTCATGTAGGAAATGAATTGTATGGCGAAATTAGATTTTCAGAAGCCATGTGCTGATCTTTCGATTGCAACCTGTCTAACTGAGCTGCGTACACATCAGTAATCCCCAGAAGCTGTAATATATTCCTTGTAAACTGTTAGTGTGGAATTCTTCTCCAGTTTGGGACTCTGGTGTATTTTACTCCCTCATTCCTATAACAGGGTGGAAATTCTATTAACTATGCTGTGCGTTGTAAATCACCTCCACCAAAGAGTAGGGTCAGGTGCCAGCAGAAGCAGCAGCCACAGATGCCTCATGAATCAAAGGAGTACTAAATCCTGAGCTAATTGGTAGAATGGCTAGTGACTTTCTCTGTTAATTTTAACATCTCGAAATGTGTTTTTTTGCATCTACTTTTGATCCCGGGTTACACTGAGTATTGGAGACTATACAGTATAAATAAACTGACAGAACAGTAGGAAAAAACTCCAGAAATAACTCAACAAAATGGGCCGCCTCGTTGTGTTAAATATAGAAAGAAAAAAGAACATAATTTCTCAATGATTAATAATATTTGGGATTAATAGCAACATTAATATACTTTGCATTTCTAAGTCTAATACAAATAAGGAGAATACTAATTCCAATCACGTATTGACTCATCACTACCTGGCAGGCAAACTCTTTATGCTTGTGGTGCAATGCATCCTCCACGCCTCACAATGACGCCTAAGCATTATTCCTCCCGCTTTACAGATGAGGAAATCACGGTCTTCCTAATTCCCATAGGCAACTCACCAAACATCACACGTCTGCTAAAGGCGATCTGGGATTTGGAGCCTACGCTTATAGAACCACAAGGCCAATTATTTCAGCCAGTCGATTCCTCCACCCGTCAACTTAGAAACATGACCTGTCAGAAAAGTTTGTCTCCTAATACAGTTGTAGGTTGATGTTATCAATAGCAATTTTCATCCTTTAAGTTCAAACTATTATATCATCATTTTCAGAAATTCCCATTTCCATCAGTAATTTATCTCCAAGGCATTATTAATAACAACAACAGTTTATAGCTTATTGGGGTTCTGGGGGACAGTGCCTTCTGCGGGTGGGGACAGTGAAGACCCCACAGGGAGCTGATGCTGTATTTTCAGCAAGCCCACCTGATGCCTTCTTGACGGTCCCTCACACTGCCTCCCCGTGACACAGGTAAGCCGGCCGGTGTAGGTAATGCAATGGTTTCTCTCTTCTTCTCATTCCATTGTCCCAAGTCCATAATCAGGGTGGTGGTGGTGGTGGAGATTCATGGAAGTCGGACAGGGCATTCATGACACCGGGGAATGGAGCCACCAACTCACATTTTTCTGACTTAAAATTTCCATAGTAATGTTTACCCTGTGGGTGGTTAGGATATTGGCCTTGAAGAGCCCCCTGACTCACCCAAAAGCGTCTCCTAGAATGGAAATCTTGTTAGCGTGTCCCTCCCAAGGCCCCCAGGAAGGAGCCAGAGGGACAGGAGGGTATCATACAGAAAGACTACCCTGTGCCAGCATGTTTTGTTCTCACAGTAGCCCGGTGACATATACTAATAGTTAGAAAAGTGAGTCTTGGTCTGTCCCTGCACCTTGCTCAAAATCACAGACCCGTGAAGGTGTCAAAATCTGAAGTCCAAGTAAGGCACCTGGCAGCCCTGACAGTAGACAGAGTTCGTGTAGGAAGAAGAGACTTTGTCCAGCACAGTCGGGGGGGAGGGTAGAGACGCAGGTACCTTTGCTCCCCTCACCTCGGAACATGGCCACAGCTACACAGGGGTTTCTCACCTCCGCCAGCTACCTAAGGCTGAAGCGACCTGGGAGAGAACGTGCTGGCAGGTGATGAAAGGAGCCTCGGACACCAGGATGCGATACAGACAGAAAAAGGTTAAAAGCCGAAGAGTCTGAGAGCACCTGGCGCCAAGGTAAGGAGTCCCACGGCCTTGGGTGGCCCGTGGTGGTGGCAGTAGTGACCGTCTCCGTTTAAGAGGGTGACTGTGCCCCCTCATGCATTCAAGAGGATAGAAATACGTGTAGCACACTCTGCAATTATCTTCATAAAAATTGAAAGTTTTAAATGCTAAAACTTTTGTTGCCGGAGACCTCTTCTGCAGGCAATCTCCTCGCCAACTGATAGCAGACAAACAGGTGGACGGGGTGTTAATAAGCCAAAGTCGTGGTGGAAGATGGACATAGGCAGTTGTCTGCCTTGCGTGCCCTTTCTACTGAATTGTCTCCAGTCGCACTTTTCTCCCAGAGCATCAACTGGTAATGTTATCTGGAAAATGCCTTGAATTTTGAGTAACACAGTCAACTACGTCAGGGGTTCATCTGGGACCCTCACCGTTTGTGAGTCCCGTGTTCCGTTGAATTGCACCCATTAAAAATGAAATGATCTCAAAATGCACACCAGAAGGCGAACAACGAATGTGAACTTCCCATCCCAGGGTGCAAGTACTAAGGTGCAGGTTTTAAGTTGTGTCTTGCCATTTTTTTCATATTAAAGCAACATCATTGCTTTGATTGTAGCCACAGTCTCTTATATGGATATAATCGTTATTACTTAAATCTCACGAGTTGTTGGTCTCTTTAGCCGCTTCGTTTTCATTGTTCATACTGGTGACTTATTTGCCACACGGAGTTCTTGACCTCAGGATTTATTCTGGAAGCCCAGTCGCACAATAGGTCACTGGCTTTTGAATTGTTTAGTAAAAACTGAAGCACGTGGCATTGCTAGGACTCTGTAGATGGAAGCATGCACGTTGTGAGGACACAGGCTGGCCGTGGACGGAACACGGGATTAAGTACACAAGCAGAGCTGCTCCTGCCCAATACTCAGACTCTCGGCAGGGGCTTCTTTCGGACAGGGTGGTAGGGTGTCTCCTCCAGAGGCTGTGGGAAAGGCGGTCTGTTACGAGTCCAAGCCAAAGTTCTGGAGGGCAGCTGAAGCTGAGACCGAGCAGCTGTCCTAAAAGCAGAATGGGGACTTAAAAAAGAAAATTGAAATCTGGGGTTAGATATGGATGGAAATCGAACCATCCATTGCCTGTAGCCAACAAACGCTGCTCCTTCTGGCTTGGAAGTCTGTGTTCTGGTAAATGGCAAAGCCATCCAGTCGCATCCAGATATTAAGTCATTGTTAGGAATTAACAAAGTAAATGTGGGAATGAGAATTGAGTTTCAGCTCAGATGGGATCCTTCTGGGGGCTTTCTAGGAACGCATGATGGCATATTGCGAATGTTATAAGTTGTGTGAGCTTTCCAGAATAATTTCCACTTTCAGAACACCTCGTTTTCCTCACCTGTAAAAAAGGGGAATTATAAACATGGCAGGACGATGTAGATGCAAAAGGTAAGCAGGTAAGAAGTGGTACAGTAGTAGGTGACAGAAGATGCTAATCCCGGGCCCCTTCTCCTTAGAACGGAGCAGTTGCTCAGGTCTTAGTTCTGGTGTAAGGTACGTGCTTCCTTCAGCATTTCCAACCCGAATCTCAGGCACTCACATGGTGGAAGATGTGGAGAAGGAATTCCTTGGCAAACTCTTCGCCTTGGAGTTGGATTCTGTGGATTCTCCGATGTCTGTCTTGCCATAAATGCCTGTTCTTAGTGGCAGCAGGAGACTTGTTTTCTTGCCCAAGTCCTAAAATGCACCAAAAGTGAACCAAAATAAACTCAGAAAAGGGGAAGGGAGGGAAACCGAAATGGAAAGAAGTCAGACAGGGAAACAAACCCTGAGAGACTCTTAACTCTAGGAAACAAACTGAGGGTCGCTGGAGGGTTGCGGGTGTGGGGAATGGGGTCACTGGGTGAGGGGCATGAAGGAGGACACGTGATGGGATGAGCACTGGGTGTTCTACGCAAATGGGGAATCACTGAGCTCTATGTCTGGAGCTGATGATGTCCTGTATGTTGGCTAACTGAATTTAAGAAAAAAAAAATAAAAAATAAATAAACTCAGAAAGACAAAAGGAGCAGATTCCCAGCGTCCCTGGCTGTGCGGCCTCCTGAGCGCTCTGGCTCTGCTGCTCCTGCTGCTTGTGTTTTGCTCCGCAGGAGAGTTGTGTTTTTTAGGTCTCCTAAACAAAAACCACTATATCCTCTCAAATAAATCATAAAGCCGCACACTTTGTGGCCTGAGGGTCATGGATTTGAAGTCACGAGGCAGAAATACCGCGTGCAACAGGAGACTTTTCAGGTAGGATTCTATTTGAAATGCCCAGATGATGGTCTGTGCCCTTTTCCTCGACACATTGCTCAACTTTTGGCACCTGTTTTCCATTCAGGAAACAGAGACGTTGCTTTCTCAGAGGCTGTCCCCAGGCTGCTACCAGCATCTTACCTGACACGCACGTCTTTGTATGGTGAATGTGACAAATTCTCTTCTGCCTTCTGTTGTATATATCTTATAAATGTAACCAATTAAATGTCAAAAAAAATGAAGCATAATTAAGTCTTCTATTAAGTTCCATGAGTACTTTATTTTACCTAATTTAGCATCCTCATTAGTTAATGATATATCATCTCTACTGTTTGCCTGGAATGTTCAAAGGACAGTAATAATGCATATGCGCAGAGGTGGGAATTAAGGTGCCTGGATTCTAATCTCTTTCTGTTTCTTGTAACTATGGGAGCAGGGGACATGATTTAAGATGAGTACCCCGCTTTCTTCATCTCAAGATGGGCATCCAGAGTTACTTCTTCATCTGCTTATTGACGGCATGCTTGAGTGCACACACAGCACCCCCCACCCCCTGTGGAGAAGTTCTTCTCGGCCTGGATCCCTGCCTGGAGTCCATAACTCCAGAATGTGTCCATAGGCACATTCTGGAGTTATGTGAAAAGGTGGGTGCTGTTAAACGTAAGACAGAGCAGACAGGATAATGGGAAGGCAGGTGTGCTTGCCTTGGTGAATAGGATGCTGAAGGTGAGCTTCCTGGGTAAAGACTCTGAGGGGTAAGAAAATCCCACCTGCGGGCCTGAGGAGGAACAGTCCAGCCAGGGGAACACTGAGCCTTTCCATTTCATTTGATAAAAAGCAAGATTAGGGATCCCTGGGTTTCTCAGTGGTTCAGCGCCTGCCTTCAGCCCAGGGCGTGATCCTGGAGACCCTGGATCGAGTCCCACGTCGGGCTCCCTGCATGGAGTCTGCTTCTCCCTCTGCCTTTGTCTCTGCCTCTCTCTCTCTCTCTCTCTCTCTCTCTCTGTGTGTGTGTCTCTCATGAATAAATACATAAAATTAAAAAAAGAAAAGCAAGATTATCATGGAAGGTAGGTAGCAAGGCCATGCATGAGATGGTGCAAGATGGCCTTGGGGCCTTGTGCCCTTCCTCTGGGTGCTGAGGGTCTTGTGGGGAGGGAGCCTCCTTGGCCTTTGAGAAGTCTGTGCTGGGTTGCGTGCGGTTTTGGCTTTGGCCAGCAGTCTCCAGTTTTTGGTTGCTTCTATTTTCATTCCACCAGATAAGAAAATCTGGAATTTTGGTAGCCACCGAGACACACGTAACACTTCATACAGACTGTGCCCCTTCCCCTCCCAGACGATGCAGCCCATCACCCGTGAACCACAGCAGCCCCACTGCCTTCCAGATGCTCTAGGTGTTCAATAAGTGTTTATTGGATAAATGAATAGGTTATCAGGTTAAAATATCGTCCATAATTTCCCAAGGTGAGAACTGGACTTTGTCAAGTTTCACAAAGAGAATGGACTCTGAGTGTACCCGTGCATAATGCTATTTAATTCTTGTAAACAGCTTATATCCCGCTTCCCCCACCCCCCACCTTTTTGCAGATAAAGACTAGAGATAACTGGAGCTCATAAGTGGTTGAACTGGGTTTCCATGCAGGCCCTCTGCCCTGCCCACACCTCTCTGACTTCATCCATAGGCCTCTTCTGTTTCTCTTGACTCCAACTTCCAACTAAAAGTGTGTTTTGAAGGATGTGTATTTGCCATTAACATCCTCAGCTCAGTTCAGCGCCAGAGTGGCTGACACTCTCCCGACACGGGACCCGCTGAGCAGCCCACCGCTCCCTGTTTCCCTGTCCACGGGGCTCAGTGCAGGTATTTCACATCACAGATACCCGATTAATTTGTGGATTAATTTCATTCCAGGTCTGAGTCTTTCTGCAGAAATGTGGAAGTTTTCCCTCAATAGAGATGTAACATTCTCTCTTTGTACTCTGATCCCTTTCTCCAGAAACACTCTAAGCATCTTAACGAGAGCCAGTAGGTACACGCCTGAAGGATTTCTACTTTTATTACGTGAAGAGGTGTTCAGTTAATTATCAGACCATAAACAAAGGACAGAAACGGATGGAAAACAGATATTCAATATCGCTTTAATTAGGCTGTGCTACTTGAGGATTCTCTTCAAAATAATAGTCTTAATCTTATTATAAACATATTCAACAAAAGTGAATATTGGCGATGCTTACTGTCAGACCTGCCAATTAATTGAAACAACAGACGTATTTAGAAAAGCAGACCCCTTGGCGCCGGGACCAGGCTGGTGGGGCTGGCTCAGGAGGCCCGAGCGAACGTGGAGGGGGCACAGAGCTCCTGGCCAGTGGGCTGGGGCTGCGGACGAGCCACAACTGAAGGGCTGGGCACAGAAGCTGTCCTAGGACAATCGCAAGATATTTTAGAGTAAAATTCTACCTCACAAAATAACCTACCCCCTACCACCCTCTTAAGAACATCGTCATAACTAGAAGGAATGAAGACAAATGAATCATTGATATTTAGAAAAATGTAAGCCATGATCATTTCAGGAGCAGGAGAAGAGAGGCAGGAGGCTGACTGCATTCCCAGGAGCAGTGCACTGATCTGCTTGTTTTTGAGCATTTCTAAATGCATAAATGCTAGGATTGGCTCATATTTTCTCTATAGCTTGCTACATAATAATAACACACACACAGACACACACACACACACACACACATACACAGCACACATTGGCATGAAGTAACCAAAACACAGCAAAGCAACGAAAAGTGATAAAAAGAGTGCTTCATGGACAAGGGATGTCCTCAAAGAGCATTCTCATAGTTCAAAAGGAACCATTGGGAAGCTCCTTGATTTAGGACAGATGACCCACCCCATGGTGAATACCACTGAACAGGGCACCACCAGAAGCTCAGCGAGGGTGGTGCTAACACTTCAAGGACTCCATCCCGGACGGTGAGTCCACCATCATGGTGGCATCGGAGAACAGAATGAGAAATTGGGGCTTACCCAAAAGGCCTCACATGTCAAGTTGGATAGCTTACCAGAAGTGCTTTGCTGATTGGTGCTCCCTGTTTATCTGCTCAATTGGCTGACTCGATCCTTATGTCTCTGAGCCTGGAATGGTAGGTTGCTGACCAGTGCAAACAGAAGAACTAACAGAGAAACACGGAAGCATCCTAGCACAGTGGTACAAGGTGGGAGGTCACATATCCAACAGGAGTGGAGTCCTCAGTCCCAGAGAGGAGCTTCCATTGGCTCTTCATGAGTAGATGCTTAGTTTTACAGGGCACCAAGAGAGGAAGAAATGCAGTCTCCAGAATGATTCTGAGTTCTCAAGTGTTCTCTGCATTAGTGCATTGACTTATTTCTTTGGGTAGATGTTCGCATTCAGAGTAGAAGCTGTGGAGCAGTTCAATGACCAATGACAAAGATTCTCTCCTGGACCTAAATCTAGCCAGGCTGAGGACCTCTTTTCTTGGCCAATGTACTAATACACTCCCCTGGACCATCTAGGACATTTGGGCATCAAAATAAAAAGAGTTGCTAATGGATTCTAACCTACTGGGGAAAAAAACAACAGGAAAACCCAAATCCCAACTGATATAAATGAATGAATGAATCAATCGATCAATCAATCAATGAAGAACTTACACTTTTGTTAAGGAATGGAGTAGTTAAAGCACCACCCCCACAATATGCCCGTTAATGACAAAACGTAGAAGAGGGAGTTGCAAGTGGAAAAGCCCAGGAGATACCACCTCCATCACATGATGTTCACAAGTAAGAGGGCAAAGCAAAGCCACATGCTGCCATTCAGGACACATTGAACACAGAGACACTTTTGTGGTTTTCTCGCCAAAGAAATGTAATCGTGAACAAACATCAGATAATTCAAAATTGCGGGCCATTTTACAAAATGACCAACACATAGTCTTTAAAAGTGTCAAGTTTATGAAAGTCATGGAAAAGACTAAGGAGCTGTTTTAGCTTGTAGGAAATGAGAGAGAAACTGCAGACGGCAACGTGCAACTCTGACATAGATAGATCCTTTTCTATAAAGGACATTTGTGACAGCTGGAGAACCTTCACTGGCTTTGCAAATTTCCTGATTTTGTCATCGTGTCATGGTTATGTAGGAAGATATGCTTATTTGTATGAAAAGTACACTAATGTATCCATGTCCACAATTTACCCTCAAATAATTTTTAAGTTTTTTTTAACTTGTAATTTTTCTGTACATTTGAAAGCAATTCAAAATTGGCAGAATAGTGCATAGAAATAAAAATATGTCTTTGCTTTGGTTTGACTCTGTCCAGTGGAAACTTTATCGCTCTTTCAATTACCTGTTTCAGAGATATAATAGGTATTTACTAAAAATTCACTGAATTGATTAGGAAATGATCAATAAGGAATAAAGGAATGACTAACATATATTTTATCACATACTTTTAATAAATAAACTTTAAGTTTATAAAACTGCTTTCAAATATTTCTGACTCGCATTCTTTTAAAATCTTGTCAGCATTGGAAACTATTTGTGTCGGATTAAAATTAAATTTCCCCACTGTGTTTATGAAATTTTCTGGCATGCTCCTATATAAACAGTACAATTTAGTGTAAATTCAGCTTGAGGCAACAAAAAAATCCAAGTCAACTCGTTAACCACATTGACTTTTATTCTCTCTCATAACAAGAAATTCAGAGGCAAAAGGGTTCCAGAGCTGGTTAAATCCACGGTGCTTCAGCATAATCAGAGATCCAGAATATTCCCTTCTTGCTACAGACCCCTCGTTGCATGCTGGCCTTTGTCCACGGCTTTGTTCTCTGACGGCTGCCACAGCTCCAAGCATCTCCTCACCAACCGTTATAGATGCGTGTTCACCAAAGGAAGATTCCCTTCACTGGACCCTTCATGAGAGTGAAGAAACCTTTTCTCAGAAACGATCCCAGGATTGTCTCCTCATGCATCAGAATTACTGTAAAGTTTTTGCTTCAACCAAGCATTGGCAAGGAGAAACCACCCTATTATCTTAAAACAATCAAAATTGGCACTTTAAGACTGGTGATGGTGGAGGAGGGGGGCAAGTCTACCTTTTCCTGATTACAGAACCATACCAGAGGTGGGTATTGTTTTTTTTTTTTTCCTTTTTTAAATTGCTCTTTTAGCAAAAAATAAGGGAATAGCAGCAAAGCATTTGAATAGGTCATCAAAATCTGTGCAACAACGAGTAAAGCAGCAACGGAAAACAAGAGGAAAAGTGACATACCAGGAAAGCAAATAAACCCAAGGTCTAGTAAGATTGTGATGCAACAAAAATCAACACAAAACAGTTTCTGTATGTTTGTACAAATATATTATTTATGTAGCACTAACTTAGGTATAAACTGTTTCAGTTGTAATATAGATATTAAGCCAAATGTGTTCTCTGGCATCATATAAGAAATCAAACCGATATCACAAATCCATTAAGTTGGTCATGGGACTAAGACTATTTTGGTCTAAGAGACAACATGGTATAGAAACACATCACTTGAGGTCAAAGTCATTATTTTTTTTCCTTTGATCTCATCATGCACCAAATATTCAGGTTCCCTAAGTATATACAGCTAAAGGAGCATCAAAGTTACTTTCAATATGATAGAATTGGAGAAAACAAATTGGATCCAACTGACTCTGTAGCCCTGTCAAACAGAACAGAATTTTAATGTTGCTTTTCTGCTATGGATTAGTGAGGAATCTGTCTGATTGGTAAAAAATAAAATCCCACAGCTATTATATCAAAGTAATTAGAACCTCAGTGATGGGTGAAAGTGGAATCAGATGTCTTTTCTGAAAGTCATTATGTGGCTAAAGCATGTTTTTATAAATCTGGTGCATGGGTTTATAAATGTATTAAAAGAAGTGTTTATTCTTATAATGAAGTCTGTCAAGTTAGATTTGCTGGAGTTTGATGTAAGATAATCATATTACTTTCAAAGGAATTTGATGCTGAACGTCAAGAGAAGGAGGCCACCGGACATCACTAACGATGATGTAAGAGCCCGTCTCCTAGGATGACCCCCCAGACTTGGCATCGCTCCCCATGGGCACAAACAACACTTGAGTCAGCCTTGACTCTGTGCACGATGTAGCCTGACCAGGAATGTTGCCGTGCAATTACATATTTCACTTATGCACACATCACTGGAATTTTCTGGACTTATCATTAAATACTTGGAAGAAAGGTCTTTTTTATCTCCCTCCAAATTTTCAGAAAAATTTTGCATGGACGAGAATGAAGAGTGGTGAGTGATATGATAAATTCCACGTCCAGTCAACTTTTCTCCAATGACTCCCGTTTGCATGGTAGAAGCATGTTCCTAGACTGAGAATCGGCAGCTTCAGGACACTGTACGAGCTGCATGAATATTTTACTACAATCAATTCTCCTGGAGCATTGTGTGTAATAGAGCCTTTTAAAAATGTCCCGCCACCCTGTAAAGGGAGCAGTAGAGGTCATCAAAGGATCCAAAAACAGACTCCTTCAAGTGCATACAGAACAACCTCCAGCTTCCCTTGAAGGGCCCCGTCTGCTTTCTCGGTGATTTCCAGAGATTCCTGGCTTGAGCACAGGAAGGCTACCCAACCGCCGGCTGCATTAAATTATTATTTTTGCCTTCATGACTGTTCGGATGAGCTCACCCGTTCAAAGCCACGCAGGTCTATTGGGGCAAAATAAACCCATCACACCGTTAGCACCAAGAACCTCTGTTGAGAATCCACAGTCATCATTTCCAAAAAAACAAAACCAAGTTTACAAATTCCCCCATCCATCCTTGTGGGGATCCAGGGAAACTTCATATGAGCAGCATTAGGCAACTTTTAGACAAACAACCAGCGCTGCTAATGAACCCTGCAGGGGATCTTTGAAGGCCCTTCAAGTTTTGTGCCTCCTTTGAAATCTTGCTTTACCCTGAGGCAAATGGGGAAGGGGTGTCCTGGGGGTGGGAAGTAAATGTACCTTAATGATTTAAGCGTTTTACAGCAGAATGGCCTTAAGTGATTATGCTCTCGCATAGACGTGAACTATATAAATATATATTTATGTGCGCATGAGCCATGATAGACATGCACGCACATGTACATACAGGATGGTGGTATAATCTTTCATAAACTTGGAAAATTTTTAAACATTTTACATGATACCTGAGTGAGCAAACTTTTGGTCCTCCAAATGAGCTTTCTGAGTCTTTCTTGTACCACATGCTAGATTCTAAAATAGTATGTCCCCTGAAACTATGAGAAGCAGCTAAAATGTTATCATTTGTATAAAGAAATAACATTTTCAACAAATGTTAGAATATGAAATTGTACATGATGTTCCATAACAAAGAGTTTTCAAATTAATCTCTGCAGAAAAAAAATGTAATTTGCAAAAGAAGAATAAAAATATGTACATGAATCATTGATATTTTGTTACATAATCTGTTAACAAAACTTCTGTCTGTTTAAAAAAGAAATACTGTTTGGTAGTTAGTGGCTGGTGGCACATAAATTTCTATGACTTTTGCATCATCCTTTGGATATATTACCCATATGATCCACACTCCTGAACAGTGACCAGCTAATTCTTTGTAAGACGGACTTTTCCAATTATGTCCAGGACTTTGTCCTCTGGAGTTTCCCTAATGTTAACTTAATTGTTTGGTTGTGTCCATACAAAGCAGTGGTGACGAATACGGGGGAGCTGGGGGACGGAAAACAGACATAGAGGCTGAGCACCTCCTCGGTGCTCATGATAGACATGCACACACATGTACATACAGACGCTGTGAAAACAAAACTAACTAAATCCTACACAATCTCTTTAAATTTTATTGATTTTATTATGTAATTAATTTTATAAATTAATTATTTATTTTACATTATTTTATTATTGATTACTCCCATCTAATTTATTAACGTATTTGAAGTCCTTTAGAGAAAGTGTTTAGCCACCACCCCATCACCTCCATGCCATTTTGGTTCCTGGTCCCCAAGCACCCCGTCTACATCTCAGCCAGTAGACCCGCACCTGGCTGTGTCAACCCAGGTAACAGCCCTCGGAAGTCGCCACCGTCCTCCCCGTTGAACAGAAGCTCCCACTGGAGTCTCGGAGAAGTAGGGCCATTGTCTGAAGAAACCCCAAGTGTCTATCTCGTTCTTACTGGTTCTTTAAGTTTCAAGCCCCAAACCTGTATCCTCTCCGTTCCGCTACATTGCCTACTGCTTCCAACCTTCTTCTTTAACACATAAACTCGCTTATTTTGACAGTTCAGGGGCCTACCTTGGAAAGAAACAGCTCCTCTGCTGAGAATGCTGCTGTTATGCCTCCCAGCTGTGAAACTCTGCATCCTGAAGCGTCTGATTTACCAGCACGCGGTGGTGAGATGCATACACGTCTGTGTACGTCTAAACGGGAAGAGGGAGAAGGCAAGGGACAAAGGTTCTGACTGGCACAGTCTCCATTTGTCTTCATTGAAAAATGCTGCATCTTTCCTGTTGGTCTGCGGCCGCACCTGTTACATTCCCTGAATGTTGAGAGATGAAAAGAAATAAATCAAGGAATGGACTTTCGTGATTGTTGGTGATACTTCCCTTGGCATCACTAGGAGTCTCTATTCCCCTGGAAAGCCAGGACAGTGAAAATGCCACCACGGAAAGAAGGCCGGAGGGATTCCTAATTCAGGGACACCTTCCCTAGCTACAGGCACCAGACTACAGGCTTCCTGAGTGGCCGGTTCTGAGAAGAGGTTACGGTCATGCTCTGTGTAGACAAGTTCCTCACACTCTACTGGGTGATTTCTTTTTTTTTTTTTTTTTTTTTTTTCAATTTTTTTCTCTTTTTTTTTTTTTAGACATGCAATGTGTGTGCATGTCTAAACCTGATCCTGTAAAATTCTGCATCCCCTACAGACCAGGGTACAAAGTCTTCAGCTTGATGCGTCAGGTTGCTTGTGACGCCGCCCATACCTTCCCTTGTGGTCTCAGCTCCTGGTGCCCCTTCCAGCTTTGCTGAACTGGGTGCTGCTCCTGACATGCTGAGTGCTCTTTCAAAATGGAACCCACGAGCCCATGTCCCCCCATCTGCACCCCCGCCTCACCCGGATCATCCAGTTGGCGACACCAGCTCATCCTTCCAGGAGCTGTCTTCCCTGTGAACTGAGCCTGCTTCCTGCTCTAAACTGTGTGTTCCATGGGAGTACTGAGTACTCAGTACCTGTGCTTAGTAGTCATTCTGACAATTTTTGGAAAGAAAGTATTGGAGCATTTAAATTTAAATTTGGGGTGAAAACTTTTCTGCTATATAATGTACACTTTTAGTTTCCTTATAAGGAATATAATCGTCATTCCCAATGTCAACACTGCCCCTGACATGGAGAGAGAGTAATAAAACTTCCAATTTCATCCTTTTAAATACAAGGTCCTCAAGACATGGGAAAATTTCCCATAGACTTACTTTCCTTTGGTTTTCTTTCTACCTTCTCAATCCTAGCATTCTCGTTCACTCACTGCACTTCGGGGTCACCCCAGATCATCTCCCACAAGCAATGGAGACTTTGCCCAAAATTCCCCAAAGAGGTAAACTCCCCACATTTCCTCCCCCAGGAGCAAGGGCTGTTCTCTCCAGAACTTCCATCCGAAAACATCGGCCTTGTTGTCTGCTTGTTCCCTGTCCACAGGTGTCCCCCATTCTGGGATTTCAGGCCATTTCCCCCTCTACGAAGAAAAGAAATTGAATCCCCTTGAGGTTTTATTGCCACACTTACACGTGGCAACCGCTCAGATTATTCAGAACTACAGAGGATCTTTTAAGTTTGTTTGGAGAAGACAGCGTGATTGTAAGGAAAATGTTTTCTCTTCTGCTGCATAATTCATTTCTTCTAACTTATTCTTGCTTTTGACTTTACCTGTTTTTTTTCTTCTTACTACACACTCACCTACACACCTTTAATCAGTACCTACTGCCTCCGGCAACAGATCTCCTGCGCTTATCATTGTTTTGGGTTGCTAGTCGGCTTAGGTGGCAAACAGCTCAAAATATCTGCAAAATAAAATAAAAGACACATAAAGAGAGCCTGAGGAGTTCTCTTATAAGTATTCTGCATGTGTTTTAATCCACCTATGCGCTGCACCAACACACACACACACACACACGCACACACTCCTTAGTGTTCTTGTTATAAATGACCAGCCGTGTTCTTGAAAGATGCGCGATTTTATTAATTCTATCTAGAATGACAGCTCCGCAAGCATGGTAGCTTATCAAATAAAAAAAAAAAATGCAGAGTGGAACTATAAAGACGTGACCTAACCTCACATAATTTTTAGACTTAAAAGTAGTATCATATCTGCAAATGTCAGGATGATTATCATGATCGGAGAAGGAGTTCAGACCATGTCCCGTCCTTCCGTGCTAGTTCTCTCTGTTCTCAGACGCATTGCCTCATCTCCTCCGGCGTCTAGGAAAGCACTTGGCACCCCCTCCTAATTTAAAAATCAACTCTTTTGTACTTTTACTAGGAAAAGGACAAAGTAGGGAATAATTAGAGTCACCTCAGACTAGCACTCGTTCAGGGAGATCAGCCATTCAAAGGGTTTGTTGGACAAGAAAAAAAAATCTTTGAAGGAACGTTTCTCAAACTTTCCAGCACATACACTCATTTGGGGGGCTTGTTACAACACATGCACCCTCCTTCCCAGGGGCTAGGTACTCTGACCCCCTGAAACATGGAGCGGGGATCACTAGCCCACGTGTTCACCTTCAACCCAAGAGATTTTGAAGGAGGTGGTTGGTAGGGAGCCTCAGTGGGAGCGTTTGGGGGCTGCGGGGCCCCGAGTGCCCGCGTGCAAGATGAGGGGGGGAGGCCAGTGGGGTGCTGCTGAATGCTTAGCAACCGACTCTGGACAAACAACACCGACAGCAACATGTGGGGCAGAGCTTTGGTCAAGACCACCACCCCCACCAACTCAGCAGGCCGGAGAGGACACCCTGACTGCGTAGCCAGGACACGCACCCACCTGGGTCCCGCGAGCCCCGGCTGCACCGTGCACCGCTGGCGGGAAGACAGGGAACCTCTACCCTGCAGACAGTGGACGGGGGGGGGGGGGGGGGGGGAGGGGGGGGGAGATGAATGTGTCCAGAAACTTCTGACAAAAGAGTCGCTTGTTAATTCCCCGAGAGCCGAGCAGAGAAGGAGTCACATATGCAAGCGGCGTGTTTGAAAGCCCTTTCGGCGTTTCACTGCATCTGTATCTTTGGGGTAAATCCCAGCAGTGCAATTGCTGGGTCGTAGGGCAGGTCTATTTTTAACTCTTTGAGGAACCTCCACACAGTTTTCCAGAGTGGCTGCACCAGGTCACATTCCCACCAACAGTGCAGGAGGGTTCCCCTTTCTCCACATCCTCTCCAACATTTGTGGTTTCCTGCCTTGTTAATTTTCCCCATTCTCACTGGTGTGAGGTGGGATCTCATTTGGTTTTGATTTGTATTTCCCTGATGGCAAGTGATGCGGAGCATTTTCTCATGTGCGTGTTGGCCATGTCCATGTCTTCCTCTGTGAGATTTCTCTTCATGTCTTTTGCCCATTTCATGATTGGATTGTTTGTTTCTTTGGTGTTGAGTTTAATAAGTTCTTTATAGATTTTGGAAACTAGCCCTTTATCTGATACGTCATTTGCAAATATCTTCTCCCATTCAGTAGATAAAGACTCCTAACTCTGGGAAACGAACTAGGGGTGGTGGAAGGGGAGGCGGGCAGGGGGTGGGGGTGAATGGGTGACGGGCACTGAGGCGGACACTTGACGGGATGAGCACTGGGTGTTTTTCTGTATATTGGTAAATTGAACACCAATAAAAATTAATTTATTAAAAAAAAAAAAAAAAGAAAGACCTTTTGGTACCGTAGGCGACACACGACTTTGTTTCCAGGTCCTGCTGACCCGTTAGGCTTTCTTCTTCTCAGCGAGGGTACTTGTCCCCTGACCCGAGGGGCAAAATCTGTCTTGGGTGTTGCTCTTCCTCTTAGGAGCACATGGTTCTTGGCCTCTTGTCTCATACGTGATCTCAATTCAGTGTTAGAGAAATTGTCTGAAACATGGAAATATGTTAACAGAGATCACCAGGTGTTCTTCCAAGGTGGCGCTTGATATATATATATATATATATACACCCGCCTGCATCCTATACGTGCGACACATAGGTACAGTCACACGTTCATACGTACCTATATGGATAATATATACTATACGCGTAAAGCCCCATCTGTTTGTCGTCTTGGTCCAGCAGTGTCAGAACCAAGCACAGCCTGGATGCAACTGCGGACGCTGCCTCCGTCTAACTCCTAAATTCATAAAGCACAAAGTAGGAATTTAATAAGCTCTTTTTTTGGTGGCCTCGTATTATTGACCTAGTGACCACATTTTAGCACTCTTCAGACGTGAGTGGATCACCTTCATTGCCACCTGCATCCACCCGTTTTCTTTCCCTCCTGGGCAAATTCTCCTTTCTGATTTCGTAATTAATTTTCTTTGTACTTTTAGGCTTCAGCAGATCTCCCATACTTACATTTTTTTCTGTTTATTCGCTACAGTTTCCTGCATGTGCTAGAATGGAACACACCAAGCCAAACAAGACTTGGCCTTCACCTTCACGGAGTTCATATACTGCACAGACAAGAGGATGTGTGACGTGTTAGTGGCTGGAGACTGAGCAGAAGCCTCCAGAACCATGGGGACTAGATTCCTGTCGGTTAGGGCCCCTGGCGATGGCATTTTGTTACAGGAACCTGAATAGGCGAAGACAGTGACCAGTCACATACACACGGACTGTCAGATTTTTTGTATATATAATTATTCTATCACAATCAAGCTAAAATACACCAAGATTCTTCTACTGAAAGTATCTCAACTCATAAAGAAGTTGGGCTCTTACATTCTAAGGAGTAGGTAAATGCCACTCAGAAATTCGGAGCACCTGGAACATGCAGGTTATCAAGTGTATTCGGGAACTTTTTGAGCTTTGAAATTCCATAAAGAATTCAGAATTTATCAAAAAAAAATAAGTGACTATGCTTTCTCCTTTCCTAAATATGAATTCCATCTGCTCCTGGTCTGACGTGGTCATTTGATGTATAATAGATTTCAATCTCTCCCCTTGTTAGCACAGCAAAGATCCATGTCTTGCCACCAGTCTTTTGTACCTTAACTGAAGACTTTTGCTAATACCCTCATTTGACACTAAGTCTTGCTCACGATCTACCACATAGGTTTTTGCTGCTAAATGTCATGGAAATCACAGAATAAATTGATAAAATATCAAAATCAAGAAAACTGCATTATCAAGAGAGGAAGGTGCTACGTCCCAGTAACAAACAGCACCATCAACTCCACAGCCCAGCGTGAGAACACCTATTTTTTTTGGCGAGCATCTCTGGGGGTTCAGACCACCCCCCCCACACCAGGTAGCCATCCCCCAGCCAGTGTGTCAGACAAGAGATCCAGCGTGCTGTGCTCCTCCCTCCATGCGCCTGATGGATGCCTCCCCAGGGTGGATGGAGACCAGGAGCCCTGGAAATGTTCTGGCACACGAGGCCCTGACGTGGGGATGGGATTTGCTCCTCCAGCACAGGCCCCCTCACTAGAACTGCTTCTGTGGTCTCTCCCAGCTGTAGGGGGCCAGGGGAGCATAGTCCTCCCAGGGGACCAGAGAGAAAAGGGAGCCACACAGAGGTGAGCCCCTGACAAGCAGGAGAAGGCTTGTCACCCGTTTCTCTGAGAAACATCCCTTCTCAGGAGGTGCTTTCCAGCTCTTTCTGAAACATGGATCAGATAGCTTAATCTCCCCAATCTTGTGCTGTTACCCAAAGCTGCGTCTTTGTGTTCTGGAAGGTTCTCAAGCTTTACTCCAAACTGTGCTTCAAACTCTGATATTAACTCTTCACAGTTAATAAGAACTTTCTTTTTTCTCTGATCTGTCCATTTCCATAATACCCTTTTTTACATGTCTTGATAGATGTAATACCTTCCAGAATCTATGAACCTACACATTTAGTAAGTTGTGCTCAGAGGCAAGTTCTTACACATGGGAATCCGCACAGGAAATCAAAGGACTATCATCTAATGGGGTGTGTCTGTACAGCTGCTGCCTTGTGACTGGGTCTTTGTCAAAGAATCACCACCAAGCGATGAAGACCCCACTCCCTAAAGCACACATGTACTCTTCCAGTGTGCCCAGGACCTGAGGACCCCGGAGCCCCCACCTGCCCCCCCATGGTCTGAGCCCATGGACCCCTGGTCTTTAACCCCTTCCTTCTGCATCTGCACTCCTGCCGCTTGTCGCTTTTGCTCACCTCCCCAAAACACAAAGACTAGTTTGAGAAGGAGAAAAACCACTTTTGAATAAAGGGAATACACTGAACAGGCGAGGTCAAGACTTTGCTTTCTGAACCAAGGAGGGAAAAAGCCATCAGGTCCTGCCACACACCTTGAGCTCAGAAATCAGAGATTAACCAGTGTTCACCATTAACATTTCTTTCATCTCTACTCTTGATCAGCATCTCAGGTTTGGAGAAGTGGTGTTGAAGGGAAGAGAACGTGGGGGCAAGCAGGCACTGAGTCTTTTTTTTTTTTTTTTTTTTTTTTAGAGAGAAAGAATGAGAGCATGAGTGGAGTGGGGAGTGGGGAGGGCAGAGGGAGAGAGAGAATCGCTGGCAGGCTCCACAGTCAGTGCGGAGCCCAACGTGGGGCTTGATTTCGTGACCCCGAGGTCATGACTTGAGCTGAAATCAAGAGTCAGACGCTTAACCGCCTGAGCCACCCAGGAGCCCCAAGACCCATCTTTTATTTCAATAAAGGCAACCCAGGACCATCTCTATACTCCTGTCGGTTCTGAGGCCCTACTGTGCGTGTGCTCAGCCACCGCAGTCTCGGTCATCCCCTGGTCTGCCCTATTTAAAATAAACTGTCGGGGAATTTTTTTGACGGGGGCCATAGAAATCCAAATGCACGAGTGGGGAAGAACTGTTATTCCTGCATCTAAATGCTTCCTGCCATCTCTCCCTCCCTCTCTCTCTCTCTCTCCCTGTCTCAGTCTTCTGCTCCCCCTCCCCTTCTCTCATTTATCATTCTGGTCTCGTTGATATGAATCCTCCAATGCTGATGCCAAATCCCTCATACTGGACCCTGGAAAAATACTTCTGTATCACTTCCCAAGTTTCTCGAGATGAATAACTTGGAGAAATGTCTTGTAATGTTTGTTTGTTTTTTTTTCTTGTAATGTTTTTGAAATGTTTTATGACTCATTTATCCTAAGACCCAAAGTTCTATTCGCGGGGGATAATGTCTGCGCAGAGCTAAAATGTGCCTCAACTGGGCTTTCTAAACTGATGCGGCCTCAAAATCCTCCTGTTGGACAAAGGTGGTTTTAGTTTGATAAAAAGAGGAGGTGTCCATGAAAGCTGAGAATCAAACTAATTTCTAATTGGTCATCTCCCAGGGATTGTATTTTCTGGTTTTATTATCTCAGAGTTTACTTCCACAGCATCGCATATTTGCAGGCTTTGTGCCTTTTTATCCCACCTTGTCCAGTACCTTCGCCCATGATTTGCAACTCGGCATTAGAACAACCACAGCGTCTTGTGCTTTCCACAAAATTCCAACATGGCAGTGCAGTGAGTGTCCTGAATTTAGTCCCAAAATTGTAAACCATGTAAATCCCCTGGAGCTGGGAGTCCCATGGCCCATTTCAGATTATTATCGTGGAAAACATGAACAACTTTTTGGCTATCGGCCTGTCTGCGTTTGACTGTCTTTAGGTACCGCTGACCTCAGTTGTCAAGTAGGGTAGGTCCATTTTTCATGTCTGGACTTTGTGGTTTCCGTGTTGGATTTATTCTCAGTCAGCTTTTACCACGCCGTGACCTCATCAAAATTAAAAACATCTGTTCCTTGAAAGATACTGTTAAGAAAATGAAAAACAATCCTCAGACTCTTAGAAAATGTTTGTAAATCACATATCTCTGACAAAGGACATGTATCCATCATACATAGAGAATTCCCAGAACTCCGTAAGAAAACAAATGTCAGTCGAAAAAGGGGAGACGTGTTTCAACATACATTTCACAGGAGAAGACACACTGATTTCAAATAAATATATGAAGGGACACGTGAAAAGATAGTTATTAGGACATCACAAAGGAGAAAATAGTTTCATAGAGCCACGTACCTTTTAGAAAGGCAAAATTAAAAAAGAAAGAAAGAAAGAAAGAAAGAAAGAAAGAAAGAAAGAAAGAAAAGAAAAGAAACAGACGATCTGAAATCCTGCCAGGAATGCAGAATACCCAGACGTGCTCCGCGCGCCGTGGGGTGGCGTGGCCACACTGGAAAACAATCTGGCACTTTTTCGAGAAGCTCTCACCTACCACGTGTCCAGCCTTTCCATTCTTTTTCGCTTGTTTGTTTTTACTCGAGATAAGTGACAACATGTCATCGTCCCAAACCTGGACGTTCCATCCACAGCTGCTCTAGTTGTAAAAGCCCAAAGCTGCAAAACACCAGAATGTCCATCCACCGGGGGAGACGCAAACAAATAGTGTCTGTCCATACGATCAATAGGACTCAGTAATAAAAAGAATCCAAACGTGAGAATGAGTCCCCAAGTCATTATGCCCAGTGGAGGAAGCCAGGCCCTTCCTCCTGCCCCGGGAAGACCCCGGGAAGACCCCGGGAAGAGTCTTGACTCTTGACTACTCTTGACTCCCTGTGTGCATCCCTTGTAGATGCAGACCAACCCGGGGCAGGGGGATGGGGGAGACACCAGCATTTCAGCAGGTGCCTGAGGGTGGGGCGGAGGCAGGAGGGAAGGACAGCAAAGGACAACAGGGATGACGACGTGCTCACTGTCTAGACTGGGCACAGCTTCACTCTGGGATAAAGGTGTCAAAACCTCAAGTTCCGCAGCGTACCTATGTGCAGTTTATCACATATTTACCTCAATTAGGACTTTAAAAAAATCAAAATAGCAGTTGTAAGAAGTTAAAACACTGAGCCGTATAATGAACGACATGAAACAAGCATAACCGAGGAGATTTACCTACAACGGCTGGGGAACTAGGAGGCCAAGCACACCAGTCACTCCTGTGCATGAGTTCGAGGCCGATGGGTGATCAGGGTCCGCAGGCTGCTCGTCCAAACACGTGCATCAAATTGCCTTCCAGCCGCAGTCAAGGCCCAGGTTTGGAACAGTCCGCATGAGCTCCGAATCCTCCGACGAGGCTTCTCACCCCCACATTCCTACAAACCTCGAATGTGAAAGAAATGCTCTTTGTGACAAAGTGACTAAAGTGTGTCACACTCTCTCTGGGGAGACTGGCGGGGTCTGGTCCCTGCAGGGCTGGACAGGCTGCTGCTTCCTCCCCACCCCCTCCCTGCCCCCCAGGCCCCCCCATCACAGGCTTCTCCTCTGCTCCCCACCCACCCGAAACAGCCGGACTCAGGGAATGTCTGGGGTGACCCCGGTACTCGTAGCAATCACGGTCCACATAAGAGCATCGCGGTTTCCCTCCATCCCAGGCCGGGAGACGGCCAAACCCTGCCGGCTTTGTTAGACCAGCTCTTAGCTCGCAGCCGGAGAAGGCCAGATTTTTTTTTTTTTTTAATCTGCAAAAATACAACTACAAAGCAAAATAGGATACCTACTGCCATACGCTTAGAACGTTTTCAAAAACAGTTTTAAAGTAGATTGATTTTGTGTAAAATCGCCCTCTGCAAATGTAAAAACCGCTTTTTATTGCTTGTAAGACCTCTGCATGTGTAGATTCGGAGGCGCTTGGCACCCCAGCGACGCCCGGGTAGGTGTTCGGGCCCTGGGATTTGGCCTTTCCTCCTCCTCGCTCCCGGTGCCCCCCACAGGCCGCCTTTCTCGCCCATGGCCTGGGGGACAGGAGCGGGGCAGTGGGGCACCCAAGATGCCTTTTGAAAAGTCTCCCTTGAGCGTGGGCTGCCGACCACAAGGACAGCCCCACCTGCCCTCTGGGGCCCGAGCCCGCCGTCTACACCTGAGCGTTTCTTCTTACTCATTCGGTGTAGACCGACCACGACGTGCACACGGACAGGTGTAAAGGTAGGTGTTTCTCAGGGGACAGTGACAGCCAGCCAGGACGTCCCGGGACCGGGGCCCCCAAAGCAGCCAGGGCAGCGAGGAGGGAGAGGACGCCCGGACTGGGCCCCCAAGTGCCGCTGGCCCCCCCGCCCTGTGCTTTTGCCCCTCTCGGTCTTCCTAACCGACCCCAGGGCAACGTTCCTGCCCCCGCAGCCAAGGGCCAGGGACCGGGCCCGAGGGGAGACCCGCGCCCAGCACCACCCCCGGGCCCCTGCCGGCCCCTGCCCCGCGCCAGCACCCTGGGGACCCACTGGCTCGGCCCAGCTGGTGACCAATGTCCTGTTGGCCTCACAAGCCCAAAGCGTCTCCTCCCATTTCCGAGCAGCCGTTGGAAGGCTCTCGTCTCGTTTTGTTCACGCCTGGCAAGGAAACCGCGACCCTGGGGGTGCCCTGTGGCTTGGCTTCCTGGGCCAGTCACCAGAGCACCCCTCCCAGCCTTCAGAGGAACGTCCTCCAAATGTCCTTCTACAAATGGCAGCTGGACAGGGAGCTGGAGGGCGGCCTGGGGCTGCCCTGCCTCGGCGTCGGGGCTTCAGGAGGCCCCGCCTGGGAAACGCTGCCACCGGGGCACCGTCCCTGGAGGACGCGGGGGCAGTAGAACACCTTACACGCACGTGTGTGGCCGTACAGTGCGGGGCAGGCTCCTCACAGCACCGCGGCCTTGGTGACGCGTGACAACCCCGAAGCCCAGTACTCTTGCCCCTGTTCCGCGGGGATACTGAGGCTTCCGAAGGTTGAATCACTTCCTCAAAACACACAAACAAGTAACCCCAAGTGCGCACTTTAGAGCAGCAGGAATTTAAGACGAGATTTCTTATTCCCAGAGCCCATGGAAAGACGCTTCTTAGAAAGTGACTGAGTAGGGACGCTGGGTGGCTCAGCGGATGAGCGTCTGCCTTCAGCCCAGGGCGTGACCCCGGAGTCCCCAGATCGAGTCCCACATCAGGCTCCCTGCAGGGAGCCTGCTTCTCCCTCTGCCTGCGTCTCTGTCTCTCTCTCTGTCTCTCTCTCTGTCCCTCATGAATAAATAAAATCTTTAAAAAAAGAAAGCGACTGAGCACTCTTGGCCACGACCACCGTCTTGGTAAAGTTCAGCTCCGAGGCACTGGGGATGTATCCGTCTCTTCCCTGAGTAACGGGTTACCTGGGACGGCCAGCCTGGAACGGGGCCATACACAACGCGCAATCTCCTTTCTCCGTCACGGGAAAGAAGTCCAGCGTTAGGCAGTCCCCGCTTCCGTGACAGCCCCATGGCCATCCAGGACCAGGGCTGCAAATCCCACCGTGGTACCACTCGTAAAACGTGCCCCTCATCGTTGGGGTCCACAGGCTCACACGCTGCGACCAGAGCTCCATGGAGCTGAAGGAAGTACAAGAAAGGCACCATCCCCTCCCTTGAAAGAACACTTCCCAGATTCCACACCAATGTTTTTTTATATCTGTTTGTCAGAACGTGACTACAATGTCCTACCTAGTGACAAGGGAAGCCGGGCACACTGCCACCCCACACGGAATCAACGTTGAGATGAGCAACACCCACCTCTTCCCACCAGCATCACCGACTGTGCGGTTCTGAGCTCCGTTGGAGGACTGGCATTTAGAACAGCTTCACACGTAGCCTTGGTCCACCTCCCACCCGCCTCCACCAGTGGAGAAAAGTCTACTTTTGCTCAGTAAAGATGCAAACTTCCACCTCTTGCTTAGGAAAGCGTGTCTGTAGATAGCTTGGGTCCGTAGGCCTGAGATCGTCGCCACGACGGCAGTGATCACGCAGGGTGTGTGGTCGGCCTGCACTCAGCCCCGACGGCCGGGAAGGCTTCTTGGCAGGGGCCGTGTAAGTGTCTGAGTTGACTCACATGTTCCTTCCCACGTGAGATTCGGCCGTGATTTTTAGCGAGCCCACTAATAAAGGCCCCACCTACCCCTCACGGTAGCCCAACCCTGACGAGCTGTTTCATTTCTATCAAAGTGACACACTAGGATTCTAAAGTTTGTGAAAAATGATTTTTCAGAGTTGCACTTACTGAGACAGAGACATACGTACAGTTGCATAACGTGGCCTTCTCCATTCCTCTCACCTGCTTTGGGGATTTGGGTTGTCCGGACACACGGTCATCATAACCTAATCTTCAAGGGGAGCATGACAAATAAAATTAAAATGATAAGGCTTCTCTCCTTCCTAACCAGTCCTTTGGAAGGAAATAGGGCGTACTTAATGATTCTAATCGGAACAAAATGCCAATTCAACAAGACCAACCACTAGGTAGCTTTTTTTTTTAATGGCACACTCAGAGCAATCTCGCTTAAAATGTTGCCTAGGAGCGGTCAAGTCATTTGTTTTTTCAGATTATCTCTCGTAAAAGTTAACATGTAAGTCCTCAGTGGAGTTAAGAATGAGGAAGAAATAATTGGACGCGTTTTGTATTCTGGGAGCTGAAATATTATGACTAGTAACAGTGTCTCGTAGAAAATGTTAGATTTATTTTCATGTTATCCTCTCTTGGAAGGCTTCTCATTTCCCTAACCCACTCTGAATGTATATTTTAGGGGATGCAGAGTCTCTTTTTCCTAGAAAAGAGAAAAGTGAGGCCAAGCATAAAGCAGAGTAACTCACGAAAGGTCTTCCACTAATTAGAACACGTTGGCTTCAGTATCGATTCAAAGATTTGCTTTGTATGTGAGCTCAGATCTTTACAGAAGCCTCTCTTTTGGCTTTGTAACCTAAAACTGGGTCCTGGCCGGGGTTTGGGAAGTTGGAAACGATGTGCTAGCTCCTCCGCTTGGAAAACCACCCCCCTCCCCATTCCTGCCTGCCCAGAAGACCTTCATCCATCCTTCAAAACCTCTTCCAGGAAGTCCCCCCGCTGACCTTCCCCTCGTGAAATTAATCATTTTCTTTTTCCTGCCAACTCCACAGCCATGTATCTCAACGGAGAATCTGGGGCAAACCTTTAAAAGTGATAAGTGTTTTTAATTTATGGCTCTCAATTTCCAATTCCGTCTTTAAATGACTCTACTTGTTGGCCCCCGGGAATTTACGTTTTCCTTCTTCCCTCTCTTCCTTCCTTCCATTTTTCTCATAGCCCTTTACCAGTTAAAGAGAATAATAAATTAGAAGCCCGAGTCTGAATTCTACATGTGGGCCAAGAGAGGTGGCTCTGGAGGCACCCAGAAGCGGAGATGCGCAGTAACCCATCCCAGGGCTGCGGGCTCCGGGTGGAAATCGTGCGCTTGTGTCCGTGCTGCATCAACACAGAAATAAAAAAAAAATAGGGAGCTTCTGTAAATAAAGTTTAAAATCTAAGAAAACTCGTGACAAGAGCCTGGAAAAAAATATCAGGGAATAAAAGTGGAGCTTTCGTCCCCCCTCATTTTATGTTGTGAGGATTCGGGAGCTCTGTGAGTCCCACCAGTGCTGGGCTGCTCAGGATATCGGGCAAATTGTATTGGTTTCCCCAGGTTCCGCAGTGAGCTTGCGCTGCACAGGATGACACACCTGCAGCCACAGCTCTGCACCCCTGCCCCCACCCCGACTCTGGAGACAACCCAGGCAGTGACACCTGCTGAGAAGACTCATAGTGTACAAGATCACTATGTCCTTAAATCTCAAGTCCTTGGACCTCTGTGCTCAGAGCAGACAAGGCCCGGGGCAGAAGCCTGACCTATGAGTGGGTGCATGCCCTGCTGCCTTTCTGTCCGGTCCTGCTCTCTTCCCCTTCTGCCCAAGGCCGTCGCTAGGATGTCCACATCCCTCACAGAGGGAGCCTCGAGGTCCGTGACCACTACAAGGAGGCAGAATGGAGGCCTCACTGAGGATGCACTTCCCCCTGGGTGCACAAGCCAGCGAGAATGGGGTACTGGACGCATGATAGAGCTGCCCATGCATGGAGGCGTAGAAGAGAAGGGGTAGGAGGGAATGAGAGGGGTTCAGAGGATCCCAGAAGGTTCCCTGGAGGGCACCTACATCCGGTCCTTAAAAGTTTCAGAAGCTATAGATCAAGACCCAGAGCAAATGCTTTGAGAAAGACCAAGAGCACAATGAGCAAAGTGGCCTGACGGTTATGCCACCGGAGAACAGGGAGCCTGTGTTGTACCAGAGAGCTTTCCAGGCCATGAGGGTCTCAAATTCAAGGGAGCAATACAAAGCACACAGGGAATCAAACTAAATAATGCTGAGGGCCAGAAGGCAGCTTCAGGAGGCCAGTTTGGAAGGGGCGGCGTACCTAAGAGAAGACCTATGTTGCAAGGAATAATGTTCTCTCTGCCCCAGGACGCACTTTCGTAGGAGGGTACAGTCATGCACCGAAACACCGCAGGACGAGGCCTAAGTAGGATGCAATCTGTTTATGAAAAATCTGAAGGATGATTAGAGACATTCAGAATAATATGGTGAGAAACATAGAGTCATTGGGGGTTTAGAACAGGTGCCTAGCACAACAAATATGCTGTTTTAGAGGCACTGCTCTGGTGACAACATGCACAATAGGTGGAATTATTTCACGAAAGGACAGAAAAATACTTTAACCATCTAAAGGTTGTGTTCTTTTCAGACTTTCCGATTTGTATAGCATCTAAATATATTAATGGATTCAAATTCTTTACTTCGGACGGCTTTGGTTGGTTGAATTTTTCATGTTGGAGTAGGATAATTCAAATAAAATCATAATTTTTAAAAGCGGAAGGATTAGCAATAACAGTGCTATGGATATAGCAAGTATTTGGTATTTGTAATATTCAGGAATTTCTTTTTTGTGCTGTTTAGGTTTTAAAAGCTGTCTCATAGATTAATTTCCAAAGGGAAAACCGGATAAATAATTTAAGATAATATTTTAATTCAAGGGAAGTGGCGTCAGCATAAAGATTTGTCCTGGCATCAAGCCTGGTGTGTTTTATTGGTGATTTCCATTCTTCATCTACAAAGTCAAAATGAATTTTTGATGTGCACGGGGAGGTATGCTCCTTCTATGCCCTTTCTTGCTCTAATTCCGTTAAAACATGGGATTAAGTGTCATTGAGTTAAATTACCCCACTCAAATTTACTGAAGAGAGAGATTTCCTACATTCATTGCAAAAGAAATCGCAAACATATAGAGACAAAGAGGCATGGGGTCTAGAAAGATCCAGCAGGGTAAGGAAGTGAAAGGTAGCTGTGATGGCAGGTCTCACGTCTAGACGGTCCCTGGGACCTGGGTGCACAACTCGGAGCAGGTGTGTGCACAGCAGCGGGCTTCGGGAGGTCACAGGCTTGCGGCCTGAGGACGGCTTTCCTGAAGCTTCCATCCACAGGGAAAACCATCAGGGGCAAGCCCCCTCCTGTCGCTCCCTCCTCTCCACACCCATGGGCGCAGGGATGCGCAGAAAGCCCTGGAAGCATTGGGAAGCCAGTGATTTATGAAACAAAACACTGCAGTTACGAGGAGCGGTGACACTGCCTTGAGCAGACAGACAGACATTTCAAGACACAGCCCCAGACGTTGCCCAGGATGAGACCCTCCCTGGGCTTGGCTGGATTTGCTGGGCGGGTGCCTCTAGCTCCACTGTCACCAAGCGTGCCCATGATCGGCCTGGCCTACAGGTTGTGCCACGACGGAGAGAATGATTATCCCGGTTTAGTTTTGTTTTTTTTTTCAGATTTTCCCTGAAAGAAAACCTTGGGATTAATTTTTAATGGAAAGTCATGAGTTTGGAGAATAAACAAACTTAAGAGTCAGAGAGATCTGGGTTCTAACTCGGGTCCCCACGGGTGAGCCACGGAGTGGGGACCAAGTCACCTTGGCCGGCACCCGCGGGTCAGGTGGGAGCTCGCTGCAGGTAGACGGCCCCGGGGGCGGGGGAGGGGGGGCATGCTCACCGGCACCTGTGGCCTCTGCACCTGCTGCTTCCCCACCTGCGGCCTCTGCACCTGTGGCCTCCGGCACCTGCAGCCTCATGGCACCTGCAGCCTCCAGCACCTGCTGCCTCCACACCTGCAGCCTCACGGCACCTGCTGCCTCCACACCTGCGACCTCTGCACCGGCGGCCACTGGCACCTGCAGCCTCACAGCACCTGCAGGCTCCAGCACCTGCTGCCTCCACACCTGCAGCCTCTGCACCTGCGGCCTCCGGCACCTGCAGCCTCACGGCACCTGCAGCCTCCAGCACCTGCTGCCTCCACACCTGCAGCCTCATGGCACCTGCAGCCTCCAGCATCTGCTGCCTCCACACCTGCAGCCTCATGGCACCTGCAGCCTCCAGCACCCATGGCCTCCGGCACCTGCGGCCTCTGCACCTGCGGTCTCTGTCACCTGCCCGGAGCTCAGACCCGGTGCTGCCCACAGAGCCCGCGCAGAGAGCGGCGCCGTTCTGGACTGTGCGGGCAGAAAGGAAGAGAGGCGCCGGGGGCTCCCCAACAACTGAGGCATCTGAGCGAAGGAAAGCCGAGAGGAGCAGCACCCCTGACTCGAAGGTCTACCGATACAGCTGAGGTTCTAAAGGCCTCCACGGCGCCTGCACCCACAGGCCCAGAAGGTGCTGGAACCACGGGTTTCGAGGCTCCTCTACAGACCTCTCGGGGATCCAGCTCTCACAGCCAGACCCACACAGACACAGCGCCTGGGACCCTGCAGGGTGGGGCACGCACCCTCCGAGTTCAGCCCAGAACAGGACACTTCTTTCATTCTTCCATCAAGGGCCGAGGTGGACAGAGGCGAAAGGAGAGAGCTGCGGGCTAAGAAGTCACCTACAGATCTTGGGAGCGGAGGAATGTTCTCTGTGAATCCCTAATGAAGAATACCTTTCTTGTCTTTCAAACTATATATATATATATTTTTTTTTTCTGGAGAAATAAAACTTGTTCTGTGATTCCACAGCATACGAATATGATGCCTTTTGTTAAAATCAGACTTATCAATTACAGGATGCGCATGAAAGTGTTTACAAAGCATTGCTCTTCTCCACAGACCTTCAGGACCTACCAAGAGAAAAAAAAAGGTAGGTGATGAATAATTAATTTGATTTAATTTCGGGTAATCGATGACTTGAATGCGAGCCATTACGCTACACGTTACACGGAGGCAAACAAGTGCCAGAGGGAATGAGATCACTGGGGAGCCTGCGTGTGTCGTGGTTTGTGATGGCAGAACAGGAACGTGGAACACGTGCTGCAGGGGAGGAGCAGTGCCAGGGCGCTGCCCGTCGGCGGAGGATGCTGACATCCACGGGGAGGAGGACCCAGGGGGCCTATCTGAATCACACCCCCAAGGGTCTCAACTAAGAAGTTCACCAAATTCAGTCTGCTTCAACTGTACCGAGGAGGGAGCAGTCAGTATCTGGATTAAAATTTTACGTTGCTGCCACATTGTTAGCAGGCTTGGATGAGGAGTGCGGTGGACCGCACTGTGTCCTCCAGAGTCACGCCGAAGCCCTGACCCCAGGACCTTAGACTGTGACACAATTTGGACGAAGGGTCTCTAAAGGGATAATAAGATAGAATGAGGTCATATGGTGGGCCCTACCCAATGGGACCGGTCTTCTTATGAGCCAAGGACACACACTTAGAGGGATGACCCTGTGAGGAGAGTGGGAGAAGGTGGCCATCGGCAAGCAAAAAAGAGAGAGAAGAAACCAACCCCGCTGACACCTCCATCTTGGACTTCCGGCCTCCAGGATGGAGAAAAAAAGAAATCTTTTTTTTAAGCTCCCTGGTTTCTGATGTTTGATTATCTCAACCCGAAGAAGTTATAAAGGAGCAAAGACACGTGAAGACATATCCGTGGCTGACGACATGTCCTTTTCAGCAGCAGAATAACATAATTTAAATGGTATTTTTCAAGATTGTGTGGGTAATAGGATACATGATAGATTCTAGAATACAAAGACCAAGTGCAGCAAGAGCGTGTAGAGTCTCCTCTCTGGGGTTCAAAGGTTGTTAGCAGTGATGATACAATTACAACCAAATTGTTGGCGGATCTTTGAGGCCTCCGTGGTTGGCTAGGACCGGCACGCACCCCAGTTAAACCATGGCCACCCTCTTGGCAACTGGCGTCCTTCGCCATGATTATACCTGAGGTCGGGGCTCCCAAACGGTTGTCTTGTCTCTTCCATGCTTAAAATTGATCTTCTGAATGCTTTATTCCTAACGCCTGACAGTCCAGGTTTGGGATGGACACAAATGCCTATATTTCCATTTCTAGATTAAAAAAAAAAAAGTCTTCCCAAAGAAAATATTCAAAATAGCTATTAGGATGCATATATTTAGAGTTCCATTCCCCTTTCTGGAGCACGAGACATGTGTAGTCATAGCTATAAAAGATAAATGAATGACAACACCGTGGCTTTATGATTTCTTTAAAAACTCTAGTATGTTTTTTTTTTTTTTTAAAAAACTCTAGTATGTTTAGCATCATCATCACACCTAGAGAAAACTGTGATAATTATCCTGAAAACATTAGCTTAACTTTTCCATTTTATTGGGGAATTTTGCAATAAAAGTATGATTTATAACATGCAGCAAATTAAAAATTTTAATAATGGCTAATTTATATTCAGGAGCATTATAATGTCCTTTCGCGGATATGTCTTTATTCTATCATGCAATCCTTTATTTTAAATTTAGTGATCCTTCCTATTTCTTTTCAGAGAAAAACAGCAATAGCAAACCTCTATTTCCTCTTAATAGCCTCATACCCCGGGTTTGATGGCCACCATTGACCTTCAAACATCTTCTATCACATTATATCCATAAGTTTGTTTTAATATCTTCCCTCCCCCTAATAACCTGGATCATTCTATACCATTCCCTGCAGGGAAATCTACTGCTGAAGTTTGGATTTTTAAATACTAATTTAAAAATTCATTAGTGTGTGAATTAATTTCCTCTCTTTGTGTTTCCGCTCCCTCTTGATAGCCATCAGACTTGGAGAAGCAATCTAGTTGTTCCCATACAGAGATCCAGAACTCACTTTAATTACTCTGGTTGGGCTCCCACCTCAGTCAGCAGCTCCAGGAAATAAACTTGAACACAGAGAAGCCCAGCTCGGGCAGCTCTCTGGGCCAGATAAACACTGCACGACTCTCTCCCTTCCCCTGGTATAAACATTTCAGCTCTGCCTTCTGCAGACCAGTGTTTCCTGCTCTGAAAGACCCCAGCTGAGATGTTGGAGTGAAGAACCATACATTAATCAGGTCAATGCCAGCACAGGAGAGTGGACACTTGAAATAATTAGCAACATAATTCAAGTCCCCCCAAAAGATGTTCAAGGACTAGCATGGCAGGCATACTCTCCGCCGTGGCTGCTGCTTTTAGATCGGGTTGCTTGGAGAATTCTTGCTGCAACAGCGAGTGGGCAGGAGATAAACTACAATTTAATCTCTGAAGGACACCAGTTCAGGAAATAATTAGCTTTATATATTTAGCATCCACTTAACACTCCTGGAAGATGTTTATTCTCCACAGTAAGGTCAGGCTGTATTCTATTTCTCATTATCCCTTCTGGTCCCTCAGCAATGCTACGGCCATGCAGGGAGGGAGGCCGAATGCAAAGCTGGGGCTCTGATGACTTTGAAGTTACCATAAACTGATTACCACACATCTACCCGGACATTAAAGAATAGTGTTTTAAAATGAGCAGAAATTCGAGATATCTTCAGTTAGATGTCATAATCTGTCATTTACCAAGAGCATGCCATCAAATGCTCTTCCTACAAGTTAGCCATTAAACATGCTTTGGACCAACAACGTGCATGCTTCCCCCACAGCACCAATGCTGTTTATCACCATTTGTTTTTTTCTAAATCCCACTCGACTGGAGAAAACGTCTCATTCACATTTATATCCTCAGAGATGGGCACGACTGTCTGTTATAGCGCAGGGTCTCTGGAAACGTTTATAGAATGAACGTTGGCATAAAATTTTACCAGCCTACTGAGATCTTGCTGAATGCTCTCTACTAGAGAAGTCATTCTTTTTCCGAAATTTCCTAGGAAAAGATTCAGAATGAGCTCTCCCCATTTAAATATATATATGTATGTGTGTGTGTGTGTGTGTGTGTGTGTGTGTGTGCAGGTGTAGTTCACGTGCTTAAGATGTATATGTTGGATCACATTAAAAAATATGTGACTCTTCATTTTTTTTCAAGAACTAATTAATGCATTTATTTATTGGTCAGAAAACATTTGCTAAGGGTGTACTAAATGCCAGACCTCTGTGGATACATCACTCAGTAAGATAGATGAGTCCCCACCCACCCCCGAGTTTATATTCCAAGTGAATGAACACAGGAAGTAGTGTGGGTTGGCAATGGGGCTCGGAAGAAGATGCAGGGGACCCCCAGAGGGATGGGGTCATAGTGGGGTGGTATTTAAGTTAGACACTTGGGCAGGACCTCTTGGAGGAGATGGCAGCTTAGGGACCCGAACCAAGTTCATAAGCAAGTTATGCAAAGTCTCTGAGGCAGGATGGAGCCCGGCGGGTTAGAGTTCTAACAGGGCCAGCTGGGCTGGAGCAGAGGAGAAAGAGCGAAGGTTAGATGGCTTTGGAGAGGCTGGCAGGGGAAGGTCCTGTAGGCTTGTCCATCTCTGCCAGGAGTGTAAACCCAATTCCAAATCTGATGGTGGGTCATGAGGGAGTTTTGAATCAAGCAAGGGCATTATGTGAGCTGTGTTCTAACAAGAACCTTCTGGATGCTGTGATCCAGGAGAGGCTGGAAGAGCACGGACAGGTCAGGAGACAACCACAGAGGGTAGATGTCACAGTTGGGACGGAGAATGGGACATGCAGGAGGTCAGCACCTCTATTACCAAGGATGCCATGGGAACGTAAATACACTTCCCCTGCAGGACCCTGAAGTGGTGTTGAAGAGTAAAATATAAGCATCCAAGAGGAAACAAAATATAGTAAGTATCAAAATATTATACTCAGGCAACGCTATAAATACATTGCATAGAACTAGGTTATTTGGGTTATTGATATATATTTCAACAAGATGTGTAGTTACTGGAGTTCCTATGACTCCTGCTTTAAAAACTATATATTTGTGATTTGGGGGGGGGGGTCAAGTCCAGAAATGTGCTGTGTTGCATGATCCTGTCTCTCTGTGCATTTGTGAAATGTAGGTTAGTGGTTGTAGAGGATGAATATGACCATGTCCCATTAAAGGAGCATTAAGGGAATTCAGGATTCCAGACCAAAGGAGCAAGAGATGTGGAGACAGGCATGAAAGGTCTCTGTGGATTTACAAACAGCAGAGCTCTAAGTGGGGGGATTCAGACAGGTGAAGGGAGATGAGGGAGGTTACATCTCAATACGGACTTGGAGGCAGCTGGTTGACAAACAAGAAACCTGAACAGTATCTCCAGAGGGATAGGAAGTTCCCAGTGAGGATGTGCTCGACTACAAATCACACCCGTCCCCAAAAACAGCTGCTACAGGAGAAAATAATTTATTTACATCGCATGTTAAGAAGTCTGAGCTAGTCCCTTCCAGGCTTGCTGCAGCAACATGAGAATTTCATCAAGGACCTGGAACTTCTCTCCACCCCGAAGTTGGCAGGGCGATGGCTTTTTAAGTCCTTGATGCCTCATGTAGGCAAGGTGGCTGCTGTGGTCCCTGCACGGAATCCCAAAACCTGTGTATTTAAAGCAGGAAAAAGGAGAACACTGTTTATAGGGAAGTAAGTCCTTCTCAGGATCCATGCTGAAACACCTTCCCCATGTCTCCACAACTGGGACAGAATGACGTCCCCCACCCTCATTAGCCAGTCACTCAAGAGAAGGCTTTGGGGTAAATACCTAGTATTTAGGCAATTTGCTGGTTCATAAGCTAGTTCCATTTTTAACCTCTTGAGGACCCTCGGTACTGGTTTCCAGAGTGGCTGCACCAGTTTGCATTCCCACCAGCAGTGTAAGAGGTTCTCCTTTCTCTGCATCCTCACCAGCATCTGTTGTTTCCTCTCTTGTTAATTTTAGCCACTCTGACAGGTGTGAGCTGGTGCCTCATTGTAATTTTGATGTGTATTTCCTTGATGCCAAGTGATGCTGAACATTTTTTCATGTGACTGTTGGCCGCTTGTGTCTCTTCTTTGGAGAAACGTCTGTTCATGTCTTCTGCACCCCAATGTTCATAGCAGCAATGTCCACAATAACCAAACTGTGGAAGAAGTTGGGATGTCCATCAACAGATGAATGGATAAGGAAGATGTGAAATATCCATTCACCCTTTGATGGACATCTCGGCTCCTTCCACACGTGTGTGTGTGTGTGTACACAGACACACACACACACACACACACACACAGGAATATATATATATAATGTAATATTACTCAGCTATCAGAAAGGATGAATACTTGTCATTTGCAACAACATGGATAGAACTGGAGGGTGTTATGCTGAGTGAAATGAGTCAATCGGAGAAAGACAATTGTCATAGGGCTTCCGTCATATGTGGAATATAAGAAACAGTGCAGAGGATCATAGGGGAGGGGAGGGAAAACTGAATGGGAAGTTATCAGAGAGGGAGACAAATCATGAGAGACTCCCAACTCTAGGAAACAAACTGAAGGTCGCTAGGGGGAAGGTGGGTGAGGGGATGGGGTAACTGGGTGATGGGCAGGAAGGAGGCCCATGATGGGATGAGCACCGAGTGTTATATGCCACTGATAAATTATTGAGCACTGCATCTAAAACAAAGTATGTGCTAGATGTTGGCTATTTGAATGTAAATTTGAGAGAGAAAGAGAGACAAGAGTTTTAGTGTGATTAGCTTCCACGTTACTGGTTTTCTCCCAGGGAGAGGGAAGGCTCAAATCTCTACACAAAAATCAGGATTTTTCTTAAGAAAAAAAGAAGAAAGTGCTAGTGGATAGGCAAAAGATCACATCTTCTACAGAAGTCACTGAAGATTTCCTAAGCAAAAGGAAGAACTTGTGAATTGTATTTCTTAACACACAAGGAAGGAGGATGGCTTTTATCAAAAATGAAATCTCTATAAGAATAAGAAAACTGAGTTCCTAAGTTACCATTCAGTGAGCGCCAACCATGCACCTCCATTGTATACATGGCCTCTCATGTATATGCCTCCCATGGCCACCTGGTGAGCTGAATACTATTCGTCCTAATTTTAGAGACGAGGAAGGATGGCAGAGAGGTAAGGTCACACAGAAGACATGACCGGCTGGAGATAGAAATGAAGAAACACCAAGTTAAGGATCCCAGACAGTGGGAGCTCCCAGAAAACTCAAGATTTCCACATTCTGGATCTCGGTAAGAGGAAGCAGTTCACTGAGGCTGCATGCGTACATTTCCAAACAAGAAAATTAAAAAAAAAAAAAAACAGTAACTTGGAATTACGATTCACTTACAGGAAAATAAGTCATTGTCACAAAGTAATCATCCATATATCAAGCATGTGTAGGAGAGAGAGGTTTTCCCCAAAAATAAATTCAAAACTACTCAGAATTAACAACAAACACACAAAAAGCTAAGGTTGTCAGGGAGACCTGAGTGGGAGTGAGGAGTAGATCTCTGTATATTATAGAAATAAAGCGGAAAAGAGAAAAAAGAACAACACCCGGAGATGAGGGGAAGATGTAGGGATGGACGACAGCTCTCGATGTTTCGACTCACAGTAGATGAAGCCGGATGCTGATGTCAGTGCCGTAAAGATTCCTCAAGAGGTTATTTTTTGGATGCACCAGGTTCTACTTGGACCACATTCCTAGTGTACAGGGAAGTTGGGTGGCAAGTCTAGAAAACAACCCGGAGAAGATCAGATTCTACCGAGTGCAGAACGTTCTCTAGTTTTTGCCACATAAGGACACACCCCAGGCCTAGAACCTGGTTTTATTCCCATAAAAACCTCTGTAAGCGGGCACCTGGGAGGTTCAGTCTGTTAAGCATCTGCCTTCAGCTCAGGTCATGACCTGGGGGTCCTGGGATCGAGTCCTGCATCCGGCTCCCTGGATTGTCAAGAGTCTGTTTCTCCCTCTGTCCCTCCCCTTGCCCCACTCATGCTTTCCCTCTCTCTCTCTCTCTAAAATAAATAAAATCTTCAAAAAAAAAAACCCTCTGTATGTACTTCATAGCCCTTGCAAAGACTCATGCCTAAGTCAAGTTAGAAAAAAATGTTTAGACTCCCATGAAATCATGCAGATTCAGATCTTTGCAAGAAATCATTTTCATATATTTCTAACATTTTATCCTCACACACAAAAACCTGGGCCTTACTTACTCGAGCTAACTAGTACAGTTTACATATTGTGTCAATACAAGAACAAACTTAATATGCAAAAAAACCCCACAAAAATACAGGCATTAATGCATTCTTTACAATGGTGAAGAATTAGAGAAAAACATAAACATCTATCAATAGGAAACAGATTTAAGTAAAATATAAATTACTGACACAATGGTGTTATTAAAATCAATAATGAAGTCTTAGATTTGTTGAAATGGAAAAACTTCCCTGATATTGTTCAGTGAGACAGTGGATTATAAAACAGCTCCCAGAGCCTGAATCCATCTATAAAAAATAATATACATATAATCTAAATGTTTATAAAAATACAGAACTGTGTCTGGAAAGAGACTCACTAAAATGTTTACTGTGGTTTTCCTGTGACATCAGATGGTTCTCGTTTTCATTTTATGGTTCTGATCTGGTGAGTTCTTTACTGTGGGCATGTCCCTCTTTTAGAAAAGTAACAAAGTTATTTATAATAAATAAGAGAACTAAAATACATAAAGATCATACATATAAGGATAATACAATAAAGGAAGCAGCCATGTCACAGAATCCTAGCACGACGAGGTTTCTTTCTTACTGACATGAGTCAAGGCACGTCACCAGGAAAGGAAGCAGGTCCCCTACATCAGCACGATCCCCAAATCGTTGATATATTCCCTGACTTTAATACAAAAAATTCACGTGTCCAGGCAAAGGCACCAAGTAATTGGTGGCTTCCACCCAAGGGTTACAGTCATCGGGCATGGCCATGGAGGTGTTTATCTAAAACCACTCAACAGCAGGTCCCACTATGTTTACTTGTCGCTGCCAGTTGGGCTCTGAATGTATCTTCTAACTCCTGTTGTGAGGGAAGGAGCTGCTTTGCTCCCTGACCTTGCAGGACGAAGTTTTTACTTGAAAGCTGAAATTTAGAAAAAGAGACAAAAACCAGTCATTCAGCACCCAATGTCATCCAGACCCACAGGCTTGCGAATTATCAAAACAAAACAAAACAAAACAAAAAAACAAGTCAAAATATTGACCCAGGTGGTTCCTTCAGTCATTCTTGCTGGTCAAGGATGACAAGTTAACTGAAAGGTTTCAGAGTAAGCTACACGAAAGCACTAGGACAAAAGGAAGGATTATTGAGGGAAATAAGCCCCCCGACAAAAGACGGCGGCAATTTCCTCCACAGTTTGTATTATCAATATTTGTTTTCTTTTTATGTGAAAAATAACATGCACTTCCGGTTTCTTGGTCTATCGGGCAGGGAGCTTAGAAGTAACCACTCTGTCCTAACAAGTAAGAATCTGCCCACTGGAAAAGCAATGTTTCCTGGATCCATCAGAGAGAAGTGAGGTCACAGGGCAGACCATCGTCCCCAGAGTCAGAGACAGAGAGGTGGACACAGATAATGGCAATTTCCAGCAGCAGGAACCTGCTCAGGAGTGATGTCAGGCTGAACTGTGATTGACAAGTGACCAGAAATCAGGGTGGAAGGCTGTGAGAGGGAGATCCTCTGGGGAGACACAGTCATAGGGTGCGGTGTCATCGCGTCTACCCCCCAGAGCCCTACCAGGTCTTCACAGCAAGTAACAATCAGAAAAAATTCCCTCTGAGAGCACTGCAGAAGGAAGAAACTTTTCTTTTCCTATTTCTCATGACCTAACAAATAATGGCTCATCAAAATAATAATGTCAGCAATGCGTTGATTATGTGTGTGTATGTGGGCACTCACGTATAAGTGAAGGGGATGGGAGCAATGACACAAGGAAAGGAAAGAGAGATCAGGATCGTTTTTTTTTTTTTAATTTTATTTATTTATTCATAAGAGACCCGGAGAGAGAAGCAGAGACACGGGCAGAGGGAGAAGCAGACTCCATGCAGGGAGCCCGATGGGGACTCGATGCCGGGACCCCAGGGTCACAATCCCAGCTGAAGGCAGACGCTCAACCACTGAGTTACCCACGCACCCTAGGATTATTTTGTTATCATAAGATATTCACACTACTCGTAAAGAGGTTAACGATATTTAAAGGTGAACTTGGATTAGTGTACACGGATATTGCAAATTCCGGGACAACCACTAAAAAGGGGGAAGGGAGTATAAAGGATAAACTAAGAAAGGAAAGAAAATGGAATCATACATTACATTAATGCTAAAATGCTTAAATCATGCATTTAATTAATGCTCAATTACAACCACAAAAGGTAGAGAAAAGAGTGGAAGGCAAAATAGGAACAAGGAACACGGCAAACCAATAGGAACCAATAACGAATATGGTAGATGTTAATCTGACAGTATCATTAATCACTTTGAAAGTCAGTGATCTAAATGCACCAATTGAAAGACAGAGACAGGATGAGCACTGCGTGTTATACTATATGTTGGCAAATCGAAATCCAATAAAAAAAAAAAAAAAAGAAAGACAGAGATTTTCAAAGTGGATCCAAAAACAAGACCTGATTCTGTGTTACGTACGAAGAACCCGCTGACTATAGAGACACGTAAAAAGCACATGGACGGAGACAGATACGACGCTAATACTTATTTTTAAAAAGCAGACCTGGTTATATTCGTATCAGGTGGAGCAGGCTTCAAGGTCAGGAACGTTATCAGGAATAAGGAAGAGAATTGTATGAGGACACAGGGTCGATTGCCTAAGAAGACACAACAACCCTTAATGCATCTGACAAGAGCCTCAAGCCACAGGAGGAGAAGCTGATAGGACTGCAAGGAGAAATGGAGGGATCCCCCAGCACTGTTAGGCTTGAAAGCCCCTGTCTCAGAAATGGACAGAACAATGAACTGGCAACGTGGACTTTATTAAAATTGACAGCTCCATTCTATGAAACACGTGTCAAGAGCATGAAAATGCAAGCCACAGACTGTGAAAAAAATATTTGCAAAAATAAACAATAAAAACACATCTAAGAAAAGACTATGATTCAAAATATACATATACAAAGAACTCTTAAGACTGAACAATAAGAAAAGGAACACCTGGTTAAAGAACGGGCCGAGGACCTGGACAGACACCTCACAAAGATGTGCAGACGGTGAGTACACAAACAAAAAGACGCTCCACATCATATGCTGTCAGGGAAACACAAATTAAAGCGACAAGGAGATGCCCTGGGACGCCTTTCAGAATGTCCCCGATACGGAACACCGACGACACTCGGTGCTGGCGAGGATGGGGGCAGCAGGGACTCTCATTCCTTGCTGGTGGGCATGCAAAACGGTTCAGGCCTTTTGGAGGAGAGTTTGGCGGTTTCCTATAAAACTGAACAGACTCCGACCACATAGTACAACAGTCACATTCCTTGATATTTACTCAAATGAACTGAAATCTTATGAAACCTGTACACAGGTCTTGACAGCAACTGTATTCCTAATTTCAAAACTTGGAAGCAACCACAGTGTCCTTTAGTAGGTGAAGGGGTAAACTGGGGTCCATCCAGGCAATGGAGTGTTATGGATGCTAAAAAGCAATGACCTGGGATGCCTCGGTGGCTCAGTGGTTGAGCGTCTGCCTTTGGCTCATGATCCTCAAGTCTTGGGATTGAGTCTCGCATCAGGCTCCCTGCATAGAGCCTGTTTCTCCTCCCTCTTCCTATGTCTCTGCCTCTCTCTGTGTGTCTCTCATGAATAAATAAATAAAATCTTTCTAAAACAAATAAATGAATGAGTGAATGAATAAATAAATAAATAAATAAATAAATAAATAAATAACTAGCAATGACCCCATCAAGCACAAAAAGACATGGAGGAAACGCCAACATGTATTGCGAAGGGAGAGAAGCCAACAGGAAAAGGCGACATAATGTGTGATTCCAACGATAGGACATTCTGGAAAAGGCAAAACTATGGAGACAGCAGAGAGATCAATGGATGCCAGGGGCTGGTGGAGAGGGAGGGATGGGCAGGTGGAGTACAGAGGACTTCTCGAGAATTGAAATGCTCTGCGTGACACCATAATGATGGACGCATGTGGTTGCACATGTGTCAAAGCTCAGAGAACGGACCACAGCCGGAGTGAGCCGTAATGTCGCCTACGGACTTCGGGGGACTGCCATGCGTCGATGGAGATTAATCAGTGATAGCAAATGTACCCTCTGGTGGGGGATGTTGATGATGGGAGTTTGCAAAGTAATAATAATAGTACCAATAAGGGGATAATGAGACCAATGCTACCTGGAGAATTAAAATAAACTCTAGGCCCTTTTGAACTTCTTACATGTTTCAATCACTATGACTCTACTTTATCAGCAGGAATGGGAGCCCGAGGAGGAGTCTGCAGAGCTTCATTAATCCACAGCTGTGCCATCCATATTTTCTTACGACTACGGTCAGAGATAATTTATTGCGTAACTTCTTAATAATTTCTAAATATAATAGAAGCTAACTTCCGGAATCTGCTCTCTTACCTAAAACTTGAGTCAAAGAGAAAGAAGAATCGATTTCTAGACAATCGCTGACTCCTGGGTAACGTCAGAAAAAGTTTCTTTACCTCTCTATTCCAAAATTTCTTGACTCTACATCGAGAAGATGAAGCGTCCTTGCCTCTGCGCCCTTTCTCTGAGAGGAACTCCTGCTCCATACAGACTGAGGGACTAAAGCATCTATGGTGACAACTTGCTATATACTCAGGAGCAACACCGAGATCCCACAGATCTCTGGAAAGTTGACTCTTACTCTACTATATTCTGTCATTGAGTAACAATTATCACACATTTAGGGCTTGAAACAACATCTACTTGTTGGCTTGCAGTTTTGTGGTTCAGAAGTCCAGGCACTTGGTGGCTCGGTCCTTTGTCCAAGGCTGAAATCAAGGTGTCAGTCAGGCTACGTTCTCCTCTGAGGTCTCAACTAAGGAAGAATCCGCTCCAGGCTAATTTAGTTTGTTGGCCAAATTCCCACCCTTGCGGATAGAGGTCTGAGGTCCCCACTTCCTTGCTGGATGTTATCTTGGGGGCCCTCTCAACAACTTGAGGTCTCCTGTGACCCTGACCACATTACCCACTCCTATCCAGACACCAACCCACGTACTAAACTACCCTCACCCTTCAAATCTCTCTTGCCTAGAAGAGGCCTGTGCAACACATGATTAAGTCAGACTCACCAAGGATAATCTCCTCATGTTAAGGCCAGCTGATTCAGAAGCTATGCACCTGCATGATCCTTTCCCTGCAACAGGTGGATTAGAGTTTAACTGAATAATTAGAAAAAGGTATAATTAGCAAAAGGTAGTCATAGACGAGGGGCGGAAATCCTGGGGATCCGACTAGAATTATTCCTACCATGTTTACCATGCATCTGATTAAATACAATAATGATAAATAAAAATATTTAATGACTTTAACACTGAATGAATATCCATTCTGAAAACCCTCACCCACTGAAAGTAGATCCAAGATATATCAAGTTTTAAGCTGTGTCCTTAAAAAAGAAGTTAACCATTTCCACACTGACATGATACCCACAAATAATAGGAAGTTTCCATATGGGTTAAAATTTCAGTGACGACAGTTAAATGGCTTAGTCAAGGACAGTGCCTCACCGCACAAAGTATGTTCATGTCCTTTAAACCGCAGGAAGGTCATGCAAAGAGCCTGCTGGGGGCAGGCAGGGGCTTGATCTTCCCCATTGCAGAGTTCAGAGATTCTGGAACAGAGACTTCTTTGACATTACCCAGATGTCAGCGATCGTCAGGGAGTCTTCTCTCTCTTTGACCAACCTTGTTTTGGAAGAGGGCAGATCCCTGGGGTGAGCTTCCGACCCCTGTGAACCCGTGTTTCTGCTGCAAGCCCACCAGGGACCTCCCACAGGCTGGAGACACCAGGCCGGCCCTACGGTGTCCCTGCTACATGCTTTACATCGTTGCCCACCTGTGTCCCTGAAGTCAGCGACGCTGCGACCCTCGGGCTCCACTCAGCCAGAGGGGGCCGCGTCCCCTCAGGGGTCTCTGGACATAGGGGAGGACGCTCTTCACAAAGTAGAAATGGAGCCCCTAAGAAGTGACTGGTTTTTTTTTCCTGGGCATTAGTAAATTTTTTTTTTTTTTTTTTTTTAAGAAATAACTTAACTAAAGTGACTGAGTTCCCAAGGTCTAGAGCTAGATCCGATCACAGGGCTTCCATAACAAATAGAGATATTTGTCCCCCTTTTACTAGAATTACATTTGAACAACAGAACACGTCCTTGGTCACTTAAAGAGCTTCTCAATGTAAACTAGAAAGAAGACAATTCAGTTGTTTTCTATAAATATAATAAATGCATTGAGAGGGCAAATCATTTCCAATCCCTTCAAATTAGAGGGAAGGGGTGTGTTGGTCCTCTGGGTCGCGGTAGAGCCAGGAGTGGAAGCAGGTCTCAGAGGCCCCGGGCACCCTGGCCACCCACCCCAGGCCCAGCGGGAGGAGTCCGCAATCTAGGGGCTGATCCCCTGGAAGACAGATCCCCCAGGTGCGCCGCAGCGGCTCCTCATACCTCTTCCGAGGGGGTCAGGGTTGGGCTGCCACGTGCCGGGGTTTAAAGAAATATTTGGGTGAGGCGGCTGACCAGCCAGCGGCGGGTGGCAGCTTCGTCGTGGGGACGAGGGGAAACCATCAGGGGACAGGAAGCCTCAGGCTGTCAGAACGGGGTGCGGCTGCCCAGCTCTCCTGGGTGGCCCCCGAGAGAGGCCAGCCTCACCCGCCGGGTCCCCGGGGGTGCTCACAACATAACGTCCCATCCAGCCTTAATGCACGGCTGTCTGCAAAGCTGCTGACAAATATTAGAATAATATTGAGGGCTGCTGGGGGCCAAGCCAACGTCTGAGACTTGGTCCCTCACAGGAGCCGCGGCCTAGTGTCTCCGTGGCCCGCAGAGTCCCCATCCTGGGGGGTGGGGGGTGGGGCCGCAGATGCCCAGCCTCACGGCCCCGGGCAAGTCCAGGCGGAGATCTGGGCTCGGCCTCCGGGGCCCCACCAATGCTCTTCTGTTTAGGACAAGTCTACTCTTTAATAGAAGGTTTTAAATAGCTCTTCCTTACGTTTTGGTGCCCGGGGAACACACGCCCTTGCCTGCAAGGATTTTCCTGGAGCTCAGCTTGGCACACAAGGCATGGTCAATGTTGGCACGCCCGATGTCATCAGGGGGACGTGCCCAAGGAAGTCACAGCCATCAGATGACATTTTAAGATGAGGTTGGAGTTTTACAATAAATTTATTTTTGACTGATTTTTTGGGGGGGAGCTGGTTTGGGCAATTACATGTTTTCTCTTTGGGACACATTGAGGGGAGGCGTGGCAGGGGTAAGCCCTGTCCCCGTCACTGGGCTGCTACGCCTCATCTCTGCTCTTCTATCAAAGCCCATGCCAGGGCACCCGGGGGGGGTGGGTGGTGCGGGTTAAGCAATTGAGTGTCTGCCTTCAGCCCGAGGCATGACCCTGGAGTCCCGGGATCGAGTCCTACATCGGGCTACCTACAGGGAGTCTGCTTCTCCCCTTGCCTATGTCTCTGCCTCTCTCTTGTGTCTCTCATGAATAAATAAATAAAATCTTACAAAAAAAAATCTGGAGCACCCACATCTGCAAAGCAGTCCACAGACAAAGTCCCTTATCTGACAGCAGCAAAACTGCGTTGAGAGGCTGAATGACTCCAGGTCGGTACGCAGGGTGGTCGGGGGAGCAGCAAGGATTCGTGACCTCTGATGTGCTTGTCTGTGAACAGGCTTCTCGAAGGTCCAGCGTCTAGAGCATCCCTCTAAGAAAGTGGGCAGGGTCAACCTGCTGACCTTCGAGGCCCCTTCCACAGACATAACGCTCTGTGACTGCACCTGGGAGGTAAACATGGATAATGTGAAAGTTTCTGCAAGGCCGTCCGCAGCTAGCTAAACGAACACACTGCATTTGGGCTACAGACGTGTGATAATTGAATGAGGCGTTCACGGCGGAGAAATGCATTATTAAAGAGTATTTCCTGCTCAAATCTGCATGCGTTTTTTTCATTTAAGAGGCTGGTCACTTACAATGTTGGAGATGACCTCAAAGAGAATAAATAATTCAAGCTGACAGAGGTGATGCTTTCAAATTCAGAGGATGATTACTAAAATCTACATTTATCAGAAATGTAATTATATCATAAAAATTCTCTCTTCCTCTCTACTTCCTGCCTAAATGACACTGAAATATTCATCATTTATAATTTTAAGTCATAGGTACATTTTATGAGAAAGGAACGTTTATACATCTAACCCAAAGAGAAAATGAAGTGTCTCTGGAATATGGTTAGGAAAGGAAACCATATGAATAGGGGATAAAAAACATGATTTCTGCACCTTAAGTCTAGAAATATTTAGTGAAAGAGATCATTGGTGGAAACCATTGTAAACCTCAAAATCAAGAAGCCTCTTGGTAGCCAGGAAAGCGCTGGACTTGCCATCAAAGGAGCCGTGCTCAAGTGGTGACTGTCCCGTTTAGCCAGACAACTCATTTCGTTCCAGACACTCAATACTTTGTCAATAAAACCTGGATAGTATGTGATTCATAGATGTGCAAGGACAATTAAGTGAGCCTACCTCGAGAAAAGTGCCCTAAAACTCCACTGTGCTGTAGGCAATTATAAAATAATCACGTTGCCCCTTAAAATTCTGAATAAATCCTCAAGCCCTTGATGAAAGGAAGTATTACATTTGAGAAGCTCAGCAATATAAGGAGATCAATACAGTTATTCTCCCTGCATGAGAATAAATAAATGATAATGGCAAACAAATGAAAATAGAGAAAAAGAAACCATGACATAGGGGCATAGCACAGTGCGTGGCTCACTGCCGTCTGCCCCGGTGAGGACCTAGCAGCTAGAGGACCCAGGCGGCCCCCGGAAATAATATCTGTGTGCAGAGCACCCAGGGCCTGGGGCTGGAGCACCCACATCTGCAAAGCAGCCCACAGTCTATTAAGCTCGGACAACAGGATTCATCTTTTCAACCTGTCAGTCTTCTTATGGATAAAATTTGGGAGATTGGTCATATTACCTCTTAGTACTTCTGTAAAGATTAAGTTAGTTATGATACAGAAGGAACCCCTGGGTGGCTCTATGGTTGAGCATCTGCCTTGGGCTCAGGGCGTGACCCTGGGGTCCCAAGATTGAGTCCCACATCAGGGTCCCTGCAAGGAGCCTGCTTCTCCCTCTGCCTGTGTCTCTGCCTCTCTGTCTGTGTCTCTCAGGAATAAATAAATGAAATCTTAAAAAAAAAATTAAAAAGATACAGAAAACAGACAAAGTAGTGCCTGGCACGTAACAAGGAATGAAATCAGTATTATCACAATCTGGTCTTGGTTATTTCCGCCAAAGACCAAATGAAATAAATCTCAGCAAGCAGGGGGCCTGAGACGTACCAGGCTTCACTTAGTTACATGTTCCTGACCTTTACTTTGCTGTAGGCTTTGCTTTTGTCAAATTTTCCTCACAAGAAGGCACAAAGGACCCTTCTGAAATGTTGGAAATATTCTACAAGCAATCTATACGGTGGCTAAACAGGTGTGATCCAATAAAGTTCAGTCATTTGTATACTGAAGATTTGCCCATTACGCACTTTTGCAGGTTACGTCTCATTAAAGTCTTTTTTTTTTTTATTTTTTTATTTTTCATTAAAGTCTTTTAAAGCGAGGAACAGAACAAGGGTTAAAGTATCCTGCTTTTGCCTAAGAAGGGATGACGTAACAGTGCATACATTTTTTTTTTTTTGTACTTTCATTAAGAAACACTGGACCACATGTAAGATACTAATACAAATATAGAGGGTAGAGAGAGAGAGAGAGAGAGAGAGAGAGACAGGGCCATTATAAACAAGTGAGGAAGTAGGTCCCTTGTCCAAATTCCCACATGGTTTTGCTTTTCAGATTATCCTAACACCTTACATATTCTTAAAACACTACAATGAGTTTCCAAAAAAATTCTAAAGGTAAATTTCTGGCTTGGGGCTGTTTTTCAGAAGCATGACTTATGCACAGCAGATGACATTGTTTTGTTTCCACCGGGGACTTGGGGATGCAACAGGATGGCTGTCCATTGTCCCACATGAGCCTTCCCTCCTATTTCACATTTGAAAGTGGAAGTGATGCAGAGCTCTCTCTGGGGTATTTATGCTGCCGTTTTCGGTTCGGCTTTATTCACCTGTGCCCAACCATCCCGACGGGCGGGGTGTCAGGTATCTTTCAGGGCAGGCAAGGTGCAGATGTGGAATCCATCCTGGCACAATGCAAGCCAGATCGCTAGGCCGTTATGCCGTGACGCTGGGGATGCTCTGGGGGTGAAAGCAGGTACTTTGATGGTGCACCAGCCTACTTCCAAGAGGGTCTCCAGTGACGGTCCACCTCCTGGAGTTTACCCCCATGTGCGCTGCGTCGGACCCTGTGGCCCACAGCAGCAGCAGAGGTGCTGGCACGGCACCTCCAGAATTACACTATAGAAAGACTATGGCTCTGGGATGCCCGGGGGGGCTCAGCAGTAGAGTGTCCGCCTTGGGCTCAGGCTGTGACTCCGCGGTCCTGGGATCGAGTCCCACGTCGGGCTCCCTGCGAGGAGCTTGCTTCTCCCTCTGCCTGGGTCTCTGCCTCTCTCTCTCTCTCTCTCTCTCTCATGAATAAATAAATAAAATCCTAAAGAAAGAAGGAAGAAAGAAAGAAAGAAAGAAAGAAAGAAAGAAAGAAAGGAAAGAAAGAAGAAAGAAAGAAAGAAAGAAAGAAAGAAAGAAAGAAAGAAAGAAAGAAGAAAGACAATGTATGGCTCTCCCCTGGCTCCTCTCCCTGGCTCTGTCTCACTCCCGAATCACTCACGCGGTACGGTTTTTGACGGCATTTCCTCAGTTATTTGGAAATATGATATTAAAGGGTTTACACAGTTGAATGAAAGTATATTTAAGAGAAATCAAACTATGTATGTGGGGGAGGGTTGAGATGTTCTTCTAGGACCTCTTTAACTGAATTAAGGACCTCAGAGCAATAAGTTTTGGGGAACAGAAAGCATCAGGTGTAATTCTGAGTGTGCTGTTCAATGTCGTTCAGTGGCAGATAGTCAGTTAGTCATTCAGCAAACGTTGTGGAGCACCCAGAGGACCTGGCGGGTTTGGGACCCTGCGGGCGTACAGCTAGAAGGGAGCGCTCCGCACCCCACGGGTCAGGAGGTGTGAGCCCTGGCACTGCCTCCCACAGCCCCTCCGGGGCAGAGAGAGACCTCATCTCCTTTCCTCCTCGGTTCCCCTGAGTTCTGGGACAGAGCCATGCAGAGGGGCACAGAATCACCCCGGACCCGTGAGCGATCCTACCTGTGGGCCCTGAGACTGGGACTTCAACCTAGAAGCGACTCATCCTAAAAACCACTGCTTTGCTTTTTCCTTCTACACAATTTCTTCTTTTAAAGAACATGTCTGAGATGCTCATTCGATTAGGAAAAAAAGAAATCAATGCTTTTTTCACGTAAATGTCTATCGGAGCAACGTCGCACACCCCTACCCTGCTGTCAAACTACCAGATTTCCCGGTCCCTCTGTGCTCCGCGCCTCTCCCTCAGAAGCCGGAGCAGCTTCCCCTCCCGTGGGCTCCGTGGCAAGTCAGCGGCCCGGCGATGAGCTGCTCCATGTGCCACGGACCATTTCAAGGAGCAAAAAATTGGAGAACAAAGGAGCTCCTGGAAACCAAAAGACTAGTAGGCAACCACTCTTAGATTTAAATCACAAAGACCTCATTAGGCTGTTCTTGTTCTGCTGTAGCTAACATTTGATTAGGTGGGTGCCTGGAGTTACTGCCTTTCTTAATTAAATCAGACTCCACTTTTACCCACCCCCAGGAAAGATGAGAGAAGAAAAGATGAATTCAGCATCCTCCTCCTTCAAATGCTAATTACCCTAAGCAGAGAAAGTCCTAAATCAGGAGGTTCAAGCCGAGGGCTGCCCCAGCCCCGGGAAGAGCCCGCTCACATTTACTCGAGGCCTGCTCCATTGTGCGCCGGATAATAGGCACAGATGTGGGCCCGCCTTCCTCTGAGCGACTTTTGCCTAATAACCACCTTCAATGTGTCCCAGTTGCACCTGTTCAGCATTTTAAAATGAATTAGTGTGCTTGATTGCCTCCAAAAATCTTGTCCACTTTTGTCAACCTGATTATACGGCCACAATGCAAAGCGATTATATGAGCGGCAGCCTCTCGGCAAACTGGAAGGAGGCCAAGCCAGCCGCAGCGCCAGGGGCTTTTGCTCGCCGCTCAGCTCCGGGACTGCCTGACTTCACAGGGGTCCCTGATGCATAACCTCACGGGATGGCTCTGGGGGGGGGGGGGGATGCCGCTGGGGGCTCCCCCGTGGTGTTAGGACCAGGGGCCGACTGATGGATCAGGGCCCACTGCCCACCCAGGACAGGCGGGAGGGTGGGAGGTGACACAGGCCATCGGGATTTTGGAGGATCCATGAGTGGAAGGAGGGGCGGGCATTGAGCAGGACAGAGTGAGCCTCCAGGCAGGCAGGAGCCCGCAGACCAGCTCGGGGCCTCCTTCAGTCTGGACAGATGCCCATTTGGGGTCCGGTACCTGTTCTCCCCTGTCCCGTACACTGCGCTCTTTCCGCTTTCCATGGAATTAGGTTAGGAAAACCGTGTAAAAGTTATCAATCCGGACATACAGAACATTTGTTTATCTAGTTTCTGACTCTCTCTCCCCACTCAATCTATATTCACCCAACACCCTGAGCTTGGGAAACTTCTCATAAAAGTACACTAGTGATTACTCATCAAGTATTTAAGATGACGTTCAAGGACGTAGGGCGTGAGGAAATGCTCGCCGTGCTGTTTCGGACTGTCTGGCACAGAGCAGATATCCAGGCGGTAGATGGTGAAGGAACGAGTGGACAGATGAGTAAATGAGTGAACCGGGAGGCTGAGTGTGAAAACTAGGGTCAAATCGCTGTCTCAGACGGATCCAGGGAGACATTGATGAAAAGTATTCAAGGACGTATCAACCAAGTGTTGTTCACAGTGATGATGGGACTGTAGAATTGTTGTTGTGCTTTTCCTCTTTCTAGTTTTTGATGCTTCCATAATTTCTATAATAATAACGTGAGGTTTTAACAATGTTAAGAAAAATAAAAATACACTCTAAGAGAATTTTTAAACAATCTTTTACACTTTCCCTGATCTATGTCCCTACTTGCTAACAGGAAGTTATCTGCATTATTTGGAGCTTTACTGGTTCTCAAGAGGATGAAATGAGGGTCCCAAATCGTCCTGCAAGTGACATCATCTTTGAGTATATTCGTGTACTCTGTGATCTCTACCACCAGGGTAAGCAATGTCGGATCTGAAATTTAAAGCTTTAACATAAAAACGAATCTTCAGCAAATCAAGAATAAAGGGAACACGACTCCCATGAAACAAGTCATTTCCTTCAAAGAAGTGGTCTCTGAAAGGAAGTTGACACACAGTCAACACGGCGCCCTCCCTTCTCTATGTTTCTGTTGATTATCGTTGATGCGTTATAACCTTGCAGGCCTAGGCATAAGCTTCTGTTTATTCCCCTCTCTGTCTACGTATTCCTAAAATACATAAAATAAATTATATTATTACATTTCTTATTAACAAATGATCTCTTTTAAGGAATAGACTCGTGTGATTTTGGAGATGGGCCCGCAGTCAGCAAACCCAGGCAAGAGTTAATGCTGTGGTCCTGAGCCTGCAATCTGCAGGGCGGGCTGGCAACTCAGAGTTATTATGTAACAGTCTTGAGGCAATTTTTTCTTCTCCAGGAAACTTCAATTTTTATTCTTAAGGTCCTCAACTGATTGAATGAAGCCCACCCACATTATCAAGGATAATCTCTTTTACTTAAAGTCAACCGATTGTAAATGTCAATCCCATGTACAAAACACCTTCAGAGCAGCCTCTAGACTAATATTGGACCAAACAACTGGGCACCGTTACTCAAGCAAGTTGACGAAATTAATCATCACACATGCATTTTCGTTTCCCACTCTGCAAATATTTAGTCTGTTCTTCATTTGTTTCTCAGCTGGTTTTGCCCATATTTTATTGGGACAAGAACTGCGTCTTATTCACATCTATATCCTCAGGACAAAGGATAGAATTTTTCTCAGAACAAATGCATAGAATTTTGGTTGCTTGGATGAAAGGGAGGAAGAAAGGCAGGGAGGATGGATGGATGCATGGATGGTGAAAGGAAGGACGGAAGGCAGGAAGGATGGATAGATGGATGGTGGATGGGAGGACAAAAGGCAGGAAGGCTGGATGGATGAATAGATGGTGGATAGGAGGAAGGAAAGAAGGTGGGAAGGCGGGCTGGATGAATGGATGGTGAGGAAAGGAAGGAAGGAAGGAAGGAAGGAAGGAAGGAAGGAAGGAAGGAAGGAAGAGTGGATAGATGAATGGATGGAGATGGAGGAAGGAAAGAAGGTGGGAAGGCGGGCTGGCTGGATGAACGATGGAAAGAAGGAAGGAAGGCAGGAAGGAAGATGAGTAGCCCAAGGCCCTTGGACACTACTTCCGTCTACAGCGCTCTCTTCTTCGCTGAACCCTTACACTTTCTGTATCTGCACCACAACTCTTGGCTGCTAGTCTAATGCTGATTGTGTCTTCCAAGGAAAAATTTAAACTCAACGCCTAAAAGGCTGTATTCTACAAATCCTTTGTATCGATTCCACTAGTACCCTAGCAAAGTAATGGAAAAATAATGAAACCAATGACTATTTATGACATGATTCCAACATTTAGTTCTTTTGATAGTAAAACATGCAAGTATACGTGGCTACTGATCAAAAACTTCCACACCATCGGTGAACCTAATCTTTCCGTAACCGTGGCCGAGGTCTTACTGTTTTCCTGTGTAACAGCTGCAGAAACTATGACTCGTGGCAGGTGGATGGTTTTGCTTTGCGCCATCTATGGTGCTAGCGGCAGGTCGTGTTGCCTAGAACAAGACATCAATTAATCCTGGTTTAATTGTCAAATGTGGGAAAGACAAGACAAAGTAAAGCAGTGATTTTGTGGCTATTTACCCTCATTTTTTCTGATGTTTTTGATCCTTCCGCATCTTCCTCCACCCTGACTTCTGTCCCAGGATCCTCCCCAGGGTGGATTACATGAATGGCTCCATTGCCCTTTGGCTTTAGGTTGGGTGTAGGCATGGAAAATTGGAGGAGAGAGGAGACACGTGTAGAGAAGAAAATCTAGGGAGCCAAGGCCACAGGTCCACGTGGCAGGCCCCACCACGTGCCATTACGATCTCTCCAGTTCTCCTTGGGCTCTCACTGGGATTTGCACCAGTCCCCCCAGCAGCCACCCAGCATTATAAAGCCTCTCCTACGCTATAGGTTTTTCACTTTCTCAAACTTCACTTCCAGGGACCAAAATCTGCTCTGATGATCTGGGACTGCATAACAAATTTCCCCCCAACCTGGAGCCTTACAGAAAATAAACTGCTACCTTACACGATTTCCGTGGCTCGGCATTCAGCAGGGGCCAAGCTTGGTGCTCTGGGCTCAGCTTCGCTCTTGAAGCTACAATAGGATCTTGGCTCAGACCACACTCCGGAGGCTTGTGTGGGTTGTAAGATCCACTTCCAAGCAACTCACTCATGTAGCCCCAAGCTGTGCCGGCTCCGGGTGGGGGTCCTCAGTTCCCAGCATGGGAACCCTCAGGACACAGCAGCTGGCTTCCCCGGGGACACGATCCGGGGGCAGCACGCTGAAGGATGCCTTTGATGATCAAGTCTCGAGAGCCACGTGCCGCCGTTTCCACAGAATATTCCTGGGGACACAGCTCAGCCAGTCTAACAGAGGAGGGAAAACACAAGAGCATGGACACCAGGAGGCGAGGGGCCTCTGGGCCGCCTGGCAGGATGCCTGGCACTCGGGGCCGTGCCCACCGTCCTGGGGCAGGGCTGACCTGGTGATGGCGAGGCGAACAGCAGCTGGAAGTGTGATGTGCTGCAAGGATTCCCGGGGCAGGCATGGAGAGGCCACATGGGCGGCCCAAAGCCATGCCCCCTCCCTCCTGTGGCCCTCCTGCCTCCGGGCCCCCTTCACGCCGGGCCTCAGCTTCGCTCCCCCACCTCTGGAAGCTAGTACGAGGGTTCCTGGCCTCTGCTCACCAGAGTCAAACTTCAGGGGTGCAGGATTGTGATCCGCAGCAGACATGCCTGGGAGAAGCCGGGGTAAGGGGGCTCCCCCACTTTCATCAAACTAGGAAGGTGGCTTGGGCTAGAAGGGAAGAGAGGACGGGGAACCCTGTGGGCCCCAGGGCAGTTGAAACCCTCACGATGCCTTGGATGCCATAAGGCCCCGCAGACCTCCTGTCCTATGAGGGCCCCTGGATTTTAAGGTGCCAGGCCCCATGTGACCAGGGACAAGACTGGCTTCAGAGATGCTTCACCCATACAAAGGGCCCACCTGAGGTATTTGTTAAAGTGTGTTTGCATATTGTTAGGAAAATTAGTCCCTTGGAAGTTCCTCCAGGGTGCCAGGTTCATCCCAGCACCCAATAACTGCTTTGCCTGTAGACTCTCATAACACCCTGTTCTCCCGGCAGAAATAACACGGCTTCAAAAAGCCCAGGCGGAGTTATTAAGCTCATAAAGGCCCCGTGGCTGTGCCCTGTCACCACTGCCACCGTTCAGCCCCCGGGCCAGGGCCCTTGCGGTTACCGCCCCCGTCTGCGACAGCACTGACTGCCTTACTGGCGGACTCGGTGGGCCCCAGCTTGCGTGTACTTCCCTGTCTACACCCGTGGCTTTCCGAGGGCACGGGCTGTTTAGTTCTCTGTCTGCAGACGGGAGCGGTGACTCAACCAAAGAGATAACAGAATAAGCTGTGATTTCTCAGATGCCAGCAAACTATGGACCTGGCACCTTAGGACGCCGCCTTCTAAACTTGTCTCTGCGGGACACCCGGGGGGCTGAGCGGTGGGGCGTCTGCCTTGGGCTCAGGGTGCGACCCCGGGGTCCCAGGATCGAGTCCCACAACAGGGCCCCCGCAGGGAGCCTGCTTCTCCCTCTGCCTGTGTCTCTGCCTCTCTCTCTCCCTCTCATGAATAAATAAATAAATCTAGAAACGAAAGAAAGAAGAAAGAAAGAAAGAAAGAAAGAAAGAGAAAGAAAGAAGAAAGAAAGAAAGAAGAAAGAAAGAAAGAAAGAAAGAAAGAAAGAAAGAAAGAAAGAAAAAGAAAGAAAGAAAGAAGAAAGAAAGAAAGAAGAAAGAAAGAAAGAGAAAGAAAGAAAGAAAGAAAGAGAAGAAAGAAAGAAAGAAAGAGAAGAAAGAAAGAGAAGAAAGAAAGAAAGAAAGAAAAAAAGAAAGAAAGAGAAAGAATGAAAGAAAGAAAGAGAAGAAAGAAAGAAAGAAAGAAAGAAAGAAAGAAAGAAAGAAAGAAAGATCGTCTCTGGGATCTCTCCCTTCTCACCTCTTCCTCTGCGCACTTCAGGCTGCAGCCAGGTCCCCCCAACAGCACCCCCACAGCCAGGTCCCCCCACCCCCCTCTCACTGAAGGACAGGCTTTCACGTTCCGAATCAGAGCCCGGTCTCAGGGCAGGCTCGGGGCTCGGTGGCCTCCTGCTGGCAAAAGCAGGTGATCTGCTCCCTGGGTGACACCAGGGCTACACCGGGTGCCACGCTCGTCCTGCCACTTAGATGCCGGCCGCCTCCAGCAAGGTATCTGCCCTCCTGACCCCGCTGTTTAGTCCGTAAAGCAAAGATCACCGTGGCAATTCCAGCCGGTGCCCAAGCACCTGGCAAAGGCCACCCGAAGGCAGGCTCAGGCGCAGGGACCCGAGATTCCAGGCTGCGGCGGCGCCGGCCAGGCAGGTGCGTGGGCTCAGGGCTGGCTGGTGCACGGGGGAGCAGGCCCGGACCTTGCCTCCACACTCCCTTCTCCCAGAGGAGCTCCCCGCGGCTAAGGAGCACCTTCAGGGGACCGCAGCACGTTGTGCCACACAGCTCTGTTCACATCCAAGTCTCAGATCGCATATGAAAGCAGGGAAACTGAGGCACGGTCTCAACTCTACAGCTCCAGAGGTTGAAAACTTTGGCCAGATTCAGGACTAGACCCGCCCCCCCCACCTCCACCCCGATTTCCTCAAGCTGCTCCAGCAAAGCTACACTTTGTTAGCGAACACCCCATGAATTCACCAATTCAGTTTTACGCAGCTATGCAAACAGTGAGCTTAATTCTGTTTTCTTTACGAATGGGGCAAAGAGCCTCCAAAGGTGGTAAATCAAGTTCAATTATTTTCATTACCAAGTCCTTTTCCCCATGAAACTCCAAGTCAGCATTTGAAATGACCAGCCTCTTAAAAATAATTAAAAGCAGACATCTGGAAAACACTGGTTACTGAGGCATCCACAGCCTCGGCAACGTCCTCTATGGATAACCAGGTCTTAGTCTGAAAAAAGGAGTATTTTCCATTTTGTTTTAAACAGAAGCTTATTGCCCATGCACATGAAACACAAATGTCCAACAAAAAATTCACTTTTTTTTAAATTTCAGCAAGTTAATGTCAACACATGTTATTAATTTTTGCTACCAAGCCAGTCTTGGTGGGGAGTCTGGAAGCATGGCCAACCAGAGTTTAATGAGCTGGTGGTTGTTCAACAGCACACATATCACAAGGAGGCCAGATGGACCATTCAATTATATCCTCCACATGCTTTTTTGGAATGTGGAAAGGCCACCCCCCACATCTCTGGCACACCTCGTGATCTCTGTGAAATCCTCTCGCTCTAGATCCTCTCGATGCATCTCCGTGGATTCTCCAAGACCAACACCAGCCCTGCTTGCAGTCTTGGGCTTTAGCCCCTGTCCGCTGAAGCGTCTCTGTCACTCCCTCCGTTTTTGCTCACAGAACAACATCCTCAGCAGCACACATATTTTATCTCCTGTAGCTTATTTTCTTCCAGTCCTTTCACTGACAGGAAAACAATCCACTGCTTGTTAAGTACATTTCTACGAGGTGGACAAGCCTAGTGTTTAGTGTTTTGTCTGAAGTGCAAAATCCATTGTATTCTGTAAATTATTTTAAGATTTTATGTATTTATTAATGAGAGACAGAGAGAGAGAGGCAGAGACACAGGCAGTGGGAGAAGCAGGCTTCACGCAGAGAGCCCGATGCAGGACTCGATCCCAGGGCCCCGGGATCACACCCTGGGCTGAAGGCAGCCGTTCAACCACAGAGCTACCCAGGTGCCTCTACTCTGTAAGTTTTGAAGAAACCTGCGTTTTCTGAGATCAAAGTCGTCAGTGACTTTTTAACCATTTTCCTTTTAAAACAGAAGAAATAGGGATCCCTGGGTGGCGCAGCGGTTTAGCACCTGCCTTTGGCCCAGGGCGCGACCCTGGAGACCCGGGATTGAATCCCACGTTGGGCTCCTGGTGCATGGAGCCTGCTTCTCCCTCTGCCTGTGTCTCTGCCTCTCTGTGTGTGTGTGTGACTATCATAAATAAATAAAAATTAAAAAATAAATAAATAAAAATAAATAAATAAAATAAAATAAAACAGAAGAAATATGCACACCTCTGGGCATAGACAAGTTTCCCTTAAATGACAGAATGATTCCAGGACCCAGCAAGTCATCACAATGATAATGAAATAAATAAACAAAAGAGCAAACCAACTGGCGTGGGACGCCGTGTAAGGGCACGTGGCATTAATTTCATTCATTCAACGACTAGTTGCTTGCTGAGTGTCCACCATGTGTGACAGGACTCGGTATCTCTGGTGGTCACACAAGAAGGACAAACGATGATTCTTCGGTGATGATCTCTGGTTTCTAAGAACAACAATCCACAAGCAAGTAGGCCATACACAGGGGTGAGAGTGAAAGGTGGTCCGTAGTATGTCCTGTAGATCTCGCTTTGTGCTGTGATCTACCCTGGAGCCCCCCAAAGCACCTGTTCTTTTTATCATTGTACTTTTGCATTGTATTACGGTTGTGTATTTTCTTTCTTCCTGTTTAGACAGGGAGCTTTTAAAGTCGTGTGCCTTGGCTTATTCATCTTTACACCTATATTGCCTCAACAAAGTGGCTGGTTCAAATGTGTAAATTTACACACTGTGTAGAAAAAAGGAACAAACTCATGGACTCCTGGTGATTCCATCTAAAACCAATGACATCCACAAGATCATGAGAAGTGGTCATTAGCTAGATCGATTGAGTGAAAGAGGGAAACACAGTGTGTATCGCAAATAACTTTCCCAAGGTACTCCATGCCACCTTCGGGCGCTCTTCCTACACATCATGAGTTTAACTGGAAATATAGGTTATATAAGACCAAGGTAGAGAAGACCAGGTCCGAAGCACTGGAAAGAAATCCCAAGCTTGAGTCAGAACAGAAGCACATGTTCGCCGATGCACACTGCCTGGAACGGTGGCCCAAAGGGAAACGAAGGAATAAGGAGGGTGAATCTTCAGAGTAAACGAGTCAGAGTGTAAGGGGTGTGTAAGGAATAGGATGGAGAAGTGACCAAAGGCAAGATCCCGTTTCTTGAGGTGTGCTTTCACTTTTAAGTGAAGATTCAAGGTAAGTCATGATAGTTCCCTTGTATTCACAGTTTTCACAAATACATGAAAATATGTTGCAAATACATAACCTTATCAAGTAACATAAGCCAAACACAGACAAAATTTCTAGATAAGTTAGGCCATGCTCAAGAATCCCTAAAGTTTTTGAGTATAACCTCATCGAGGAGGAGTAAAGGGTCTTGCTGATAATAAGAGGACGATCATAATGAAGGGGTATCTGTATTCAGCCCCTACTCTTTGTCAAACACTGTCCTAAAACCTACACATGTTAACTCATCCCATCCTCAAAGCTCTGCAAGACATTTAAAAATGCATTAAAATCTTCACTTTGTACATGGAGATTTACACATAGAGAGTGTATAAATCTTGCGCAAGGTCATTAGAGTTAAGAAGACGTAGAGTTTAGGTTTAAACCCAGGCATTTTGACTTTGGAATAATACACACTACATGCCGTGATTTTAGAGACATGTGTTACTGAATACCGGGTGGGACTTTTTACTTATTATTTGGAAAAATAAATAGAAAAGAAAATTCATTCCCATACTTTCAATTTAACATTTAGAATTCAGGTCAAATATTGGTTAATTGTAGAAGCATATAAACCAGTTTGAAAACAAGGGGCTGTAATGTTTAACCTTTTCAACATTTTACACAACTTATTTATCTCTCAAATGAATACTTTATCCTAAATTTTTTAAATTAATTTTTAATATCAGGTTGCCACTAGGTCTCCAAATAGTGAGAAACATGGATGTTGCCTATTTCTGCATGCTGGAAATTTTCTTCAGCAGGTCTGTGAGCATGGGTCAGCCGAGCTGACGATGGAGTGTGCTTGCTTCCCACACAAGTCAGCTCACTCACACAAAAAGCAACCATGTTCCTTGACCTTAAAATTTGCCCTGGCTCTAGCCAACTATATCACAAATGTTTTTCATTTATCATCTTTAAAAAGAAGAAAAAAGGTAAAGATAGTGCGTAATTTAGTTAACCCATTGCCACAGTTGCGATCACAATCCAAAAAATACATTCTATATATCGCCTGTGAATTCATTAGGTAGAGTAAATTGAAATAAATTAAAAATATGATTTTATAATATATATAATCTAAACATAATGCCTATTGACCAGTTACCAAAACTATGCAAGAAACCAGAGCTGGAAAACAGAGAGCAGTGGTGCCTGTTAATGTAGTGTGATCTCCTGAATCATATTATTGAGAATAAAAACCTTTTTAAGTAATTTTTATTGCCTTTATTACACTGGAAATAAAATATCAAAGACTGGTTTCATTTTCCCACATGCAAAAAATGCATTAATAAGTTTAACATTATTCTGAACATAAGTGCTACCAATGAAAAAATATATCATTACAGCAAATTGTTAAGAAATTGAGCCTTGAGTGCATTTTTCATTCAGACGATTTGGGGATGGGGGGAAATGTAAAAAGCGTTGTTTGTGTTTTGCTCCTCTAGCTGAGATTTGTTAACCAACATTGCTTTGCTTTAATTTCCTAAAGTAAACCCATCGCTTGCCTAGCAAACAAAAGCCTGCCAGCATCTTGTTGTCTCCAACCGTCTTTTATTGCTTTTTTTGAAACAATTATTTGTTTGAAAGAAACAACTTGGGCTAGAAGGGACATTCATTCCCAAATTCTAAGTGGATCAATTCAAGCAAACTTGGAAAAAGAAAGGTGTGTTCTGATCTGATGCTCATGGGTGAGGGCCTGTCTACAGCACAAAGGGCTCCGTTATTTCTGTATCAGAGTCAACAGTACAAACGATGACAAAAGAAGAGCCACAGACATGACTGACGAGCGAAGCATTAGCCACCAGGTAGCCGCAGAGCACAGGACACAAGGCTGTCAAAGAACGTGGCACCCACATCAGCTATTCACTTTCTCAGTGGAGCTCGTGCTTTGGGGAGTCCTTGGCAACAAATTTCTGATGAAGACAAGAGCTACAGTTTTGGTAAAATATAAAGTGAGTGGAGCCATGAGAGAATCAGCTCATAATTCTAGTGCGTACAGAACTCAGCAGGGACTTCAGAAATCACGGAGTTGGAATCCCTGTTTGCCCATAGACTGTCCGGCAAAATTTGTTTAAATGTGGTTCCATATTCACATTCTGATTTTCATATTGTAAATTTTGTAGATGCATGCACACGTGGGTCTGTTAGACTGCGAATAGGAAATAAATATGTTAACTATTACGTAAAATAGACAGGTGAGAGTGAATGATAGATACAGTAGTGCATAATACGTGTGTATGGAAATTAGAATGTGCATCTGAACTCCGTATATATTTTATATTCTATATATTGACTCACATGTGAGAGAGAGAGAGAGAATGATCTCACCATCACTTTGGGGTGACACGACGGTATATAATTACATATGGCCCGTAACTCTCTGACAGATGAATCGATACATAGGAGACAATCACATACAGTTTAGAATATTCTAATCTAAGAAGTGTTCAGCTCTCCTTTTCCCATTTTAATACATCAACATCTTTCTTCCTAAAAAGCGAAGAGCCGAAGAGCTCATCTTTGTCATGCTGTATCCTTCTCTGAAAAAGGAAAAAGGTGTAATGAAATCTTTTATTTTTCTGGCACGATTCTCCATGCACGCTTACAGCAAAGGATGTGCACATATTAACCAACCCTCGGTTCAGATTTTGCAATTCAAAGAGTAACAGTGTGAATTTGAGACCTAGGCTGGGGAGGCCAAGTCACTGGGGCTCCCAGGATCGGAGTAATTGGCCCAGGGTCACGCCAGGTAGAAAAGGCACACAGCTACACAGCTTCAGAGACAGGATTGGCCCTCGTGCTCCCCTCTGAGCTGGGAAACCACAAGTGGGCTCATCCACTGAGCTTGACCACAGCACCAGTCCGGCCTCTGTGACTCACGGTGGCCCGTGCGCCTCTGCTGTCCTCTCTGCTTGACAAGTGCTCCCTACCCCGTACCTGCAGCAGCTGAGGAAGCTCTGGTGATGGGTCCAGCAGGAGGCAGGCCTATGCCTGGGAAGAACGAGAAAGCAGAATGGGGTGGGGGGGACCCTGGGGAGAGAGTAGCAGAAGACACTGCATGCTTCCAGGACTGCCACGAGATGGAACGACAAGGTAGAAATGTTTGTTTGCAGCACACTTCCTTGTACGCAGCAGGCGACTAACCCATATTAATTTTCTTCCCTTTCTGCATGAAGTTTCCTATAAGGTACTTCTTGTCTACAAAATGATAGTGGCTGCCTATCTCTGGAATTCCATCCTGGATTAGCATTGACAAATTGACAAGCAAAAAAAGAAAAGAAAAGAAGAGAAAAAAGAAAAAAGAAAAGAAAGGAAAGGAAAGGAAAAGAAAGAAAAGAAAAGAAAAGAAAAGAAAAGAAAAGAAAAGAAAAGAAAAGAAAAGAAAAGAAAAGAAAAGAAAAGAAAAGAAAAGAAAAAAAAGAAAAGAAAAGAAAAGAAAAGAAAAAGAAAAAAGAAAAAATATCCATCCTTCTTCTCTGTACAAAAATCAAAATTAGTGGGGCAGGGACGCTGCCCCTTTCTTTGATGGGTCATGAGAGAATCAAAGAGCTTTCAGGAAGCAGCTGGGATCCAGGTTAGGTTCAAAGATTTCCAGCAGCACATTTTGGTGATTAAGAAAAGCAAATGCTTCATTTCTGACTGGCTTTGTCTGGACGCCTGACACTTCCGACTGGCTCCCGAGATGTTTAATCCTCTCTTCTTTCCTTCCCCAGCAAAAACATTCACACATTTCCCTGATAATGTGGCATATTAAGAGGATATGGATTTTCATTTCTTTGGCTTCTGTAAGCCTCTGGCTATATTTTTCTTGGTAAAAAACTGTCTCCTGAGGGACATGGGGCTGGGGGTGCTTGTATAAATAAGCACCTTGGAAAACCAAAGTACCGGGGAGACCGGCTTGAGGATGCGCTGAGCTTTCTGGGGAGAAAAGTGATAAAGAAGACTCTGGAATAATAGAGTAAAAGTGATTTCCTTTTCCTTAGATGTTTTTTCCTAAGATTTTACATTGAAAAATGTAAAATAGATCAGAAGTAAGAAGGAAAATGACCACTCTATATTTATACATTAAGCACATATAAAAAATGGTTTACATTTAGGCAAATGTACATATTTGTACATGTATAGTTTTTCCCAAACCATTTAAAATAAGCAGCAGACATCAGGATCCCTCATTCCTATAAAATTTGTTGTGTTCCTCCTAAGAACAAGGACATCCTCTCACATAAACACATGACACTTCAAATCTAGCAAGAGTAACAACAACAATAACGGAATTTGGTAACCATAAATATCCAACCTATGTATATATTTCCCTAATTTTGACAGAAATGCCTTCTATACCTCTTAGTTTTTTTCTTATTCTTTTTCTTTTGCGTGGAAATGCAATTAATGCCTATGCACTGGATTCCATCGCTATGCCTCTTTCATCTCTTTTATGGACTAGACCTCTCCTTTGCATTTGTTTGATTGATTTGAATCACATTGTATGTAAATGTGGTCCACAACCTTGCAGAATGCCCCAACCCTCTGTGCTCCCTGTTTCCTCCTGGTGTCATTCGACTTGTTCTTCAATCTCCTGTGGTCTCTCTGAGCTGGAAGTTAGGAGGTCAATCGCACACTATGGCCAAGGGCCCATCTGGTCTCCAGCCTGTTTTTGTGAATAAAGTTTTATTGAAACACATATTGCCTAGGACTGCTTTTGTGTTGACAGAATTGAGGAGTCGTAAGAAAGGGCATAAGGCCCACAGATCTCTCTTTTCTGCCTCCTTTGCAGAGAAAATTTGCCAGACCTGGTCCAGAAGTCCAGTAGATGCACAGTTAACAGGTTGGCTTGCATCTCTCGTGCTGACATGGGGCACCTGCTCCTACAGCAGATCCGGAGCCGTGTGTCCTGCTGCCTCCTCCGGACCAACCATGCTCAGCTCTGCCATCAACTCTGCACGGGAGGACAGCATGTTTCTTTTCAGTGTCTAAGGAATATGTGAGGAAATGCTTCGACACTGAGTCATCCTTCCCCCAAATTTTGCAGATTTTCACTGATGATTTTTTTTTTTTTTGCCTGAATCTATTGTTTCTCATTAATCAGGACTTTTATGGGTTTTAGATGGCATTCTGGTAGAAACCAAGTGTTGCTTGTTTGCTTTCTCTTAGTTCTGCTTTTCATTTTTGAGTTTCTCAGCAAATTCCTGGCTTCTTACTTGTTCATGGGAAAAGCCTACCATTAACTATTTTTAATGTTCGAATTGTCACACTGAGTTTGCAGTGGAAGCTTCTTACAAATGGTTTTTGCATCCCTTTGACATGACCCTTTCAATAGTTGCTACTCTTGGGCTCACTGGCATGTAAAGGGTGTCTCAAAAGGACTTTGTGTTCTCTGCCCTGCAGCCAGAATCTGTCATTTCTCTGAGGAGGCTAGTGCCTGTTTGTGAGGAATGAGATTTAGAATCTAAGATCCGGGCACTTGTTCCCTGCTGCGGAGGGGTCACTGCTTACAGGCCTGCAGAGAAGCTACGGCTGAAAAACAAAACACCCTTATGAACTGGTGCTGTTCTTCCCACTGCAAATTTCATGTCAGGGAGTATTCCCCACATACCTGCACCTGTTGTCTCTTACATTAAAAAAATCACAGTTCCTAAAATGTTGATATATGTGTAAGTATGCATCTATAATTATACTATAATTATATTTTTACATTATATATAATATGATTTACATGAAGTTATATATAATTATATATTATATATAAATATACATAATTATAATATACTTTAAATTATTACATATTTATAATTATATTATTATATGTTACTTACAATTATTATTATATATAGGTATATACGATTTTGACATTTCTAAGGCAGTATTACTTCTAATAAAAAACTGTATGACATTACATAGTTCTTCTTGAGAACATATCCCCAGGATGTGCAGCCTGGGCACTGTGTCACAATTTATTTGACAGTGTTTTCATTACGTAATTATAAACATAGTTTCAATTTTAGGCTTTTTCTCTTTCTGATTGAATTTTTCTGACACATAAGGCATTTTTGGCGTTATCCTGGCCTCTTGGTGAAGCCGTCCACGGACGGGCTCAGAGCTCGGACTCCTACAGCAGGGGGATGGGAAGGTGCAGGGGGGACCTGTGGGGCCAACGGCAGAGCCTGGGGAGATGCTGCAGGACACTCGCAGGGGGACGAAGCGCATCCCCAGAGCCCCCTTCTCCGGCCTGGGCTGCCGAGCTCCAGGCTGGGGTGTGCCGAGGACAGTGTTCCCAGGGCCACGATCCGTCCTCCCCGTCTAGGGACGGAGGGAGGTTGGAAGCGAGCCACCCCACCCTAGGAGCAAGCCCAGATCCTTGTGCACGCCCTCAGTGGGCGGCTTCCTCTCCTTCCCACCGCCCTGCTGGTGACAGCCACCTGTCAGCCACCTGTCTGTCAGAGACAGGCCGTGGGTCCAGTTTCTCCCAGCACCCTTGCTGTGCTTCAGAATCCGTGTCTCCACCTGGGGACCCCAGTTTTTTGAAAGGTTCAAAAGAAGCATGAGGATTCTGTAACTGTTCTGGGTTTTCCTGATTGTGAAGAGGTGATGTTCTTCTGGGCCTTTTTGCTCCCTAAAGGACGAAGAGTGTCAGGAGCTCAACAGCTGGGGAATGCAAAGTGTCCGCACGGAAGGTGACGTAGAACAGTCATGTGCTGGTGGGAACTGATCTGCAGAGCCTTTCTGATGAGCAACCTCGCAGCACATGGCCGAGTTTGGGGGGGAGCCCGGCCCAGTCCTGCCCTAGACTCCTCACCCACAGACATTACACTAGGGTCTCAAACAGATCTAGAATGGACCTTCCCACCCCAGTTCATCACACTCTTGTTTGTGCTGGTGAGGAACTGGCTGGTCTCAGCATCTCTCACTGGGGGACTGGGTAGGTGACACAAAGGGGGTACACACCACACAGTCATACACACCAGCTCAAAAAAACAGGCCAGACTTGGGGTTCCTGGGTGACTCCCTAGGTGAAGAGTCTGTCTTGGGCTCAGGTCATGATTTCAGGATCATGGGATTGAACCCACCTCAGGCTCCCTGCTCAGTAGGGAGTCTGCTTCTCCCTCTGCCCTTCCCTCTGTGCACACTCTCTCTCTGTCTCACTCAAATAAATAAATAAAATATTTTAAAAAAAGAAAGAAAGAGAAAGAAAGAAGAAAGAAAGAAGAAGAAAGAAAGAAAGAAGAAAGAAAGAAAGAAAGAAAGAAAGAAAGAAAGAAAGAAAAAAGAAAGAAAGAAAGAAGAAAGAAAGAAAGAAAGAAAGAAAGAAAGAAAGAAAGAAAGAAAGAAAAAACAAGCCAGACGTTCTCCCAGTAATGTGAGTGGATCTTACCACGTTACTGCTGGTTTCTGTAGTGCAATGACATTTGCATAAATTAAAAATAATGCATATAAACCAATAATGCAGACTTTGCAAGAATAGATATGAACAAAGCGATACACGTTACCATATTAGAAAGACTGCCTATGGGAGCCCAGGAAATGGGATTGCGGAGTGAGAACACAAAGAAACAAATAGTAATAACCCATAAAAATGATAGTCAGCAACGACTATATACTGGATACAGTGCTTTGCACAAATTAACTTTTTTAATCCTCAGAACAGCACTAAGAGAATGGAGTTATTATTACCTTCATTTTACAAAGGAGAATATGGACGCACAGAGACAAGAAATAAATAGCCCCCGATATCACAAACAGCGAGGTAGGAAATAAAACAAGTAGATCAATAATGATAAAGGATCATGAGCTGAGGAGAATGATTAACTCGACCCTCTGTGCCTGAAGTTTACTAATAGTTGTATTATGATAATAATAAAATCAACAGTGGCCACGGCCAATAATAGGCACGCACTGGTTTTCTTATAGTGTTTGCTGTGATTAGTTTCATATAAGCACAATCTAAGCCTCTATAAAAGAGAGAGAGACTCCAAATTACTTTGACATAAACTACATAGCTTAGTTTGCTCCGTTTTTAGATCTTATTGAATATTCCAACTTAACTCCCATTATGTTATGTTTTGTTTTTTCATTTTGCATCTCAGCCAGCAGGAACGCAGAAAAGACCAAGGGAATTGGTATTCACTTCTTTTAAGACATAATTCCGATGTTGTATATATGGTTCCATTTACCAGTAGTTGAAGGACCAGACCCAGTCACAGATTGGAAAGTGGAAGTCTCCAGCCGGGTAGCCAGTTCCGGGTACAACTCGGAGTGCCAGGGGAAGGAGTAAAGTGGGAGAGACGTTGGCAAATAATTTTCATCCCTTACTTTCCTTCATTCGGAAAAATGTATCACCTACGTACATTTATCTTCCACTTTCTCATCAAATATTTTAGATTGCTTAGCAATCAATCAAAGATAATCATTGTCTGGTTTCTCTCATACGTGGATTTTAAGAAACAGCACAGAGAATCAAAGGGAAAACTGAATGGGAAGTCATCAGAGAGGGAGATGAGCCACGAGAGACTCCTGACTCTAGGAAACAAAGTGAGGGTCCCTGGAGGGGAGGTGGGTGGGAGGATGGGGTCACCGGGGGACGGGCAGGAAAGAGGGCACGTGATGGGATGAGCAACTGATAAAATATTGAACACTGCATCTGCAATTAAGAATGTACTATATGTTAACTAAGTAAATTTAAATTAAAAAAATAAAAATGAAAGGGGCACCTGGGTCGCTCAGGGGTTGAGCATCTGCCTTTAGCTCAGGTTGTGATCCCAGGGTCCTGGGATCAAGTTCCGCATTGGGCTCCCCACAGGGAGCCTGCTTCTCCCTCTGCCTGTGTCTCTGCCTCTCTCTCTCTCTATGTCTTCCATGAATAAATAAATAAATTTTTTTTAAAATTTTTATTTATTTATGATAGTCACACAGAGAGAGAGAGAGAGGCAGAGACACAGGCAGAGGGAGAAGCAGGCTCCATGCACCGGGAGCCCGACGTGGGATTCGATCCCGGGTCTCCAGGATCGCGCCCTGGGCCAAAGACAGGCGCTAAACCGCTGCGCCACCCAGGGTTCCCAATAAATAAAATTTTTAAAAATAAATAAATAAAATAAATAAATAAAAAGTAAATAAATAAGAGAAAAAAATAAAATTATGGAAATGTAAATGACTTCAGGCTAACCTGAAAAGTTATAGATACTATTTATGTTACAAGAAGTCAAAAATGTTCTTCTCTCCCCTCCCAGGTGATGTTTACCGAATTCCCCCTTTGCATGAACCCTGGAGCCCATCGCCCATCAACCGCAGAGCTGCTCGCTGAGTGCAGTGCAGACGGCAGCGTCACACCAACAGAGGGCTGCACGCATAAATAACCTCCATGACCCACAGTCGCTCATGCTTCAGTTTTTTTTTATTCTGTAAAATGTGAGGCAAAGTGGAGGGTTGGAGGAGGAGGCCACTTTCTCAAGCCATGGAGCTACTACCGTGAAGAGCTTGGTCCTAGCATTGCTACCACACCCTTAGTTGATGCCAGGCTCTCTAAGCGTGAGCTGCTTTTGGTTTGAACACTTGCTGTACCAAACAGCACAAGTTAAATTACATGGCAAAGAACCAACTCACATCATGGTGGGTTCAAACAACACATCCACTTTGATTCCCTGGGGTTCTTCCTTGCATTATTCTTATTAAGGACCTGAGCTGGTGCAGTAGCCAGTCTTTGCAGACTTGCTGCTTGCTGTGGCACTGGGAGGAGTCTTCAAATGGGCCCAGTAGTGAACGTGGCACTGCCATTCACATTTTATTGGCCAAAGGAAAGCACAAGGAAATTGCCGTCTTCATCTGTTCCTAGAAGACAGGGATTTGGAAATAGTTAATAAACAGCACTAAGGAATGTCACGATTGCACCTGCTGACTAGAAATTTCTCTTAAAAAACCTTCTCAAACTGAAGCAATCTGTGTCTCTCAAACACATTTATAAATAATATTCTGTATGAAACACAAAGAAAATATTTGTTTAAGCATTTTGTTCCTAATCCTTTTGCTTGCATTTGCCACAATTCATCTTGTTCATTGTCCAGCAACGAAGCCACTCACTGTTGGCAGATTGACCGAAAGATCCTATTTTAGGGCCCCCCTTTACGGGAGGTGGTGGTTTGTGTCCTCAGGAAACGTATAAAATTTATGATAGGCACTTTGTGATTCAATAAAAAAGAAAAGATAATCTAATCATAGGCAATATATTATTTCTCTTTTTAAAAAATTATGTGAAATCTGGACAGATCCTAGCTGTCAGCAGAACATAACCCCCCCCCCCCCCCCCCCCCGTCATCCAAACCAGTTCTTATCCTGTGAACTAGTCATGACCTGCGGACAGGAGCTTACTCCTTCACAAGGGAAGGCTGCGATGGTGGACTGGGAACCTGGAGTGGTTTTGATGATCATCCTGGCTCTAAATTAATCTCTGCTCTTGCTTGCCTTGACCTCTACACAGAAAGGCTACTGCGTTATTTGGCATCACCCCGGCTACCGTGATAGGTGTCGGGTGGCTGGTGTCCGCCCCCGGGAGCACTGGCAGCACATGCCCAGGCTGGAGGGAGCTTCGAGATTTCTCCTTCTTACTCCTTCCTGGCTGTAGCGCTGTAGTGCCAGCAATGGTAGTGTTCACCGGCACTGCAGCTTGCCAGGAGGCACCTCCTCTTCAGAATATCTGTGTGCTTTTTTTTTTTTTTTTTTTTTTTTTGTCCCCAGGGGATGGTTGCCTGCAGTAGCTCATCTCTGGGTTCTCTTGCTCCTTTGTTTATGTCCATAGCCCTATCTGGTCCCTGAACCCTGGTTCGCTTATTGAGTGACCCCAGGGAATCCGATTCCTTCCAGGACCCTGATGGATGCTTCTGTGTAAATCCAGTGGTCATTATCTTGTGCATTTGTGTATCCGTTCTCTGATACGTGGGTGAAATCAGGAACACGGTCACCCACCGATCAAACCACTTCAGCTTTAAGCAGAAAAAATATGAGCTCTGAAAATGTAAAAAAGTATCACCAAATCCTACTCTCTTTCTCAACTTCTGGAAACCAAGTCCTCCAAATTTATATCTCACAATGGTTTCCCAAGACTTCCCATTCCGTGAAGGTCTATTATTTTTTAATAAATTAGACGTTGTGCAAGGAGATATTATATCACATTTGCTATTCCAATTAGCTTGTTAGTGGCCAAGTAACCTTGGATTTCCGTCAGTGATCATCTATTGTGTGCAGTCTCCCATCCAAGAACTAAATGGTCTGTTGACTTTAATAAAGTGTGGGGTGAGCTGATTTTTAGTTGAAGTGATATACTCTGCCAAGTATTACGTTTTTGTCCTAAGCTTCAAACCCATGCTTCCCTATCTTGGGATTTGGGGTTAGGCTCAGACAACCACTTCTTTGCTTGGGTGTTGAGCTCCATCCTTGGTGCAGCCAACAGTGAGCACCAGAAGGAGATGGTGTGGTGCAGGGAAGGGTAAAGGATGGCTCCCGCCCATTACTGCACCCTCTGAAGATAAACCAACAATGCAGAGGTCAAGGTTGCAGCTCTGCAATCCCTCTGAGCTCCAGAGGTTCTTACATCAAGTGCACAGCTCTTTCTAACAGAGCTCTGCTCTAGCCACGCAGGCCAGCCCCCTACCCCTCTGCAAGCATCTATGTTTTAAAAATTATAATCTCTTTCCTTTGTTCCTTGACCTCTAAGGGTAGCAGCTGCTTTCTACAATTGCTACTTTGTAGTGTCTTTTTGCTATTCCAATTATGAAATATCAGGTTAACAATTCTGTACACCAAATGCTTCTGTTTAAATAACTGGTGTGTTGTCTCTCTCTCGACTGGTCTCTGACTGATTGATATGTATGCCAAATGCATAAAATTTAGGCAATTTCTTTTAAAAATTGTATATCAATGTACCATCCAAGAACAGCTCTTATTACCATTTTCACCTCTTTCTGTCAGCATTTTCTATGGGTAAATATTATTTGAGACTGGCATTTGTTGTTAGGACTACATAAATAAAACTAAGTAACCATTTTTTGGTTATATCATAAAATCTTGGATAGGTAGTCACCAAAATAGAGAGGTATACACAGGATATTTATTAATGTATTTGATCATGTGCTTTATTCAAAATTTCAGTGGGAGACCCTATAGGGCAACTCACAGGTACAGGCGATTGTGCTCCAGGACAACCAATTCCGAGGGTTCTTGGAGATTTGGTGAGATGCTAGTCAAGGATGCCATGTGGGGAACAGGGGAGCGAACAGGGCTAAAAACAAAAGCTCCCAGGGCAGATAAATACTCTGAGTTCCAGGCTATTTTTGGTTGCCATCAAGATGCTTCTCACTTGATTCCTTCTACATAGTATTTTCTGGCTGGAGCACCAGGCAGGACTGCAATTACTGAATGATGTTTCATGACCTGACAGGCACTGCCAGAGATGCCGGCAAGATGTGTGTGCAATGCTCAGACTTGTAGAAGCTGTTCTCCTAACACCACAAGTGTCACCTGGGGCCTCTGAGGGGGAGAGAGCCAGACAGGATTAGATGAGTGAGGCAGCCCTCTCTGAAGGACTCAGGGGCAGGGAGCAGGAGGGGGTGGGGACGCCTTCGTGTTGGGATGCGGGAGAAAGGAAGGTGCACCAGGAGAAAGGAAGGAGCACCTCGGACCCCTCAGATCCAGGCCAGGGTGGTGGGAGTGTTTGAGTAAGTAAAATTTTAAAAGTCAGGAAACACATCCCCCCTAGCATGGGATCCACACCCCATAAGTACTGATGAGAGTCTAAATGAGCAGCGAACAAGCCACCAAATTAGATCTTTTAAGGAAAATAATATATTTTCTAGCTATCAGCACATATTTGTTGTGAAAAATTAGATCATGTATAATGTGGAAAGAAGAAACAGAAAGTAGCAAACCAACCGTTGTTAACATTTTGGTGTGTTGCATGGAGAGCTCTGGCACGGATCCCTCTTTACTTTTTCACACAGGTACAAACACATCACTTGTCTGTGTTCCTCTCACTTCAGAGTCTCTGTTGCTGTGTCTGTCCTGGATTCATAATTCAGCACATTCTCTCATTCACGCTCTGGCAACATAAACTCTTCACGGCCAAGGATCGGTGGTGAGCTACATACAACTTCTGCGGATTGCGCTGGGGAGATGAATGTGATTGTTTATATCACACATCCCACAATAAAAAGCATAAAAATCTCCATTACAATTTACTTTCTCCCTCAAGTACAATGTCAACCTTGATCATGGAGCTACCTACATTTCCTCCCCCTTCCCTTCCCTCACCAATATCTGACCTCTTCTTCCCAGATATCGCTCAGATGTCTCACCATTCTGTTGTGCACAATTTGGTTGGTTCTTCCTTAGCTGACACCCCATAACTGACATGTCCAAACCTGTCTTGATAAACTAAACATCTATATGTTCATGATCTCTGCCCTCTTTTGAAGACAAGCACCTGCTATGTGAGTATAGCCCTGGTGGTCCCACACCTCTCTACACCATTTTTTCTCAAATATACATGAAGCTGTCCCCCAGGCAACGATCGATAGATAAAATCTCCTCATCTTATTATAAAAATCCACTTTTGTATTATAATGCACATAATATTTTCACTCCCCGTTTCACATAAAATATGCTGTTGAGTATTATTATAGATCAGTAATGAGTGATGACAGCTGATATCTCTCTTTGTGGAAATACTATATAATTCCTTTAATGCATCTACTTGGAAAGGGCATGATACTGATGTACACGCACACACACAGCTGACCCTTGTACAATAGGGTGAGAGGCACCAATGCTCCCCACAGTCAAACATCCGTGTATAACATTTGACCTCCACAGACACTGACTACTCGCAGCCTACTGTTGACTGGAAGCCTTACTGACAACATAATCAATAACACATACTTTCGTATGGCATATACATCATATACTGTATTCTTACAATAACATCTAGTAATCATATATATATAATTATCTTAAAAATCTGTAAGGAATTGCTTTAATACATTGGTGTATTGTGTTTTAGTAGAATGCTGTATTTGCAAACTTAGTTTTTTCATTAGACTAAATGCTTAGATTTGGAATTTCTAGACATAGTTCCTTAATTTATACCCACACCAACAGAATGAAAGTGAACTGTATCTCTTTTAACTCTCAAATCAAGGTGGCAGTCTTTATAATTTAACCTCCCACATAAATATTAAAATGTTATTTTCAGGGCAAGCTGGGTGGCTCAGCGGTTTAGCGCCGCCTTCTGCCCAGGGTGTGATCCTGGGGTCCTGGGATCGAGTCCCATGTTGGGCTCCCTGCAGGGAACCTGCTTCTCCCTCTACCTGTGTCTCTGCCTCTCTCTCTGCCTCTCTCTCTCTCTCTCTGTGTGTGTCTCTCATGAATAAATAAATAAAATCTTTTTTAAAATATTATTTTCAAGTGCCAAAAATAACATGCTCATATTTTGATTGGTATATCATCGGACTATATACAGTTTTGGCAAAAATTCTTATCTTGATACCAGTGAGCTTGATAATTCTTCTCTGGAAAGGTCTTACATGACTTTTGGTATATTCCTGTCAATTTCTATTACTAATTTTACTTACCACAGGACTCAGCACAGCACATATAGTGACCAGAGGGATCAGAAGTCTATCCTGGTGTGAACAGGAAACCCAGAAATAGCTCCATGCTTGCATTTAATTGATTTTAGGTGTGAAAGGTGTGAAAATATGCTAAAGGACAAATACAAGCTCAAAATATATCAGAAATCTAATATTATAAAATGTCAAACAACAACAGAAGAAACATAGGAATATATTTGTATCATTGGATCAAGGACTTCTCAAGTGCAATATCAAAAGCACAACTCATAAGAAATAATGAATTACATATCATTATAATTTTTAAATTTATCCTATAAAGACACTATTAAAAAGCAGGAAAGACAAACCAGAGACTAGAGGATACTCGCATGAAGGTCTGTACATGAGTATTTATAGCAGCTGTATTCCTAACTTCCAAGAACTGAAAGCTACCTGATGGTCCTCCATCCCGTGGGTAGATAGACCACAGTGACATGCTCAAACATGGCCTGTTGCTCAGCTAACCACTGAGGCACACGGACACCTGGATGGTTCTCATGTGCGTCATGCTAAGTAAAGGAAGATGACCTCAAAAGGCTGAATAATCTATGATTGTGCTGCTATAGCATTCTGGGAAAACAGCAGTAGCTGGGTAAAAACCATCAGGAGTTGACAGCTGTTGGACGTGCAGGAAAAGCTGACAACCAAGGGATGGCATCAAGAAAACTGGGGTGACAGACCAGTTCTGAGTCTTGAGTGTGGTGCCAGATATATGACTCTGTGCACCTGTCAGAACCGAGAACCATGTACCCAAAAGAGTGATTTACGTTGTGTATAAATCTAAAAGCAAGCACGTCAAAGTTTAAATACACAATTTAGATATAACTCCTGACTTGCTTAATACATTAAAATATCTCCAAATATATAAATATTTATACATTTATATATGTTTATATATATGTTATTGAGAAGTGACATTTTATAATATTTATTTATTGTAGTCAAAGCTGCCAATTTTCCAATAGAAAAAAATTGCTGAAAATTTTCAGATAAATAACAAGATACAGTGGTGGTTCATATGTATATTAGAGTGTATTGGTATATAAAATTTAGTAAAATCATTATATCTCTTTTGAACCAATAAATGTCTATAAATTTTAAAAATTATCAGACACCATAATAACAAAGATTATGTTCTATGATATTATACTCTTTTAGGATTGCTTTGAGTACTGGCATTCATAAGAGAAAAGACATTTTTTTAACATGTAATTCATTTTATTCTATTTTAAGGTTTATTTTAAGCTTGTATTAGTTTAAGTCATCTCTACACCCAACGTCGGGCTCAAACTCAAAACCCCAAGATCAAGAGTCGCATGCTCTCCCGATGGAGCCAGCCAGGTACCCTGGAATCAAAATTATTTTTAAGAGCTATAATCATTCTTTAGTTATTAAATCAAATTCAGGTCCTGAATTCTTCAATAAAAAGCTTCATTTGGAAATGTATCATATCTTGTGATAATGAATGAAAAGCCAATTGTCCATATGGAAGAACAACTCCAAAATCATATTATAACACCATCCATAACTAGTCTTCTCTGATCTAGAGAAAATTACATCTACTCTCACACAAGAGAAAAGAAAAGAAAAAGTAATGGAGAAAATGAGGAAATCAAAACATGATTTTTTTACCAATCAAACCAATTAAATTGCTCCTTTGACACATTTATAGGTCCAAGATTTTTGAACAAATTCTACTCAAGTGAATGTTCAAATAAAGCCCATGAAAAAATATTAAAAGTAAAAAATATAAGAGAAGGCAATTGTGACAATGACCTTGTGTCTGCTCGGGAACCATCTAGACAACACCACAGCAAGTAGTCCTACAGATTCCATTTGTGAGTTCATGTCAATGAAACCATCGCACCACCTCAGGCACTGGGGAGGGGGGCTGCTCAGTGGGTCAAGCAGACGCCCACAGCTCAGATCATGATCCTGGGTCCTGGGATGCAGCCGCACGTGGAGCCCACATCCAGCCCTGTGTCAGGCTCTGCACTCAGTGGGGAGTCTGCTTGTCCCCCTGCCCCCCCCCCCCCGCTTCTTCTCTCTCTCCTTCACTCTCTTTCAAATAAATAAATCTAGGAAAGAAAGAAAAAAAAGAAAGAAAGAAAGAAAGAAAGAAAGAAAGAAAGAAAGAAAGAAAGAAAGAAAGAAAGAAAGAAAAAAAAAGAAAAAAAGAAAAGAAAGAAAGAAGAAAGAAGAAGGAAGGAAGGAAGGAAGGAAGGAAGGAAGGAAGGAAGGAAGAAGAAAGAAGGAAGGAAGGAAGGAAGGAAGGAAGGAAGGAAGGAAGGAAGGAGAAAGAAGGAAGGAAGGAAGGAAGGAAGGAAGGAAGGAAGGAAGGAAGGAAGGAAGGAAGGAAGAAGAAAGAAGGAAGGAAGGAAGGAAGGAAGGAAGGAAGAAGAAAGAAGGAAGGAAGGAAGGAAGGAAGGAAGGAAGGAAGGAAGGAAGAAAGAAAGAAAGAAAGAAAGAAAGAAAGAAAGAAAGAAAGAAAAGAGAAAGAAATAAGAAAGAAAGAAGAAAGGAAGGAAGGAAGGAAGGAAGGAGAAAAAGAAAGAAAGAAAGAAAGAAAGAAAGAAAGAAAGAAAGAAGAAGAAAGAAAGAAAGAAAGAAAGAAAGAAAGAAAGAAAGAAAGGAAAGAAAAGAAAGAAAGAAGGAAGGAAGGAAGGAAGGAAGGAAGGAAGGAAGGAAGGAAGGAAGGAAGGAAGGAAGAAGAAGAAAAAGAAAGAAAGAAAGAAAGAAAGAAAGAAAGAAAGAAAGAAAGAAGAAAGAAAGAAAGAAAGAAAAGAAAAGAAAAGAAAGAGAGAGAAGAAGAAAGAAAGTTGTAGTACCATCTAAAGCAGTTCCTCAAGTTCAATGGTTTGTCCTTATACTTACCCCTAGGACAGAATCAAAGCTCAACATTTGCTGATAAAACAACCTCAGAACTCATTTTTTTTTTAAGTTTGTAAGTGTGTTCTACTACCCAAGTTCAGTTAAACGTAAATTCGTTAAATATAGGCAATTGGCAGCACTGTGGTAGCAAGAGAAATCAAGCATCTGAGCCTGCTGAAAACTATTGTTCCCGTAAAGCAATGCCAACCTCATCACGTTAGACTCCCATAGTATCTTAAATAAAATTGTAATTGGGGCTCCTGAGTGGTTCAGTTGCTGAACTGTCGGACTCCTGATTTCGGCTCAGGGCATGATCTCAGGGTCATAAGATCGAGCCTCACATTGGGCTCCATGTTGGTACAGAGTCTGCTTGAGATCCTCTCTCTCCCTCTGCTCCTCTGTCACACACGTGCATGCAATTTCTCTCTCTAAAAAAAAATAAATTAAATAAAGTAAAATTGTAATAATAACTAAACATGTTGGTATTATATATGCATCCCATATGTATCATAACAGCATATATTAGAATTATATTTTGATACATATTAAAAAAAAACAGGGGAAAGCCCGAATGCAGTCCCCCACTACCACAAATTATGCAGTCGAGTTTCCCACATTTGGGGAAATTGCAGGGGTCAGCACATCCGGAGTGCAGTGGATAAGCCTCGCCCTGGGAAAACCACCTTCGTGATCATGGTATCTCCCCTGCCAGGTAAGTATTGTTTTGATATATATTAATTAATATGCAGTGTATCCTGTAGGTACTATAGATAGGTCCTTTTCACATGTACATATATTTCTTGATATTTCCCTCAATATATAATTGTGTGCATCCCACCTTGAACACTGATGCCTTAAGTAATAGGACTGTGGCTCATTCTACTGGGATAATGTCCTGTAGCCTGAGTCAATTAATTATTTCACTCATTTACCTCAAATCTTTGTTTCCCCCATCCTTCCCCTCTCTCTCCTTCCTTGATTTCCTTCTTCCTTCCCTCCTTCTTTCTGAACGAGAAAATCTATCGAGCACCTTGTGTTTTCTAAGCATTATGCTAAACATAGACAAATTCTTGTCCGTTTGTTTGTTTCTAGAAGACAAAACCATGAATTATACCAAGTCTCCCGCTCTAAGGAAGAATAAGGAAACACAACATCCTATTTTAGTGCAAAGCCCAGGTCAAAGTGTTATTACAACACCAAGGGGGCCATGATTTTCTGTGCTTAGGAATGACATAGACCACCTGTCGGACATTCGTGCTGGGGAATGAAGAAGAGATTCCCAGGTAGAACTCAAGAAAAGAATTTGGGCAGAGATAGCTGCATGAGCAATTGGGTGGCTGCTTCAAAATCGGTGATCTGTTCTGACAACACAGAGCAGTCTGGTGAGCTAGAGTGAGGGCTTTTCTGTTCAGCATCAATTAATGAATACTCAGGGCTTTGCAGGTCACACTGTCTCTGCTGCAAGCACTCGCCTCTGCCATCAAGTGTGAAAATAGTCATGCACTGTGCCTAAATGGACAGGCATTGCTGCGCTCCAATAAAACTTTGTGTGCAAAAACAGGTGGTGAGCCAAGGTGTCCTCAGGCTGTCATGTGCTGGCTCCAGTCCCCTCATGGGTCCAGCAGTTCCAGATAATATCTTCTTTGTTATATTTGGTAAAACTGGGGAGTTACTGGTATGCAAATAGTAGTCCTTTGTAGTTAAAGATTGTATTCCCAGATTTGTATATTCCTAACTTCCATTTTTTAAATAACTTTATTTACCTCATTCCACACTATTTATGCAGGTGAACATAGCCCCAAATCTCTACTAGTCCAAGCACTGCATCACATAAAAATTGCTGGTGAGAATGTGAGCATATCTCTAAGAATACTAAGTTTTGGATTTTGATTAGGGATCCCTGGGTGGCGCAGCGGTTTGGCGCCTGCCTTTGGCCCAGGGCGCGATCCTGGAGACTCGGGATCGAATCCCACGTCGGGCTCCCGGTGCATGGAGCCTGCTTCTCCCTCTGCCTATGTCTCTGCCTCTCTCTCTCTCTCTCACTGTGTGCCTATCATAAATAAATAAAATAAAAATTAAAAAAAATATATAATATTCAGAGAAAATATGACCTTCCTCCTACATTTAAAAAACATCAGCATTTGCTATAATTGGGAAGAAAATGAAGAAATACAAGATGCTATTTTCAAAGTATAGCATAGACTAGAAAAATGATAAATCTTTGCTTCATATGTTATTATACTTATTTCTGATTCTTTTTCTTTCTAGCTTTATTATGTTGATTTATATAAAAGTATCAAATTTGGATAACCCTTGCAAATGCTAATCTAATCAGCCTTAATTCCTCTGATATGCAGAAGAACCTTATTCATCATAGAAAACTAACTTCTGTTACTTTAACTATCTGAAGCCTTCTGTGGAGTTGACAGTGTACCCAGAATTAATTAACTACTGTTCCAACGATTCAGCCAACTTTTTGTGCAGGTCATTACGTTTAACATTTTAATATTCTACAGTAAATTATCCACCTCTTCAATATGCCAAACACATTTAATGAAATTGGAAATTTGAAGTTTATAAAACTTCCTACAGTTTTTCTTTTAATATTCAACAACTGAGAGCTTTTATTATGGATGGTACAAACTAGAGAAAATTTAAACCTAAGTGTTCAAGAACAATATTCCTCACAAACATGCATTCAACTTTAAGTGTGGAGAAGATACGTACAGGGAACGTCTCTTTAAGCATCAATTTTTCTAAATGTCTTCACAACAATCAGGTGATGACGTTGTGGGGCTCCATTTAAATACGGAGAACCATGTTTACCTTCTAAATAAGGCTTTGTTACTTATGGCAGGACTGTGTTTAATGGAGAATGATGCAGGTTTGGGGAGACTTTGAGGGAAATATTTTAAATCAATAATTAATAATCATCACAGATTTACATTTTGCCAACTACTACGTTAAACATGCATTATCACGTTTAACTCTCACAATAATGCTGTTATTATTGTCCATCATAGAAATGCAAAACCAAGCATGCCAAGGGTAAATCATTTGCCCAAGTCACAGACCAATCTTCAGCAACATTAGAATTTTGTTCGTCTAACACCATGACACCAGTTCGAACCTCTCTTATAGATTGTCACAGAAAGGAGAAATAAAAGGAGAATGGGACTTCTCCTTTTAGGGGAAGTGTTGGACTCATGCTCAAGCCAGACATTTGGCTGGAATTCCTGGTACATGTTAATGCATCAATGGAATCTGCATGCCTCAAACCTTTTAGGGTTGCAAATAACCTCCCCGAGTTATTTATTTTGCCTTTATTTTAATGGAATTCACTCATTGAAACTGAATTTTGCTTTACGCTCTTAAAAATCAAGGAGGAATTTTTCCAACCCACCATCTGCACTGGAGCCAGGGCCAAGTTACAAACTTTCCTAAAAACCCTTAGGGGAAGACCATTATTCTTGAGGTTGAAACATCGGATACAATAAAAAATGTAAAGGCCAAGATCCAGGATCAGGATCAGCAAAGGGTGATCTGTGTTGGCAAGCAACCGGAAAATGGGGTACTTCATCTGACTCCAGCATTCAAAAGAAGTCCACCCCTCATCTTCTGCTGAGACCTTGTGATGAAGCTAAGAAAAGGAAGAAATCTTACTGCACTCCCAAGAAAGTTCATCCGAGAACCTTAAGCAGGCTGTCCTGAAATATATGGGGGAAGGGGGTGAGAATGGTAAAGTTAGTCATCTTCGCTGGGATTGGTCTTCAGATGAATGTGGTGCTGGAGTTTTTACGGCCAGTCACTTAGACAGACATTATTGTGGCAAACATCTGACCTATTGCTTTAATAAACTAGAACACAAGTCACTATGTATGGCTCAATAAAAACATGAACTAAAAAAGGACATCGAAGAGGATAGGATAAGGTCACAAAGGTCTGCCTTGTATATTATGGAAGAGCCACTGTGTAAGCATCAGGCTGAGACCTTCAAGAGAAACAGTGAGAAAAACAATTGAGAACCCAAGCCAGGAGCAAGGACAAGAGTCTTTAGTGGAAGGCATGTATATGGAGTCCCTGGTGAGCGTATCACCATGAGGTGACTAGGATGCTAAGGGCCTCCTTAAAAGTGGATTTCTGATGGATAATATCACTCAAGTCTTACTAAGAACAGGAAGGAAGAGGAGTGTGTGCAAACTCGTGGAAACCAAGGCCGATGCCAGCACTCCATAAACCACATCATAAACCATGATGGTGCATTGCTGTGGTAGATGGAGATGCAGGACAATACTCAGTGTCTTAAATTTGTCCTATTTCCAGTATGTTTGCCCGCTGAGAGTAAATGGAGCTCCATCCTGACACTTAACGTTGATTACCACTTAAACTATAGCTACTTTTTCTTTAAGCTATAGCTCTATGACAGGTGTTATTTAACAAATTCCAGCATCCTGAGACTGCTCAGCCAACCCAATTTATTGATAATGGTTTTGTTTTATAGAATCAACTATTAAAGGGATGAATAAATTAAAGAAAAAATATTTCAAATAGATGTAAAAAATTGAGAATTATTTCTGAGGCTGAATCACTAAATTGTGTGTGAAATCAATAAAAGACTTCTAGTTGAAAATTTGAGGGCATAAGCTCCACTCATTGTATCATTTTATGAGCTACATCCTCGGTGACCTTTGCGGATTCCACAAACAGAGCTTTACAATCATTCTGCTCTTTTGAGTTCTAGCTCAATATATTTTCTTTTATTCCACAACTGCCAGAGAGAGGTCTTTCCTAAATTGTAGTGAAGGAAGATTGAAATAGAAAGTTCATAATTACTCATTCAGTTATTTTCACTGAAATTATAAGTATTCTAGCACAAATGTCAAGGCTTTAGAGGGAAACATACCTTAATGATAAGTCATATACAATAATAAAAGACTAAAATTCAATAAAGGAACAACTCATGAAGAAGGTATGAGTGAATATATATAAAACTTGTAAGATTCTAATGTTTTTCAAATTAAAGGGTTACTTTTCGTGCAAATAAAATTGTTCTATGTGCACATTGTCATTAAATCTGATGATGGATTTATGTTATTTATGTTACAGGGAAGCTATAGATAACACCAGAGCGAGTTCAGACTCAGAAATAAAAATAGGTTGGGACATGGCACTTTATTTTAATCAAATTAGATTGATAATATTTTTAAAAAGCATGCTGCTTGGTGAAACCAAAGAATCTGTGTTGATGAATCAGAGTATGATGATTGGCATGTTAAAAGTATCACCAGTACATAAGGAATGAAAATTGGCCCAACTTTAGATGGTGGTGATTGAATCATTCAATGAAACTTAACTGGGAAGCATGAGTCTTTAGCTTCATGGTCTTTATGAACAAGTGCAAGCGAGTGGTTAAGACTCAAATCAACATTAATACATTATTGTGAAGTAAAATTATAGTATAAGCCCACCCTTCCCCTTTTCCAATAATGGACCACAGGCTAACCCTACAATATTTTCACGACATAAGCTTTTTTTAAAAAATATTTTTATTTATTTATTCATGAGATACACAGAGAGAGAGACAGAGACAAAGGCAGAGGAAGAAGCAGGCTCCATGCATGGAGCCTGATGTGGGACTCAATTCCAGAACTCCAGAATCATGCCCTGAGCCAAAAGCAGATGCTCAACTGCTGAGCCACTCAGGAGTCCCAACGACACAAGCTTTTGATCAAGGTAAACAAACTCTAGTTATCTACTAAATAAATCTTCTGTTGCTGAAGAGACAAAACACCCCAAGATATGAACAAACATTTTGGCACAATAAAAAAAAAATTAAAAAATGGCTGAATGCAAGACAAGCTTAAGAGATATGGGAAATTCAAAGACTGTCATTGAGATGATTCTGGGAAAAAACAAACAAACAAGCATTCCAGCTGTCTCTCCTTTGGAACACATGGCAGGGTTGGGCTTCCAGACCTAATGAATTTAAGTATGGACATATTACTCATTTGGGCCAGTCAGTTATGAGTAGAAGCATTAGGAGCTATTGTACACTTGCACAATTTATCTTTACTTTTGACAAAACTATCAACATTCTAAAGGTGGAGAGTGCTCCTTTAGGCTGGTCTCTGAGTGCCTTTGCTGAGTTAGAGCCCTCTTGCTGAACCACATGGACGTGACACAGGAGTAGAAAGCAAACCTTCGTGTTTCTAAGCCATATAGATTTGAGGGCAGCTTGATCTCAATGCATAACTTAGACTATCTGGTTATTGCACGTGGCAAAAATCTCTTCCAAGAATCAAGATGAAATAGAGTCATTTTCAGGTAAATAAAAACTGATTGTATTTACTCTTCAACAGACCTTCTCTGAAGGAATTTCTAAAAGATGTACATTAGGGAAAGTCTGAGATATAAAAAGAATGGTGACCAAAGAAGTGTTTTGAATAAAACATTAATTATAATGATGTATGATACATGCATTTTTAAATAGATTCTTAACATACTAGCAACAAAATTAACATTAGTACAAAAGTCAGGAGGAAGTTCTATCATTTGCTAGTCTAATATGTACATTAATATATTAATAAATTTCAGATTTTTAAAAGATTTTTATTTATTTATTCATGAGAGACACAGAGAGAGAGAGAGAGAGGCAGACACAGGCAGAGGGAGAAGCAGGGTCCATGCAGGGATCCCGGTCCCCTGGGACTCGATCCCAGGATCCCAGGATCACACCCTGAGCTGAAGGTAGACGCTCAACCACTGAGCCACCCAGGCATCTCAATAAATTTCAGATTTTTTTGAAGGTTAAGTACACATGAATTATTTCAAGGATACCACTAAAAGAAAAATGTATGACAGTGAAACCAGTAATATCACAAAATTTAATGAGAAAAGCAAAAATAAAAAATACATATTCAATTCAAAATACAAAAATATTGATAAAAGAAAATGACAATAAAAAAGCTCAAAACTGGATATATTAATAATTCCAATATATATAAATGCTCTAAATTTTCTTGTTAAAGTTTAAGGAATCTTTTTTTAATATTTTATTTATTTATTCATGAGAGACAGAGAGAGAGAGGCAGAAACACAGGCAGAGGGAGAAGCAGGCTCCATGCAGGGAGCTCGACATGGGACTCGATCCCTGGTCTCTAGGATCACTCCCTGGGCTGAAGGCAGCGCTAAACCACTGAGCCACCCGGGCTGCTCAAGTTTAAGGATTTTAAAACAGAATATAAAAATAATTTCACTTAATATAAAAATTAAATTTGATATTAGTAATATTAAATTTAAATAAATTTTAAGTGTCAGGGTATGGATATAAAATATAAGGACAAAGAATTCCCAGAGAGAATAAAAGCACATGGTAGGAGGTTCATCATTTTTCCCTTGTGCTAACAACAAACCCTGAAGTTGAGAGAAAATTTACCTAAGAGATGGGTTGATTCACAGGGATGAAGAGATAAAAACTAGGTATCAAAGCTACTAAGGCAGTCAGAGTATAAAGGGAAAAATTTCCAGGAAAAAATTAAGAGGATTGAATGTGAAATCATATATTTGTTTTTTCTCCTCAAGGAATTTGCTCAATTATTCTCAAGGCCTTAAGAACCAAGCAGCTCATATGTGTGTGGCACTCAACAGGCAGATACAAAGCAGAACTTTTAGGTATTTTATAGTACTGGAAAGTCAAACATTGGGTACCCGAGGAAATCCTTGCCGAAAGACTGGTCACAGGGGCCTTGGAGAGCTCAAGAACCCAGACGAAGCAGGATGGCTCCAAGTGGAGGGTCCCCCCCGGCCACCCTAGAGTGGGCTGTCCAGGGCTGTGGCCAGGTCGGCTCAGGTTATGGACAGCTTGCTGCTGCCATGGTACTGGTTTCCATGCAGGCCCACCTGAGTGCAAAGGGGGTCATTTCTTTTCCCCTCACAGAGGAGAATCAGAGAGAGAAATTTTCTTCAACTAGTGATGTCTTTCCCTCAGTCCATGAGGCATCTTCCTTCCAGAGTTGGATAAAAATCAAGACTTTTATGATCTCACACTGAAGCCTCTCAGTTCAGAGAAGGACCTCCACGGGTGAGGATAAAGGAACAAAATCCCAGGTCAGTACTTACCAGGAAAAGCAGCAATCGGTGATTTAATGGTGTTGGCATGACACCTTTCTGATTTGATTTCTACCTATTTCCCTCGCTTTCAAAAAGCTGCTTTTGTCTATGTCAGTTATTAGAGAAATACTTTGTTAACTTCCAGACGCTCAAGAATTGGCACTACTGTTTCCAAGATTTCAATCTAAAAGAATTTGAATCAATTCTCCAAGAACGTGCCTCAACTGGGAGGCCTGTCATACTTGCATCTCCAGGTAGGCGATAAATAAAACCATGGCATCTGTGACCAGCTTTGTCTTTCAGCTGTTGAAGACTGGTTTCCCTATCCAGATTGAGATCAATCTCCACACTGGCTCAATGTCCTAACTCACGTTGTTGAGGTCAGGGACTCTCCATGTCACTCCTAGAAGAGGCTACCAGCCGCTGAGCCAGCTCATGCGAGTTGCTGACCTCGATTGTAAGCATTTGTTTCAGGCTGGGCCGTGCTCGTTCCCTGCCTTAAGGATTGTCACTGGCTGCCCGAGGCTAACTCACATAGAGTTTCCAATTCAAAACGAGTTAACTGCGTGCCCATCTGCCCCCTGGAACTCCAGCTGCTTCTTAGTTCATGGTTCTTGGTTCATCAGACTGCCTAGAACTGAAGGTTGGATGGATCTGGGTTAGACACCAACAAGAAGACAAGGCAGAGATGGAATAAAGAACCTCAAGAGCAAAGACCTTCACTCTGGATCTTTTCCAAAATCAAAAGGAGGGCCACAGTGCTAGAACTTGGTGAGTGAGGGGGAGGGAGGGTGAGATAATACCAAGAAAGACTGAGGTCCCAGAGGATCTTGTAGACAATGAGAAGGACTTTGGGTTTTATTTTATTTTTATGTTATTCTTACTGCCAAGGAAGCCACTGGAAGAGCTTCAGCAGATGGGCACTTGGGTGGCTCAGGGTATGATCCTGGAGTTCCGGGATTGAGTCCGGGGAGCCTGCCTCTCCCTCTGCCTGTGTCTCTGCCTCTCTCTGTGTGCCTCTCATGAATAAATAAATAAAATCTTTTTAAAAAGGAAGAGCTTCAGCAGAAAGGTGAATTAATGTGCTTTCACTGTTTAAAAAGTTCCTGTTGTTGTAGGGGTGAGGAAGAATGGCAGTAGGAGAGTACGGGAAGCCATTGAGGAAGTCCAAGGAAGTGGCCTGTCTGTTGCAAAAGAGATGAAGAGTAGGGTATATATTTTAAAGAAAAGAAAAAGAACTGAATGATGGATTGAATGTCACATAAATGTGAGCAATGCTCACATTCTTTGCTTCCAGCTTTTGTTTCTGTGAAGGTCCTGAGTCTGGGACTATGCTGTCATGCTTCTTTATCAAAGCACCTCGCCTCTCTCGCTGGTACAGGAATGGGTGGAATTAGCTCTAATTCAATATAACACATAATTAGATTACATAATTATAATACATAATTAGAACATATTCTAACATTCCTTCTACTTAAAAATATTCTGTGACTCAATGTTTGCTGAATAAATTGAGTTGATTAAAATATATGGCACTGAGAATCTTGGATGAAACAACTAGACAGATGATTGATGGCACCATTTACTGACAGGAAAAGACTTAGAGATGAAGGTATGAGGTGGGAACATAGGATACTCTGACTTGAACATATTGTTTGAGATTCCCAGTAGGCATCCCTAGTAGATTCCAAGTGGAGATGGTAAGCAATTACACATGAGAATCTAGACCTCGGGGAGGTGGTTTAGGTTAAAAATATACATTTTGGAGTTTGCAGCTTATCGACAATGTATAGAACTCGTTCTGTTTTCTGAAGTAGAATAACTTCATAAGATGATATGTAAATAGCATTCAGGAAAAATTATTGCAGCTCAGCTTATTCACAATGGGAAAGAGGAAAAAAATTAATGTCATCTAAAAATAAAACAACTAAAAATAACAGCATGTCCGTGCAGTGGAATCATATGCAGCCATATAAGATAATATTTATAAGCATCTGTAATATTTAAAGGAAAGGGTGAGGTTACAAAATTAAGTAAAACTCTTATGGGATAAACAGTTTGAATTCAATTTTGGAATTTTAAAAATCTACAGAAAGAAAAGACTAGAAAGGACTACAATAAAATAACAGAAATGATCTCATCGTGACGAGAACATGGGTGAATAAAACAAAAGTTCTTCATATATTTTGAATTTTTAAGATTTACTACACTGAATATTAATTTTGTGTTATAAAATTATTTTGAAAAAAGAAATAGAGTTTCTGGTTACCTATTATAAATAGCTAGAGATGAGTTCCTAATAGCCTTGCTTTGGCACTTGCTAAGGGAAAGCAATAAGACAAATTGAGCACCTCATGAGAAAAATTTAATAAATAGAAGACTCTGCTGATGGATGGCATTGATTGTATTTTATTGCAATGGGGTTTCTAGAGCCCAGTTGACCAATGTGTAATCAGCTCCATCTTTACTTCAATGTTAATAAATATTTGACTTCTCCACTCTGGACACTCCTCTAGTGGTCTTACTGCATCATTGACCTTGCAGGCAAACACAGAGACCCTTGACCTTTGCCATTGATTGCGTCTTGTGCTTATCGGCCATTCACACTACAGCCAGCCCTATTTCTTTTTGTTTAAAAAAAAAATGCACTCAATTTAAATCAATAATGCAAATGTGATCAGTTTGAAGAAATCTCATGGAAAGGTTCATTTATTGAAGGAACTGTAGAGAATTTTTGCTTCTCTGATGTTTTAAACTCACATGTGTAGCAGAAGTGCAGCAAACAACGTGTGATGACATAGGAAGGAATTAAGTCACCATCTCTTGTTAGAAACCACCACTATATTTGAGCATATTGTGAATTCAAAGTAATAATGTCTTGCTCATGTTTTTCATGAAAATATAATGACCTATATGGAAAACATGGCGCCCAGTCTCAGCTGATGATAGTTACATATTTTTCAGATCCTTCTTCCCCTCCTCTAGAAAGTTAAAAAAAAAAAAGAAATTAATTTTAAAAATAACCACCCCTTTTGATCCCCCTCCCTTCAAACTATTTCCCCACTTGAATTTCCTATCTTAGCATGTCTATTCTAACATTGCTCACATTGAAAACTCACTTTGTAACAAAACACCAGCAAATATTTTTTCTCTACCTTTAAAATCCATCAAAAATCCAACCATTCTTCCTTGGCTATTGGACCATCATCACCGTATTCTGATCCAAAATACCATCATCCCCCCCCCCCCCAGAACATTGAAATATCTAATTGTGCCACTTCCTCCTGCCCTTGCTTCCCTTCTGTCACTTCTTGGGAGAGCAGCTAGAGGGGTCCTTTTAAAACACAAGTCAGATCATTTCACTCCTGTTTCCAAAACTCTCTTGTGACTTACCACTACCTGCCAAGTAAAAGCCAAAGCTCCTACTGCTGCCTATAATGCAGCCTTTGATCCCAAATGTATACTTCATTTCAGGGCAGCATGTCAGCATGTCAATTGTGGCTACTACCTCTTTCAATACTAAAGCATTACAGGGAAACAGGAAGTCTAGTTGGGAACAAGGAAGAAAATAAGGTAACAAGAGAAAAAGCAAAGACAGGAGGAGAGCTTGACACTCCTATTTCTGTTCTTAAGGTATTCTTTCTTTTTCCCAGGCTAACACAAGGCTTGTGCAATAGCCTCAAGACTGCTTTAAAAATCCAGAGTGAGCACAATCTTCTACACGTCCACTTCTCAGCAGCCAAGCCAGCTTTTTTTTTTTTTTTTTTTTTTTTTTTGGCAATTTTTGTTTGGTAAAAACTGAAAACACTTTCTCTCTGATATAATCTGATATAGATCAATCTAAACGGAAAGACCTGAAGAGTTGACACATTGCTCCATTTATGCAGAAGGTTACAGCGTGTATGTGTGTTACTGCAGTCCAGCAACAGTCATTCCTGTTATCTAATGTGGATGAGTAATCTAGAGACAAGGAGGGCTGTGGGAGAGTTGGCTGCCATACATGGAGCCTCGTTGCCTTTCTGAACGGTGACAAGAGATTGCATGGTATTTCTAGACCCTTCCAGAGCACTCATTTGTGTCTACTTCTGAAAAGCAGCATGAATCCAAAAGTTTACCTATACAGGAATATAACAAGAACACGAAAACAACGTAGCCATAGCTACAGTTTTGAAGAAAAAAGTTGGACCACAGACCATGATCGTCCCAGAAAGGACTCAAAAATGGATCATTTTTCTAATAAGCACATTGACTATGTACTCCAGTCAACTAGTAAATAATAAAAGTGAAGCCACAGAAGTAAACATCACTGAAAAGGGAGTTATAGGGATTTATAAAAGCCTTTTAGAAGGAACTAAGTCAAGTTATAAAGAATAATGCAAATGTTAGCACACTTAATAAGTTAAATAAAATAGGAAAACAATAAATTAGTTATGAGAGACCAGGATAAAAATTCCTGAGCACACTCCCCACGCCCCACCCCCACCCCAGTTATTCTTTTCAGGGAATGGATATATGACCTAACTGAGCCAAATAAAAATCATCCCTGGGGCTTTTTTTCTTTCCTTTTTTTTTTTTTTTTTTAATTGGAACAGAGAAGTGAAGCAACAGGCGAACAGCCTTCCTCCTGCAGTGAAGCAGGAGGTGTGCACATGGTGACGACATTCCTGGTGCATGGAAGAAGCCAGCTGGGGAGATGGAGCCAACACACTGAGACAGAGATGAGACCTAGTTGGGAAGAGTCCTTGTGTCACCCACATTGTCTCTGAGACCTCCTAGCAGCATGGCTGTTTCAGTGTGGTCACCTGGGCCAGTGAAGTCCCCATGTACTTAAGCTCATTCAAGTAACATTTCTGTTGCTTGTAGCCAAAGAATGGCGACCAAGGCAAAGCACTACAGATTTTTGAAAAGATGATTTATAGCCCCCAAATTATCAGAGTAAAAAACATATGAGATAAATCCTATGTAATAAGCAAAATTTTGAAAGCAAAATTATCAGTATATGAGGCTAAAAACAGAAAAACAACACCTAAAAGAAAGGTTAACGTTAAAATATTGGAATCATTTTAAATAAAACACTCTATAGAAAAATCTAATTGGCTAAAAAAGTCCAACTATGAAAAAAAATGGGCAAATGCAAACAGATACATAGTGTGAAATTACATTATCTAAAAAGCAGAGATAGCAATATTATGGAAAAGTTTTGTGCAAAAGAATAAATGATTAAAATAGAATCATTTTAGTCAATGAAAGATATAATTAAAAAAAATCCTGTGAACATTTATATTCTGTTTAATTTTACTTAGAAATACTTAAAGTAAATTTGGTTTGGGGGAGGATTCAGGGAAATGCTGGTGGAAACCCAAGTATAAGATCAGTATTACGACACCACTCTCAGTCTGGAAAAATCAAATAGACAAAACAAAAAGGAATTTAACAATATAATTGCAGAGTTTGTCCACATGTGTACATATTTATATATAAAGCCTAAAATTAAAAAATATACTTTCAAGCTGAATGGAATACAGAAATAATACCTTAAAAAGGAGTGTTTAAAATTCATTTGGTTTTTCTAGAATGGATCACCAGAGTTTAGTTACCATTTTACAGCCAGAAAGTCCAAAGGGCAAGGAGGAAACAACCTCTCACATTGTAAAACTTGCCTGTCATGGAAAAAGTCTCTATTCTCTCTAGTGAAAAAAAACCTTTCCCTGTAAACTGTCCTCCCCCAGATGACAGCTGTTTAGAATTAAAAGGCTCACAAAACCTTTATCCAGAAGAATTCCAAAGTACATTTCTAGCATGAGCACAATTTAGGGTTCCATCAAAGGGCCAAGTTGTGGCAATGAAATCAGCCCTGACCATTAAACATGCATTTGCCCACACACTCACCATTGGTTGAATAAATATTTATTTCACACTGACTGTGTACCCAGACGTTATACTGGGGCACACAGGAGTGAGGAATGGCAGTTTCAAGTCAATTAAATGATCATGTCAATTTTGAAAGTGCCTTGCAGAAAAGGAAGAGAATGCCAACAGGGAACATCTGACCTTCAAAGACCAAGAACAGGCACAATAATGAAATTGAGAAGCAGAACAGCCAAGACAGGAACTTCTATTTTCAAAATATCCAAGAATTACCTAAAGCCCTGAGCTGCTTTCCTCGTGTTTACAACTGAAATACAGATGCCTACTTCTCAAGATTAGGGTGAGGAATAAATCTAACAATATAAAACAATCACTTGGCACATAATAGTTGTTCTATGAATGTTCTTTAGTAGAATTCACAGGCTTTGAAGCTAAGCAGATGGAGTTCCAACCTTACTTACTATGATTTTATTTCTTTGTCTTTGTTCTGAAAAGTGGAGGTAAAATATTACTGTGAACCACATGAAATTGTGGTTATTTGTGTGACTCACAACCACCCAGGGCTCCCAGTTCAACGGCTGCCTGTCCTGAGGAGCCGTGAGGATTTGGTGCCATGACGCAGAACATGCTTAACATCTGATGGGCGCCCCCTCTCTTATACCCAAGTGTTTGAGTCATATGTAGAGAAATGGAAGTTCCTGTTTGCGTGCACACGGCCATAGAGGTTGTGCTCTTTGCTTTCATCTCAGGCCTCTGCACAGCAGGTAAGAACGGGCTGTGGGATTCGAGCGGAACCCCGCGTGTGGCTCTGGTGCCCACCACAGGTCCAGGACTGGCTTCTCTGGATGCTCAGAGAAAAGAATGGGAGGATCCCTTTCACCCTGCCCTGGGAGGGAGGCAGGTTCAACTCGCAGGAAACAAACGCATGGGACAAGCTTTGGATAACTAGCGGTGGGAACTTAAAATCCATCTTTAGCTTCATTATGTGAAAGGAATGTTTCAGCAAGTGAAGTCTTGCTAAGCTGGTATCCACCCGGAGACAAGCTTCATTCATCAAAACCTACATCATCTGTAGTCACTGCACACCAGTGTGGTTCAAGGTGAAGGGTCATGACCCCCTTGACATGTAATACTCTCTAGTGTGGATGGGAGCGTATTGACTGGCCCCATGACTAAACAGTAGAATCACAATTGAGTAAGGGCCCACCAAAGCTTCATTCACGTGTGGATATTAATACAGAACTACATTTACGGGAAGGTGGTGAAATGACAGGAAGTTCAACATTAATCAACCCGATAGGCCAACTACCCTTGCCTCATTACAGGTGCTATGGGCCTGGAAGAGGGAAGAGCGGGGTTTATGACAAGGACACAATTGTGACTCAAAGAACCAGTTCAGCTCCATTCTTACAAGGACTGGGGACATGAGTCACTCACAGCCATCTCCACTATGCACCACATCCAGCGCCAGGTCACCATATACAGTTTTCTTATTGATTTGTTTATATACAGCATAGAACAAGGTAGAGAATAATTCACTTTTGTGGATAGCAACTGCAACAAGTACATGGTCTTGTTTTTTTTCAAAATATCAAAAAGTTACCTAAAGCCCTGAGCTGCTTTCCTCATATTGACAACTGAAATACGGATGTCTACTTTCAGGATTAGGATGAGGAATAAATGTGACAATATGAAACAACCACTTGGCACGAAATAGTTACTCGTTTCCTTAAAATACCTTATTGAGTGCCTAAACCCACTGGAAATGTGTATATCCAGACAACTCACTTCCCAGCATGCACACCCTTCAGAGACATAAAACTTACCTGGATCCTTCAACCCAATTTGGTGGCCCCTCCGAACCCTGTAGACAGCTAGGAGAAGACCCTCCCATGCACCTGGCATGATGTTTCATTTTCCTCTGAATAATATGGAAACACTTTGCCAGTTTTTTAAAATCTCATACACGACTGAGGATTCACCAGTGTGAGCATATAATTCATCTCCTCCTTCAAGGACTACTTAAAAACCCCAGGATGGTGCGATCTCTATAATATATAGTCATCCTTGGTCTGTATAATGGTTACCAAGAAAAAGTGGGAACACACAAACTTCGAAACATGTTTCCGAAAAAGTAAATGACTCTTAACACAGTACCTGAAACATAGAGCTTTTAACTATTTTCAGCCTGGAAAAATGGGAAGTTTTAAATGTCCTCTGATAAGAAATTAACTTTCTTCTACTGTGCAGACTAGAGGTCATTAAAAAAAAATTGGAAATAATTTTAATGGTGTAAGAAAATATTCACTATACCAAGGTAAGTGAAAAAAATGGATTAAGACATTTATAAGTTTTGATTCCAGGTACGTTAAACAAATGCGCACTCAGCAGAAAATTCAATAAAGTATTAACAGGGTGTATTTCAAGTAGTTTTTCTTTCATTTTCTATGATTTTTCTATATTTTCCTTGAGTATTAAGAAAAAATTTAAGAGAAAGAAATTATAAATATTATAATTAAGAAAAATAAGACAAAAATATTATTCTACTTGTATCACCCAATTTTTAATCCAAAAATGACTTTAAGAAGTATTTTGGGCACCTGAGTGGCTCAGTTAAGTGTCAGACTTTTAATTTCAGCTCAGATCACGATCTCAGGTTAGTGAGATCAGGTTCTGCATCTGGCTCTGTGCCCAGCATGGAGTCCGCTTGAGATTCTCCTTCTCCTCTCCCCCTACCAAAAAAATAAATAAATCTTTTAAAAAAGAAATATTTCATATATGTACATATGCTTTTTTAAATAGTTTCATTGATTTCCAAGGAACGATATAATGACATAATATTATCACTGTTGATTGGTAGGAAATCAGTAGGTTAAGAACAGCACATCCCAGGAAAATGGAAGTTGAACAGTTTTTAGTTTTTCCTCTACACCATAATAATTACTTTACATTTTTCACCTAGTAATTAAGGCCCAAGAGCAGGGCATTTCCTAGGAGCTAATAAGCATCAGGGTTAACTGCTGAGGATGAGGTTTTCTTTTATTGCTTAATTATATCAAATCAATTTAGTTTTCATTTTTTCAAAGCAGAAGTGTCTTTTAGTAAACCAATTTAACACATTTCTGAATATGTGCCTGTAAAATGAATGACTATATACTTCATTCTATTATACTAGTATCTTTTATGACATCAGAGATGTGCATATATCAAGAATATTGGGTTGTAAAGAAAGCAGCAAATATTTCAAGACATTTAAATGAGAATTAATAACTCGCTGTTAAAACATTAGTTAATAGGAGAAAAAATGCCACCAAATAAAAAGACTAAAAGGAAAAATACCAATCCTAATGTGGCCTGAGGTGGAAGGCGGAGAAATGAGTCATAGAAGAGTCTGCCTAATTGAACAGATGCCCTGTTCTTGCACAAGAACATCCAGGAGGCAGGCAAAATAGAGGGAAATGATCATTTTCCTTTATATTATTCCACTTTCTAATAGCAGACGAGAGAAAGTTCTACTATAAAATTTAATTTTCGTATCATCTTTCCTACTCACTCACCATGGGATCACACAAAATCCTTCAGCCCCCATTTCTTCCAGGTAACCACCTGTGGTCACTATGAACTTCCTCCAGGATGGCAGAAGGGGATTGTCTCACGTGTCATCCCCTCCAGAGGCAGAGCACCCCTGTGAGCACTGGGCCAAGGACCATGAAACTGACTCCTGGCTTCCACGGGACAGGGAGGCTCACTGGTTATGCCACAGGGGCGTCCAGGAGGAGTGGCACCCTGCGGGCTGACTAGTTTCCAACCCCAGATGATCGCTTCCAAGATCTTTAAAGCATTATATATTGCTTTCCTTTTCTTTCTGGTGTACTTTAACATACATGCAGCGACGTCTAAAAACCTTAAGACTGCAATTTGGTGATACTTTATGATTGTATATACCTGTTCATCAACCACCGAAACCAAGAGACGGACGATTACAGCAATGCAGGAGCTTCTTTTCAGCCTAAATCTGTCCCCCGAGGTAACTACTATTCTGGGTTATATCACCCCTGATTGATGGTATTGTTCTTCAATTTTATATGAATGAAATAGTATCCCATATATTCCTTTATGTCTGGGTTTGCTCTTTCAAGTTTATTACTGTGAAACTCACGTATGTTGTTGCATAGAGTAGAAGTTTGTTCTTTTTATTTCAAAAAAAAATGCCATCATTTACACTTACATTTTTTTTTAATTTTTATTTATTTATGATAGTCACAGAGAGAGAGAGAGGCAGAGACGTAGGCAGAGGGAGAAGCAGGCTCCATGCACCGGGAGCCCGATGTGGGATTCGATCCCGGGTCTCCAGGATCGCGCCCTGGGCCAAAGGCAGGCGCCAAACCGCTGCGCCACCCAGGGATCCCTACACTTACATTTTGATGATGATAGACATGTTGTTTCTTTTCAGGGTGTTTTTTTTTTATAAAGCTGCTGCAAGCATTCTTGTACATTGCTTATTTGCACATTTTTAGGCACTGCAGTTAGGGATATGCCAAATTAAATGGTCAGATTATGGAGGAAGCATGTGTTTAGCTTCCTAAAGACCAAAAATGTTTTCTGAAATGGTTGTACCAATACAGTCTACCATGAGCAATGTATGAATATTCTAATCATGCCAGATACTCATCTGCTATTGTCAGGTTTCATGTTTCTTTGTGTTTTTTCTTTCCTTCTTTTTGTTGTTCTTTTTTCTTTATTTTAATTTTATTCATCTAATGGGTGGTAGGTGTATTAGTATCTCATGGTTTTTGCTTTTCTCTGGTGATTAACAATCTAAGTAACACTGTCATATGCATTTTGTTTAGATAGGTATATACTTTTGCTTAAGTTGTCTCAATATTACAAAGCAGGAAAATTGGGTAAGTACAAGCCACTATGTAATCAGCAGAAGAGAAAGCCTGCTTCTCCCATTATTTGATTTTTCCCTGGAGGAAAAATAGATAGCTTTTAAGAAATTACATCATAACATTCAAGCAAATATTATGTTTATGAAATTTCCCTTATTTAAAGATTTGATGTATTTACTCAATAATTATTGCATTTGTATGAATTTGTATATGAAATAATACATTTATTTTTTAAAAATTTTTTGAAATAATAAAATAAAATAATAAAAATAAAATAAAATAAAAATCTTTTTTGAGTACCAATTATGTGACAGGTCTTGAATCCTCCAGAAAATCTAAGATAAATAGAAATTGACTCAGCAAAAAGGAGTTTAAAATTTATTGAAGGAAGCACATTAGCTTTACAAAAGGGTGAACAAGTTGTTGAGGTGACCAGAAAGTATGGTCCTAGCTACCAAAGAAGTTTTCCTGGAGGAAGTAACATAAGAGATAAATCCTGAAGTTTAATTCCTGTTTAGTCAGGTAGGGTGATGTGAATTTAAGGAATAAGCTTAAGCCTGTGGGTTTGCAAACTAGGGAATTCCAAAGCATGGGAGTAGTATCTGCAAAACACTGAATATGAGAGAAAGCATGGATTATTGAGAGATAGGCAAATGGTATGAAACCTCAACATTTTAAAGAGGGGGTTAAGAAATGAGCCTGTTGATGAAGGTAATCAGTTGTGGAGAATCTTTTATGTCATGGTGGGGAGTTGGGACTACAGTCTGAATGCTACAACCATCAGTAAAGGATTTCAGACAGTGACATAATTAGATGGAGATATTATTCTGGAAGTATCGGTGAATTGTGAAAAATTGTGAAAAGCCAGGTCACAGCCTGCGGCTGTAATCTGGGCATCAGCTAATTGGGTCTTGAACCAAGGTTGTGAATGTATGATGAGAAAGAAGTGAAAAGCCAGTACATCAATTTTTTTTTCCAGTTTTTTATCATCATATGCTTGAAAAAGTCAAATTAATTATGTGTTCATAGAATTAAATCAATGCACATCTCCCAGACAACAGAAACCAAGTTAATTAAAGGACTGGGAGCATATGGAATGCCTTATAGCCTATTTAAACTTACTGTCACTTCAACAATGACATTCTTGATTAGCGCCCAGAATAATGGTTACTCTGGTCTAAGGAATATTAAACTTTTTATTACTCCAGGAGGCCAGTATGATTAGATTATTGTAATGACAGAAACAACCATCTAAATATTATAAGAATAAAGGGGGAGAACATGATATTAAAATTAACTTAAATCAACACCACTGTAACCAAAACCCTAAATGTAAGAAAGGTAGAGTCCATGTTTTAGAGAATCATGAAATCATGCATTTTCTTGTGGTTCATTGGATTTTGATGTCAAAGGGAGATGCAAGTTCATCTCACCTAGGGAGTTTTTTGGATCCAGCCGCACTACTCACTCACCACCCCCCACACTGACATGCTGACATGTTTAGTGCACTTACAAGTCACTTAAAGCATGCAGTAACATGTCAACTCCAAGACCCCAGCTATGGCATTCTGAATTCCATTGTTCTGAGAAAGGATATTGTTAAGAAACATCTCAGTATTTTGACATAGTTTCCAGATCACTGTTCTAGGAAGTAAAGTAGTGGATTTGTGTAATTTAACAACGCTGCATACATTTAGTATTTACCAAAAGATAAATAGGTTTAAGAGAACAAACAAATCTAGGTATTTAGAAACTAGTAACACATAAAAGTTATTTTAATAACTGAAACAAAAAAAAAATAACTGAAAGCAGAAAATGTTCAAGGGCAATGTATGTGTATATTTAATTGACTTGTAGATGGACAGGTATTTCCTAAACCTGAGCTAATTTATGGGGAAAAAGGTAGATTTGACTACATAGAATTTTAGAACATTTGTGAATTACAAGCATTACCAAAAATATATATATATATATTAGCATGTAAACAGACTAGAAAAAAGCTGTAGGTATCTAAAGTGTTCTTATAATTTAATAAGAAAAATTCAATAGAAAAATAAACCAATAGAAAAATGGGCAAAATATATGAAGAAGCAAGATACAGAAGAAAAATTAGTTGAAATATATTTTAAATGTTCAATTTCACTGTTGAAGAAAACAAGGGTAATGGTAAAAGTGGGGTAGAATTTTCTTTCTTTCAATTTTGCTAATTTTTATTTTAATGATAATACCTAATGAAATAAAGGATGCCAGAACTATGACTGTAAATTATGTTAAGTTCTCTGCTTCTCAGCAAATATTCAGATATGTGCACATAGACTTCTAGGGAAAGATATTCACGATGTCATTATATGTAGCATTAAATTGGATAACTCACAGTATTTAATAGTGAAGTCTAACCCATTGAAAGTGTAAAAACTACAAGTAAGGCTCATCACTACAGTCCTTTACTGCATAAAAATTACACTAGACTGAGAGAAGAACATTAAGAATCCTGAGAACAATAAGAGCAACAAAACAAAACAAGCAGAACTTGTTCAGTCACTTTAGGAGTGTTGTTTTGACCCCTTGTTAGAAATTCAGGACTGAACCCACTTCAAATGCAAAAATCCTAATTCCTGGGAAGTCAACCTACATATCTACAATCCTTCTAAGAGGACTGTCTTTTTACTTGTTTGTTTGAAGATATTAAGGATAGAGAACCGTTGTAGGAAACTATTTTGTTCTTTACTTAGTTACTCTCCTTGTTTTATAGGAAGGGTCCACTGCACTGTCTATGCTCTGGCATCCGGATGAAATTCAGGCTCTAGGGCCTTAATGAAGTGAGTCTACCTGACTTAATTTTGCAGTCCCTGACAGGACTTCTCTCTTGCAAGTGACCTTTTAGCGCCAAGAAAATAGCACCCAAGGAATTTTCTTTTGTCTGCTAGGTCATCATCTAAGCCACATCAAACCTGTTATGGAATGAAGCCTGGCATTTATTTTAAAAAAGAAAGTCTTCATCCGAGCCTGGGTGGGGATAGTTCAGACATGTTTGAGGTATCCATCCCTTATTAATGCATCAAGAAAGAATTCCAATATTGAGCTTGCAGTGGCATTCTGAGCATGGAGGAACTTGCTGAGCAATTCACACTGTCCACCAACAATTTGCTTTGGGGCACACTTAGAGTTCGTGCTATCATTTAGCCCCATCTGCATTAGGGCGATGAGATATTAGATGTGATATTCTTAAATCACTTACATCTGAATGAGACAACGGAAGCTTGTTGTCAGAAGCAAAAACATCTGGCAATACAAATGGTGAACAAGTGTGCTTGAGCTCTGATTTTGAGACGGACATATGAGTACTTAATTTTAATTGGATGAATGTATTATAATGAAAATTATGCCCCTAGATTTTCCTTACAAAAGCAATCTATACAAATCCTTAACCAAAGAGTCTCGGCCCCTTTGTCCCCTAGAAAGTTATTGAATCTTGTTATGTTCATTATTTGAAACATTCTAAAAAATACCCTCTTATAAGCCAATTTGGGGCAACCAGATGAAAGTTTACGGTTGCTTCCCTTGAAAATTTCTGTATATACCAAAAGCAGAAAAACCAAGACAATGTAATGATTACCTTTTGGAAAATTTATCATTTTTTCCTTCATGTTCATAACCTCATGTGTGTACTTTTCCAGCTAATTTCATGATTTCATCCATGGGAAAGGAATCTTCATTATCAGGAGTAAGCCCGGAGTATCTGGACTCAGTGTCATCTTCTAACTTTAAAAGCAAAGATGTAGCATGTGTATTGAGTAAAAAGGAGTCCGAAGACACATACATGGTAATTTAATTAAGGAGGTAGATGACTACCCTTAATGGAAATGCCCAAAGTATATTAAGATGTGTTAGGAACATCCAATCCTTTGTACCATTCATCTGCTGTTAGAATAACCAGGTGGACTGGCTTGGGTGTGAATATAACTTTGTTCTGAGGATGACTTTGTTTAGAAGTAGGTTATTGGTGCTTTAGACACCTTCATATTTTGTCACAAAGTTGGTATTAATGGATCCCAGAAAGGAGTTGGCACACAACTCAGTATTGGGGAGTATGGGCTATCGAGTGGGGGAACAATAAAGATTGGTAAAATGTCAGGACAAAATTGACTGCCAGGTGTATGTATGAAAGCCACAATCCCTCATCAAATTTAAGTAAAATTTTAAGCATCTCTGGAAGAAAAAGGGCAATATTTTGTCATAGCTTTGGAAACTTTCAAAATTTGTACAAGGAAAACAAACTTAACAGCCGAGGAGTAAAGAACAGGCCTTACACTGAGTATGTAGGAGAAAACTGGAAGAAGTCATATAACCTGAGAATTTGGAACCCATAAAGACATAAATATAGGGGTACTGACCTCCTGTGATAAGGTTAAACCTATTACCACCTGAACTTGGATAACACGGTTTCCCTCACAATGCAGCACTTTGACCCTAACACCTTAGACATCAGTTCCCAAACTACACTGGCTGATGGGAAGAGAATTCCGAGAGCCAGCAAGATGATGTTCCCCAAAACAAGGTTTCTGAAGCCAACATCTGGATTGTTGGGTTAGGACTAAGATTGATCTGAAATTAAAATTATTTTTGTAATTAGATACATGACATATGAAGTCACAGAATAAGTGTTCCATGTTCTGAGTTTGAACATCACCTGGCATCAGAACAGCTGACTGGTTAGTACAAACCTTCCTTGTGCCTATAATGTGAACTTCATGGAGCACTTTTTAAAGGAGGAAGTGAGGAGGCCATTGGTGATAGAGGGGGGCAGGCCTTTATTTGAAATAGATCATGGAGGAACTTCTAAAACCATTCCAATATTGATTGTCACCTTTACTCTAAGTGGCAGTACAAACTATTACAGAGTTTTGCGCAGAGGGTTGACCCGTACGGATGTAAACTATAATCGTCAAGCTTTCTGACTGCTCTGTAGAGAGTGGAAGGGTAGTGGGAGCAGGAGAGCAGGTGGGCCCTGTAATAAAAGGAGCAAGTGTAAATAATGACTTCCGTCAGGGTGGCTGCAGTGAAGGGGTGAGTAGATGGTCAGTGGCTGGAGATGCAGTATTTGAAAAGAAGAGCCAACTAGATGAGGTGATGTATTGAGATCTGGTGTGAAGAAAGAACAAAGTTAAGGTCCACAAAAAAGTGTGTGGTTTAAACAACCAGAAACAGTGAGTTATTTGTTTCATTCGTTTGTTGTTGTTTTTATGGACATCAGGAAGGCTATTGAGAAACAAGGCACTGAGTTAAAAAAAAAGAGGGGGGGATGTCTTGAACATACAGATCTGGAGATGCCTGTCATCAAGACAGCGTAGCTGTGCAGGTTACTTGGATGTAAATCGTCAGTTCAGCGGGGAGGGCTAGCCTGGAGATCAAATGTATGGACAATCAGCATATAGAGGGCATTTAAAGAAAAGAGAAGTAAATCACTGGGAAAACCAGTGTAGGGGAGAAGAGGATTAAGCATTGAGCCATGTGTCACTCTTGAGGATAAACAGGAAATAGAAGCTGAGCAGAAGCAGCTAGTAAAAAAAGTCATTTAAGTTATTAGTGAGATGACCAGAAACCCAGGAGTCTGGGGTGTCCTGGAATTGGAGTGAAAATCCCAAGGGTACGTTAGCGGCAACTGTGCCAAATGCTGCTGATGGATGAAGTCAGATAAGGGGAACCAGCCACCCACCTGAGCAATGGGGAAGTCACTTACGAAGACCGTTCTCCCGCCGGACTGCTGGAAAGGAGAGGAGAGAAATGGATTGTCACCAGAAGGGGTGGGAGGAGGGCTGGCTTTGTCGGGGTTGCTGTTTTGTTCAAGCTAGGAAATTACAGCAATGGTGACGCTCAGAGGAGTCACGCAGGAAAGGGAGGAAACAAGGGTTAGCAGAGGACAGCGTAACCTGTTGCAGGAGCAGCATCCTGAGTAGGCCTGGAGAGGCAGAGCCGAGCACATGGGGTGGGGGGGCAGGTAGGGGCAGGGCTGGCTCAGCAACTGGGCAGAAGGCGTCCCGGAGGCAGCGGGATGTGGCTGCGCAGCCGCAGGGTGGGAGGTGACCATTTTCTACTTGGTGCTTCCATTTTCTCAGTGAATTAGGGAGCAAATCATCAGCTGGGACTGAGGGTGCAGGAGGGAGAGAGCAGAAGGGTTGAAACGGCCTTCTGGATCAGAAGAGTGCGACACTGAATGGACTTAAGGATCCAATAGTGTTTCCAGGTGACCCTAAAGGGTGATTTGACATCAGGGGTCATTAATTCCAGGTAAAATTGGTCACCACAGCTCTGTGCTTTCTTCAGGGACACGTCAAAGCAATTGTGTGGCTGTAGCCTTATTCTTAAAGAAAGGAAAGCCAGGAAGGAGTCCGTTGCTGCCTTCCTGAGGGCCAGGCCGCCCCTGCTCTGCCCCATAATGACTAAGACTGGTTGTCCGCGGTAATGAGCCATTTCTCGTCTTCTACCCAACAGTGAGCCAGTTTCCTGGGGTACACCCCAGCTCGGGAGACACATACGCAGGTGCGTGTGTAAGGAATTACAGAGATGTGTGGAAATTTTAGAATCAAACCGAGGACCTGGTACCAGAGTTACAACAAATCAGCTTTATTTCTTGAGAAGGTTCCACGTTCACTCTGTCCTGGACGTGTGACTCTGTGTATGTATGTGAAAGTTCTGGAATTAGAACCAATGCATTTAATTATGCCTCTGGTCCCTAGTCCATAAAAAAGCACATAGTGCTGCAGGTATTGTCTACGTAGACTTAGTCAGGTACCCTGTCTGCAATAATATGCTTAAAGCTGAATCAGTTTCCTTTTTAAAAATTCACTTTCCTTTTCTCTCATATGGTGGTTCTAACATATTTATGGAGGGGTTTCGGGTTTCGATGATTAAATAATATATGCAAGATGCCTACTCTAGTGCCTGAAACATAAAAGGCCCTCAGCCTATGTTTGTGGTTATTGTTTTGAGGGGTTGGCTGAAAGTGGATTAAGGAAGGCAAGTTGCTATAGACTGAATGTGCACCCTCAAATCCATGCATTGAAGCCCTAACCCCCAGTGTGATGGCATTTAGAACTGGGGGTTTGGGAATAGGATTAGGTCCTGAGGGTGGAGCCCTCATGATGGCTTAGTGCTTTTATGATGAGAGACATGAGGGAGCTTGCTTCCTCTCTCTCTCTCTCTCTCTGCTTTCTGCTATGTGAGGAAACGAGGAAAATGGCTTTCCCCAGGACCCAACCGCAAGGGCACCCTCATCTCAGACTTCTAGCCTCCAGAAACTTTGAGAAACTAATGTCTGTGATTTAAGCTACCAGTCCATGGTCTTCTTGTTATAGCAGCTCCAACTAAGACACAAGCATATAGTAATTCTCTGAACTAGGCCCCACTTTTATACTACCTCATGGTCTCACACCCAGGTGTGACCAGAAAAAAATAAGAGTCAACCACAGGTAGGATTCCTAGATGGCCACCATCGTAGTTTCTCAATCTCTGCTCGGTTTGCAACTTCTGCAGGACCAAGGATAAGCTTCTCCCCTTTGTGAAAGAGTAATAGGGAGCATCAGATGAGGCATGAAGTTGGTGGTGAGAAGGGGATGTTCAGGTGTGCAGATGTGGCACTCTCGAGACATTGGGCTTTACCACCAAGATGACAGAGCCCAAGGCAAAGAAACAGGGACGTGGAACACTGTGCAAACACATTTTCATGACGTTCACCAGTGCGTGGCCTCAGAGTCATGAACCTGACAGAGGGAGACAAAAATTCTACTACATGAAAGAAAGAAATCGTGCCCGGTAAGTCAGTGTGAGCTGGGAACAACCATCAACACATACTCCGTCTTCCACCAATGGAAATGTCAATTCCCCTTAGTCTGAAAAATCATTTTGTCTCCAGAAATTTATTATCTATCTGTTCTTATCCTTCCTGAAATGGAGTAGGCCACAATCTTTTCACTGAAGAAAGTACAGTTGAAGCCATATGTGATTTTTGGACTTAATACCAAAACTCCGCCTTTGTCCCACAATCAGTGACCAGGTCTTCTTTCAGAATTACACCACCTTTGCATCATTCTTTAGTATCAGAGCAAACATTATAGAATTGTACACAGATTAGAGTATCATTCGGAGAGTTTTAGGCTAATTCATCCCTCTACCAGGTCTGTACCACACTTCCAAAAATATTTTCAAACTTCACATGAAAGTTTTTTCACATACAAAATTTACCTCTTTGAGATGAGAAATCTTCATTAATCACACTCAAACTCCTTAGTTATCCCCTACTAAAGCTGGTTGTTTGGGGTTCCCAAACGGAAGGAAATTTAATTCTTATTCATTCATGAATTCAACGAGTGTTTATCAAATACACTCAATATATCCTGAACTGTGCTAAGTGACGTGGAAGATACAAAAAAAAAAAATATGTAAAAACATTATCTATAACATCAAAGCTCTTAAAGTCAAAGATACCAGAAGATATTTTAAAAATAGTATAATTCAGTTAAAAGTCAGAAAATCTGGTCTTTACCTTACCAGCTATGTGATGTCAGCAAATTACAACACTCTTGTCTCAATTTTCAGAAACATAGAAAGTGAGCTCTAACGTGAAGAGCTTTTTCTTCTGAAGTAGTTAAAGGAGACAAACTAAACTAACGAATTTTGATTGAAATTACACTGCACCGCATGAGGTCCACCTCTGTGTTGGGCCAATTTTATACAGTGGCAGCGTGCATTCACCCCACATGCCCATAGCCATGTCAACACGAGAGCAATTTCACTCACTCAGTCTCCATACAAAAGTCTCTGCTCTGCTCATCATGATTAGTCCAATAATCATTGAATCTATCTTTTTCTTAATTTCTTAAGTGAAAATGTGCAGTTTTGTACATTCAAAACTTACTCTTCTTTCTTTCGATGCAACACTGTGCTTTCTTTCTATGAAATTACCGCCACCACCACCCCCACACACATGGCTCTTGGTGGGCTTTCAACCGAGAGGCCACATTTTCCTCCACAGCTTAGGGACACTCAAGAAAGTTGTCGTTGTTGGGTTTTTTTAATTAGAAAAATATATGAATACATGGGGAGCCTGGGTGGCTCAGTCGGGTAAGCTCAGGTCATGATCTCAGGGTCATGGGATTGAGCCCCATGTTGGGCTCTGCACTGGGCCTGCAGCCTGCTTCTCCAAATAAATAAATCTTTAAAAAAAGATTCTCTCTCTCCCTTTCCCTCTGCCCCTCTCTGCCCCCTTCTCTCAAATATATATATAAATAAATATATAAAATATACATGAATTCAATATGTTTATGACAGAAGAGTAACACAGACACAATCTTAGGATACCAAAACTAATAGTGTCCCTACATAGTAACAGCAGTGGCCACAGAGCACAGGGAAGTGTGGATTCTCATAACCTTTATGTTAAAATATAACACACATCCCTTTTTTCATACAATTTTACAGCTCTAAAGTATGCAATATAATTTTTTTTTGCAATATAATTTTTTTAATGTACAGACAATACATTTAATAAGTATGGCTTCTAACTGAGAAAAGTGGGAAAAAAACTAATTTCCATTAATAAAGAATTAGAGAAGAAAATTGAGATGCATTCATATAGGATGCCCTAGGTTCTAATAAGGTTGGTGGTGTAATTATTTTATTGACAAATGCAGAGTTCCACAGTTTGTTGTTAGGTGGAAAGTAAGAGTTATGGAAGAGCAATCATTTTATGACCCCGCTTATAAAAGGTTAGTGAGAATATGCTTTGGAAAGCAACTCTAGGTTTGGTCATCAAGATCCTACACAAGGGATCCCTGGGTGGCGCAGCGGTTCGGCGCCTGCCTTTGGCCCAGGGCACGATCCTGGAGACCCGGGATCAAATCCCACATCGGGCTCCCGGTGCATGGAGCCTGCTTCTCCCTCTGCCTGTGTCTCTGCCTCTCTCTCTCTCTCTGTGACTATCATAAATAATAATAAAAAAAAAAAATCAAAATCCTACACAAGTTTTCCCCGGGGGGTTTTGTGATTTTAGGTATTTTTCCTTTCTTCATATTTTCCTCATCATTTTACATTTTCCAAAGAGCACATATTTTTCCAAAACAAAAGGCAATCATACTAATGAACGACATTTTTCTCATTGGAAATATACATTATTGTAGAAATTTTAGAAAATAAAGCAAACTGAAGGGAGAAAAATTAGAAGCCACTTAAATCCTACCATCCAGAGAGAGTCACCTCTTTCTGTTGCTTATCCACGTACCTATTTATATACATGTTTTTAAATAAAAAGAGGAAAGCGATATACCTATTTATAATGACTTCAATGTTTCATCTTACAAGTGATCATAAGTGAATTTTAATGCTACTGAATATTCTCGTGAAATGTACTTTTTAATGGCTACACACTGTAAAATATACATAATTCATGTAACCAACTACCTATTGCTGGACAATTAGGAGGAGAGCTGTGTTTTAAAGCAGCCATTAGGAGTTAATGAGCTAGGTTTGTGTTCTTTCCAAAACAATATAAGCTCATAAAAAGGCACAGCCTTTGTGCACCCTGTATTCTGTAAAATGTCTAACACAGTGAGTAATCAGACTAAACAAGGTGATTCCAGTCCAGCCAAGATTCCACATGCCCATAGAAACGGAGATTTGGTGCCATTACAGCTGGGGAAAATGAAACACTTTTCCCTGTTCTAGACATTTCAAAGCACATTTAGATCAGCTAAGATTGATGTCTCTCACGTTGCTATATTTAGGAAGCAAAAAAGAGTTTGCAGTTTTGTGCACAGTACAGAGGGTTCCAAGCCAAGGGATAGGAACTAGATTTCTTTTAAGTCCCATAATAGCTCAAGTATCTTGGACAGGCTGGCTCACCTCCTATCTCATTTCCAAAATGGGGGTGAAGACATCTATTGGATCAGCCTAAGTGACGCTTTAAGTCCCAGGTCCATGGTTGACTCTCGGCATACGGCTCTGCTGCTGATACTGAGATTATTTAATTAGCACACAGAGGGGCATGCCTGGGTGTTTTGCTATGATTATATACACCTTTTCCAAATAAGTAGTGAACTATTTCACTTGAAAAGTGAAGTGACCCTTACTGTTCATTTCCTGAGAAACCACTTAGAAGAGCTGTTAGGACATTTCTGATGTGCTGTATTTCATGGGAAGGTGACATTGGAACACTCACCATATTGTGGAGGGTTAAGTTCAGACGTGGCTCCTCACAGCTGTGTGAGAAACAAACCCAAGAACAAATTATCTTCCCCCAGTGCATCCAGTGTACTATGCAGAGAAGGCGCAGGTTAAGGACCCTACAGCTGGCACTGGGGAGAGGGGACACACCTAGCACTCACCAGTCCCTAGGAATGAGCAAATCCTGCTCACCCTGCTCACGAGATGCCCGACGCCCAACCCCCGTGGTGAGCTCCCCCAAAGGCCCAAGGCTCTCCTCTGAGGCCAAGCAACCACAGCCTGGCCTCCTGGGCGGGGGGGGGGGGGGGGGCCTTTTGAGCGGGGCCCAGAGCAGGTGGCCCTTTGTGGGGCAGTGCAGCTTCGCAGAGAGTGTCCTCTTAGCCCGCAGACCCTAGGGACTCCAGGTTTCACAGGCTATTAAAGACCAGATTTCCATTTTATGGGGTAGCAGATTTTTCTCAAAATTTGATAAGCTTCCAATTCATTTGCTTCCAGTCAATTACATAATGAGTAACAAAACCCTCCCTCCTCCCCTATGCAAACATTTTAGGTTCAGTGTATTTCCTAGTACCAAATTCCTCTACCGCTGGTTAAACCAGGTGAACGTTTATTTCTCTCTCATGTGAACACAGCTTGTGTGTCCAGGGCCCAGAGCCGATATGCAGCTCCGTGCCCTGCAAGGACCCAGCTTCCTTGGGCCTTTCTGCTCTGCCGTCCTGAAATTCGGCTTGTTCTGAGGACAGGATGAAAATCCTGTTTCAAAAAATTTGGCTGCTGTGCTCTGGGGACAGGATGAAAATGGTGCAGAGCTGCCTCATTATTTTAGGGATTCATTTCCTAAGTGGGGAGAAGGAGTACAAGCCAGGCAACTACATGTTTACACCATGCACATCATGAATTCTCATATATTTGAATGATTGCCCTAGCAATTTTTTCAGAAACTATCACTACTTTTGCTCCAATTTATAAAAATGCATCCCCATTGCAAAACTAGAACTTTTTGGAGAAGTCCATGAAGGGCAGGGAGACTAATAGAAACTAAATTTTTTTTTTTTTTTTTTTTTTGTAAAGTGAGATCTACTTAAATTCTTGGATTTAGGGGCTTTCAATTCCCAAAAGCTACTATATTAAATATTAAATAAGCTTATCTTGCAATAGTATTTTGAGCTGGTAACATAGAAGAAAGTTCTATTTTTTTTTTCTTCCAAGATGGTTTTGGAAGTTGATTTTAAAATATCATAATGTCTTCGGGTCAAAATTCTTTCTAGAGGAGCACATTTTAAATTCTTATGAAAGTCACATGTGACCTTGAAACTTCAAAAATAGAAATCTGCTTTACAGAAATTCTGCAGAAAATTACTCCACGAAAATTTACATGCCCTACATCTTAAAAACATAAGTTATAAATAAATCCTCTGGATTTTCCCTGGATTCAATGAGATATTAAGATTATACCAAAATAAAATTACAGCATAGACCTCAGCACACTGTTAACTCACCTACGGATTCCATTCTTGAATCTTTACATGACCATCTCACATCCATTTTGTAAATTAATATTTGTGTGGCCATAATCATTCCCTTCATTACAACGAACAAAAATTTCACATTTTATTTTTGTAACAGGCACAAAATTACACCATAAGTTAAATTCCTCTTAATGTAGCAAATTACCCATGTCTTAGACATTCGCATATACTAATAATGCTGCATTTTAATTATAGAGACCATTTCTTTAATCTGCTTGCCGTATGCAGTATTTACATAGTAAATAGGAAAAAGACATGAATTGCTATTTTTATTTTTTAATGCTTATTCTTTCCCTATCTAAACAATGCAAACTTATTCATCAAAGTATAGTTGGAAAGCATAGAGAGTCAGAAAAAAGGAATCTGCCTGGATCACAACAAATAATCATGACAAGTCTTAACATTTCACTGCATAGTCTTCCATTTTTACAGTTAAAGACACATGACCTGCCCATTTAGTACAATATTTTATCAATGAGCATTTTGTCTTAAATGTAATTTTAATCATGTTTCAAGGAGATGCATCATAGTTTACACAGCATTTCCAGTATTTGGATAATTTGGCGGAGCCCAGTTTTTCATAATTGTAGATAATATTGCATCGTTTAGCATTTATAATTTTGTTCAATGCATGTACCTGGAAGGTGTGGTATGTGACCACTCACCCCTGGCGGTAGACACACAGTTATCCTCATTGAGCTTGCTGCCTTCGGAGACAAATATTCAAATGAATCATTTAGCTACAATGCGCCAAGTGACCTTGGCTGGGGGGGGGCGGGGGTTGAATGAAGTTCGTTCTGGAAACATAAATCAATGGGTAAAGTCATTTTGTAAGTTTTTTTGACAAATTGCCCAGCATTTCCAGGCCAGCATGGAATAAAAACAGTGGTCGAATGCACCCTGATTTTTGAGTTTATTCTTGCCAGCCATGTCTCTAGGTCGCACTACAATTAAGTGTAACGGAGACTCTCAGTTTGAGATGAATGTTTTATTATACTAAAGAAGTGTATTTTCTTTTTCTAACCTAATACGCAATGAGTTTTTTTTTCTTTTTTTTTTTTTCGCAATAAGTTTTAAACTTGTGGAAATCCTTTCCAATATGTAGTGAAATGAGCATTCAACTTTTCTTTTCTTTTCTTTTCTTTTTTTGCATTCAACTTTTCTTAATTGACTTACTGACGTCCTTGCTTTCTCTGAGTGTACTCTCAAATTGTATTTGCTAATGTTTCAAGAATGTTAATTTATATTCATGAGTGCAGTTTGTCTATTATTTCCTTTTTGTACCATGTATCCTTTTTCTTCCTTGCTCTTGGAGCTGTTTTCTTTCTGGAACAAATGAAGTTTATTTTCCATTTTTTTTTCCAACTCACTTAGACATGTAACCTAGTGAAGGTACCTTAACTTACCTTCTCCTCATCTGTGAGATGTTTGTAATCCTAAACTTCTGAATCCTTACCTAATAGGGTTGTTGTGTAGACCAAATGTAAAGCACAAGACCATACCTGAGATACTTGAAATATACCATTTTAATCATTATTCTGTAATATCAAAAATATCATTTGGATAACTATTTCTGCCAAGTGGGAAATAAATTACCAATAAATGCAGATAAATTCACAGGTACTTTTTCTTTTGGGGGCAGGAGGGAGAGCACGTGAGGATAGATGATCATATATATCTGATAATACTGCACTTTCTTTTTTGGGCTCACTTATTTCTTGGTCTTTAATACAATACAGGTTGGGTTTTTTAATTTGTCTTGCCTAGAATTTCTCTACATATATTCTATTTTGTAATATATTTGTTATTGTGCTATTTTTTTCTACTTTTTAAAAGCACGGCATGATGTTTAGCCGAACATATGAATTTCAACAAATGAATATAGTAATGTAACCACCATAATCAGGTACAGGTCAGTTCCAGTAACCGCCCCCTAAAAAAAATTTACCAGCCCCCTTCTAAGTGAACCTTCTTCCTTACCCCCCAGACCCTGGAACCACTGATATGCTTTCCATTTCTAGTTTTTCCCTTTCTAGAATGTAATATAATGAGATCATACAGAATGCGAACTTTTGAATAATTCTGGCTTCTTTTACTTAGTATAATCCATGTAAGACTCACCCGTGTCGTTTCCATTATTACTGAACAGTACGTGGTTGCATGGATGTGCCATTGTTTATTTATTATCAATTCCCTTGTTAAAAAATTAGGTCATTTCCAACTGTTTAAGTCTATGGATGAAGCTGGTATAAACATTCACCTATTGGTCTGTCTGTGAACATAGGTTTTTATTTCCCCTAAACATCCAGAAATGGGAGTGATGAGTCATTTGATAATTGTATATTTATCTTTATAAGATAAACTGTCAAACTCTTACCTAAAGAGGCTCTAAATCATCAACTTCTGGTTTGAAGGTCGTGATAAGGATTCGATTTGGTCTTATGCCTGAAACAATTAAAAAGTCAGACACAATGTATGAAACAATTGTCTTCAAGATCTGAGACATGAGGCATTGGAGTGCAGTGGTCACAGAGAGAAGGGAAAGTGCACGGGGAGCCGTAGGATTGCCACAGCTTCCTGCTGGGATGAGAAGAGAGATACCATACAAACAGCCTCCTTGCAAAAGAGGCTGCAGGAACTATGTTAGTATCAGATGAAGTGGATTTCAGAGCAGAATAAAACTAGTGATATTATTTCCTAATAAAAAGGAGTCGTGTCAGGAGGATATAAAAATTGTAAATGTTTATGTGAATGGTAAGTAACCAAGTTTAAGATATAAGAAGTGAGCCTTCACGGGCAGTGCCCTTACCATCCCTGTTTCTACCCATCACCTGTCCATGACAATGCAGGTGTCACTACAGTGATGAGGGTTTTCTCACCATGCTCCTCACTTCCTTCTCAGGCCTCTCCATCAAAATCTTTAAAGGACGTATTTCTGATAACAATCTGTTCAAGGCAATCTCAGATTTTTTTTAACATTATCCTCAAAATTCTTCTAGCCCCAATTTTTTGGTCAATTGTAGGGCTGCTTCTCCATTTTTAGGCATCCACTACAATAGCACCCCACCTACAGGTATCGATAATTGGATTCACTTTTACTGCTTCTGTAACAAATTACCACAAACTTATTGGCTTAATGCAACAAAAATTTATTTTCTTACAATTCTGTAGGTTAGCAGCCCCATGTGGGTCTCACTGGGCTAAAATCAAGGTGTCGACAGGGCTGTGTTCCTTCCTAGAAGCTCTACGGGACAATCCATCCATCTGCTTCTTCCAACTTCTTTCCACCATATTCCTGGGTTTACTGCTCTTCTTCCATCTGTAAAGCCAGCAATATTGTGTTTCACTTGTCATTCTTCCATGGTCACATCTCTTTCTGACCCCAACTTCAGCTGGTAAAGAGCTCATGTAATTAGACTAGACTCATTTGGATAACCCAGGGTAACTTCTCCATCTCAAGATCATAATCTTATTCATATCTGCCAAGTTCATTTTGCCAAATAGGGTCACATACTCACAGCTTTTATTCTATTGGGTGCCATTATTCCATCCATTATTCTACACTGAATATTTCTAATATTTTTCACTAACAGGGCACACTTAAAAATTATCTAACAATTTTCTTCTGGTTAGTGAACATCTTCCCTCTGTCACTTGATTTGATATTGTGCTTTGTTGGCAGACAGCAGATTGTCCTTGAGAACTCTGGTTAAGTATCAATGACTTAGAAAGTAGTATAATTCCTCCATATTTCCACAAATGTACAGATTCAAATGAGTATGGACAACAGCAATAATCCCAAGCAGACAAAGTTGGGCATTTTTGCTCTACTTAGACTTTAAGTAGAAAGTCTCCCCAGATGCCAGCATCATTTCAGTCCACATCACCACCATGCAGTCTAAGTCAAGGGAGATGTTGTGTTTTACTTATGAAACAATGTAAAAGGAATCTTTCTCAATGCCTTGGAATTTCAGCTGAGGCTTGAGAGCTGAGTGCAGTGACTCATAAGTGCCATATGTTTTAAAGAGAGGAACCTATACAATTCCTAGAGGATATGCTAAATGGAAGCCCAACTGAACAGGAAACATCATACTCCAGAGTTTATATCATATAACAAATTCTAGTATTATACTGGAGAGATTTTCTTGAAAGGAACTTATAGGAATAGAGGATGCTATGTTGTAGGAGGAAGGAAAGGAAGAGGTTACCTCCTCGATCTAAATGAGAAGAACTGAAGAGACACCACACCCATCATCATCATCATCATCATCAAGTTTAAAGGTTTGTCCTGTTCTTGATGCTCTTCTAAGTGCTTTACATGAATTAATTGAATCTTTATAACTTAATGAAATGGATTTTATTATTTTCCCCCTCTTAAAGCTGGGGAAATTGAGACTCACAGGTGTTCAGTGATGTCTTCTAGTAACATAAATCCTTGGCAGGGCTGTAAAAATTTATAGTTGTAGCCAGTGTCATAGAGGGGAATTCTCAGGAGAGCTTGACATCTGTCGCCTGAAGTTTGGGAACACAACACGTGGCTTTCTAGAGCAGCCTACCACGTCAGAGTGAGAAGAGAAGGGAGCAGTGAGGACAATCTGTGGCTCTCAGAGGACAAGGGTGTATAAACTTTCCAAAACCTGAGGCTGTATCATGGAGGAGAGCTAAGTGTGGGTAGCACTGAAGGAGACATTTCCAAGAAGGAGGTCTCCCAAGGTAAGGGGGTTCCAGACAGGGACGTACTACCTGGGGCAGGAGCTGATGGGACTTTGCAGGAGGTCAGCCAGAGCAGGCATGGCTTACGTCAGATGAAGACTTAGCAGGGAGGGCCTCCTGGAGATCGGTGGGGAGCCTACAAACAGGCACCAGGAGACAGGATTTGGACGCCTTCCCAAAAGACAGCATTCAACAGCCAAGAAAGAACCAGAAATAGCACAAGCAACATAGACATCCTGCCATTTTACCTACAGTTTCTAGAGCTTGTTGGAATCCACTCAACTTTCACGAGCGCCAAAGCCCGTACTTATGAAAACAGAGAATAAGCCTACCTTGTGTGTAGCTGTGAGGACCACACCTAACAAGCGAAGAGCCCTTGGCATGGTTCCCGGGGCTTGAATCAACTTGATGATCACCGGTAGTACAGAACGGGATGACCTGCTTCCCGGGTACTTGAAGGCATTTCAGGAGGCTGCACTATTGTTTTTTTCTTTTTTCTTGAGGAGACTACCTAGGGGTGTAACTGGAAAGTGATGCTCTCCCTTAGCTGAAAATTGATATTTTTATTTATGCTTCTGAGTTGAAAAAAAAATACATATGTAAGGGGTATCTTGGTGGGTCAGCTGGGTAAGCGTCCAACTCTTGGTTTCAGCTCAAGTCATGATCTCAGGGTCATGAGATCAAGCCCGTGTGGGACTCTGTGCTGGGTGTGGAGCCTGCTTGGGATTCTTTCCCTCTCCCTCTGCCCCTCCCTTCCCTCCAAAAAAAGGGAAAAAAAGGGAAAAAAAGGAAAAAAAGGAAACGTATGTATGTTAAAGACAGAAGTTACCATTGAAGTTACCATTGAAGGACTGAAAAACTATTAGCTATTCCTTCACTTTCCTTTAGTTATAAAAAACAGTGAGGAACTAATTCGATTTTAAAATTTTTCCTAGAACCTAGTTTGTGCAAGACAACCTGTAAGGTGCTATGAGGAGTAGCATCAGCAAGTGACGAATGAGACACCACTCCTGACTTTCAGAGACTCACACAATCACACGAGGGAAACAAGAAACTCAAATACAGTCAAATAAAAGCACTTTGAAATGTATAAATAGGCAAACTGCAGAGAGGGAGCAGGCAAGGTGTTAGAGAAGCCAACGTGCAGAGGCCCACTGGAGGAGAGAAAAATGAAGAGTGACTGTGGATCTGAAGAATGCCAAGGAGTCTTTCTTCCTTCCGTGGGCAGATGGCAGTCGTAGAATGGAAGACTCTGAACACCATGTGGAAAATAGTCCAGATGCAATGGGAATTTCTGGAATATTTCTGAGGCAAAAATACAGAAGAATAATACTGATTCACAGAGAAAGGTTTGTGTCATCAGGAGAAACTAAAGAGACTTATAGCATGGAAGCAGAGAGATATAATAAGGAAGCATCATGGAAGTACTTACCATCAAGAGGTAACAAAATCATGAACAGAGACTGTGCAATTAAAAAAAAAGACAAAACACATGAGGGACTTTTGAAGATGTAATGGCCAACATTTATAATACTATTTGGAGAAATTAAATAATGGCAAAGTACAGTGAATATCTAAAACAACTTTCAAAAAAAAGCAATTTCTTCATATAATTGAGAAGCCAAAGGATTGGTGTAATGGGAGTTGTTAACCAGAAAATAATGAAGAACTGAATTTGTCTGTGTATTAACTAATTGAACAACATGAAAACTTAGAGTCTAAGAAAAATGGAATATAATGATGCAATAGGACCATAAAACACAAATATTAGCATCACATACAGCCCGACCTTGATATTTCTGGAAAAATAAGAAAAGTCACAATATTGTCATGACTAGCTATCGCAAAGAAAAACTGACCAAAAAATATACCCTAAAGGGAATATCTTACACCCTTCTGGAGAGGAGGAAAATTCTACTTCGATATGAGGAAGAAAGGCCAATTTAAAAGTAGAAAGGTAAGAAGAAAATTGGGTCATATTTGAAGCTATTTGCCTCTTCTTCCTGGTCCAAGATGCTGCAAATGGAGTAAGTAATTTATTTGTCAATTATACTTCAATAAGGCTGGAAAGAAATGGAGTTAGTCAGGTCATCAATCACAAGGCGCAAGTCCAATGATTTGTTCACTTATGTAAAGAATTTTTACTTAGCCATAGAAACCCGTTAACATGCTCACTAGTTTAAACACAAATGAACACCAGATATACAATAAAATTGCATCTGATTTATAAAGAATTGTAATCTAAAAAGATGGGAAACATGTGTCCTTACACAGAGATAAACATAAAGTCAAACACAGTTTGCTTTTTGCTTAATGTTTGCCCGGTAGACAAAGGATAAAAATACTATAGTTAATTCTGGTAGCCGTGCAGTCAACTTAGATTGCAAAGCACAATTCATGAAAAAATGGTCCTCCGCCATTCAAAATGGAGTTAAGAATTTCCAGTTTGAGGAGAAGTGAGGTAAAGAGTAGAAGTAAACATTTCCAATTCACTTTTATGTTTTGAATTTTCACCAAAGACGTGCCTTACAGCCAGCGTTTGGTTTGTAGTTTATCTCATCTTTCCTTTAAAAATAAAATAAAATAATTCAAAGCTATTGTTTACCTTCGATAAGACACCAGCAGAAAATATTTTATATTGTAAACTTCCTGAATAAATAAATGTGAGTACGTTCCATTAATCGTACATATACATGAGCAACACACAGTTGTATTTCAAAACTGAATTGGATGGATGCAGACCGTATACACTGGGATCTATTCAAAATCTCAGAATTCTAAAATTCATGGGTTAAGTAATCTAAAACACTAACATACTTCTTAGCATCTTTGCTTTTAAAATATCAGCCCCAAATCATCTCATTTGAACAATTAATTTCAGTTTAGGGAGGCTGCCTCGTTTATTGACGGTAATAAAACCACAGATTCGTTAAAATATATAGATTGACTGCTCCAAGTTTCCTTAACAGTTCTCTGCACACATTCATATAGTGTGATGTGGCAAATATTCAAGTGCTCTTTACAGGAACAGATGGTTAGACACAATTAATAAGGAGCCTTGAGTTATTTGCATATTCATTAGATAATATCAGTTATTCCTCAGCAAGAACAAAGAATTACACAAATGGTGTTCATGTTTCCTCCCATTAACACATTATTAAAAGCAAAATGTCTGTGTTAAAAATGAGACAGATAGTGATCCTTGACTGTATAGCAACCTAGCATTATCCATTTGGGTTTTTAACATGATAATAAAAGCATGTTGCCCCTCCTGTAATTTATTCCTGCTTTTATAACAGAGAGCGCACAAAGACACACCATGCTTCATACTGTGCCCTCCCTCTCTGCTTTTTCTTCCTGTATAGTTGGTTGCCAGGAGAGAGGTCAGGTCGGGGAAAATTAAGTAAGTTTTTATTTTAGTTAAAAAAAAAAGTTGGCCAGAGAACTAAAACAATAAAAAAGAAAAAAAAACCTTACTGACTTTGGAACCCATTTAAAAGCCCTTTCTGATGCTCTTGTTAATAAACATGGAAACTTTACAGATAAGAAATCAAATTATAATTTAAAATAAAATAAATATAGAAGATCAACTAGTTAATCTTCAATCCAATTTTTAATTTAAATAAACTCAAATAAAATTACTTTGCCTTGATGCTATGGATTTTTCTTTTCCCATCACTTCCTTTGTCATTAATATACAAGAATGCTTGAGAACTGGTCGGAAATTAAAAAGAAATGACCTTTGCATTAATCAAAAATATCAAAGCCATTTCTACAGAAAGCCCTGGTTTTGGAGGCTAAATAAAGGCACACGTGAGACAAACATACAAGGCAGCGAGAGCTTCCCTGCCAACACTTTGCACTGGACACGAGCGATGGGAATTTAGTGCCTTCTAGAATCGTGCAGTACAGTGTGATGAACACCAGCTACGCGTGCCTATTTGAATTTGTATTCGTATTTCAACTAAAATAAAAATTTAAATGCAATTTTTCAGTCACATGAGGCACATCTCAAGTGCTCTGTAGCCACACCTGGCTGGTGGCTGTTGTGCTGGACGGCAGCGGTGCTCAGCACGTTCCTCACCGCAGCAGGTCATACCAGACGGCACTTTTCTAGAAGCTTCCTACTCAGGAGTGACTACAAAGGGCTGCAGAAAGCTGGACATGACCTGCACACAGTGAAGAAATAATAAATTCCTAGGATAAAAAATGGTGAGTTATTTGTATTAGAAGAAATCAAAGTGGAAATAACTTAATGACTGATATGGCAAAGGGAAAGTGTATTTGGGCACATTGCAGAATCATTAACGAGAGAATTTCAAAATCCAGACTGAATAAATAGGGCACTCTATCTACCAAGGTATTTAATGTTGTTTACCAGTATTACATAGTATACATAACAAAAACAGCTTTAGCAGAGAGTTTGTTTTTTTTTTTAATTTTTATTTATTTATGATAGTCACACACACACACACACAGAGGCAGAGACATAGGCAGAGGGAGAAGCAGGCTCCATGCAGGGAGCCCGACGTGGGATTCGATCCCGGGTCTCCAGGATCGCGCCCTGGGCCAAAGGCAGGCTCCAAACCGCTGCGCCACCCAGGGATCCCTTAGCAGAGAGTTTGAAAGAAAAATACTTTGTACCAGACTGCCCTACTTAAGATTTGAGATGAAAAAGAACAAAAAAATTAATATATGTAATCTAATGTTCATTCAACAAATGTTCATTGAGCTCCTTAGTTTGTTTCAGGAACCCATAGCTTTAAAATTACAAGATGCAAGATGTGGGGCCCTCAGGGTCCTGGAATCCAGCCCCGGGACCGGGTCCCTGCTCAGCGGGGACTGCTTCTCCCTCTTTCTCTGCTCCTCCCCCCTGCGCATTCTCTCTCTCTCTCTCTCTCTCTCTCTCTCTTTCTGTCTCTCTCTCTCTCTTTCAAATAAAATATTTTTTTAAAAAAGATGCAAGGCATTTGCCTAGGAGGAGCTGCAGACACACTTACCTACCTGTAAATGGACAAAATACACGGTAGAGAGTTTGTACAAAAGATTGGTCCGTACAACTGAGCAATAATGCAACCGAGGAGGATCGATTTTATAAGGAAAAGAAACCGGGATGCCTGGGTGGCTCAGTGGTTGAGCGTCTGCCTTCAGCCCAGGGCATGACCCCGGGGTCCCAGGATCGAGTCCCACATCGGGCTCCCTGGGTGGAGCCTGCTTCTCCCTCTGCCTGTGTCTCTGCCTCTCTCTGGGTCTATCAGGAATAAATAAATAAAATCTCTAAAAAAAGGAAAAAAGAAAAGGAAAGGAAAGGGAAAAAAAAAAAGAAAAGAAAAGTAACCAAATGGAAACAAAGGCATCAAGGAGAAAATCCAAGAGACCACTTCAGGAGGAAGACGGGCAAGGAGGTAAAGACAAAAGGAGGAGACGCTGTAGGTGGTCTGCGTTCTCAATCCTCGTCTGGAGAACATTCCAGGCATGCGGGGGAATTGGCAGCTGCAGGTGGCAGCCCAGGGCGCCTGGGGGGGTCCTTGGGACAGGGCCGTGGGCTCCTGCAGGGGCGCAGGACGGCGGGCCCAGGCACTGCAGCCCCAGCCAGCGCGGGGTCGGTGGGTGATGCCGGCCGCGCTGGACGGTAAAGATCATCTCCTGTGCAGTCACTCTGTGGGGTAGCTCATCCCCACCAGAAGCTGATCCAGGACAATCAGTGCGCATCCCAGGCTGGCCATCCTGGGTGGGAAGCTTCTAGAAGTGCCGTCTGGTATGACCTGCTGGGGTGAAGAACATGTTGCACACCACCACTGTCCGGCACAACAGCCACCAGCCACGTGTGGCTACAGAGCACTTGAGATGGGCCTGATGTGACTGAAAAATTGTGTTTTAATTTTTATGTTAGTTGAAATACGAACACAAGTTCAAATAAGCACACGCAGCTGGTGTTCATCGCGCTGGACCGCACGAGTCTAGAAGGCACTAAATTCCCATGGCTCGTGTCCAAGCCAGAGTGTTGGCAGGGGACCTCCCAGTGCTCTGTGTTTGTCCCACGTGTCCCTTTATTGAGCCTCCGAAGCTGGAGCTTTCAGGGGCAACGGCTGTGCTCTCCCAAGCTGGCAAGCCCACGCCCCCCGACGGCTCCCGGCACAGTCCGGGCTGCAGATGACCCGGAGCAGCCCTGAGCAGGTGTCCGTGTGGAGGTGTTCCGCCTCCGAAATACGCAGGCATCACGTACACAGACACACAGCACCCCCCATTCGCACACACACTGCCTACACGAATATACACCTCATACACGGAGTATGCGTGCACATACATACCACTCACAGATGTCACACACGCCACATACACACACACATACATGTGCTCGCACAGCACACACACCATTCATATATATGTACTGCATACACAGACATACACCACATGCACACATACACAGCACACACACAGCACGTGCTGTGCATGCACAGCAAACACAACACACATCATTCACATACATCACACACGTGCCACATACACAACACATACATGTAACACACATATACACGCATGTGCTCATACACATACCATTCACACCGATACCACATGACACACACATGCATACACATACCACGTACACATACAGCATACATGGACACTCATTCAGCACATGTACACAGCATACATGCACACACATACACATGCTTGCACTAACAATACATACACCACACACATATGCACACACCATACACACCACACACACACACACACACACAGAGCACACTTTTTTTCTTATTTAATTCTGACAAATACCAATGACATCTAGTGCAGAAATCCTCAGCTCTATTTTTAAATAAAAATAACACTATCTGTCCTGCAGGGCTTATGTTATGATCAATGATTATTATGAGGGAAGAAACTGACACTGAGAAAGGTCATATACCACGTGAAGGTTAGACACTTAGTAAACAGTCGAGGCAGGATGAAACCATTAATGCTAATAACAGCCCTGCTCCCGTTACACTGAATAGTGTCCTTTATGTTGTAATTGTGTATAAACTGCCAGGACAGATTTTCTCATTTGAGGGGAATAGATTTTCTATAAATGGTACCCACAGAATAGGGTGAATAATTATGAAGTACGCAGACATTTCTTGCACTCGATATATTACCAAGATCAAAACTTGAGACTTGATAGATGCCTTTTGAAGAAAGATCTAGTACAGGTATAATAACCATGATGTACAGGTGTGTTGATGAGCATACTGTATCCTATTTCTCAATGGGCTCAAAACAATTTAATATGGATATAAATTGGCTTATAGGTCTGAAAATAAGTGTTTTAAAATACTCAACTTTGCTAGCTTATGGTTTTATAACAATTTAACCTATACTCAGTAATTTTCTACTGAATATGTATTTTATGATAGACATTAAAGGGCTCACAAGTCAGTAGAATCTTCCCTAGATTCTCTAGAAAGAGAAACAAATACTGAGAGCAGAGCTATAACCTAACACAATACTTGGGGAGTGATAACAGTACAAAAGTATTTTAATAGTGTGCAGAGCAATGGCCTAAGATTTCAACATTTCATCTGTCAATTAAAAAATATGGCAAAATTTGAATTGTTGCCAACACTTCTTAAAGAGGGTTTCTTTGCCACCTTACATGAGCAAATCTTCACGGTGACGTGACGACCAAAATTGCGGAGAGAACATTGGACGTCTCGGTCAGGAAATTGGGTGTAACCACTTCAAGCATAAAACTGGAAACTCCTGAGAGTATTTAAGTGGGAATTTTTATGCAAGTTTAATATTTAAGTGGCTTTTTTCTATACTTTAAGGAGCTTTTTCCAGCTATTCTCAATATGTATCCTCAGGGGAAAAAGATCACCTTCAAATAGCCAATCAATATTGGTTAGCAATATAACTATTCTTTCCAATGACCAGAAACACCATCCTGGGTCTTCATTTTTCTTTGATTTTCCTTTTCCAATTGCACATAAAAAAATTCCATGGATAAAACTTTTATATGATTTCTTTCAGAATAAATATCTTTCTTCAAAAAAGGTAGTTAAAATCTATTTTAACAAATCAGATCATAAAACACTCATTCTAATGCAGTGAGTCCTCCTCTCATTTCATCCATAAAATATATAATTTTCTACTTCCTATTAAAAAATAAAATCACATGCTAGGTGGTGGACCAATTAACTTTTACTACTTCTCATCTCCCTTTTACATTGAAGATATAAGAAAAGTTTTATCATCATGTCTCATGAAATCTGTAGACTTATTTATGAATTGTAAAAATTTAAGGTCATTTAAGAATATCTAAAATCTGAACATCATTATTCCATTCACACACACATAATTTATCAAGGAATATCATGCGTTTATATCATTCTTTCATTTTATTAACAGTTAAACTTATAGCTACATAGTTTATTTTACAATTAAATAGTAAGCAAAGAATATGCTTATAAATGCTTATAAAAAAACCAACTGCATATAAATGTATTATTGGTTTTAGGACTTATTCAAAACATAAATTAATCATTAAATGTAGAAAATGTAAATACTGGCTTATTTTGTAACTAATCTAACAGGTTGTATTTAGTAATGTGTACTAAGATATTTTCTTATGTTGAGAAAATGTGAACCAGACTTTTATTCACAGAAGATAATACTTTTTTTTGCTGACTGATATGGAAATGAAAACAGACTTTACTAAAAGGTTACAGAGACAAGCTAATTGAAGTAGCTAATAAGAACAGTACATGGGAACATGTTATGAACAAGTATTGACAAAAATATATTGAAATTAACACTTTATCAGTTATGGGTTGTTGTGTGTGACAAACCAAACCCAACTTCAGTGGCTTAAATCCTATCCATTTATTGCAGGTCACCAGTCAACTGGCCAGCTGGATGGTCCTGCTGACTTGAGCCAGAATGTTCCTATCTGGTCTGTGCTTGTTAATGCATCCTTGTCCAGCTGGCTGTGCAGGCAGGGCTCTGAGAGGCGCCCTCTCTTCTCTGGCTGTTGCTCTGCCTACTGCTGGGTCATTGGGTATGAATGGGCCAGGTGTCTCAACCACCCAGCAGGCAAGGCTAACCTTCAATCCCATGGCAGTGGGGTTCCTAGAGTACCAGGGAGAGCACGTCCCCATGGGAAGCACATTTCAAGTCTCTCTTGTGTCGCATTTGCTATTGTCCTTTTGGCCAAGACAAGTCAGTTGCCACGCTCAGGGTCAGCATTAAGAGGTGGTGACCCCAGGGCTTGGATACAAGAGCAATGCGGGAACTGACACCATCACTACAACAGCCCATCAGGACAAGAGTTAGATGTTTGCAATTCCGTCATACAATTTTGAATTAAATAAGGTGCTTTTATAGTAACAACAACAGAAGTTGCTTGATTAATCTTGGGAAAAACTCTTTTTCATATTATACCATTCAGACTTTGAAAAAAAGAAAGAACTTTCATGAATGAGTGATATACCTTTTCTCTAAGCCACAGCCAGATTTCATTCTTTGCTTTCAATTAAAATCAATAGAATACCCCATGCATTTGTCAGCTGACTTGCATCATTAACACAACATGTCGGAATCTTTAAAAGTTCTGAGAAAGAGTAACATCTCTATCATGAGCTCCTCACAACTCTGTCTTCTTATTCATGAGAGTTATGAGAGCGATGAATCTTAGGTCTTCTATGAAAATTAAAAAATATTGAATATACTTTATATGAACCCTGACTAATTGTAACAGAAAGTAATTTTATTCCATGAATATATAAAACTAACTGGCAAAAAGTTCCATCTATCTCATTAGGAGATGGTTTTCAATAACACTTTATATTTTGCTACACGCTTATCAAATTTCTGTATGGAGAAGCATGTGTGTGTTGTGTAGTAATTGATAATTTTCAAACATAAATCTGACTTAGGATGAAATTCTGTAGTAGAATTGAAATGTCAAGGAAACAAAGAAGAGACATAAAAATTTCCCAATGTTAAAGCAGAATTTATTGATCCAACCATGTACACTCTTACATATACACATATAAGAATACTTACACATGTGTGAATATACATGCTTAACACTTAGCAGTACACTTAGACCTATAAAGATCGTGCATTTTTAAATGGATAATAGTGAACATGAAGTTACTACCTTTAGAATTCACTGGATGTAGTTTAAAGAGTTTTGTATCAGGATCCCTGGGTGGCGCAGCGGTTTGGCGCCTGCCTTTGGCCCAGGGCGCGATCCTGGAGACCCGGGATCGAATCCCACATCGGGCTCCCAGTGCATGGAGCCTGCTTCTCCCTCTGCCTGTGTCTCTGCCTCTCTCTCTCTCTGTGTGTGTGACTATCAAAAATAAATAAACATTTAAAAAAAAAGAGTTTTGTATCAATTGTTACAATATCACTAGTTCTGCTATGCCAGAAATTACATGTTTTGTAGCTATTTAAAATTATAATGAAAAATTTTAGATGTCAACCTAAAATGTCTGATGGAGTACATGACTGGTTTCAGCATGGAGAAAGTAGCTGAGTTTGAAGACTGAAGGGACTTACCTGCTCACTGGTTAAGTCGGCAGGATGCCCTCTGAGACTGGTGCTCCAGCACGTCTCTGCAGGACACAAGTGTTCTGTTGGGCTCCTGCTGTCGCCTGTGTAGACAGCACTCTGAGGCTGGCATGGTGCTCCTGCAAACCCGATGCTCCTGCCCCTCCACTGGACACCCCCCAATGCAGACACCCAGGCAGGCAAGTGGCAACTGAATTCTCGCTTCCTGACTCTCTTAACTGTCTTTTAATTCACTCCACACTAGAGAGAGAGGAAGATCACACAAATCCCCTAAATTAGGAAGAGCATTATTAGAAAAATTTGTATTTCGTATTGCATCCTACTCTCAAATATAACTTGAGGAGAAAACGAAGACTTCAGGGACAAATATGTATTTTACCAAGCAAAGGTCATAATCTAATAACACAGAACAAAGGGAAATGACCTTCATTATGTGGAGTCACACATTTTACAACCTCTGGTTCTCATTTGAATATAGTATTAATTCAACGAATAATTACCGCTGATTAGTTTGGTTAATAATTACTATTATTGTTGGCCAAGGACCATGCCCAAGTGACACAGAGAATAAAATACAGTTCTTGACCCCAGAATCATTACAATACAATAAATAAGACAAACATAATCAGGTAGATGTAATGAATTATCAGAAAAAGGACAGGGTCATGTGGGGGGCAAAGGAGAAGATGGAGAATCTGTTGCCTGGGTAAAGGTTTGGAGAGACATGGTTCCCTGAGTACATCACCCTCAGCATCCCGGAGTCCTTGGCTGGCACCCACTCCTATTCCCCTGCTATGCTCACGCTGTTGAGCCTGATGGGCAAAGACCAAGGGAATAAGAGTTCATCTGGCAAATGCCTCCCGTGTCTGCCTGAGTTACTTATATATAGTAAGTGCAAGATAGTAAAATAAAGTGTCCAGCTTTATTCTAGGACTTGTGATCCCGTTGCAGTGGGAAGACTTACTGGTTTCTACAGCTCACAGGTTTGTACAGCAAACCCTGCACGACTCCCAGCTTGAGCTTCCTTCCCAAGGGAAGTGAATGAATTGGTTAAAAATAGGACAGACCCTATGGTTATATGTGTATTATCTCTAATCCAGAAGGAGAAAATAAGTGGAGTGGCACAGGGTGGGTCTGGTTTGGTTTTGTGTTTTGTTTTTCCAATGCTGTCCTGACCCAGCTCTATGGCACTGACAGGAGACAGGCCAGTTGCCCTGCGAGGCGGTGGGTTGGGGGCACAGCCCAACCACTTCCCCTCCTGGGCACACACACCCCCAGACCTCTTTTTCTTAATGTGAAATTTAGCATAAGGATGAAGCCGAAGCCAATCCCCTAATGTGTAAAATGTAATATTAAAGGTGAATCCAGTCACAAAATGCACATACTCATTTAGTGAGGGTTTCGGTAAATATGTAAAACTTACTTAAACAAAAATTATCTTTAGGTCAGCATTTCTGAGGGACACAAGAACCCTGAATTGGAGATGCAAAGAAGGTAGGGGATAAAGAATTTGATTCATTGTAAGTAAAAAAATACAGGCTATAAAAATGCCATGATATTACAGCAAGCAGTTGTATTTAAGACTTTGAAAAGCAAGTCTCAGATTGAGAGAAATATTAGGTTGAAATCGTGAGAGCTGCCACACATCGATGATGTGCTCCCCGCGGCCGTCTGCCCTGAAGGAGGGGGGCCCAGTACCCACACTGGGGAGTGAGCGCAGGCCGAGGGGCAGCACGGGAGGGTGGTTCACCCTGGCAGGTGCAGCCGGGACCCGCGCCCACAGAGGCTGATGGCCGTGGACACACAGAGCAACCGCCTGAGATCACTGCTCGGGCTTCTGCTGCAGTTGCCAGATGCTGACAGCAAGTGAGAGAGAAGGGACAGCAGAGGACAGTGAGAGAGGAGGAGACACATGACACACGCAGAGGCTGCCTCAAGGTTTCCCTTCTAAAGAAATCAAGGATAAGGGTGGCCTTCTGGTTATTTTTTTCACTTAGTACCCATTTTCCATGACAAATACTTCTCTATTTGACAATAAATTGTGTTGGCGATGCCTGGAGTGATGGGGAGCCGAGGCAGGAGCGGCCCGCCCCCTATTTGGAGCAAAAACTCTGAAGCCATCGCCTCGGGCTTACTGACTCTGTTAAGAGCTCTATAAAATGCATTCTATTTTGTATCTTGAATAATGAGTTCCTAATGGGATTTATGGCATTTGTAAAAGGTTCTAGCAAATTTTGTCAAATTAATATCTAGTCTAGCAACGGAAAAACTATCAGAAGGAAATTGGGTTAAAGAAATTATATAAATAACAAGGAGAAATACATAAAACCACATCATTAATCATCTGAATGAAAATCCCCAGTTCTTATAGGATGTGACAAATATTTCCAGTGATTTAGTAGCAAAGTGTAGCAATCCGATATAAAACTAGGGAAACAGATATAAAATCACTTGAAAAGGTTTAAAGTGTATGTAAATGCTAAATTTTTTTTTATTATGAAACATTGTGATGGCACAAGGAAGATGAGGGTTGTTTATTTATTTAGACCTGTGTCAGAGACGGCTGTTTGTCTCCTCTGCATCCGTTTTCTCCTCCTTTACTACCAGGAGGTTGATTTTACTTGGGTGACTATGTGTCCATCATAAAACACACACACAGACAAAAAGTCAGCTAAAAATGGTCCTGAAACAGTTGGTGCTCATCACTTGGGACTGAGTCACCGCCTGGGGCTTCTGAGAAATCCCATTAAAAGCCCTCTGGCTCGTGGCTCAACTGGTGAGTTTGTTCCGTGATGTCTGTTCTCCTTCGTGTCCGGAAGCAGGTGCAAGGAGGCTCTGCGGCAGCCACGGGTGCCCGAGGAGGGAGGGCCAAGAAGAGTGCCAAGAAGGGGAGGCCAAGGAAACGCTGCCCGATATCCGGGGGCCACGAGACCAGCCTCCCCAGTCCCCGCTGGGATCATCCGAGGAAGACAAGCCATTGCCGTGGCTCCTTGAAGCCGCTGCCTCTGGGGTCGCTGATGTTCCTACATGGGTCCCACCTCCAGCTGGTGCAACAGCCCCTGGCGCGGGGAAGAGATCTGTCAGGGGAGCATAATGCAAAGAGTGCAAATGGACCAGAGCCAAGTGCCAGGGAGGTGAGGGCCCAGAGGGCAGCAAAACTGGTGCCGTTGGTTCTTGGAAGTCAACAACGCGTGGCTCTTGGGGAGAGGGGAACGGGCCCCGCAGATTCAGCCCTGAGCTTTCCAGCAACCGGCACAGTCAAGTGCAGAGCCCAGAAAGATGTCCATGCAAGCCCTAACGTAAGAAAATACTAAATGTTCATGAAAAGCACCACTTTTCATGATTTTGATATGAGACGGGAAGTTCTTTTTTTTTTTTTTCCAAGATGTTATTGATTCATTCATGAGAGACTCAGGCAGAAGGAGAAGCAGGCTGCATGCAGGGAGCCCGATACGGGACTCGATCCGGGACCCCGGGGTCAAGCCCTGAGCCCAAGGCAGAAGCTCAACGGCTGAGCCCCTCAGGCATCCCTGAAAGCAAGGATTTGATCCTTTTTAAACATTGTTCTTCTATCCCAGAACGGAGAACGGTGCTCAGTAGCCTTCCATAGGAGGTGCTCTGTAAATACTGTAAACTCGTGAATCCTCCGAAGCCTCATCTCTGCCCAGGTCTGCGACCCAGTGACAGGGCCAGCCAGCTGGCCAGGCCCCCAACAGGACCAAGGCAGCAGAGAGAAAAGGCAGCTCACCTTCAGATCCTGAAGGTCCCAAATCTTCAGTGGCTGCGATGTCGATGGTGCCTTGGGGGCGGGTGACAGGATGCAGCGGCACAGTCACCCACGTGGGGCTCAATGAGGCCCAGGACTGGGAAATGGACTAGAGACAACGTTTAAACACAAGTGAACCAAACTCTCCAGCCTTTCTCCATTATCCTTTAGTTATGGGTAATCTCTTGCCCTTTTGGCAATTTTAGACGAGCCCAGGCTGTATGTGAAAGAGGAAGGGAAGCATCTGGGCTGCCTGGAGACAGAACAGCCGAGGGACAGCGCTGGGGGGCCAGAGGCGGGGAGCAGAGCTGAGGGGAAACACGCGGCCACCTTGAGGGGAGCCCCAGGCCGGGGCCCCACAGCCCTTCAGCTGACAGAGTGGCTGCCCCGAAGCAGGTGCCTCCCCAGGGGGGCCGGGCCGCATCCCGGGGACCCCGAGCAGGCCTCAGCTGGCTGGCTGGGTGCTGGGAGAGGGCCGGCCGTCGGTCCCTGGGCCCCTGGACAGATGCTCCACCTTCCACCTTGCATGGGTTCTGCACCACCATACACGAACCCCACCTCTCCACCCTGGTTTTTAAAAATGAATCCTAAAAGTTTTAAATTCAATGCATTAGAGGTGATTCAACTTGTTTTGTCTTTCTTTTTTGTGGAGGAGGACTTACTCGTTCCGAGCTCTCAGCTGCAAAAATCATTAAAGAGTCATTTAATCCAACCGAGCCTATGCACCCAAAGAACAATCAGGGGGTGACTGGGTAAATCTCAATTCAGAAATTAGGGTGCCCAAGTCGGGAGTGGAGGTGGGTGACCCCCGAAGTGCCTGGAGCCGGAGGCCTTTTAACCACCGTGGCTTCCGAGCGATGAGGTGGCTCTGCCGGAGGCACCAAGCTGGTTCGCCCCCTCTTCGCACATCCTGCCCCCTCCACTCTGTCCCTAGACGCTCCTCCCAACCTTAATCAACGAGGCCGCTCGCTGGAAGACCGGTGCAGGGCAGCTGCGGGCAGTCCTGGAACTCCGGACGGCCCAATACCCCCGCAGGTTTTCAGAAATATTGTCATTTTCAGGAAAAGTATACAATTTCCAAATGTCCCCTAATAGACTATGTCTCTGGGTTTGCAATTCCCAAGAGCTCAATTACCTTTTACAGTAAGACAGCGCGAATTGGGCTGATTTTAGAGAACGTGTTTTAAATAAAACACAGCCTTTTACAGATCAATATATTTTGCTTTTTAAAAAAGAAAATAAAATTTCAATCCAATTACGTGTTTCAGAACACCTTTAAAGAAAAAATATATATATATATTGCTTATGGCAAACTCCGTTGACAGCATTTTTCTTTAGCAGAAAATCATTTCCAGTCCTCTTAATTGCACGGGCAGACGGGAACGCCAGCAGAGTGAAGCGGGGAAATCACCTGCAATTATTGTGAAATGTTCACGAATGGGCCAGTACCCGCGAAGCCAGAAATGAATCTAAAAAAGTGCAAATTAGAGCCTATGTCTAAGCTCTGAATATCAGAAATTGAGTTATTAAAATGCCACTGTTCGGCTCCACACAATAGAGAGGTATCAGGCAAAACTGACGCCGTCCTATCACCGCGCGGAAACCCTTGCACAACGCCAGCTGTCTCCTTGTGGGCTCTCAGGAAAAAAGCTAACTAGTGACAGTTTGCTTAAATCCGGCTTTCCTTGGAAGCAGCACATTCGGGATGCGTCATGTGATGTCTGCTTCGGTGCACAGAACTGCTGTCAGACAGCTCGCCGCTCAAGATCTTGTATTTCTCTTCCCCGGTTCTCCCTATTTCTTTTTACACTTTCGACTATGGCCAAATGCATCCAGCTCCAGGTGTGTAGTGATTAGAGTCTATTCCTAATTAAAGTGTAATAAAAGGAGACACATCGAACCCCAGAATCCTGTTGTCTGGTTCCAGTTTAAGACCACCGAATGCTAATGCTTAGAAATTGCAGAGGGAGATCCCAAGGAAGGCAGATATCTTGGGCCCAAAGTTTGGTAAATTGAAATTAAAGTTGAATGTGAAGATCTCAGGTATAGGGAATGGACAAAGGTCAACTGTTGACTCCCCATCATGAGGGGACTAACCAACCCTAGCAGTGGCTTCCAGCCATGTGACCACATCCCTTGACCCAGAACACTCAAACCTCCTGCCCAACGCCTCTGCTTCTATTCAGACAATAAGATGGTCCAGGACCTGTCAAAACACAGTAAGTTTTCAAAATGCATTTTAGAGTGTGGTTTAAAGGAAGTCCTTGAAATATCAGATTTTCTATAGATTTTAGAGATAAAAACAGGCCCTCGGTGCCTATTTTCATGTGTTTCAAAATAAAGTATTTTCTGATTTTTATAAGCACCTGAAAATCTTAATCCACAGCTAACTAAGAAAGTTGTAAGGAATTTCTGTTCAAATATTTATGACCTCTTTCTTTTAAGATGAATGCCCAGGGGTCAAGCAGCCCCTAAGAAGCAGGCGGCTGCTGGATTGCTAATCACACCTCCACACATGTGGCGGATCAGGAAACAAAGAGCCTCGGTGGCCATATGGACAGCACGAGCTTTGTGTTCACCCTGGTTCCCCTTGCCTGACACACACACACACACACACACACACACACACACACACAAACTGGGGCCCCCAGGAGTGAGGCAGAGGGAGTTTGGGTGGATGCTGTGTCATCGCTGATGAGAAGACCCTGATCTTCTGGGGGCTGTCTACAATCAGGCCCCTCCCACCTGCAGAGAGATGCATTTTCTTTACTACCAAGACTTCTCCAGGGAGGGTAGGAGATGTCTCTGGCCTCAGTGCCCTGGAATGTCTCTGGGCAGAGACATCTCTACATCTCTCCACGGAAAGACACCACTTTTATCTTTCCAAGGTCGCCTGTTGTGGGAACAACCTTGAACAAAGCTGTCAATACTCAGAAGATACGCAGAGACACCAGGTCCATGGAGACTTTTCTCCCAGCAACATATTTTTATATCTCCTTTCAAGCCATACCCGCAGACAGTCTTGTGGTTGCCAGAAGTTTTCAGTTTTAAAGTTCCAAGCAGTTAAGCAAATTACCTTTGTGTTTTTGGAATCTTCTCCGTATGTGACATTTAGAAATGCAATTCAAACTTAACCATATGGGAGTGTCAGGGTGCAATGATTTCAGAAAGGGCATTTTCTGTGTTCTACATTTTATCTTCTAAAGTTATTTGCATATATTATTATATCCCCACAGAAAATCCACTTGTAATTTTTAATATGTTTCAATAAATTTCAAATTAAGAAAATTACAGTTTAAAGTATAGTGGTTAGGCCTATCAAAGATGTTCACAGATCTCAGAGCACTGGTGACGATGGATCCCATCTTACTGACACTCTGTCCCTAAACATGTGTCACTTGCCTTCATTTATGTGCACAGCTTTTTGATGCACGATGACTGAGTCAGCCAAGAGAAGGAGTGGAGGAAAAGAGGAAGAGAGAACAGAATTTCTGCAACACAGAATGTTAGCATGGGAAGCAACAGGAAATGCTGCCTCAGTGGGATAAACCCTCAATCTCAAGGAAACAGAACCCAGTGAAGAGGACTTCAAATTAACATGTACCCCCTGTGTCTCTTAATAAAAAGATAAATGGTAAGAAAACAGTTTCTCTTATAGTATCTGCTTTGGATGGACGGTGATTTAATTGGGACCTTGAAACCCCTCGTAGTCTTGGTTCTCAAATAAGAATTATATTTGATTTAGTGTGATTATGAGGGCAGAAAGGCAGACTCAGCTTTTAGAAAGGGTTTTCATTAGATACCAAAATTCTGACTTAACTAGAAAGTTTAATTAAATAAAAATGCCCTTATTATATCATCATTATAATTTGATATTTCACTATGTGCCCATTTGGTGCTGAGCATTTATTTCTTGCACTACCTTTTACCCCAAATATTACAGTAGAACCCCTGACTGTGAGCATCTCCATCTGTATTTAGGCACCTTGCAGCCACAGTTAGAAGGTGAAGGGAGCAGATGATAGGATCAGGCTCCTAATACCAAAGGTGTGCTCCGCCATGGAAGCGATGGGACTTCCCATCCACAGAGCAAGAAACACCCACCCTTTGTGTGTCATGCTGAGAACATGCACTGATGAGGAAGCAATGCCTCTCTAAGGTCCAGCCACTCTGGAAAATGGTGTGGAGGGTCCTCAAGAAGTTAAAAATAGAGCTACCCTATGACCCAGCAATTACACTGCTGGGTATTTACCCCAAAGATACTGATGCAGTGAAATGCTGGGACACCTGCACCCCAACGTTTATAACAGCAATGTCCACAATAGCCAAACTGTGGAAGGAGCCACAATGTCCTCTGACAGATGAATGGATAAAGAAGATGTCATCTATATATGCAATGGAATATTCCTCAGCCATCAGAAAGGACAAATACCCACCACATGCTTCGACGTGGATGGAACTGGAGGGCATTATGCTGAGTGAAATAAGTCAATCAGAGAAAGACAATTATCATATGGTCTCACTCATATGTGGAACATAAGAAATAGTGAAAGGGATTATAAGGGAAAGGAGGGGAACTGAATGGGGAAAATTAGAGAGGGAGACAAACCATGAGAGACTCCTCACTCTAGGAAGCAAACAAAGGGTCGCAGAAGGGGCAGTGGGTGGGGGGATGGGATAACTGGGTTATGGGCACTAAGGAGGGCACTTGATGGAATGAACACTGGGTGTTATACTACAGTTGGCAAATTGAATTTAAATTAAAAAAAAAAAAAGTTCCAGAGGAAAAAAATGGAGAGATCATGACTTTCATAGAGTTTAAACCAAACCATGCAAACCATGTGCATGTTGAAGGCATAAATATCTATATATAAGCAGATTTGACCTTTCTCTCAATAACACATTTATTAAACAACACCAGGGGTTCTGAAGAACATAAAGTTAGATAATGGTTGGAGGGTCATTAAACTTAGGAAATAATATCGCCAAACAACAAAGAAGACTTGGCATCCCAAAGTGACTCAACGTGTGGTTAGTTCCAGGGGCATGAGGGGAGAAACAAGCTCTAAAACCTGAGGGAGTCTTACATGTGTTATCTGCAGGAAGATAGGTTAGAGTTGGTTGTTCAATCTGATAGAATTGCTTTTAGGATAAGCTGTCTTTAATGAGGATGATTTCCGAAGGTCTTGTCCCACATTCCACTGTCCCCTTTATAGTTTCATGTGGAGAGAGTATATAATAAGTTTGCATGTTTTCTACAAGCTAGAGGAGGAGACTCCAGCTCTGGTTCTGATGAGCTCGGTCATCCCAGCCAACTCTTCTTCTCATATAAATAACTATGCTGCACAAAATGCTTTTAAAAGGTCCTCAAAATAAATAAATAAATAAATAAATAAATAAATAAATAAATTAATTAATAAATAAAATAAAAGGTCCTCAAAATATAAAACAACTGGGATGACAATAAGAGACAATCTGAGGGGAAGATCTACCCAGGTAAGCAGACCAGCACAAGAACATGTGCTTATATCCTGAGATTATTTGCAGGTGTGGTGGATTTGTGGTCTTAGTGTTGACATCTTTTCAGACCTAGGACTATTGAACTCAAGCCTCAGGGCCTACCCAGGGCAGGGGTCTGAATAAGAGACCTTGCTCCATGACAGGGAGACCGTGAATGGAAATCCTCAAGGGAAATGAAAACACAAGTAAAGCTTCTCTCCCCAGCAGACCCCCAGAAATGTGCCTTGGAATTAAAAGGACCAGGACAGAAAAGGAAAGGAAAAGAAAAGAAAAACCAACAACCCTGGAAAGTGTGGCCCTGATGATTATGATGTGGATTTGCAAAGGAATTTTGCACAGTTTGTGTGGTCTAGAGAATTTCAAGCTGAGACCTTATTGGGTTTTAGGTACTGAAATGTTGGTACAACCAAGGCACTTGGCAGAGATAAATTCAAATCTTCTCTGAAAAACGTATTTATCCTAGGCTTCAATGAACACCACAAATACTCTTTTCAAAGACGATAAGCTATAAAATTGTCAAAAATAAATAAGTAAAAATGCAAAATGTATCATCAGACACTTCAGATATCAGAAGTATCAATAAGCACATATTTAAAAACAATTAGGGGGACATCTGGGTGACTCAGTGGTTGAGTGTCTCCCTTTAGCTCAGGGCATGATCCTGGAGTCCCAGGATTGAGTCCCACATCAGGTTCCCTGCATGAAGCCTGCTTCTCCTCCCTCTGCCTATGTCTCTGCCTCTCTCTCTCTGTCTCTCGTGAATAAATAAATAAAATCTTAAAAAAAATTAGGTCAGGGCACCTAGGTGGCTCATCCAGTTGAGCATCCAACTCCTGGTTTTAGCTCAGTTTGTGGTCTCAGGGTTGTGAGATCAAGTGCTCAGCATGGAGTCTGCTTGTCCCTCTTCCTCTGCTCCTCCCCTTGCATTCACGCACTCTCTCTGTCTCTCTAAAATAAATAAAATCTATATTTTTAAAAACAAATAAAAACCATCATGTTTGTTGGTTTTAGAGGAAGGCTAGACAGAAAATATCTTCAGGTACTAAGTGAGTATCAAGTATTTGATAAAAGAATCAAATAAAAGTTATTGAAATGAAAATAGCAATGACCAAAATCAATCAATGAATGTCCTTAACAGCCAGTAAGAAATATAAGAATATTTCTTATATGTCTTCCGAGAAGAATATAAGCAAGCTGAAAGGTCAAAAGAAATGGTCCAGATTGTTGCACCAGAAGGATTTCTTTTAAGCTGATGAGAGATACCAGTTAAAGACTTGGAGGAAGAAAATTAGCGCATGTCTTCAGCAACCCAGGAAGAGTACTTGGAAGGATATGTTGAAAGATACAATCTACATGTTTTTAAAAAGGTAACTGTATACCAAGCAAATGAAAATATATATACAACTAGATTCATTTTTGTAAAAGTACAGAATAGCAAGCACAAAGAGAAAACCTTTATATAGCCAAAAGAAAAAAATTACGGTCAAAAGAGTGAGAAATTGGTTGACAAATAGCTTCTCAACTTCAATACAAAGTGAAATGGGATCTTCAATATGCAAGAAAGAGAAGCACCTTAATCTAGAGCTATCCCCAGCAAGAGTATGTTTCCGGAATGAGGTTAGATGACACATTTTCAGACCAGCAGCAGCTGAAAGAGTCCCCCCTGGCAGTGGCTTCTTGGAGGGGATGGGCCCAGGTTCCCAGAAAGGGGATCTGTAGGGGGCTAGCACAGAAGGAGGAGGAAGTGCCCGAAACAGGGAGGGGGGCATGTGGGGGCGACACCAATGGTTCTGTGTTGTCTGACGTTCCCCAGTTCTCATACGGAAGGGTATGTGGAAAAGACTAAACATATTTTCATAAGTGAAGTAAATGTGTTATAATTTCTAGAATACACACCAGAAGAAGAGGAACAGAATATAAACAACCAAATAGGAAGGGGAGAAAATGAGATTATGAATTCTTTATCAATTCTTTATCAACAGAAGGGATATATACAAAACCTAGAATGACTACGCCAAAGAGAAGCACAAATCAAATGCTAGTTTAAAACAGAATAAATTGGGATCCCTGGGTGGCGCAGCGGTTTGGCGCCTGCCTTTGGCCCAGGGCGCGATCCTGGAGACCCGGGATCGAATCCCACATCGGGCTCCCGGTGCATGGAGCCTGCTTCTCCCTCCGCCTGTGTCTCTGCCTCTCTCTCTCTCTGTGTGACTATCATAAATAAATAAAAAAAAAAAAAAAAAAAAAAAAACAAAAAAAAAAAACAGAATAAATTATTAAGTATTAGCCAGCAGATAAAATGCTACACTCAAAACAAAAAAGTTGTCGGAATTAATATACATGTCTAGCAATATTCCATTAGCAAAAATATTACCTAAAAATAAGAATGTAGAAGGATTGAAATTATAAGAATGGCAAATAAATATACAAAGCAAACCCCACATATATAGTTTATATGTATATAGTTTATGTGGCTATTTTAACATGAAAAAAATAGACTTTAAAGAGAAAATTATTACTGGAGATAACAAGGGGAGCTTCATAATAATGAGGGAATGTTCATAAAGGAGATATAATAGTTTCAAATTTATAGATACCTAATAACAGAATTTCTGATTATATATTAAAAACTAAGTTGACAGAAATACAGGGGGAAATAGTGAGGGATTTTTCAAACACATCTATCAGCCATTGATAGAACAAACAACAAAAATTAATACAAATACAGAAGATTTGAAAAAGCCAAATTTTAAAAAATTTTTGCCTGTTTAATATATTTCATATTAAATATATTAATAATGAATATATATTAGGTATATTGGTGAAAATTAGTGAGTCAAGCATCCATCTCCAGAAACTAATAAATGTTCAAAAAGAAACCCAAATATAATAGAAGAAAGAAAAAAATAGTAAATGTAGAAACCAATAAAAATAGAAATCACATTCAATATAGAAGCTGGATCTAATAAAATTTACTATACTCTAACAAAATAATCTTAAAAATTTGAAGGAAGTAGAGACCCAAAGTTCAAATGTCAGGAGTTGTAAAAAAAAAAAAAAAAAAAAACAAGAGAGAGAAGGGCATCCCTTCTACAGACACTACAAAGATACTAAGAAATTATTACGGACCGTTGATGCAAGTAATTAAAATTTTTAATGAAGTAGAGAAATTTGTAGGAAAATAAAACAATCAAAATTGGTTCAAGAAAGAAAGAGAAAATCTGAAATACTCTATAAAAATTAACAAAATTGAATCAGAAGTCAAAACCTACATTCCAAAAAATTACTTCCAGGCCTGGGTAATTCATCCCCTTCACGGGTTCTCCTGCACAGTCAGGAAGAAATCATTCCCATTTACTTAAGATATTTGAGATAATAAGAAAAATGAAGAAAAACCCTCGATTTCATGCAGTTAGAGTAACAATGATATCAAAATTATTTAAGGACAATATGAGAAAGTAGAATTAAAGGGTAAATGAGTAGAGATAGATAGATAGATAGATAGATAGATAGATAGATAGATAGAGCAATGCTAAAGAAAATGCTAACTAAATCCAGAATATGGAGAAACAGTAATATATCGTGACCAAGTTGTGTTTATCTTAGACTTTCAAAATTAGCATAACATTAGATTTCCTTTTACTATACCTCTCACCTTATCAGTAGAGGCAAGCATATATATCATTAGATAGAGAAATAAAATTGACAAAATTCAAGATCCATTTATAACATTTTTTTAAAGACTTTATTTATTCATGAGAGACACACACAGAGAGGCAGAGACACAGGCAGAGGGAGAAGCAGGCTCCACGCAGGGAGCCCAACATGGGACTCAATCCCGGGGCTCCAGGATCATGCCCTGGGCCAAAGGCAGGCTTCAAACCACTGAGCCACCCAGGGATCCCCCTATAACATTTTTTATTTTAAAAAAAAGAGCCTTGAAAAACTGAGGAGAGAAGGCAATGTTCTTGGTTGGATAGAGAGAATTTCTGAAAAATATTTTTAATAGTCAAACACTGAAACTTTTTCCTGTGAGAAGGGGAACACAAGGATGTCCACTGCCGGTACTTACAGTCAGCATTACCAAAGACACCTGAAACACACAGAAAGATCAGGAAAGGAAGTAGACATAAAAGGATTGGAAAGTGAAAAAACAAAATCTTCATTATTTGTAAAAATAAGAATGTGCACAAAAAATACAAAAGTGTCACCAATAATTGTATAAAAACTAATAAGTAAATGTATCCAGTTTTCTTAACATTAAGTCAATACGCAGACATCTTACTTACCTGTGAGAGGAACAATTAAAATTTTGAATAAATTACCCTAAGGAAAAAAAAATCAAAAATAAAACTCCAAAGGACAAATGTAACGGAAGTTACTTAAGATCTCCATGGAGAGAGAGAGAGAGAGAGATCTCCATGGAGAATATTGTAAAATTTTATTTATTAAGATCTGAAAGATCTTCAAAAATGCAAAGAAAACCACTGTGTCTGTTTTTCCTGAGTCCCAAACATGAAAGATCTGTGTGGCTTCTGACCAGCGACTCTAGGGTCTTTGACTTACGCTGTCACAGCCGACCTTAGACCTTGGTGACCATTTTGCCAAATATGCCCACTACACACCACCACACACGTGTGTTTATGCTGAACCATTTAGAAGCAAGTTGCACATGTCAAGAAGCTTCTCCAACTATTTAATGGGAATACTCTTTGCTACATAACCTCAATGCCACCATCACATCTAAGAAAAGCAACAGTAATCAAATCATATCTTAATACTAGGTTTATAATCAAATTACTAAAATTGCCCCTAACAATTATTGTAATGCCTGATTTAACTGAGTCCAATACATTTTCAACATTAGAATTTTTTGGTTATTCTCTAGTCTACTTAAATCTAGATTAGTTCACTAAACTTTTTTTTTTTTAATTGTCCTGACATTTTGAAGAACCAAGGCCGGTTATTTCATAAGATGTTGCAAATTCTAGATCAGTCTGATTATTTCCTTATGGTGAGATGTAACTTGTTCCTCACCTACTGTATTTTGTGAATGACCAGTGTTAGGTGTGATGGCTTGATTGGATTTAGCTTAACTGCTTGGACACACGGGCAGACTTCACTGGTGATGCTCTGCGCTTCTTATTGCATCGCATCGGGAGACTCACGAGTGTATGTCAGCTTACATTTGATCATTTGGTTAATGGTGCGGGGACAAGAGATCTGCCGTTCGCATAACTAACACAGGAATGGTATTTGGAGTAAAGAAATAAGGATTGTGCATCAGTATAAAAAGAGGCAGTCTGTTAGAAAAATGTACGTATGATTTAAATCGGCGCTTCACCCCAAAGATATCGATGCAGTGAAACGCTGGGACACCTGCACCCCAATGTCTCTAGCAGCGATGTCCACAACAGCCACACTGTGCGAGGAGCCTCGGTGTCCATCGAAAGATGATGGATAGAGAAGCTGTGGTCTATGTGTACAATGGGATGTTCCTCAGCCATTAGAAAGGACAAATACCCACCATGTGCTTCGACGTGGATGGACCTGGAGGGTATGATGCTGAGTGAAGTAAGTCAGTCGGAGAAGGACAAACATTATATGGTCTCATTCATTTGGGGAATATAAATAATAGTGAAAGGGAATAAAGGGGAAAGGAGAAAAAATAAGTGGGAAATATCAGAAAGGGAGACAGAACATGAGAGACTCCTAACTCTGGGAAACGAACTAGGGGTGGTGGAAGGGGAGGAGGGCGGGGGGTGGGGATGACTGGGTGACGGGCACTGAGGGGGACACTTGATGGGATGAGCACTGGGTGTTATTCTATATGTTGGCAAATTGAACACCAATAAAAAAAAAAAAATCGGCACTTCACAAAACAGGATATCCAGATACCAAATAACCAAAAGGCATTTGAAATCTGCTAAACATCGTAACTCATCACTTTACACCTACAACAATGGATAAAAATTAAAAATACCAACAAATGTGGGCAAGAAAGCAGAATAACCAAAACTCTCACCATGCCGATCAGGGGATGGTAAATTGGTCGCAGCTTATTTCAGGAAATAGTTTGTCATTTCTAGAAAATTTGAAAATACACACTTCCTAACATCCGGAAACATCTCTCTTTCTTGCCGTGTGTGTGTGTGTGTGTGTGCGCGCGCGCGTGCACAGAGCCCTGCCCCTGTCCAGCAGGATGCGTGTGCGCACAGAGCCATGCACCTCTCCAGCAGGACACGTGTGTGCGCACAGAGCCATGTCCCTGTCCAGCAGGACGCGTGTGTGTGCCCAGAGCCATGTCCCTGTCCAGCAGGACGTGTGTGCGCGCACAGAGCCATGTCCCTGTCCAGCAGGACGTGTGTGCGCGCACAGAGCCATGTCCCTGTCCAGCAGGACGCATGTGCGCGCACAGAGCCATGTCCCTGTCCAGCAGGACGCGTGTGTGTGCCCAGAGCCATGTCCCTGTCCAGCAGGACGCGTGTGCGCGCACAGAGCCATGTCCCTGTCCAGCAGGACGCGTGTCTGCGCACAGAGCCCTGCCCCTCTCCACCAGGACGCGTGTCTGCGCACAGAGCCCTGCCCCTGTCCAGCAGGACGCATAACGGAGTCCGGAGCAGAACCGCGCACAGTGGCCGGCGGCGCCCCAGCAGCCCCAGCCGAGGAGGTGCCCTTCTTTCCCATTATGCGGATCCACTGCGCGGTGCTGCAGGCCCAGCAGCTGAAAGGAAAAGCAAGGCGGGAGCCGGGCGAGCCCAGCCCTCGGGGCCTCAGGACGCCCTCCTAACCCAGCACCCAGCACCCAGCACCCAGCACCCAGCACTGCTCTGGGCCTGCAAGCTGCCCCCCCAGGGGACCCGCAGGGGGAGCCGGCGGGGGCAGCTGGGAGGTGGCCGCTGGCTGCGCGGGACCCAAGGTGAGGGGAGGCGTGACCCAAGCCCAGGACCTGCCCAGGGGTGCGGAGGCGGAGCAGGGTGCTGGGGCGGGGCGTGCCTGCGCGCTGGCAGCCGCCGCCCTGCCAGGCTGGGCCTCGCACCAGGAGGGTCACCTGGGGCTCCCGGGGCCTCTCCGAATGTGAGTGATGGCAGCCACCTCCAGGGGGCGAGGGCAGACGGTGAGCGGACACCCAGCCAGGGGTATCGCGGCTGCGCAGAGAGGATGGGCCCCTGCATCCTTCTGCCCCCTGTACCCCTCTACCCCCCGCATCCCTCTGCCCCCCACATCCTTCTGCCTACACCGTATCCCTCTGCCCCCGCATCCCTCTGCCCCCGCATCCCTCTGAGGGCCCCAACACAGGTCAGGGAGGCCCCCGCAGCAGAGGGGGACATGCAGGGCTCCTGCCTTCCCCGAGGTGGCGGGGTAGGCACCCCACGCTGGCTAGGACACAAGTGGCTGACTCCCGTGGGCAGCTTCCCCAGCTAACTGCCCCGGCAGCTCTGTGCCGCTGTCCCCGTCACACCAGCCGTGACTGCAGGTGGAGGACCACGTGGCCCACCGTCATCATGTGGCTGAACCCGGGCCATCCCAGACCAGCCCGGGGCAGCTGGCTCAGGGGCAGGGCCATCTCCCCCTGCCCCAGCCACCCTGCTCCCGGGAACCTCTGCCCCCCATCGCCCACCCCCACTCACCCTTGCCCCCCACCGCCCTGCTCCCACCAACCCTGCCCCACGGCCCCCATGGCCCTCTCCCCCTCAATGCCTCTGAAAGCATGGAACACAGTGACTCATCTGCACAAGGATTTGTGGCTGTTTGTTTTCCTGGAAAGTAAAAATAACAAGGTTGATGTGAGCAAACAGAAAGACATAAGATAGCCAAAACCTGTCAGTGAAGGAGACAAAGCATTCTTCCCCCAGAAACTCCTTCCATCAGGGGTTCTCTTTAAAAGCAGCTTTGTTTTCTGCACAGTGCTTTAAAAAAAAAATCTTAAAGATTCCAGAAACTCTGGCTTCTCATAGATAAGACTATGAATATCCTGTAATTATTTTGGACAGGCAAGAAATAACAGATATTTTCATAATTCTCTAATTTACAAATGAAGGTGCCTAAAGGGATGGGCTTTGCACATGTTGGTGTCCAACCTGGGAGTCCGTGGGAGAGGCCTGAAAGCAAACCACCCCCCTGCCCCGATCCTGGGGCAGGGAGACACCTGAGGGATGGGTGGGCGCGGGGTCCTAGCACGGAAACTGAGGTGCAGGCTCGCCCTGGGCACCCCGAGCCCTGCACCTGTCTGCACCTGCCAGCATGGGGGGCTCGGAGCCTCCGAGGGCCCGGGGCCAGCTCTGGTCACGTCCTCTCGGTGACCTCCCCCAGCAGTAGACAGTGGGTACCATACAAGATGGTAGGTACAGGAGGTATGATCCTCCCTCAAGTTGTCTTTTCCATCCATTGTCAATGTGCATCCTTCAAAACTATCTTCCTGGACTTGGTATTTTTACTGTCACACTTTGCCAAAAAGGGTAAGGCTCATATAATTTCACTGAACTTAATATTCACCTTGTGCCAGGATATCAGTAAAATTTTAAAGTAATAGAAGAACAGGGAAAAAAGTGATTCTTATTTACAGACGTAAACTAACAAAAATCTTAATTTAAGCACCCAAAAAAATTTTGCCCTACCTTTTTTGTTATTTTAGTGAAACTAAAAAAAAAAAAAAAAAGTTTTTTCAAGTGAAACTCCAGGTTCCCAGGGATTGAGAAAAGGTTTGAATCTTGGCCTTACTGCTGAATACCTCGTCCTACATCTGCATCTTCATTCTGAAGTAAGTTTTCAGAAGGTGATACCAAAGAAGTGAATTTTACTGCCCTAAAGGAAACTTGGCATTATCTTTTCTTAATTTCTTAATTTATCTTTTCTTACTTTACGATTTGAAAAAAGTGTGGTCCCTCAAGAAAAGACTGGTTTCTTAATAATTTTTATGGCCCCCTAAGAGTGTAGGACAGCCAAAAAGTCCTTTGAGGGAGCTGTGAGCGGTTTACTTTAATAGAAGTTTTCTCGACTCAATACCAGGGATATAGGAATGTTTCTGTGTGTCATGAGGAAAAAAAAAGCAAATCCACAATTAAACTATCTTTGCTGTGTACCAACTTCCTTGTTAGGCAAGGTAGCTCTTTCAATAACTATTAAAACCTATGCATTTTCATGATGCATTCCTGCTTAGTACATATAGCTCTTCAAATTTGATAGAATCAGAATAAAACACACACACACGCACACACACTGTGATAATTTCATAAAGACATGGAGTATCAATCATCATGCCATAAAGGATATATCCTACTCCATCCAAATTTTTCATCAAAACCCAAGTTTACTTGGAGAAAATATCCCAGGCATTTATTTTCCATTAGGTAAATATACTTACCTTAAATACATTCATTACTTCGTACACATCCTCATGATGGTTCTTTCCAGTCTTGGTTGTTGCTGTTGGTTTTTTGTGGAGGTTTGGGGGTTCTTTTTTCTTTGGTCTTCTAGATTGATTATTATGTAATTTTTTTTGTTCATGTTTATATAGAAAATTCATGGAGTCACAGAAAAGTACACTCAGAAGGACATTGCAAAAAATGTCTTCTTCCAAGTTCAGAGAATTTTTACACCCTCAGGTGGAGGTCCCACAGCCGGGCGGAGGAGTCCCCTCTATACCCCTCCACCAGTTGATGGATTGGGGAACCTGATTAGTCCACGCAGGGGCCCCAGGAGAGAGTGGGAACAGGGCACGAGCACAGCACAGGTGGGAAGCAAGATGGAATCTTAACGGCTCCGTGTCAGTCACATGTGTGAAAGGGTCAGAGAGCACACAAAAAATAACTGACAATAAATTGTTAAATATTACAAGGAGCTACTGATGCAACCTAACTCCTCTCAAACTCAAGATGAGGCATATGTGCCTTACCTGAAGAAATGGTAGACTAGAAGCACACCAGAAACTCCTCCAGTGAGTCTTTTATTTTATTTATTGCAGTTTTCAGTTCTAAAATTTCCATTTGGTTTCCTTCATATCTTCTATTTCTTTGCCAGGACTTTTTAATGGCTCAGGCTGATTTTAAATCCTTTTCAGATCATTCCGACATATGTGTCATCTCATTATTGACATCTGTTGATTGTTTTTTCTCATCCATGTTGAGATTTTCCTGGTTTGTGGTAGGATGAGTGATATTTGTTTATATGCTGGGCCTTTCGGGTATTAGGCACAGAGCTCCCCTAACTCAAAATGCCAATTTAGGAATGTTCTTGTATGAATGGTACCATGTGCACTTAAACCTTGAACAATGCAGAGGATAAGGCTCGGTTGAAAATCCACATATAACTTTGATTCCCCTAAAATTTAACTACCAATAGCTTATTGCTGATTGGAAACCTTTCTGATAACATAAACAGTTGATTAACACATATTTTGAAAATGTATTATCTGTATTCTTACAATAAGGTAACGTAGAGAAAAGAAAATGTTATTAGGAAAATCATAGGAAGAAAAAATACACTTACAATACCGATTGTGTTTATGGGCAAAAAAATCTGCATATAAGTGGACTCACACGGTTCAAACTCATGTTGTTCAAGGATTTGCTGTAGATTTTTGTACAAAAAGTTATTCCATTCACTTGTCTCTAGTGCTCACACAAGTGTATTTACTCAAATATAATTGCAATTTACTATAGAAAAGTTGGAATATTTTATACAAAGGAAGAAATCATTGAAACTTAATACCAAGAGAGAAGAGAGGATAAAAATAAGCAGCCAGATTGTGCTATTCACCATGAGAAGTCGTTTTCTGTTTAAATTCCATAAGATAAAATGTAGAATAAAACTCCTTGCCGCCACACAGTCTCAGAGTTTAAATAAATTCTTCTAAGCCTGAACTCTAGCAAACCTTCATAATCCTTGACAGTTCTAGCAGATTCCACTAATTTGGAAAAATAAATACAAATCAAAATTTAATGTATTCAAATAAAGTGTAAGTAAAGCACACCCAATCATTTGGTTTAAACTTCTGGAGCAGTCGGTTATTTTTCTATGTATCCCTGAAGCCTGTTAATTCCATATAATCTTCACTTGATTTATTGACAAGCTTGCTACATGCTCTCACAACGGAATGCTGCTTTGCTAAGAATTATAGGTTAGATTGAGTACACTGACATAAAACATTCAATGTTTTAGCTTTTAAAAAACATCTCAGTCTATTTAAACCTTTAAATGCATATAATAGTCCTTTACATTGACAATGTTGCTTCGGGTTGAAAGAATGTGGTGGAAGACAGACCTTTTTCTGTTCTTGTGGTCTCACTAGAGAAAGACTACTTGTTGACAGAGAGCAAATAATGAGGATAAATGGATGAGGAGTTTAAGACGTTATAATTCAAATACCTGGGGTCAAGGTGACACCTGGGTCCCACTTGTGTCCCTACCTTCTATTTCTTACTCAACATGATCTCATTACAAGGAAAAAGAGACTACGTGATTCTGTATAACCCTTCACCACAGGGGAGCACACGCTCATGCTTACGCACCAGCAATTTAGCATCATAACAATATTAGATGGATTTTTCAATAAATGTTTGCTGGCTTTAATTAAATGAGCATGTTGCTCTCATTTCTCTTAATATCAATATAAATATCGCCTTTTCAATATGTACTTATCTGTAAAATGGCCCTTTACTTGTCTACATGTCCTTCTCGTATGCAAAATAATAAACGCAAAAGTGCAGCGCTGCATTCCCCCAGGGGCTGGTTCTTGAAAACACAGTGTAAATAAATCTCACCTGGTTATTGGTGAGAGCTATGCATTAACCCGAGAAACTAACAAAAATGCTTGCTATGAAATGGAGTGTGAGTCATGAACTCTCCAAGCCAATATTTAAATCAATCGAAATGAACACCTTCAGAAGAGCGATTGCCATAGTGAGACCACAGCCCCCAATTGGTTTATAATCAGCAACCAAGACAAATAAGTTGTTTCATCACGTTTTCATGTAACTGCATTAGAACAAATTTAAATTTCAAGAAAACTATCCGTTGCTGGTAAGAACCAAATGTCTTATTGAAAGTATCGGAGATTCACATCATTAGTTTTAATTGTGAGACTCTGCTATACCCAAAGTACGAAAAGTGGATCCAGAATTATGGCCAGCAGAGATTGCATCCATGCACACAGTGACTTAAGCGATGCGTCATTTGCTAGAGAAACCCAATAATGTGTTGTGTGCTACATTTTCCCATCAGGATTTTACATGACTGTTAAACTGCATTGTTTTCTGTCTCAGAATTTGAGGCCGTTTCTGATTTCCATTCTGTGTGATATTTTAATAACAACTTATTCACATATCTAACAAGAGTTCTGAGGCCTTATTAGGTGCCAGCCACTATTCCAAAGGTACAAAAAGGATAAGATATTCCCTTTTAAGGACAAGAAAAGACAACTCCAGACAGATGTCTGCAGTCCAAAGTAAGGGAGTTACAGGAGAAGAAGAAGAGGAAGAAGAAGAAGAAGAAGAAGAAGAAGAAGAAGAAGAAGAAGAAGAAAGAGGAGGAGGAGGAGGAGAAGGGAGGAGGAGGAGAAGGAGAAGGAGAAGAAGAGATAACGCACATTGGCAAACTATTCTCTCTTTGAGCATGAAGAGATAACATTGGATACGGATTCAACTCCCACACTCTGTGTGTTAATTCATGCCCTGACCTTTAACAAAATAAATGAGCGTGAATAAAGTTCATTAATGTGAAAGTATCTGCATCAAACATCTCGGATCATTGATGGTCCTTGTCTCTAAGCCATTTGAAAATTAAAAAAAACAAAAAACAAAAAACATAGCCACCCCTTGGCTCTCCCATCAGTCAGTTAATCCATGAACAAAAAAACACCTAATCCACTTGACTATACACACTTGAAAATTCTCTGTGAAGATCCAGGTAGCTTTTGATGAAGAAAGTGCTTCATTCAACAGCTTTCCAAGGCATGGGTTCTAGTAGTTACCATGGGAAAATCTTTTTTTTTTTTTTAAGGTAAAAGGAAGCATTTCAACCAGTGATGATATACATTAAAATTTGTTTTGAATAACTAGAAAAATAGTTACCTAGCCTACAGTGAACACTGTACGGATGCTGTGATAGTTATCTTATCAACTTAAGAGAACAGCTCACTTCATCTTGTTGAATCAGAGTTAAAAAAATAAAATAAAATCAATTTCCCAGAGTGTATTTAAGCTTTTTTTCAGATAGCCAGTTAAAATATTTATCTTAGAGTAACAAGTTATCAAATAATTGTGTATTGCTGATTACAGAAATGATGGCTATCTTGATGGACTCAAAAGCAACTCAAACATGACATATTGGAATTTATATTGCAGATAAAATACATCTATTTATCTCAAATGGCAGAGATATTGGCTAACAGCAATGTTTTCAAAGTCACGAAAATGAGGTAATAGCAAAGTTGTGTAAAGAATGCAAAAGCCTGGCAGCTTCTGAAGGCCACAGCCATGCAATTTTCTCTCCATTCTGCAGCAAGAAAATATTGATTATTTGCATTCCAGGCCTACCTGTGTCCAATACCTTTATGTCTCTGTAGATTGTGATGGAATTCAGAAGTCCTTAAATGGGTATCATCAGCTAAATTCAATTTGGTTGACCATAACAAACCAACAAAACGCAGTTTTTTAAAAAGTGGAATTGGAAAGATTATCTCAAGGCTGAAATAAGGTCCTTCTCTGTGTTATGCCATATGGCCTAACGATAATGCTTTGTCAAGTGGAAATTGCTACGTAACATAAAGCATTATCATAGTTCATTGTAGAAGTTAAATGAAAAATAAAAGTACACAAAGGGACAGGCATCATCTGTGGGAAGTACGTGGACGTCATCAGTGCTTTGCCCATATTCCCTTGCATTCACCCCATTCCTGCTGCTTCAGATTCAAGCCAGGGGCTGTGTTGGCCCCTGAAGCCTGCTGAGTCAGAGTGAGGTAGTCTGGAAAGGCTTGAGGGGCAGTGCCTCTGGGAGCAGCTGCTGTTGACAAGTAGCTAAGGGTAGCTGGTGGTAAATATGGCAGCTCCGTCAGCTCTTGGATGGCAGGGTTGTTGGACATATACACCTGTCCTGCAGGCTCCAAATAGGATTGAGTCCTGCCCTCCACAGAAGGGACCTTGCTTTACTTCCCTACTCTAGAACCAGTGCTTCCTTGAGTGACCTTCCAAATAATCACTGTGTCAGAATCCTTGTATCAGAGCCTATTCCTGAAGGGACCCAACCCAAGACAGAATGATTGAGCATTATAATACTAGAACAATCACCCACTTTAGCATAAAGATCCAATTATGAAACCCAGCTCTGCTACTATTGATAAGTAATGATGGGGGTTGGGTTGTACACACTCAAGGTGTGTTCACAAGGCAGATACTCCTTATAGAGCTCTAGGAGCCATCACTGAAGAAAATAGTTCAAAATACTAAATTAGGCACATATATGAATATTTATTTTGAATGAGAAAAGAAATCACAAGAAATTACAAATTCTCAAAAGCTGACAACACAAATACAATTTAGAAGAAAAATAATTTTTTGTATTAAGGAAGTACCTGGCTCACCTCTATAACATTTTTACCCCCCGTTCATTTGGCTGGATAGTTTTTGAATGCCTTTTTGTATGAAAATAAGCTTACAATATTTTCTATAGTGATATTACCCAGAACGAAAAAAGACAATTGTGTCTATGTTACTCGGGAGATAATTACATCTTCCCGGGTTGATGGGTTGAATGTTTGGTTGATAGTTTAGTTACATTTCCTCCTGATTCACATTTCATTTTTCTTGCCCTGTAAAGTTTCAGGATTTCAGTCCAATCTAGAAGACGTATCAAAATTCTTTCCATGTGTATTACCAGTACATGCTTATGCCCTATAAAATAAGAATTCTGACGAAATCTATTTCACACAGTTCTAATCATTAGAGCAATATGCATTTAAAATTGCATATGGTGTGTTATAAAATACATTTCTAAGGAGCCAAGTACTTCTATTCTATCTAGGAGCCATTAAGTAGCAAATTTCTTAGAATTTTCATAACTGATTCTTAGAAGTTTCCACAGACACAGTTCTGACTTCATTCATTTCAAATCTTGTATCCCTTCCACCAGCCTCATGGGTCTAAGGCCATGTGGCTTGGGACACATAATTTCAACAAAATCACTCTATGTGTTGAAATGAGGTGGCAAGAGCCTTCTGGAAGATATTCTTGCCCCGGGATGACCAGCAACAACTTAATTATAATTAATTCTTATTCCCTAATAAGAATTAACTTAATTCTTAATTCTTATACGTGGCAGTGGATGTCACCACATAAGCACATCTCACTAAACTCAAGCTAAATGTCTCTCAATTCAACTTCTCCTGAGCCAAATCTCAAAAATGCCCGTAGCCATTCTGACAGGAGCCAACCCAAGAAGTGTGACACAGGGAAGTGTGAGTGCAGAGCCAAGTCGTCTGAAAGGCCTATTGTCTTTGCAAATTTCCTGAGAACACCTGACAATGAAAACCCAAAGAGGGTCCTTACTAGAGCCTTGGAAGGGTTCCATTTGAATGAGGGGTCCTGAAGCTTAACTTTCATGGTAAATCCTTGGATTTTCACCTGCAAAACTGAACTGGCTGTGGTGTATCAGCTGGGAGACTGAAGACAGCAGATGGTTCCTACAGAGGCATCTTCACAATGTTGAGACTCCTGGAGGGATGTCTTTAATAGAGCGACTAGAAGAGGCTCAGAAAGAAGCAAGTTATGGTTAGTGCAAGGGCCTGCCCAGCATGCGTAGTCAGGGCAGCGAGTGGTGTCAGGGTTCAGCCAGCCCAGGGGACCTGCGAGATGCATTCCGCAGAGGTCACCTTCCTGGGACCAGGAGCAGGGACGAGCCAAGGAGAAAGCAAATCAAAGGGTGTGAACTTTTTAATAAAGGAAAAAAGACTAACTTCATATTATTGCAGCAAATACTGGATCAGATAACATATATAGGCAGGTGTATATCCCAGAGCCAGGGCCATGTGGTAATGCCGGTCCTGTCACTTCTGGAAAGAGATATCAGTGTCTCAGTTCTTAAGTGACTTTAGAGCAAAACCAAAAAAAAAGAAAAAAAAAGAAAGGAAAAGAAAAAAAAATCACGGCATTTGATGGTAAGGGACTCCTAATGATATCATGCCAGAAGTCAAGCAAGACATTTTTTCTAATTACTATTATTTTCTGCAAAACTCTTCTCAGGATCACATTCCCTGGTGAATGGTAAGATTCACAGAAGCACAAAAGCAGTCTCCAGCTACTGAATTCTCTTTACATAAGTATTAGAGCCAAGCTTCTCTAAAGGAACAGCAATCCCTGGTGCAGGATGTGCTAGGAATTAGGCAGAAAGAGCCCGTCCCAGTCAAGGTACCTAAGAGCCACATTGCACAGGTGGGAGGCAAGGGCCTCAGAACCTGTGAACCTGTGTGGCTGGAGACGGAGAAAGCCATCTCGTGTATCCTGGCCCGGGAAACAAGGGCATGTGACCACAGCAGCAGATTCCTAAGTGTGCACCATCCAGCAACACACGAGGTTCACCCTCCCTTGGAGCCCTGGGCCTGTCAGACACATTCAGCACCACTCTCCTTTCTCCGGATGTGTGGATGTCACAAGAAAGAGTCCACGCTTGAAAATGTTGGAAACCATTCAGGATCTCAAAGATTTCTTTTTGCTTCAAAGAATAGAATCTCAGGATTCAAAATGTTTTAAAGGCCTATTTTTTTAAAGGCCCAATGTTTTATCTTGATCGACACTGCATCTGAGTCAGAACAGAAAGCTTACCTTCATTTTAGATCGACAGATATTTATCATGTGTTTGCACTCTGCAAGGCACAGGACTAAAGAAATGATTGATGCCTTTGATTCTTTCCAGTTTAAAATGCAAAGGAAAAAAGAGACAATTGTAGAAATTCTAAATTCTATGAAGATGTGAAAATAGTTCACAAGCAATGGCATAAGCTTGTACTATATTTCTCATATATAGAATAATAATCTAGCATTATTATTTCAAACTCTTGGAGAGCTAAACAGGTTCAGGGGAGGTAAAGTTACAGAATATGCCTTTTTTTTTTTCTGAAATCCTTAGCAAACAACTATCTTCTTTCTCAGTAAGGAGCCAGCTACATCTCATACTATGTAATTAAAATAAGCACTTGTTCAAACACAGCCCAATTGTACTAGTTAATCCCTGTGCTAAGGAATGTTGTCCAGAACATGGTAACATAATGAACCAAAAAGACGTAGGAGTCACCCACAGGCTGGCTTTTGATTTCACGAAAAACTTTCAGCAACAAACCCTAAAAAAAAAAAAAAAAAGACCAGAACAGTGGTTATAAAATACTCTTGAAATACATGTGATTTGGTATTAATCGCTTTACAAAGTATGTGTCAAATTGTTATGTGAATAACTGCCTTGTATTTTTTTTTAAAGGCCTGGGAGAAAAAAGAAATCAGCCATTATCAAGCAAAGTGAAGTATCAAAAGATAACCACGTGCAATAGTCAAGACTAAAAGGGATTTCATAAAGCACTGTTAAGTGGCATCTGACAGTAACAGCTTCTAAACCACAGCACGGGCCTTCAGCTTGTCCCTCGTGAGGGCCTGAGCTAACACCAATATTTATTTTTTTTAAGATTTTATTTATTTAATTACAAGAAACACACAGAGAGAGGCAGAGACACAGGCAGAGGGAGAAGCAGGCTCCCTGTAGGGAGCCCGATGTGGGACTCGATCCCAGGACCCCAGGATCACGCCCTGAGCTGAAGGCAAATGCTCAACCTCTGAGCCACCCAGATGGTCCCACTAACATCAATATTTAGTTCTCTGCCTTCCCAGATCCTACAGGACTGGATGGGAAGCATGCACTAATTATCCTTCACTGTGTTGGGAATCAAGATCACGGCACAAAAGACTCCTTGAGGGTTTCAGATTTAACCGATGCCCTTTCATTCAGTCTGCAAATACAATTTATAAAAAACCCTTCAGGTTTGGTCATAGTGGAGCAATGGAGAAATTGCACGTATGACTATTGACTAAATCTAGGAACACAATCCTATGCTTTTGCATAGACCACCATTATTAGTAAAAGTATTAATATTCATTGTGTTTTGAGGTCAGAGGTCAATTTTACCTTCAATTTTAATCTCATTTTACACAGGAGGTAACTGGCTTATAGAAGTCATCAACTTGGCCTCGGGTCACACAGTAATGGTGAGTGACAGGCTTGCATTCAAATCTAAGCCATTCGAGTTAAAATGCCGACGTGTTTTCTATTAGTAAAATAACCCGTGCAGAATTTCAAGTAGGTAACAATAAAAGAAGTGTGGTTCATACTTTTACACCACCAAAATACCTAAAATACTACCACTGTGACTGCTTCTCCCAGACAAAGCATTCATTTTATATCCCTGAGAACAGCGAAGGTACATGGATGATGTATAAGGAGCTCTGAAAGGCAGTGAGGTCGACATTTTCCCCGGCTCTGTATTATCGTCATTTGTAAATGGTTCTGGTGAGGGGTTATAGGACCCCACATCCTGTTATCAGGCCACTCCTGGCAGAGGTATATTTTTTAGGTATAAGCTTAATGGAAACCACTGTGTCCTTCCTCTCAGAACAGATGTCCTGCTGGCTACCAGACCCTAGAGGTTGGGTAAAATGCTATTTCTGTTGATGTTAATTGGTAGGCCTTTGTGGCGGGATATCTTTGAAATGCAGTATGTTGAAGTACTTGACTATTTGGAAGACATATCTATGTTCAGCTTGACACTCCTCAACTTCACTAGCTGTGCTACAGACGTGAATTATTCTAGAACTAACGCTGTCAGCTGAGAACTAAGGTGACAACTAGGCATAACTCACATGAAAATGAAATGATAGGTAGAGTGATTAGCAGAGTGCATGGCTCTAACAGTTATCTTAACTGTCGGAATGACATCTGCTCTTTGACCTATACCTCTACTGACCTTACTCCCACTTGTGGCTTCTTCCCTTGGCAAACCTTAAAGGTCCTGGCTCACACACTATCTTTCTACTCCCTAATTTTTTTCCCATTCAACTTTCATCCAAACCTGAGTCTGATTTCCTACCATGATGCCCTGGTGGTAGTAAAGATACCCAACTGTCTTATAGACCAATCTTTTTTAAAAAGACATTTAACCTTTATCTGAGAATAAATTGGTTACTATTTGCATGACTAAAATTCTGCAAATGGACTTGAACCACTTCATGATCTTAGGATCTAAGGACTTGGCAATATCATCTTTGAGGATAACTTTCCAGTATTTCCCATGCTGTCAGGACCAGTAAAGCTGAATACAGGTTGAAAACATAAACCACACAGAGTGTAGACAACACTGTGTGGAGGAGCAGAACCAGGCTCCCAGAAACAAAAGAGGAATGTCTCTTAGTGCTTCACTTCTTCCCTGAAGAAATGTTTCAGTACTATAGCGGGATGCCCCCCAGAATGGGAAATTAGGCCATTTTTACAGCAACTACATAAAGAGCTTTTATACCCTTAGCCCCTTGCCAGCTCCAAAGTTTCTAGCAGAAATGGTAGCTAAGACAGACATGAAACAGACAGGATGGAGAATTCTTGTGTGCAAAGAATTCTCACATTTGGGTCATAACATTCCTAAAAGCCCAAATTTTTCAGAAAAGGAGTAAAACTGTCTTGTACTGATCATTAAAACTCCCTAAATGCTTCCAGTTCACACAAAAGTGAGCACACGGAGGTGTCAGGTCAAGGCCACTGCTGTCTTGCTCTAATCACATTTTCTTCACTAGCGGGAGCCCAAGTCCTCCTCCAGAGCAACACTTTCAAGAGAACTTCTGCCCCATCAAGGGGAGTCTAAAATGGGGCTCAGGATGCTTATTGGGGGCCGAGGGGCTGGCGTCACCCTGCATAAGGGTCATGCACCAAAAGAGAACTCAATCCTGAAGAGTTCACATCTCGGTGCAGAGCTCATGGGAGACATCCTCTCACAGGGAAAGGGGGGCAGAGGTATCCGAATCCTGAGACCAGAACCCCCACCATGTGATACTACTGAGCAAGCCCACGAACAACTGTGGGCCTCAATTCTTCATAAGTAAACTTGGAATTTTGCTGGCTACCCTGTCTGCCTCAGAGACTTCTGTGCTAATGACCTAATATTATACATGAAAAAATATCTGAAGAGTATAATGGTACAGTTGTTACCACTATTCATGCTATCGTTGGTATATCTTTAATAAATGAATGCATATTAAAACATTCCATGGAGATTGCAGTCAAATACACTGCAAACATCAGCTCTTATATCTGCACAGAGGTCACATGTGCATTATCCTAAACTTCAACCAGTGAGCAGTTTTGCCAGGCACACGTTATTCTAACAATGATGAAATCTGCACGTGGCATATAGTGATTATCGACCCAACAGCCTGCACCGGAAATGGCATAATTGCCATATCAAGGACTTTAACTCATGTGAAAATATATCACCACTTCTCTCTCCTCTGAATAGGTACTTAACTATGGAGAGTGGACTTTGCTTCTAAAGATGTGTTTTTATAGAATAAGAAGAATGTTCACATGATATATTGCTACCAACTTACGTTCAGGCAGTCGTAATTCTTTTTAATTCAAGACCTAGACAGAAAGAGAACCACAGAAGTAATTTGCTAGAGAAAGAACTCATAGCTTTGACATAAATAACTTCAAGTAGCCAAAGGTATGGAGTCCAGAAAAGCTTCCTGTAACCCATGCAAGGTATGTAATAATCGTCATTGCTGCCGTGTAAATACGAGTTAGCTGTGGTACTAGGAGAGAACACAGAAGTAATTCATAGAACCACAAGACGAGAAAGACCCATAAGGGCCCAGCCACCCCACCCCCAAACTGCTTGCACAACTCCAACAAGAGAAAATGCATCCTCCCCTAAGATACTACATTTTGTCTTCTCATAGCTCTGAGATTTCAAAGAAAATACTTCCTCCTTAGGCCTCAAATCTGTCTCCTTTTAGCATCTTCCAATCATCTGAGGCAATGCACACACAAATCATCTAATCTCTCTGCCACATGAGAATCTTTCAGCCATTTGCAAGCATTCACAGTCCCTAGATTACCCATATTCACAGCCAGTATCACTGCTGCCTACAAACAGCTCCTCAATAGTCTCAGATGAATCCCTTTTTACCCCCGGGGTCATTTCTCTCTGAATAATTTTTTGAGATCTCACTTAAAAAATAATGACCTGGAATGCATGCTTTCTTGTTGGATGTTGTTGGGAAGCCAAAGTAGGGAAATATTCCCACTAATACAGAAAAAAAGATGATAAATTATATTTTACAAAATAACATTTTCAAAATAACATTCTCTGTATGTATGCAGAGGACTATGAAAACAATGAGGAATTGATGGATTAAAATTTCCAGGGAGAGACCCATTCACAGATGAGCTCATGATAACCAGCTCTTTTCTCTGGGAGACATTTGCCAATTTTGAGCATGGGTTTTGTTTTGGGCCCAGACGGAAGTCTGTCACTGATGGAAAGAGAAACCAGTGAACAGTTGCAAGTCTGGAATGACAAACTGGATGGCCTCAAATATTCATCTGGTTTTCACTAAGGACATTTGCAACACCCTGAGGCTGGTGGAGAGGTTCTAAAACTCAGTTCAAAATCTGCTCTCTCACAGTGCTCAGGACCCTATGATATCCGAGGCAGACAGTCCTAAAAATAAAATATGCATGAGGTAAAATCCCTAGAGGGAGCAAATGAACACCAAAGATCACCATCAAAGTGGAGCTGGGGCATCTGTTGAAAATGGATACCCAGGTGATGGGGAAGAGGCCATTTCCAGAGGACAGAGAAACCAGGCAAGAATCTGGAACTCCTTTGAAAATAGACATGTCTTCTTGGCAAGACATCGAATTAGAAACTGTCTGAAAACAAGCATCACTGGAGTCTTGGTAAGTTCTGAACACATTGTCCAGAATATAACAAGAAATGATTAAATGTGCGAAGAGGCAAGACTATATGATAAATAAAACATGAGAAAAGAAAGTAAAAAGAAACCATAGGCCCCAGGGGATGCCTGGTGGCTCAGTCAGTTAAGTGTCCAGCTCTGGATTCTGACTCAGGTCATCATCTCAGGGTCATGAGATTGAGCCTCGTGTCAGGCTCCTCACTGAGCATGGAGCCCGCTTGGGATTCTATTTCTCTCTCTTCCTCTTCCTCTGCCTCTCCTACCTCCCTTTCAAAAAAAAAAAAAAAAGAAGAAGAAGAAGAGGAAAGAAAAAGAAAAGAAAGAAAGAAAGAAGAAAGAAAAGAAAGAAAGAAGAAAGCAAGAAAGCAAGAGAGAAAGGAAGGAAGGAAGGAAGGAAGGAAGGAAGGAAGGAAGGAAGGAAGGAAGGAGAAACAACATACCTCAACATGATCAAGATACTGGAATTAATGTAAAGGAAGAACCGTGAATAATATGTTCCAAAATATTGTAAAAGATGAACCAAAGATGTAATAGACACTAAATTGTTATCACATAAATAGAATCTATTTTCAAAAATAATCTAAATGATAATCTAGATCTAAAATATATAAGCCATGAAATTCGCTGCAAAGAATGAATGTAAAAGTATACAAAATATAGCAAGAGAAAGGATGTGACCTAGAAGTCAGGTAAGTAGCAAGTACCCCGACTAACAATGGCACCGTGGAAGACAAAGCACGCAGAAGAGAATGCGATGAAAACATGGGACACAGTCAATGCTCTGATCTCTTTCTCCATTTGCGGCAACATGGTGATATTTGTCGTGGATTCTCGGCAAGAGTTACCATTCTTTTTTTAAGATTTTATTTATTTATTCATAAGAGACAGACAGACAGAGAGAGAGAGAGAGAGAGAGAGAGAGAAGCAGAGACACAGGAGAGGGAGAAGCAGGCCCCATGCAGGGAGCCCAATGTGGGACTTGATCCTGGGTCTCCAGGATCAGCTCTGGGCTGAAGGCAGTGCTGACCCACCAAGCCACCTGGGCTGCCCAAGAGTTACCATTATTAATTAAATATCTGGAGACACCATAGACCTCTTTTTGACTTACCTGTCAGGCATCTAAGGAATGGAGTTATTATAAACCGTAGCCAGGATTTCATAAAGCTGTGGTCATGCACAGAAAAATGACTTCAAGTAACACAAACAATTGGAGATGATTATGGTGTTTTAATCATTTGCCACTTAAGGAAGCTCTTCCTGTCTGGTGTTACCTTTAAGGATTTTTTTTTTTTTTCCTGCACGGTGAGGCAGGACAGGATCCAGCGATAATCTGCTGAGGGCAGAGAATCTCAAGGAAGACACACTGAGGATATTCACTAGTTATGCTTATAGCTAAGATTATTATAATAATCTGCAGAGGGAGAGAGTAATTTTTACCAGCAAGAACCCAGGTGCTCAAATGATGTTTGCAGCGTATCTAAATCAGCTTAAGACAGCTTTGCTTACCCCATACTGGCACCTTGGAACAGTGGCTTAACACAGAACCACCTCTTTAAAGAGTGGATCATAAGCTTAAACCAAAAATGCTATCGCAAAGGTGGTTTAGGCTTAAAGGCAGGAAAATTATTTCCTCCTCCAAACCGTACAGGAAATCATTTAAGAAAGCAACTGATCCACTTAGTAAAGAATGAGAAGTCGCGTCACTCTAACTTCATTACTGCTGTAATTAACCGTCCCTTCTCTGGAAGCTTGGGACTCCCTTCCACATGTTAATAAATGATTTCCCTTGTCACGCCAGTTATAAAAGATGTATTTCTGCCCTTCTAAGTTAATGATGAGAAATGAGTTCTAAGATCAGAAGTTGCCTGCTTCCCTAGTTATCTGCAACAATTTTCAAAGTTTTTGTTGCAGGTGTTCTTTCAGGCTCCTCTTAATCTTGGATGGCATTTAACTATGCTCGAAGACGGATTCTCTCTCAGGTTTCGTCCTGGATTCCCGTTTTGGCTTCTTAATGACCACTGTGTGTTGTACGTTTTGTGAGCCCTACTGCGCTCTTGAAGGGTCCGGACGTTATTAATGCTGATTCTATGAAAAGAACAGTATTTGAGATCCCAAAAGGAAACTTGTCTCCCTATGAAGAAAGTATTTTATGTATTGATGGGAGACGACTACACAACTCAATACAACAATAAAATGTCTGATAGCAATAAAATCCAGAAGAGCCACAAAGGCTCCGAACGCCAGGAATGCTAGTGATGAGCCTTCACATGGGACGTTCTGAAGAGAATACAATTTAAGTTTTGCTGCCAGATTCCAGCCCGTAATTAAATTGAGGGGTATCTACGTTTATCTTGTTTCATCTTTAAATAATTTATCATTATATTTCTTTGTTCTATTTGGCATCTTGTGAGAGTCCCTGATAACCCTTAGAACTGCAATCCTTCTTTGCATGGAAGCCTCACATCTCTGATCATGGGTTTGATAATTTAAGCCACTATTTACTATCTAGATTATTCATCATTATGTAAGACCCCCCCCCCCCACCAACTAACCTAATAATTGTTTAACCTTTCTCCTTAAGATTCAGGTAGAATGTTAACACCTGAAAAATAGAGATCATGCTTCACTCAACCTCATCCTCTGTTGCACCACATACAGCCCCTTAAACATAACAGGCCTTCTTATTTAATGAACTTAACTTCATTGAAAATCTTTTGCACTTTTGCTCCAGACTGTGCTTATGGACTCATATTTTAAAACTGGTATGTATATGTCAGATAAAATGCTTCGTCAGAGACAAGCAATAAAATTATATTGAGAAAGAAATGGAAATACCACTTAGTGTCTAGTTTATGTCTCGAGCTCCATAACAGGTCTGCGTGTGTGCTGCATCCTACCGTCTTCATTAGACAATCAACAGCACATGATATTACCTCCCTTCTACTTGGGGGAAACTCAAGTTAAAAATGGTTAAGTGCTCTGCCCAACGCTGCATGCCCCCTGCACACCCGGCATATCCTGACTCCAAAGCCAGTAGTTCTTTTCACAGTGGAAACTGGTTACCCAATGTGCAGATATAGGAAGAGAGATGGGGAGAGAGAGAAAGGGAGAGACAGGGAGAGAGAGAAAGGGAGAGAAAGGGAAGGAGAGAAAAGATATAGAGAGGAAGAGAGAGAGGGAGAGAGAGAAGGACAGAGAGAGAGAGAGAGAAGGAGGGGAAGAGAGAGGGAAGGAGGGACAGAAAGACAGAGAGATGGAGAAAGAGAGGGACAGAGAGAGAGGGAGGGAGAAAGAAGAGAAGAGAAGGAGGGAGAGAGAAAAAGAGAGGGAGAGAGAGGGGGAAGGAGAGAGAAAAGGAGAAAGAAAGAGAAAGAGAGACAGGGAGAGAGAGGAAGAGGGCAGGGGGAGGGAGAGAGAGGCAGACACGGGGAGAGAGACAGAAATCCCCACAAATTTTTCCCGGGAGTTTTTTTGGTTTGTCTTACACCCTATTCACACAACACTATTTGTGGGATCCGGAACCAATTACTTAATTCCTTTCAATCTTCAGTTTTCTCATTTGTAAAATGCAAGATTCCAATAACAATGGCCATGCCAGCCATGATAATACTCCTACCTCACAGAGCTGGGATGAAAGTGAAATAGGGTGTGTAAAACCCCTGGTCGAGGGCTGATACTAGTAACTCTTCTGTAAATGCATGAGAGAAGGCAGAAAAGGAGAAATAGCCTTAAAATAATTTTTAGATGGGTAATTTCAAAAGTCATTGCCTAGAGATGTGATATGCATGTGTTAAATATTGTTTAATGCTTCATAGGGTGTCTACTTAAGACCAAAGTCAACTGTCGGGCAAGGTCTGCACAGGAGCTTCTAAAATTTTATTTCCCCATAAGTTTTGACTATGAGCTCAGCATTTCAGTCAAGCTAGACTGGGTTAGCATTGATAACTGCTTAGAGCTACATTTTTGGACCATGCTTTACAAAAGAAAAGCCTAATAAAGTCTGAGGAGTAGTCAGTTATCATCACGCTAGAGGGCACTTATTTCCTTGGCGAAAATAAACTCATGCAAAGACCAGTCTAATGAAAACCATGGTCCCAAGGCGTAGCATTGATGGTCACTCTGTGTGGTTGTCCATCCATCAAAGCCAGAAATTATCCATACACATCACACATCTGCAAGGAGCAAACCACTTCATACAGCCTCATGGCTTTATAGGCTTTTTAAAATACCTAATTGCAATAAAGAATGCAATAAAAGTGTTTTCTTTTAATACTGATTATAGCTTTTTACTATTATCTTATCTAGCAATATAAACTGGACACAATGCTATGGTAACCAAACCAGAACCCCATATGTGGCAATTACTAACTTTTTAAATAAATATCCAACTAAAGGAAAAAATGCATACTATTTATCTCTAAATAAAAACCATTCAGAGGTAGTAGCTTGTTTTTCTACTACAAGACAGGAAGAAAAAAGTATTTTTCCTTGGCTTTATCTGTGATACAGAACTTTTATAATAAACTGATATGTAAAAGATCTGCATGCGGACACAGATCAAGCATAAACATTTATCTGAAGCTTTTACAAGAGGCAGCTGGTAATGGAGGGCTATCCAGGTAGGTCTGGGACGTCAAAATTGACCCAAATTTATTGTCTCCCCCAAAAACATTCCAGACCTAATCTCCAGAAGTTGTGCGTGTGACCCATTTGGAAATAGGGTCTTTGCAGCTATCATCACATTAAATGAAATCATATTAGACTAGGATGGAACCGAACCCAAGGATCAGTGTCCTTGTAAGAAGAGGCAAGTGTGGTCACAGAGACGCACAGAGGGGAAGGCCATGTGATAAAGAAGGCACAGATACATCTGCAAGCCAAGGACCCCAGGATTGCAGGCCACACCAGAAGCTAGGGGAAGCAAGGTCTATTCTCCCCCAGAGCCTATAAAGAAAACAGAGTCCTGCAGACTCCTTGATGGTGAACGTCTAGGTCCCAGAACAGGGGGAGAATACATTTCTTTGTTTAAGCCACCCCATTTGTGGTCCTTTGTTACCACGGTCCTAGGAAACCAATACAGTCTGATTCTGAGCTCTTCATTCTACTCACCACTGTGCGCATCTATTTCTATAATAATATAGCACTCCCTTAATTACTATGGATTCATAATAAATCATGATATTTGGAAGGACAAATTCCTCAACCTTGTAATCCTTCAGACTTTTCTAGCTAGCTCTGGCCTTCTGCTCTTCCATATGAATTTCAGGAAAGTTAAAGTAGTTCTGTGAAAAACCTGCCTTAGATTTTGATTGGAGTTTAGTGAAATTGGAATTTGGGAAGTATTCATATATTTAAGATAAAGGATTTTCTATCTGTGAAAGTGAGATGGATCTCTATTCAAATATTCAATAATGTTTCATAATTTTCCCTATAAAGATTTTACACATATTTAGTGAGTTTATTACCAGAGCTCTAGAAACACGGTCAAAATTGTGAATGGGATCAGTGTAAAAATGGGATCTTTGTTACAACTACTTTGGATTTGTCCATAGCAATCTTATAACCTGCAAATAAAGAAATGAGGACATTGTAATCTCTCCATCTTGGATTTTTTATAATTTGTTTCTTTAAACTTCAGTAGACACAGTGGCTGATAAGGGTCATCCTTATGTTATTTCCGCCTTCAATTAAATGGATCTAAACTGCCTCCATCAATCATGAAGTTTTGTAAAGGCTTTTAAAAAATGAATATACATAATCTCTTAGAACAGTTTTTTATTAAGAGCTTGTTAAGAGCATTTTTTGAAGATAATGAACATATAAACAAATCTGTAATGTCTAATCATTCCAGAGTCCCTAGAAAAACATAAAATTTTGTAAGTTTTCCTTACATAAGGTATAATTTTTTAGCCTTTCAGTAAAACTGATGACCTCAGGGGCACCCTTAAATCCTGCACATTTCTAATCTCTAATTGTTTCGATAAGAGGTCTGATGAAGAAGAAGAGGAAGGAAGGAAGGAAGGAAGGAAGGAAGGAAGGAAGGAAGGAGAAGAAGAAGAAGAAGAAGAAGAAGAAGAAGAAGAAGAAGAAGAAGAAGAAGAAGAAAGAAAGAAAGAAAGAAAGAAAGAAAGAAAGAAAGAAAGAAAGAAAGAAAGAAAAAGAAAGAAAGGAAGGAAGGAAGGAAGGAAGGAAGGAAGGAAGGAAGGAAGGAAGGAAGAAAACAAACACCTAAAATAGTATTTGGTTATGTGAAACCAAAAGTATTTGTGTCGGGAAATGCATGCACATTTCAGATATATGCTTAACCTTATGCTGTTGGTCTTTGTGAAATTTAAAGGCAGAAACACACAGGCATTTCCCTGAAAAATCAACAAAGCTGTGTGCATGTGTGCATCGGCACCTTCCCTTCAAAAGACTCAAGAAGGGCTGTTGATGATTGAGATTTCCTCAAAACTATAAAAGGCACTTTTGCTTCATTTGAAAGCCTCGCAGCTGGTATCTGGTGGGCTCTCGGGCAGCTATTTACCTAACGGGATAATGAGAGCATAAACAAGCTCTTACAATTTTTTTAAAGATCTTAGTCATTTATTTATTTGAGAGAGAAAGAAAGAGAGGGAGAGAGAGTGAACATGAGTGGGGGAAGCAGAGGGGGAGAAGCAGATGCCCCCTGGGCAGGGAGCCCAGCTGGGGACTGGACCCCAGGATGCTGAGATCACGACCCGAGCCGCCCAGGCGCCCCAGCAAGCTCTCACGTTTTACAAGAGCGTCCCTATCTCCTCCGGCTTTGGGAAGACTCGCCTGGTGGGACGCAGACCTAAAGCAAAAGGAAAACCCAGCGAAGGGAAAGTAGCAGGAGGGCCCCGGAAGTGACCCAAATGTGAGCCACCCAGGGGCTGGCCCAGCAGCCCGAGGGCCACGGAAGGGACCAGACCCAGAAATCCTGGGTAGGACACCGAGTTCTGGGCCTCAGCGGGGAGGGGACGTGATGGGGGCGACACAGCTCAGGGCACTTGCGGGAGCGGCCGCAGGCAGCAGCAGGACCCAGGACCCCGGGCCCACCCGTGGGTGCCTGCAGACAGGGCCACCAAGGCCAGCTCCACACCCCACACCTGAGCAGCCGGGGCCGGGGTCCCTGCACCAGGCCTGGCCAGACGGCCACCCCTCAACAAGCCCTGAGGGAGCTGGGGGGGAGGGGACAGACAGGCCATGAGCACCTCGCTCCCACGGCCACAGCCAAGGGGCCCCAAAAGCAGGTCTCTTCTTCCAGGAACAGATGCCACCACCCCCAGGCCGCTCCTCGGGCCCCCACACCGATCATGCGTAACAGAGACCAGCTATGGCTTTTAAACTATTTTTTGAATTTTAGTTAAATATCAGGTTCTGTCTGAAGCTGCTGTGTCCATCCCCCAGGCCTCCCTCCCCGGCAGAGGCGGCGACCAGGGGGCCCAGGCCCCGTGGTCAGTGGCCCTCGCCTCCTCCTCCCTGTCATGCCCTGCTGGTGGCTCACCCCCACTCCTTCCAGGGGACAGCAGCGGCTCACCCACGCCCTGTGCTACCCCTCGGGCCGCCCTCCCAGATAGTCCCCATCCCTGTGCCCCTGGCCTTGCCGCTGGGCGTCCCCTGGGCACACAGCCCAGAGCCAGAGCCCTGGCGATCAGCCCTGGGCCATGGCCTGCCATCCCGCCAAGGCCCACCCACTGCCTCCCGGATCTCTTCCTGGGCTTCTCTCCCACCTCCCCCCGCCCCAAGGGCCCAGCCACACTGGCCCTCCTGCTGCTCCCCCCTGGGACCCTCGTGGGGCTGATGTCACTCAGCTCTCCCTGAGCCAAGGGCCTCACCTCCCTCCAGTCTCTGGCCAGATGCCCCTTCCTCATGAGTTCTCGCTGGCGCCCGGTTCAGGGTTGCTGTGGGCTCCCCCTCCCCAGGATGCCGGGCCCATCTCCTCTGTGCCTCCTTCTTTTTCTTCCCCTGATGCTCATGGCTTCCCAGGAAATGTGCTTGTTCATTATACCCCTCTCTCTGTGGTTTCTTTCCCTTTCCTTCCCACCCCCTTCTCCAGAGGAAGTGCACACCTGCTTCACCGACACATTCCAAGGCCTAGAACCGCATCAGCATACAGCAGGTACACAATGAATGTCTGCTGAGTAATGAATAAAAGTGCTTGGCATGGATTATCCCATGAATTCCTACGACATCCTGATGCACATTTTATAGGAGCAAGGGCTGAACCCAGAGAGTGCAAGACGTTGCCACCAAAAACACAAGGCTGCTGCTTCATAGGAAGAAGGGGAACAGGGCCCGGGCGCCTCCGGGGCTGGGAAAGCCAGGCCAGTCCTGCACTCTGGGGTCACACGGAACGGACACCTGCGAGAGCGGAGCACAGGTGTCCCCTGACGCCCTTCTTTCTAATTCCATCAAAACCCATGTGACACCGCATCCGTGGCTCAGCCCAGCGAGCACCCAGGAATCCCGTCCACGCGCGAAGGGGCCGGATGAACACAGACGTGGTGGCGAGGGCACTGCGAGTCCCTGAGCCCCTTGCTCCCTCCGGGACCAGCAGGTGTCTAGGCACGCAGGCAACCAGCCAGGTGTGGGGCCCTGGGATCGCAGCACCGCAGCGCTACCTGCTTGTGGCTTTGGAAAGAAGGGACAGGAAACGCACGGAGATGGCCTCAGGAGGAGCCAAAACAAATCGTAGGATGCTGTTTCACGGAATGTAAATAAAAATAGAGAGTTCTCCCATTTCTAAATTAATATGATTGCTTTCTGTAGCCTCTATTGTTTAAAAATAGAAATGCTCACAGTAACTGAGTTGCAAGACAGTGCGGCCTGAGGTCACTATCCTTCCCTGGGTTCCGCACGCAGATAGGAAATACGAAACATATTCAAGCCGGAGGCGCTTTCCAGAGCTCCCTGAAAGCGTACATATTTTTTCTATTAAAAAGAGAGGAAGTTTTGTTATTATTTGAATAGAGTTAATTTATGAAAAACAGCTGAAATATCCGGTATGGATTTGTAAAGTCCGTATTTAATTAGGGTAAAAGTCCGTATTTAATTAGGCCATTGTAAGTTCAGGTGTGTACAAATCAAGCCATTGTAAAGATATCATTCATTTCCACACAGGAAATAGTATTGTTGATTGTTATGTGCCAACATTAAACTCTCTTTTAAAAGGAAATTGTGATATATTAATATTCACTCATTTCAGCTCGAGGTAAGAGGACATTTTCATCTCTTTAAAGCAAGAAAAGGGGATTTATACAAATCTCCAAATGTCCTGGATCATTAACTTGCTTCCAGCAATACAAAATTCTAAGCTCACTCACAAGAGCATTGGCTTTAGGAGCCGCTCCCTACGCACTTTGGCTACCCAGGAAAAAGCAGATCACACCTGGGCACAGACTGCTGGCCATGCTCAGTGACCTGAATGAGCCTTCCCCTCCTCCTTCCTTCCCCCCAGCACCCCAACCAGAGCCGGTCAGAACGGGATGGGGACCCTGGGGTGCGACAGGACACCAGGCTCCCAGCAAGTTCTCAATGCTCCTCTCTTTAGACCCAAATTTCTAAACCTTCTCAATGGGAGGGCACCGCTGAAGCTTTATAATTGTCAACTTCTACATCATACCTACATTATTGGCTGAGAAAAGAGATGATAAAGCGTTAGTAAGAATTAAGTAATCGTGTCGCATGGCTTTATGTTTTTTTATTAGAACAATACCCATATATACTTAAAGAAAGTGGAAGACACAGGGACAAGACTCTGTCTTCCTATAGACAATGTCCGCTGCACGCACAGCTCTGTCAGACTCTCGCAGGACCTCACGACCCACAGCCCACCCAGACGGACCCCAAGTCCACAGGGGAAGCCACATCACAGGATGGAAATCGGGGACTGAGGAACCTAGGAGGAGTTGGAAGGTGTTTCTTTCCTCAAGTCCTTGGACATCATGGTAGCAGCCTCTGCCCTGTATGAACAGGGCTAAATGTCTCCTACATTTGGGAAATATGCTACAAATAAGTCTATTGTACTCAGGGTTTCTTTGTCCCCATTGTGGATTAATATGATGTCTGGACCAAAAGAAATAGTTAATATTGGAAGTCCGACCACTTTGGGATGTTGACAGATGATGCGATTTGACTAGACGCCTTTAATTACCATGGACACCAGCTTCTTCCACACATAGATAATCGCAGTCTTTAATAGGACGTTTTTTCCTCTTCTGAAGCCCAGTGTTTCGAGGAATGGGTACAAGTATGGATAGAGGGACATTGGTGCCCCATTTGTTCATGACTGCATAAAAGATCAAGGAAATTATTGGTGACCAGTAGCAGGCATTTCCTAGGTGAAATCAAAAGTCTACTCCTAGAAATACATTTTAGGAAAAAAATATTTAAAATGTTTATTTATGTAATGAAGCATGTAGAAAAAGAAGCTATTTTCCATGAATTTCCTGATTTTATAGATGAGAAGGAACTCTAAATAGTCAACATCCTGATACTCATTACAGGTTAAAAAAAAAAAAAAGATACCAATATAAACAATGTCTTCATCAACCACTGTCCAGAGCTATTCCTGAATTTATGGTATATATATCCTGGTGCCAAAAAAGGAGAAGTAAAAACAAATAAAATACAGCAGGCCTTCTCAGGCAATAGCACCCCAAAGACCATAATCAAGATAATTCAGTGTTGATTTGTTGGTAGAAAAACTACCGATCTTGATGAGGTGACTTTTTGCCATGAAGCTAAAGACATTTAAATGTGTCAAAAAGACACAGGCCGTATGTGGTTTCATAAGATCCATCCAGCAGACTTTTACACTCTGTATACGTCCCCTTTTCTTTTCCTCTTCATTATTTTCACTCAAAAGTCTGTTGTTTTAAGAACAAAAGACACTCAAAACTATCATTGAGAATATTTTGAAATACAGTGGGAGAGAGAGGTTTGCATGTGAGAGAGAGAGAGAGGAGAGTGTGTAAGTGTGTGTCTCGGAGTAGAGAAAATCAAGCCAGAGTCTTCTTTGAAAAGGTCTTTCTGAATATTCTTGCTATATTCACAGCAATTTTGAGCTGTCTCCAGACTATGGAGCGATTAGGCTAATGCCATCATTGTGTTGTCCCTTTCAACGTGTTCTTTAACGTGTGTCTAAATAATTTAAGTTTGGGATGGCATGTGGACGAGGTTCAGTGAAATAGGGGCAGGAATCCTATGAATCTTCATGTCTGTCCTTTCCTCTAAGTCCCTCTACATTAATAAGAGAGATTTGCGTGTCTTTTTTTTTTTTAAAGATCCACAGAAGTCAGTAGCCTACAGCTACTGATAATAGCTACATTCGTTTGCATTAAATGCTTCCATAAATGATGTGCAAAAGTGCTATTATTTCTGAATATCTAAAGACTATTGTGAATAGCAATAACTCCACTAAAACAAAAAGGAACAGACATTTTAATTTACATTATGATTTCACAGTGAATAAAGTTGAACCAGCTGGAAATACTGAAAAGACAAAAGCCTTCCATAATTGTTAAACGTGGTTTTCATCATTAGAATTTCTTCCGTAGGAGAACTGACATTTTATCAGGCCAGTGTCCTCATCCATTTATTAGAAAAAGCACTGGAAAATAAGAAGTGATTTCATCTCTAGAACAAAACAAAACTGTGTGGTGCCCCTACATGAGCCAGTGGCTGTGGCTGAGGGTGGGGAGGGCGGCAGGGAGGAGCTTTGAACATGGGTGGGAGCTGAGCAGAGCCCCACGAAGGAGGCCGGACTATACACAAAGGAGAAATGGAGTTTTAAATTGAACTGTGCCTTAACAGTAGAGAAGAGCTGCTTACTGTCATCAGATAAACATACAGCAAAATCTCAGTCGGAACATTCAAGGAATATTTTCTAATTAAATAGAGATCTTAAAATATTGTTTTGACTGATACCAATGACAGAAAGATGTGCATTAATCAGCTTTCCTGACCTAATCTAATTTTAAAAATTCATTTATATCTGATAATTGAAGATCATTGGCTCAAACATCAAATGTTTTTATTCTAGAATATAGGAAGTGTTCAAGATAAAACATGTCTAGGGCAGATCCTACAAGGGGAGCTCTGAAAAAAATCGGTGTTATCAGTTCACTACGTTGGGATTTATTTCTGTGATTTGTAAGGGTTGTATCTGTTCTGTTTTGTTTGAAGAAAGATGACAGAATGGAAGAAAAGTAAAAGGAAGAAAAAAATGAGAAATAAAAGAAATCAAAAGCTTAATTAGGAATTCTGAAAAGATGATGGTCGTGGAATGTTTCTGACTCTCCCCAAATCATATCAATGCAGACAAGTAGTAGGATAATAAAATCTAAGACGTTTACACTAAAACTGAGTAACAAGACACCCGAGTGAAACCGTAAGTAGCAGCAGGTGGGGAAGTCACCACAGCCCCCTCACCTGGGAGGTGATGCTGCAGTGGAAGTGGAGGGCAAGTCAGCGGTCCACCGAGACCATAGAGGGGACCGAGAGCGGGCTTTGCGACACCGTTTCATGGGAGAAAAGCCTGCTCTGGGAAGACACTCCTGAGCATGGGCTCCAGCCTGAGCAGAACGAAGACAATATAGATGAGCAAGTCGAATGGAAAACAGTTGAAGTCAGGCCAGGCAGCTCTCAGAACGTGTGCCACCGTACTTTTTACATTTATTTTTTAAGTTGTTGTAAAATAGACCTAAAATTTATCATTTTCACCATTTTTATGGATGCAGTTCAATAGTAGCAAGTACTTTCACATTGCTGTACGACCATCACTGCCATCCCTCCCCAGAACATTTCTCATCTTGCAAAACTGACTCTGTCCCTGGTAAATACTGACTCACGTCCCCTTCCCCAGGCCCAGATGCCCACCATTATACATTCTCTATGAATTTGGCTACTTTACATAACTCATAAGAATGGAATCAACAGTATTTGTTCTTCTGTGTTTGGTTTCTTTCAAGTAGCCTGATATCCTCAAGATCCATCCACTATGTTATTGGGTGTTAGGATTTCCTTCCTTGTTTAAGGCTGAATAAAAATCCTTTGTATGGGGGGCACCTAGGTGGCTCAGTGGTTGAGCATCTGCCTTTGGCTCATGTCATGATCCCAGAGTCCTAGGATGGAGTCCCACACTGGGCTCCCCACAGGGAGCCTGCTTCTCCCTCTGCCTGTGTCTCTGCCTTTCTCTATGTCTCTCAAGAATAAATGAATAAAATCCTTAAACAACAAACCCAGGAAAAGAACATAGGAGCCAGAGTTTATAACTGGTCAAATGGACTTTACATATAAAGGAAGTAGACAAACTGTCATGAACTCGCACAAACTCAAAAACTACTACGGCCATGAGCTTCCTGTATGTAATCTTCTAGAGAACAGGCCTGAAGCAACACAAGAGATGATCTGTAACTGCATAAGGACTCATAGTGTGTAGTGACTTTGCAATCACCTGTTGTACGAAGATTAAATGATGATCATACATTACAGGGGAGGGTATATAAGGGTTTTATTCTTCGACAAGAGAAATACAATGCAACTATCAAAAACTGAAAGAGAGAAAATAAATAAAAATTAACTTCCATCACAGCAAGTCTTGTACAAGCTAACTGGGTTAAAGTAGATGTCAGGGAAGCAAGGGGAGATGTTAGGGATAGGGGACGGTGGATAGTGGATACAAGGAGAGAGGAAAAATACATTAGGAGATAATCGCATTATTGTTCACAGTAGGAAGCAAAAATAGACACATAAGAGGGCACCTAGAGTGGTACAGAAAGGTACTGTAAAGATAATTATTTGAGAAAAAAATGCAAGTATATCTAAGTCGTAAATGCATATAGAAAAAATGCCCACTGCAGGAGATTTTAGTGGTCAAATAAATGAATAAAAATATATTTTGTACATATTCAACATAAAACAATATGACAGAATGAAAACAAATGTAGTGAGTATATCAATGTAAATAATAAAAATGGGATTAATTCCTTTTCTGAAAGATGCAAAGGGAAAATTGTTACATCAGATAACAAAAGACTGTAATTTTGATGGTATCTTGGGGCCATGCATCATCTCTAATATCCTTTTAAGATAAAGACAAAAATGAGTTTTCGAAAATCCAACAGGAGATGATGAATTATAAAAAATATGCCATGTATGTTGTTATAAGTGATTTATTGCTGTAGAAGGAACTTGATGGAAGTTGCGTTCTTTCTTCAAACATATGATTATGAGTGTGTACAAAACACTCTGTTCTCCCAGCCCTGGGTCCACATGCACACGTCTGTACCCAGGCCATGGTTTATCGCCCCTTAGACTCTTGGCTTTCAGGTAAGTTTCTACTGAGCTCTGGGACCTTCTAACTGGGAACACATCTTAGCCACCAAGAGTTTTTACAACATGTCCTTCTCTCCTTCAAACACTCCTGAGCTCTGAATGAATAAACGTGGACTTAATTAAAAATTCAACAGTCCTGGAGCATGTGGTAACTCAGTCAGTTGAGTGTTCACTCTTGATCTCAGCTCAGGTCTTAATATTAGGTATGAGTTTAGGCCCTGTGTTGGGCTCCACACCCATCAGTTCTGGGACAAATTTAGTTTATAAGGCAAGTATTAGCATGTGTGATATGTATACACATATAGTACATCCATTAGGGATAAAACAGTCTAACACTATGAAGATGCTAGCCCTAAAATATGAGACTTATTTCTATATCCTTTACAGCTAGCATTCCATAATGTTTGAATAGTAGAATAATTTCTGCTACAATTAGAACTTTTAAGATTATGGTAGAAAAACAAAGTTAAGAAATCTCTGCAACAGAAATCCAGTCAAAATTAAGAGAGTGTAAATCAAGAACCTCTTCCCCTTATTTACACAATAGTCCAAAACAGTGATACTCAATGTAGAATCCATTACACTCAAAGGATGCAATTTGTATGTCATTACGAATCATTTAGTAATACAGATGTTTGATTATATAATCAGATTTTGACTCAAGTGCCAATGAGGATTAACTTATTTGCAAAGTAAAATTATAAAAAGAAAAAGAAAGCAATTCTCCAAGGGTAAACTTACATTTTAGAATTATGATAGACACTTTTCAAATGATGTGGGGAAAGATTTTGAGCATATCAAATAGAACTAAATACAGATTAATTAAAAAATGTTTTAAAAATATAGTCATACATCCAATTTATAGGTAACTTTTTGCTTAATAGAGAACACTAATTATGTAGAATTGTATTAGTGTCTAGAACAGGCCATTTTAAAAAGTAGAACATAATGCTATAAAATATTAATTTAAACCAAAAGAAATAGGGGGTAAAGCTCAAATGGGTAAAATAGTAGTAACAATCATGGCGTTTTGTGATGATTCCCAAACTGAGAAGTCACATGAAGATTAAATTGTTGTTTCATCCTGCAGTCAGTCCTAATATAAAAGCAAACCTACATTTAAACAAAAAGTGTACAAAGACTGAGTCAGCAAACGTGGTTCATGATGTTCTTTTCTTTCCTTTTCAGATCTATTTATTTATTTGAGAGAGAGAGCACGCAGGCACAAGCAGTGCGGGAGATGTAGAGGGAGAGGGAGAAGCAGACTCCTCACTGATTGGGGAGCCCAATGTGGGGCAGACACTCAACTGAATGATCCAACCAGGTGCCCCTCATGATGTTCTTTAAAGTAAATATTTTCCATAATACCACACTTCCCAATCTTGTGGATATTCCTCCTATTGTGATAAGAAATAAGAGAAATAAACAATAGATTGCAATTTCCAGCTCTACATCTAAAAAAACCAAGTTGCTAAAACCCAAATAAGCATAGAGGTTGACAAAACAGTCCATTACAAGATATGTAATCACTTTTTTCTATTGTTTCAGCTATAACTGAATGGAAAATATTATTAGAATTGTTGCCATTCATGCTATTTATTAATATATAGATATATTGCAAACATGTATGTGTATGGGAAGTATTTGTGTAGAGATATATGCACATACATGTATATTAAAATAAAGCTATAAATGGACATTTACATATAAACATGTGGGTATATATGCACATATTTGTATATATACATCTATATACACACATATACACACATATGTATGCACATATAGGAATAACCTTAATGAAAAGTGTGCGAACTCATATAAAACTATGTAATCTAATCAGTAGAGTCATAATAAGATGATGAATATTGAGAGTTACATGTTTCTCAATAGTATGGCTTCTATAAAATCATATGTATTTTTCCAAATTAAATGACATATGTAAAATATTATTAATGAGCTTCCCATCAAAACTTTTGTCTCATATTTCTGCTGTTTTCAAGTGAATTAACAATAATAATCCTAAAATATAGAGATAAGTGAACAATCGAATATTTTTTAACATTGAAAATGAATTATAACTAAGATAGCTATAACCTTTTTGTGTCAACTCAACAAAGAAAATCATTTATTTAATGTCTATCATATGTCAGGATCTTTGCGATATTATTTCTAATTATAATGTGTATACATGTATATGAACATGTGTACATATGCATGTGTTGTGCACATATGAATAATCAATACATATGTTGACTAAATCATCCAAAACTAGCATGAGAATAATTGCAAGCATTCCGGAAGGCGTAACTTATATACCCAACAAATATAGAAGAGGGACATTTTCTCAGTTTTAGATCCACCAAAAATGGTGGAAGTTAACAAAGAAAACAGATGTTGCTGCACAAAAAGACAAAGTAACAACACAACTCTGGAATCAACTGTCAAATAGAATGAAGATTTCTAGATGTGATGCAGTTCTTAAAAACTCATCCACATTCTCAAGAAAAGTGATTTTTAAATATCCAATAGATAAAATATCCACAGAAGGAAGAGGTTAATGCCAGAAAAGATGCACAGGTACACCACCACGACCACAGGTGCAAGTCAATCACCCAAAATATGCCAGTTTGCACGGATAATCGAGTAATAATCAAGTCGATGACTCTGGCTCATTCACCTTTCTGCTAACCTACCAGCTGGCTTCACCTCCACCTCTCGCTTACTGCCCACGGGCCCAGGACGGGCCACATGTCCAGTACCCAGCCACCTTGTCCCCTGTCCTGCCTCCAAGTCTCACCCATTAACTTCAGTCTATGGGGTCAGTTGTTTCTGTTCTCCACCTGTGTTGTCCATTGTATTTCTTATTCTAATTATATAATAGATAACATTGCCTATAACCCAAAGAACTAGAACCACAAAAAGAGGTATTTACATGAAAAATAAGTGAACATTTCCTAAAGCATCAAATTTGGAAAAGAAGTGAAAAAATTCACTGCAAATTGGGACAACCAAAGGAAAACTTCAGATTTCTTCCCAAAATTCAGTAATTTCTCATTCCACCTTAAAGGAAAATCATCAGCTATCACAAACTACATAAAAGAGTGCAGTTAGTGACACCTGGGCTGCTGAGTGGCTAAGCATCTGCCTTCGGCTCAGGGTGTGACCCCGGAGTCCTGAGATCGAGTCCCACATCGGGCTCCCTGCATGAGCCTGCTTCTCCCTCTGCCTCTGCCTCTGCCTCTCTCTCTGCCTCTTCCTCTCTCTCTGTCTCTCATGAATAAATAAATAAGATCTTAAAAAAAAAAGAGTGCTGTTAAAGGGGGAAAAGGAATCAAAATGACCAGTTATTAGATCCATACTTTAAAAACATGGCTTTGACTCTATATCAAGGGATTAGCTAATGATATAATTTATAGGATTTAAAATGGAATAAAATGCTCAACAGATTTATTGTTTTATGAATTTCATGAATTCTCATGGAAATCATGATTTATGACTTTCTCAATTAATCTATTATTTGTATTTAATAGCATTGGTCATATATTCTGCTTTCTATTTCCTGTACTACAGGGTGGGTTTTTTGTTCTTTTCTCCTTTTTTGAACTTATACTACTTACCGGGTACAGCGTTAGGCATATAATGTCATATTAGTTTACTGAGAGTGTCATAACAAAGCACCACAACCCAGGTGGCTGAAGTACCAGAATTTTATTCTCACAGCTCTGGAGACTGGACATCCAAGAACAAGGATCTCAGGGTTGGGTCTTTCTGAGGCTGTGAAGAACAATCTGCTCCCACCTCTGGTCTTAGAGTATAGACGACCATCTTCTCCTTCTCTTCACATCATCTTCCCCCCACTCAGGGCTGTCTCTGTGTGCAAACTCCCCCTTTTGATGAGGACACATTGGATTATATAAACTTTGTATACGTCATATTGGATTAGGGCCCACCCCAATGACCTTGTCTTAACTTGATTACGTATCTCCAAATAAGGTCACGTTTTGAGGTCTGGAGGGCCCGGACTTTGACCTTTTATGTGGGACACAATTCAGCCCATAACAAATGTCTTTTAATCCTCAGATCAATCTTAACGATAGGTACTAGCATTCACCAGACGAGGGAATCGACGAATCAGAGCATTTTATCCAGAAAATTTAAGGTTAATTCAGGTTCAAAAGTAAACTCCAAACAACCCAGTAAAGACCAGTTTCTCAACCATAACACAAACAGCACAACCTTCCACTCAAAAAAAGCCCTCTCTATTTGGGAAACACATATGCATCCCATGCACACACACACACACACACACACACACACACACACCCTCATGCAGTGCATACCATGCTCTAAAACCACGGACAGAGAGAGGATATTTGGGGGGGAAAACTGATGTAAGCACTTCATTTAGTTGTTCTTTTGATCCCATGATGCTCATCTTTAGCTGCTCATGAGAATTATCCACAGAGCATTTAAAATTCACCAACACCCAGAACCCTTGGCTGATCAGATGGTTTTTTTAAACTCCTTAGGTGATTCTTGTATTCAGCCAGGATTGATAACATCATATTATTAGTAAGAATAGTGAGGGGCCTTTTTTTCAGAATTGAATAATATGAAGAATTACCAAAAAAAAATCCATGACATTCATGAATAAAAACTACTATCCACTGAGGGAGGAAAATTTAATTACTAAGCATATCTTACATGTCAAGTTTCATACTAAGCACACTGCCATTTCTTTTTTTCATAAGGGAAAATATTTGGTGGCAATAAAATGTGCTTCTTTAATACTCTGTGACAAATTAGCCATGTGACCCGGGGCCATTCCATAAACACTGATTCTTAGATTTCTCATCAGTGTAAGGAAATTATAAAATCAACCATTTTTATCTCTCAGGAATATATGAAAAATGATTAAGGAGAAGAAAAGGACAGCATTTTACAGGCATAAAGCACTCTACAAGAAAATTACTAACAACTAGAATTATGATCATTGTCGTGTACTGGACTGCTACATTACTTAGCACTATCCTAGCTTCTACGTGCTACTCAGCTTTGCGAACCAACAGCATTAAAAAAAATAGAGGAAGACAGTTATTAATAAGAAAAGTGACCCTACAGTATTCATACTTTTATGAAGCTAGTAAATATTCTTGCTTTTTTTTTTCCTGTAATAAATGGAATTGGTTGAAACACCTTATACTTGCATCCATCTCAAAACGTACTGATGAAAGATGAAAGATTTGAGCTCCTGGTGACAAAAATGGAGAAAAAAGGGTAAGGTATCAGGAAGGAAGAAGTATGCACGTACACAAAAAGAAAATCAGGAAAGAAATTGGAATTCATTGAGTCTTAATAAGCAGTACTGTCTTGGGCACCTAACATTTCATCATCCAACAACTATAAATAAAATGGTCCAAATTTCCTCCCATTCTGTGGCCTTTTCAAAGATTTGAAGACCTCAGATCCATTAGTGATCTCCCAGTGCTGTCCTGCTTGATGCCAGGAGCCTGCATGATAGCTAGCAATGAAATCCCATAAATTGAAAACTCTTTACTCCCCAGAGCCCAGCCTACTGTGGTCTAAGAGCAGCATGGCCAATGAAGGAAACACTATTTGGGAGACCACAAAACCACCATGAGAGCATGCATCTCACTTAACTATGTCCAGAGCTTTGTGCATGGCCTGATAAATGCTCTATGACTCCATGGACCTCACCGTAGTCCTCTTGATACCGGAAACCAAAAGAAGGTGTGGTGATATTGAAACAGGCACTTGACTATATGACCTCCTTCTGTCAGGGTGACCTTGATACCAAATCAGATCCAGAAAACCTTGTTGCATGGCACAAATAACACAAGAACACTGTTTAGTAACATGTTTGTTGTCATGGACCATCTTGAGCATCTCATGGAAAATATGGTTGCTAAATAGAAAAAATGAACATTTCTGTACATATTGAAAATATTTTACAAGCAATGCATGGGAATTCAGTGACCCTGAAAGCACACCCAGGGCAGATAATGCCAGCTGCCTGTACATATTCTCTCTTACCCATTTCAAAGAGCACTGATTATACTTGGGGTGTAATCTGCCCGGCTAAAAGATGATATGTCCATGCCCCTCTTTCAACTGAAGCAGGACAATGAGATGGAAGCCAACCATTGAATGAGACTTTGGGACAGTTCCAAGAAAAAGCTAGACTCTTCTGCCTTTTATTCCCTTCCCTTCTTGCCTGGGACAGCCCTCTTCAGATATGGTGACACTAAAGAATCCTTAGGAAATTGAGTCACAGGCTGAGGGAAGGTGTGAGGTCCTCTGTGCTTGGCATGTTTGAGGAACAAGCAGACTCAGGTGGTTAGAGCTACATGGGTGAAGAAGATAGTCAGCAAGGGAGTGAAGGTGTAAGCTGGAGCACATGATCATAGAGGGCCTCAGAAGCCATGAGAAAGGCTTCAGGATTCATTCAGAATGAGACATGAAACCGTAGCAGGGGCCCAAGCAGCAAAGTCACATGATCTTATGCTTTAAAGGATCACTCTGTTTCTTGTGCAGCTAGCACATCATAAAATGGCAAGAGAGAGCTCCATTTGGAGACAATTATTATAGCCCACATGTGGTCAAATTAATGTATATAAAATCTCAAACATTAAAATTAATTACCCTACACATGCCCACACATGCACACACATATTCAGGAGCAAACCTATTTTGAGATAGATGGGATCCTTAGAAAGCCAAGTCAAAACCCCAGCTCCCCTTGCTCCATCATTTACAGGTAAGGGTTGGTTGAGGAAGAGATTGAGCAGATGGCTCTGACACTGGAACTAGGGCCACAGACTATTGGCCTAAGAAGAATGGCCAAGACACAATCAAGGTGCTGAAACAGTGCTTCTAAGTGTTCATATTTAAACTCTCTGAGGCAGGAAATGAGCCTCAATTTAAAGGCCCACTATTCCCTAAAATCTCATGCTCAGGTGACTAGGTCAATAGATAGGTGAATGAGAAAGAGAGAGAGAGAAAGAGAGAGAGAGATGGATGGATGGATGAATGGATAGATGAGAAAGACAGACAGAGAGATGGAGATATGAGAGATGAGATAACTTGCTCCTGGTCTCTATATCTGAATACCTTAGTTCCATGATAGTGAAACCTTTCTTTTTAATAGAAACAATTACTTTCCTGTAACCCATAACCTTAGCCAAAGTTCAACTCTACCTCCTGTACCCATAACATTCCAACATGAAATTCTTCAACCTCTGGTCCACTATCTTCATAAACAAGGAGTTCACTGATGGACTGGACTAGAAGTCCATTTTCAGACCACTCTAGATGATCAAAAATATCTCTACTACTGAGTTCTTACTTCCTGTAACTTTTACTCCATCCTCCATACTCCAAAGCCATACAACTGAATCCCACCCCCAGTGACATCCCTATAGATACTAGAAGACAGTAAGCCGTTCCCTAGTCTTCTCTGCTACAGAATCAATATGTTCAGTTTTCACAAACATCCTCCACGTGACTTTATTTTGAAGCTATTCTACATACCAGTTACTCTCTCCTACAGTGGGTCACAGGTTTTCAAGTGACGTTAGCCATATGTTTCTTAGAATCTAATGTGACAACTGTACAGTGAAGAGAAACTATTCATTTAGTTCAAAAAATATTTAGAGTTCCATATTTATCAAGTTCCCACCGGGAAATACATGACATACTCAGAGTAATTTGAGGAGAGTTTAATAAAGGGACCATTTCACAGGTAAATGCAAGGATTAGTCCACGTGATACGAAGTAGCGCAGTGCCCCAGGGCAAGCAACAGCGGGAAGTGGTGACTGTCTCTAGGCCTTAAGGACCCCAGAGAAGGCAGTTGTATGAGAGCGCAGCCTTGCAGGGATAGTGGCAGCACACAGAAGTGGACCCAGGTGAATGAACTCTCCTACCTCATTTACCTCCTGCTCTCTGACCTCTCATCTGGAGTTCCTATTGCCTGTACCTAACTAGACAATAGATAGCAAGAAAGTAGGATGATGCAGAGCATATGAGCCACACTCTTGGGCACAGAGGAGAGTAGGTGGGTGCAGAGTGACCTTGGGGGCGGAGGGGGATGGAAGGTCTGGACACTCCTTCACTGTAGAGCTCTGCATAAATGTTCCTAAGAATGGACAGAAGGTAGTATTCTGCTCTCTGGGTGGTAAAAAATGAGCATGGGCTTGCACACGCTCACTTTGAGATGAATTTGATATCTGTGTGTCTGGTGTAAGAGAATGGTCCAATTTCATTCTTCTGCACGTGGCTCTCCAATTTTCCCAGCACCATGTATTGAAAAGACTGTCCTTTTTCCAGCGGATAGTCTTTCCTGATTTGTCGAATATTAGTTGACCATAGAGTTGAGGGCCCATTTCTGGATTCTCTATTTTCTTCCATTGATCTGTGTGTCTGTTTTTGTGCCAGTACCACATTGTCTTGATAATCACAGCTTTGTAGTACAACCTGAAATCCGACATTGTGATGCCCCCAGCTCTGGTTTTCTTTTTCAATATTCCCCTGGATATTTGGTTTTTTTCTGATTCCATACAAATCTTAAGATTACTTTTCAACTTTCTGAAGAAAGTCCATAGTATTTTAATAGGGATTGCATTGAACATGCAAATTGCCCTGGGTAGCATTGACATTTTCACAATATTAATTCTGCCAATCCATGAGCATGGAATATTTTTCCATCTCTTTGTGTCTTCCTCAGTTTCTTTCAGAAGTGTTCTGTAGTTTTTCGGGTATAGATCCTTTACCTCTTTGGTTAGGTTTATTCCTAGTTATCTTATGCTTCTGGGTGCAATTGTAAATGGGATTGACTCCTTAACTTCTCTTTCTTCAGTCCCTTCATTAGCATATAGAAAATGCCACTGATTTTTAGGCATTGCTTTTTGTATCCTGCCACCCTGCTGAATTGCTGTATGAGTTCTAGCAATTTTGGGGTGGTCTTTTGGGTTTTCTATGTACAGTATCATGTCATCTGCAAAGAGGGAGAGTTTGACTTATTCTTTGCCAATTTGAATGCCTTCTGTTTCTTTTTCTTGTCTGATTGCTGAGGCTAGGACTTCTAGTACTATGTTCAGTAGCAGTGGTGAGTGTAGACATCCCTATCATGTTCCTGATCTTAGGGGAAAGGCTCTCAGTTTTTCCCCATTGAGAATGATATTTGCTGTGGGCTTTTCGTAGATGGCTTTTGAGATGCTGAAGAATGTTCCCTCTATTCTTACACTCTGAAGAGTCCAGACCAGAGAAAGTTCAAATGGGCAGCCACATCTGGAAGAAATCCAGAAGGACATAAATTGGGATCAACAACACCCAGAATATAAATGAAGTTTCAGCATAGTGAATTTGCCAAAGAAGTTTTGTAATCAGAAGGTGGAAGGGCTTAAGCTGAGCCTCGAGCATTTTCACCTGTTGTGGCTTTGTAGGATAGGCTGACCCTGAAGGGAACCTGGGATTGAACGGCCATAAAAATGGGTGGGCAATCAGGAAACCATGGTGGAAACTATGCAGAGAGAGAGTTTCAAGAATGAGGAAGTGGCGAGGTGTTGTCACATGCCACTAGAGTATCAGAGAACATGGGGACTGAAAAAGAATATCTGCTGTATCTAGCAATGGCAAGAGAGGCAGGCTGCAGAGAAGGGGCAGTAAGAAGAAAAGAGTAAGTTTGAGGGTTGGGGAGATCAGGGTAACATGAGCATGCTCAAACATTCATGCAAGGACACTGACAGGGAAAGCTGATTGTTCACAAGGTAGAGGATTTGAGCTTACTGCTCTTCAGAAGACAAAAGGAACATGATCTAATATATAGGTGGAGGGAATAAATCTGAATAGAGTAGAATTACTTCCTTTAGTACATCAGCAGGAAAACAAGGGGGAAACAAGGAAAACGACGGCAAGTTGTAGCACCTGGCAGGTAATGGCCTGAATTTTCTCTGAGACATTGCAAGTCACATGGTGAAAGTACAGGTTGCCGAGAGGATAGGCTTTTGAAGTTACTGTCAACACAGTCATTGCATAGAGTGGAAAGCAGGTCTACCAAGAGATTCTATAATGAGGAGCAAAGACCATTTAACCTCCACCGCCCATCCCAAGGTATGTAGGTTGCAAGACAACAGTTAGTATCTAGGGGGCACAGAGAGAATCCTAAGAGGAGACGGTTTCATTTAAGGCAAGAAGGTGGGGGACCATTTGGAAAAGGTTGAAGATGACAAGGAGTTTGCTGATTGAGAAGCATTTCCAGAAGGCAGAGGGACTGGTTAGCAGGAGGAAGCCATTGACAGTTGGGCCAGGGGAGGAAGTAGAGAGCATTAGGTGAAAGGATTGGTTACCTTGGGGCTCACTTGTTGGCTTCTGACTGATGAAATCATGGGCACAAGGCAGGATTGATTCAGTCTTGGTAGGTTCTTTGAAAAGTCTCAATATTCTCTACTCACCTATTCTATGATAGTGGTAAGTGTATGCAAATATAATATCCCATTAGATCCTCAGCTCCATGAGGGTGGGCCCTAGCTCTTTGGTTATCCTATGCTATAATCCTGGAGACTAGCAGGGCCTAGGCACATTAAAAAGTCATTTTAGGGGGTACCTGGGTGGCCAGTCTGCTAAATGACTGACTTGACTTCAGCTCAAGTCATGATCTCAGGGTTGTGAGATCGAGCCCCACCTCAGGCTTCAGGCCTCATGCTCAACACGAAGTCTGCTTGGGATTCTCTCCCACTTCCTCCCCCCACCATTTGCCCTCTCTCTCTCTCTCTTAAAAAAACACAAGTCATTTTAGATATTTATCAAGGAAAAACAATACAAAATATGTCTTCAACTCTATTGCATATAACTTAAGTCTTTGTCAGTTTATTTTAAAATCTTGCAAAACTACATGACATCATGAAAAAAGATATCAGCCACTATCACAAAAAAATGCTAAATGATATAAATTCTATCTTCTTTAAAAAGGAAAAGGATGGATATTAAGAATATGAAACTTTAAATTCTGCTTCTGAAAAAATCAAAACTCCCAATTCAACAAAATCTAGTTGTTTAATAAGACTTCTCATACTACTTAATCTCCTATGTAAAAACAATTGGATTAACACATAAAAATCAACAAATATAAACTCTGACTTTAGCAAAGCTTTTAGCTGAGCTGTTCATAGAAAAAAAAATCAAAACACTGAGAATGTGGTAAAGGTACAACTTTTTGTACAATTTCTGCACTCATAGTTACATCTGTGTCACCCACTACTTTGCAATATTTTCTCAGTGAATGAAGATGCTCACAACTCATAAGTAGGAAATAGATAAAAATACAAAACTTTGTAACAAATTATAATTGCTTCTTCAGAGGTACCAAAAAGTGCCATGATGTCACAAAGAGGCAAGGTTACTAATGGCTAGTTACAACACAAGGTTTGATCAAGGTAGTAGAGTCTCAGATGGTGCCCACTGCAAAGATTAAATAAGATTATATACTTTAGAGCTAAAAACAGTGATTTGCACAAATGAATAGCTTTTAAAAAAAAAACATAGCTGTTACAAGGATGCTAGTGATGACAATGATGTTTGGGGACCAAGTGTCCTGTAATTAGGGTCCAGAAACAGAAAAACGGGTGGAGGCAAGTTCAAGGTCTTGACTGTGGTTGAATACATTGTTCTAGAGTTAGTCACCAAAGGGCAGCAGGCACAGTTTCTGAGTGGGGCTGGGACATAAGTGCACTGCGCTTGCAAACATGATGGGTCCAGGCCCAGCAGGACGGCTGGGGGAGCAGAGCCAGAAGGAGGCTGGACGGGAGGCCACAACAAGCCTGGCCTCTGCTGGTGCAACCAGTGAGATGAGTGAAGACGTTGTGCAAGATGTTGTAGACGCAGGACATCTGGACCTTCATCACTGCATGTAGAAAGGAATGAGAGAAAGGGCCCCGGGATGACTCTGTGGTTTCAGGCCTGGGTGACTGAGAGAAATAAGGCGCCATTCACAGAAATTAAAGTGAGGAAATGGTTTGCAAAGGATCTGAGTTAAGTTTCGTGCTCGCATCTTTACCCTTACTTGCACCTCATCTTCATCCGAAAGGGCTCTGGCACCCACCACCACACCTAGAAGAATGCCAGGTGCACAGGAATGAATAAATCCTGGGCTGGTCCCCAGAATACCCAGAAAAAATCAGTGGGACTGCAGCCCTCCCTTTAAAACACAGTGAATGTTGATCCTTCTGCACCTCTCCTTTATCAGCACCCCATATCCCACCCCCTTGCTTGGAGGGAAGCATTTGCTTCAAAGACATCTCTGAAAAGCAATGCAAACCAACATATCTTTATCAGGCTTCCAGATCACCTTCTATATAGCTGTTCAGAGGATAGGAGGCTTCAGAGGTAATAAAAACCCTAACTGGTTCCCATGCTACTCAGTTTCTAAGCCTCCTGTAAAGAAGAGGCTCCTGAAATCACTAATTAGCAGGAAGTGTTGGGAACGCAGTTAAAAACTGAGACACCCAAGAGAAGAGATAACAACAAGGTCTGCTGGAAAGAAAGGTGGACTGGGATGCACATGTTATTTCAAGCTCACTAATTAACTTGCTGTGTGACCTTGGGCCAATCTCTTGACCTCTCCCCGCGTGTGGTCCTCCCACCGTCAGAAGGAGGGATAAGGGTATTTACCAACTACCTGCCTCCCCGGAGTATTGCCATGATTAACAAGACTCAATTTATAAAGTGCCTGCTACAAAACCCAACTTACCCATTTACATCTAGCACACTCAGGATGCATTTCCTATCGTGTAGTTTGTGTAACGGTACCTGTATGTCTGACTTGGTGTAAAATCTCTTCGCACGCATGACTAGTTTACCCATTAAGTCCTTTCTTCCCCCACCAACTGTGATTCCTCTGCTCTGCTTAATTAGCTAAACCTCCATGAATGAATGCATCATTCTTAGGCTCTTTTCTTCTTTGTTAAACATGCTGAAAAAAAAAATGGTTTACCTACAAGTTTAAGGGGGTGAAAAAAGACAGCTTAATGTGGAAAAAGACATTAAGCCTGGAATAAAAGCTGTTTGAAATAAAATGCTCTTTTTCCCCATTGCTCAGTATTTTATATATCTAAAACTCACATTTGACTTTAATTGGCAAACGGCTGCTGCAATTCTTGCGGATTAAATAGAATCCCTAGCTTCCTGCTCACCACAGTGCTTTTCTCGTCTCTTTTTATTTTTAATACACTTTGCTACAAAGAGTTGTATAGCAGAAAGGGACTGCTTCTTCCCCGATTTTTCTCAACAAGGGAATAAAAATGTCCCCCAATGGCAAGAATGAGTATCTTACAAAAGACAGTCCGCAACGGAAATCATCAAAAGCTGAATTGTTTGTAATAAAAAGCACATTCCAATGGGAAGAAAGGAAAGAAGAAAGGCAGGCAGAAAGGAAGGTAGAGGGGGAGGAAGGAGGGAATGAAGGAAGGCAGGAAGGAAGGCAGGAAATGAGAGAGGGAAGTAGAAGGAGAGAGGAAGAACCAATGTTTATTTGATTAGACCTTGCATTCAGACCCTCTGTTTTCCCCCAGGAGCAAATGCCAGCACAGTTCGAATGTTAAAAACCTCAGCTGTGGGGACAAACTTCCCTTTGCCTACCGGCACCTACATGAGATCTCAACATTCTCACTGTCAAGTAAAAGAAACTGAGAGCCACAGGCCAGAACTTGGCGGAGCTGCCGTGGGCTTGAGAACTGCCCAGCTGCTCTGTTTGCAATAATTGAAGCTATTATCACCACCTGCGAGTCCGTTATGGCTGTCCTTTGTCCAGGGCCACCGTGGCATTGGCCATGCACAAATGCTCCCTGCTGAACCAGGAAATTGGGTCCCCAGGATGGATTCTGACAAGGAGTTGAAAGACAGATCAGGTCAATTTAAATGATCCCCTTTTCCCCCCAGAAAATTAGATTACCATAGAAAGCGAATTGCAGAGACGACTCCTTCATGAGATGCCCCTCGTTCATGGAATGTCATTCTGTGTGCATGTGTCTGCAGTCTCACACCCACACACTTCTCTCTGTGGTTCTCCAATGTGAACACCTATCATGGGCTGAGACAGGGAAGGAGGGCAGAGAAGGAAAAAGTCTGTATCTGAGAATATTCAGCCTCACACAGTTTCCAGGCACATCAGGATGATTTGCTCATAAGCCTCTCACATAGCTGTGTAAAGTAGGACTTAAACGAAAGGCAAAGAGACTCGCTGCTTTAGTTTTGCCATCAGAGCTCAGATGACACTGGAACAGAAAGTATAATAAGGTTTCCTTTGTCTCAAATTCCTGCTGACTTCTTGTTCACACCTAAAGGAAGTTAGGATTGGTTTATGCTGATGGAATATAAGGAGCTCCCACAGCACATTAGCCCGGCTCTTCCCTCATCATGCATGTTCTAGGGCTCACAGCACTCCTAAGGAGAGAAGCATCTATGCAGGAGTGCCCCCCACCCCCAATAAAAAGAAAAATGACAAAGAGTGAAGTTAGAGACAATGAGAACATACCAGATAAAATGCACTATAGCATTCTTCTGTCATTCTTTTCTCTAGAGTAACTTTTTCATTTTGACTTTTTTCTACCTATAATATGCATACTAATATACTTTATTTTTTATAGGAATGATTCCCTTTAGGGTTTTTGTTTCTTTGTTTTAAAGATTTTATTTGAGAGATTTATTTATTTGAGAGAGAGAAAGGGAGAGAGAAGGAGAGAAAGCATGAGCAGGGGGCGAGAGGGAGAGGGAGAAGCAGGCTGCCTGCTGAACAGGAAGCCTGACAAAAGGCTCAATACCAGGACCCTGGGATTATGACCTGAGCCAAAGGCAGTCGCTCAACCAACTGACCATCCAGGCATCTCTAATATACTTTATAAAAATAGATAAAATTTTGGAATGGACTTGAAGTTCTGTCAAAGTGAAAAGGTCAACAAATCCTCTTCTTGGTAAAACGAATATTAAATTGGACAATGATATCAAAACCAACCATTTTAAGAGCTCTGAATGCTGAACAAAAACAATGCATGAAGAAGTGTTTATTCATGGAAAATGACTGAATTTTGATGATAGCCATAGGAGCCTGTTTTCCCTACCTGGGGCTGCTTTCACCCCACCTGCCAACTCAGTACAGCCCAGGACGGCTCAGAAGGAAAAAGCTCACCTAAGCATCGCACCTGCTCCTCAGCCTATGCACACAGATCCATCAACAGAGGGAGGAAACTTTAGTGGCACAAAGAGTTTGAGCACAAACTTGAAGAAATTTTCAGCTGAAGAATAAACTATGGAGATTCAAAAGTGACTCCTAGTCAGTCAGACCAAAAATAAAAATAAGAATCGAAAACAAAATGAGCAAAGGTCTCACCAGCTCCTGGTCACTGGGGAGACAGATACCAGAGATTGAGTAGAGACAAGTTACTATAAATCAAACAAAATCAAAAAGAGCAACAACAGCAATAACCCTTGGGGGACAAATTCAGAGTTGCAACAATTTATCATCTAAAATGTGCAGTTTTCAATAAAAAATTATGAGGCTTGCAAAAACAAGGAAGCATGATCCATACTCTGGAGAAGAAGGGTAAGCAGTCAGTAGAAACTCTGAGTAGACCCAGATATTGAATTTAGCAAACAAAAACTCAAAGTGGCTAAAAATACTCAAAGAATGATGGGAACTGATTTTGAAGACTTAAATAAATATATGACAAAAGTGGCTCCACAAATAGGGAATCTCAACAAAGGTGCAGCAACAATAAAAATAACCAATGGAAATTCTGAAATCATAAAGTACCATAACTGGAACAGAAATTTTACTGGTGGCTCAGTAAGTGGACACAAGTTGGTAAAAGAAAGAAGGCTCATTGGGTTAAGCATCTGCCTTCAGCTCAGGTCCTGGGATCAAACCCCGCATTGGGCTTCCTAATCAGCTAATAGCCTGCTTCACCCTCTCCCCCAACTCATTATCTCTCTCCCTCTCTCAATAGATGATAGATAGATAGATAGATAGATAGATAGATAGATAGATAGATCCTCCTTTTTTCTCAAATACACAAATAAAGTCTTTGAAAAAAAATCCATGAAAGTGAAGAAGGATCAATAGAAAGAACCCAATCTGAACAATAGAGTAAAAGTAAAAGTTTGAAGAAAATGAAGAAAAATGCCTGTGAGGTAACATCAAGCCACCCAGCATACATAACAAGAGTTCCAGTAGTAGTCAACAGTGAAGAAAGAGAGGAAAAATAATGAAACAGGGCTGGTATCTTCCTGTATTTGTTGGAAAACACTAATAGGCAGATCTAAGAGGTTTGTTGAATCCCATCTAGTAAAATATGAAGAGATCCACATCCAGACACATCATTTACCATGAAGAGTCAAAACAAAGAAATCTCAAAATCATAAAGGGAAAAATGCTTCATCACATCCACAGAAATACTGATACTCTGAATGACTAATTGCTCAACTGAGACAAGGGAGGACAGAACATGATGAGGGGATGTCTTCAAAGCACTTAAAGACAAATATTAACCAAGAATTTTATATTGAGTGAAACTATCCTTCAAAAATGCAAGTAAAATAAAGACATTCCCAAACAAAGATTGAGAATATGTAACAGCAGACATTCTTGTAGAAAACACTAAAGGCAATCTTCCAGGCTGAAAAGAAATGACATAAGATGGTAACATGAATCCACTAGAAAAAAAATTAAAAGAATTGGAGATGATAAAGAGGAGGCTTCATATAAGACACTCTATAAATATATATAGACACTATATATATATGTAGAGAGAGAGAGAGAAAGAGAGAGAGAGATACAGATACAGTTATAGATATATCTTCTCTTAACCTACTTAAAAGATATAAAATTGGTCTCATAATTGCAACAGTGTAGTATTAGTTATACAATGTATGCAGATATAATATATATGACAATGATAGCACAAAGGAGAGGCAGAGAATGCAGCTACAGTAGAACAGAAATCTCTATTTGAGGAACCATTAATCTGAATTATCCTACTATATGATGTATATTATAATCCTGAAGTAATCATTAGAAATACAAATTTAAAATATAGCAAAAAAATCAAAATGGTAAAGTAAAAATTATGTGCTTAACACAAAATAAGATGGCAATAAATGAGAACCAGAGGCCAAAAAAAAGAACAAATACTGGAAACAAATAGTAAATGGCAGCTGTAAATACAGCTCTATCAATAGTTACACAAAATGTGAATGGACTAAACACCTCAATCAAAAGGCAGAGATTGGCAGAATGGTTCAAAAAACAAAAAGCAGCTATATGCTCCCTACAAGAGGCAAATGTTAGTTTCAAAGACACAAAGAGGTTGAAAGTAAAAAGACGAAAACAGATATATGCCATGTAAACCTTAGTCATAAGAGATAATATCAGACAAAACAGAATTTAAGACAAGAAATATCACTAGAAAGTACATTAAAAGATCTAAAAACTATAAATGTATATGCACCTAACAACACAACACCAAAATACGTCAAACCAAACTGGCAGAATTGAATAAAGAATTAAACAACTCAACAATTATAGTTGGAGTTTATATATCATTTTAAATAATTGATGGAACAACTATATAGACAATCAGCAAGGATATAAAGGGTGACTTACATTATCAACCAACTTGATCAAACTGAAATTTAGAGAACATTCTTCCCAAGAACAGCAGAATGCACATACTTTGGAAGAGCACCTGGAATGTTCTCTAGGACAGATCATATGCTAATTTAATGAAGAGGTTCAATAAACTTAAAAGAATTAAGATCATTCCATTTGTGTTCCCAGACCACAGCAAAGTTAAATCAGAAATCTACAAAAGAAAGAAATTTGGGGTATCCCAAATGCTTAGAAGTTAAGCAACATGCATTTAAAAAGAAATTCAAAAGGAAACCTAAAAAGATTTTGAATTGATGAAAGCAAAAACACAACATATCAAAATCTATGAGATAATTTTAAAGCAGTAATTAAAGGGATATTCAGGTCTTTAAACATCTACTTAGAAAATAAGGTCTCAAATCAATATTCTAAGATTCAACCTTGAGAAACTAGCAAGACAAAAGAAAATTAAACCCAAATCAACAAAAAGATAAATTAGGAATATCAAAGTGAAAATTTATGCAATAAAAAAGAGGAAAACAAGAAATAAAATCAATTGGATAAAAATTGGCTTTTAGGAAAGGCTAAAGTACATAATAAATATGTATTATAATACATAATAATACAATTATGTATTATATGTATTGTAATTATAATACAAAATAATAAACCTTTATCTAGATAACCACTTTTAGAGACACAGTTTTAAAAATTAAAAGTGAAACCAAAGATTGGGAGAAAATATCTGCAAATCATATATCTGATAAAAGATTTGTACCCAGGGGCACCTAAGTGGTTCAGTTAGTTAAGTATCTGCCTTTGGCTTAGGTCATGGTTCTGGGGTTCTGGGGCCCTGGGATAGAGCCTGGTGTTGTTAGGCACCCACTCAGTGGGGAGTCTGCTTCACCCTCTCTCTCTGCCCCTCACCCCCATTCCTGCTCTTGTTCTCTCTCAAATAAATGAATAAAAATCTTAAGAAAAAGAGATTTTTACCCAGAACACATAAAGAACACTTTGAATCAATAATAAGACAGGCCCATTTTTTAAAAGGCAAAATATTTGGGTAAACAATTCAGCAAAGACAATTTTTAAAATAGTGACAAATAAGCACAGAAAAATAGGATCAACATCATTAGTCATTAGGGAAACACTATTAAAACACAGTGAAGGGGCAGCCCAGGTGGCTCAGTGGTTTAACACCGCCTTCACCCCAGGGCATGATCCTGGAGAACCGGGATTGAGTCCCACGTCGGGCTCCCTGCGTGGAGCCTGCTTCTCCCTCTGCCTGTGTTTCTGCCTCTCTTTCTGTCTCTGTGTGTCTCTCATGAATAAATAAATGAAATCTTAAAAAAAAAAAAACCACACAGTGAAGACGTACAAGTGGCCAACAGATATTCACATCAAAGATGCTCAACATCACTAATCATGCAAACCAAAGGCACAAGGAGATCTCACCTGTCAGAATGACTAGAATCAACAAGGCAGGAAATAACAAGTGTTGACAAGAATGTAGAGTAAAAGGAACTCTCTTGCACTTTGGGTAGGAATGTAAACCTGTGCAGCCACTGTGGAAAACACTATGGAGTTTCTCAAAAAAATTAAAAATAGAACACCATATGATATAGCAATTATACTACTGGATACTTACCCAAAGAAAATGAAAACCCTATTCCAAAATGATATATGCACCCCTATGTTTACTGCAGCATTATTTACAATACCCAAATTATGGAAGCAGCCCAAGTGTCCATCAATGGATGAATGGATAAAGAAGATGAGATAGATGATCATGATGAAGATAGATGAAAGATAGATAGATAGATAGATAGATAGATAGATAGATAGATAGATGATAGATAGACATCCCAAATGCTTAGAAATCTCTATCTTTATATCTATCTACCTATTCCAAATGCTTAGAAATATATGGAATATTACTCAGCCATAAAAAAGAATGAGATCTTGCCATTTGCAACAACACGAATGGAGCAAGAACGTAAAATGCGAAGTAAAGTATGTCAGAGAAAGACAAATACCATACTATTTCATTCAAGTGTGGAATTTAAGAGACACAACAAACAGAGAAAAAGAGACAAAGGAAACACAGCTCTTCAATACAGAGAACACGCTGGTGGTTGCCTGAGAGGAGGTGGTTGCGGGATGGAGGAAATAGATGAAGAGAATTAAGAGTCCACTTACATGATGGGCATTGAGAAATGTCCAGAAATGCTGAACCATTACACTGTACACCTGGAACTAATATAACACGGATATTAATTATACTTCCATTAAAAAAAAACTACTCGTGTGAATTAAGTATAATAAACCGGGCTTATTTTCAAAAGCCTAAGGTTTAATTTCTTGAAAATCTGTTAAATAGCCTCTCACAGGATTTAACAGATTTAACTATAGTTAAATCCAAACATATTGTAAATGTATTACTGCCTGTAAAATTGTGAATGACAGTAAGTGAAGAAAGTAAGTAAACAAACAAATACATAAATAAAATTTAAATAATTGTTCTGTCTTCTTCCAAAGAAGCAAAAGACCACAAAAAGTAGCTCATACACACACACACACACACACACACACACACACGCACGCACACACGAAGGATGAGTACCACAACACACTCATCAGCACGGCTTTAATCATAACTACTGGGAGTGCAAAATCATACAGCAACTTTGAAAAACTGCTCACCAATTTCGTAACAGAAAAACGTAAATTGCCATAACATAGCAATTCACTCCCAGGTACTTACCCAAGAGAAATGAAAACACACATTCACAAAAAGACGTGTGCAACTGTTCATAATAGTATGTCCATCTGTCTGTACAGCCAAAAACTGGAATCCCACGAACCACTCAGCAACTTGTGAATAATGAACACAATGTAACATGTCAGTGAACACTATTCAACAATCAAGAATGATGAACAAGGACCCAGATGAGCCTAAAAAGAAACTGAACACAAAATACGACATATTGGACAATTCCAATTATATGAAATTTTATGTGAAAAGCAAGTCTCTAGAGACAGAGGGTGGAGGATTGCTGGGACTGGGAGTGAGGGTTAGTGGTACCAGGATGGGAGGCATCTTCCCTGCACGACAGAAATGTTCCAAAACTAGGTGATGGTGGTGGTCGCACAACTTGAAAAGTTCACAGCAAATCATTGAGTTCTACACTTAGAGTTGGTAAGATCGCACACGTAAATTTTACCTCAAAGCTGCTTAGAAAGTTAAGCCGTCATTACCAAAAAGGCTACTCATGTATGAATCTCATAATAATCCACTTATCTAAATAGCATTGAACCAGGAACCAGAAGCCTCTCCACCACCTAGAATGTATCTTCGAGAAAGTCATTCGATGTCTTACATCTTTTGTTTCCCCAGCTGCTTGGAGCTCAGACATAGCCACCACAATGCCTACTGCAAAGGGTTGTAGGTCCCTTCCCTGAGTTAGATATGGGTCCATTCAGCAAACACACACTGAGGATGTTGGTCGCTCTGCAAGGAGCTAGAGCTACAACCCAGAAATCTAAGGAAAAATCCTGAGAAAACTGGAAAACCCAGTACACGCGGAAGAGATTATTACCGCGAAGAGCTCGTGTTGGAAGTACCCACAGAGCCGAGCACTGTTCCGACAGCCTGGGAGGGACAGTCACCTTCCAACACAGGAGCACCCGAATCTTGCCTAGGAGAACAGCTGTCTCCATCCACTAAGCCTCCAAAGGAAAGAAAGACCCGCAAACAAGTGAGAATGGAAAGCAAATTGCGATTCTATTGCCAGATGGGGTCTTTGACAAAGAACCCCCCTCCTGTAGTAGAGCTCTGGTTTGCTGGGCAGGAGCCCATGGAGTGATGGGTGCCTGGGGGTCCCCCCTTCTCTGACACCTACGCCTTCATCTTAGTCCAATATTGGCTGATCTCCTAGTAGGAAGAGACCAGAAGTAAGACAGCGCCAGAGGGTTTGCTGCTTAAGCCATGTGGGGAGAAAGAAAACAAAAGAGGGTGACCCTAAACTGCTTGACTTCTTGTGTGCAAGGCACCCACAAGGCCAGCCAGGACGCCTCAACCTGCTCTTTCAGACATGTTTCCTCCTCTCTGAGGCCACGGCTCTAGGTTCTCGGGTGAGCTCCACCACTGACGTGCACGTGAGAAAGTTGCTCACCTTCCCTGTACTTCATCCTGCCTCATTCATCGAGCCTTGAATTCATCATCACCCGTACTGCTCCTCTATCCCGGGGCGTGGGAACTCCGCGAAGGGAAAGCCGTAAGGATTACAAACTTCATAGTCTTCTTTTCTTCCGTCAATGAATAAATACATGTTCACTCTTGAAATGACTTCTTCAGCAGCTCTTCGTTTATTCAATAAATAGGCAGGGAGCCTCCCAATGCTCAAAGCACCAAGAATAAATGATTATATTTGCTCCCACTGAGGAAACAGACCACAGTGGGAGACAAAGGCATTTGTCAAAGAATAACTCTCATGGAGGCTCTCATTTCAAAATGAGATGAACGTTCCGGAAGGAAGAGTACCCAGTTCTCCAAGAGCACATAAGAAAGGAAGCAAGCCCAGAGCAGGAAATGGAGCCTCCATCCTAAGGAGATAACCCCTGAGCTGAGTTCTGGGTGTGAGTGTGGTCATGGAGGGAGCAGGCTGGAGGGACAGGGGTGCAGGGAGAGGGTGGTCTTGACTCTAAGGAGGTAGCACCTGAGCTGAGTTCTGGGTGTGGGTGTGGTCATGGAGGGAGCAGGCTGGAGGGACAGGGGTGCAGGGAGAGGGTGGTCTTGACTCTAAGGAGGTAGCACCTGAGCTGAGTTCTGGGTGTGAGTGTGGTCATGGAGGGGGCAGGCTGGAGGGACAGGGGTGCAGGGAGAGGGCGGTCTTGACTCTAAGGAGGTAGCACCTGAGCTGAGTTCTGGGTGTGGGTGTGGTCATGGAGGGAGCAGGCTGGAGGGACAGGGGTGCAGGGAGAGGGTGGTCTTGACTCTAAGGAGGTAGCACCTGAGCTGAGTTCTGGGTGTAGGTGTTGTCATGGAGGGAGCAGGCTGGAGGGACAGGGGTGCAGGGAGAGGGCGGCCTTGCAGAGAACCCAGAGGTGCTCACAGGAGCAGCAGGAGAGGGAGGATGCTGTCTGAACTGCTGCAGGCTAGTACGCCCCCCTGCAGGGTGGAGGAGGGTGGGTGAAGACAGGAGAGGAGACACGCTGTCTGCCCTCAGGTCTGGTAGAGGGTTCCGACCTTCACTCTGGCCACGATGCGGAGGAAAGGAGACTCCCTCCACGTCCAACGTACCAACCGGGGGTGCCTGGTGGCTCAGTCGGTTAAGCAGCCGATTCTTGATTTCAGTCAGGCCGTGATCTGACGGTCCTGGTCTCCAGGCCTGGGTCGGGCCCTGGGCTCAGCACGGAGTCCGCTTGAGGTTTCTCTCTCCCTCTGCCCCTCCCTCTCCTTGCTCGCTCTCTGTCTCTCAAATAAATAAATAAATCTTTACCAAAAACGTGCTAACTACCTGTACGCTCACAGTCAGCTAATGCGAATCATCACTACCGTTCGTGCAGATTGCTTAGAATCCCAGAGAGACAAGACAGAAGCAGACACTCGCTGCAGACAACTCACCCTACGTGTGGGAAGCAGCGACAGCACATGGCTTCAACGGTTCACGGAATCCAGGACGCCTGGATTGCACTCAAACCGCTGACTTGTGGGCATCTATTCTCTGACATTCTCGGGTCACGTTATGGGGCTTGAACCTCATCTCAATGACAAATCTAATTTTTAATACAATTACTCATTTATTTAATAAATATTTATTGAGTGTGTGTGTGCCAGTCTCTGAGCTTAATAAATTATTAAATTTCCATCATGGTGTGCACGGGCACGTGCCCTAGTCCCCAGGGTGGATAACACTCTCATTTGCTACTGGAATTGATATTAGGCAGTTATTGTAAAATTGCTATCACCTGGTTCTTCCGATTAGCGCAGTGCCATTGGGTGATCTATACAGAAGGGAAATATTTCCTTAAAACCCAGGCCTGACAAATCTTAAGGATCTTTTGTTGAGGAGTTACCCCCACTCCTAGTTTCCAAAACTGATATTTCCTCACTGTAAAAAATGTAAAGATGCAAAAATATAAAGAATAAAAATTAGATTCTCAATCCCACCACACAAAGGCAAGCTCTAGTTTTCTAGATCTGTGGCCCCTGTGGATAGATTTTTTTTTTCAGATGATAACTTAAGACTTGTCCATCTTTTTTTTTTTTTTTTTTTTTTTTAAGATTTACTTATTTTAGAGAGAGAGAGAGAGCAGGGGAAGGGTCAGAGGGGGAGGGAGAGAATCTCAAGAAGACTCAGTACTGAGCATGGAGCCGGACATGAGGCTCCATCCAGGACCCCAAGATGGTGACCTGAGCCAAAATCAAGAGTCCGATGCTTAACCGACTGAGCCATCCAGGTGCCCATTGCCTTTCTTTTAGAATTTGATATTTCAAGATAGCGTTTCCCGATGCTGTCAAAAACTCATTGTAAACATCATTTAATCTTCTAAATATCAAGCAAACAAAATGGCCAAATTTCTCTAGATGTTTTAGTTTTAGTTTTTGCCATCAGAAACAGTACAGCGATAAGCACTTTGCTCAAGTATTTTGCCCAAATATAATAGCGAATAGCATTTATTGTGCATTTACTACATGCCACACACCATGCTTTCCGCTGATCATCTTATTTAATGTCCACAATAGTCTTACGAGGCAAAACCTGTTACTATTCATATTCTACAAATACAAATACAATCTTCATATTCATATTCTACAAATTCTGAAGCAAAGAGAGATGACCAAGAGGAGCAGCCGACATTTATTGAGCACCTACTGTATGCAGTCCCCAGCCATGGATTGTGCATGCTCTCACCTGCTCCATGAGACAATCGTCATTGTTGCTGCTCCCATTTTGCAGAGGAGGAAAGTGAGGCAGGAGTTCACCAAGGGACTCTCCAGGGTGGCACACCTCACCCTTGCTGCTGCTGCGATCTGAATGAAGGCTGGCTTTGGAGACTGGCTCCTAAGCCGTCTTGGGCTCAGACAGCTCGTGAATTGGAGGAATTTAGATTATTCCCTCAGAGTATGTTCCCAAAAGTCAAATTACTGCTCTTGAAACAGACCACTAAGCTGCTTTACAACGTAAACCAAGCCACACTCTAATTAGGAAAGTGTGAAATCGCCCATTTACGCAAGGGCCTTCTGTTGGTGTGTTTGCACCTTGCAGACATGAAAGAGGCCCAGTCGGAAACGGTGAACAGAACCAGTTGGCCATGCACACCTCTCCACTGCTGCACCTGGTCCCAACCCCATTTGCGCCCCGCTGTCCCTGCACGTGGCCACTCCCCCAGGGCCCCTGGGGCCTCCACAGATCCCACTCTCAGACCCGAGGATTGGAGCCTGAGCCCCTTCCTGCGGGGCATTGGAAATAGAGGAGCCATGAGAAAGGGAAGGGGAGAGAAGGGGCAGGAGAGAATACAGGCAGGTCCCTCTCACAGGAGGGAGAATCCACGGATCTGAGGGCTGAGGGGTCTGAAGGAGGAGTGGGACCATGTCCCCCTAGCGGATCGGGGAGCCCTGCAGACCCCACCGCACACAGCGAGTGTCTGGAGCAGCTTGGCCAGGGAGTGGCTGCGCCGGGACGGTGTCCTGTCCCCGGGGTGGCTCTCCAGGAACACTGACCATGCTTCTAGTCGGAATGCACGGCCCTGCGTTCCCCGTGACACCCCCAGCTCTCGGGATGGAACTCACCGGCCTTCGTGTGTTTACAGAAAGAGAAAGGGGGGTTACTAAGCTTGCTACAGACTTCCAGGCCATCAAACAGAGCTCGCAAAAACCACCACTGGTGATCTCAGGGGACGTGAACCCAAACAGGGGTACGACTTCTCCTAGAACACATATTCATTCTAAAGAACAAAACCAAAACTGTCTCGGACATCACACATTTTGTTCTTACTTTGAATTTCAAAACAATAATGTGTCTATCACAGCAGCTTCTGGGTAGAGACAGAGAGAATACCAAATCGGCAGCAGAGGCCCCCTACTCCCAAAGCTCAGGTCCTCCATCCTCAGATCTGATTTGTTAAAATACCTACTTTGGGTCAAGATTGACCAGCCCCGGAGCCCGGCTCGCTGGTTGGGCAAGTGGCGGTGTGGTGGTGCAGCCCAGACTGCACTTCTGTTGCAGGTAATGCCAACCAGGCTGACCTACCGCCACGATCCAAAAAGGTAAACACCATCTTGGTAAAAACCAGACAAAAGTGAGAGAGCTATCAGCATTCTGTCGTTGGGGCACACGGCTTGTGCGTTCAAGGTGCAGAAGTTTGTGGGAGACAATAACATGGAATCAGCACACACACACCAGACAGAAGGGATCCAACGGGTGTGAGTAGACACTATGTCCGCTCCCATTTTATAATCAATCTGTAAAACCGGGCTTCCTCTGGAAGGAACCATTTGGAGACCCTCTAGGAACGTAGCGAGGACACAGGTGCAGCCAGCAGGTCAGCAAGTGCGCCTGCGCCCCGCTTGCTGGGTCCCTTTATCGCTTGGGTCGTTGCCTGGCTCAGCAGGCAGTGTTGGCTGCTGACTGCGCTGTTGTCGCTTGTTCACATTGTTAATTTTATATTGCTTTATCCTTATTTCTCCCCAAAATAGAGAATATTACCGGATCCTTCAGACCTGGGCCTGAGTTTTAAGCAGTCTGTGCGCTTGAACCAAGTTCACACAGCTTGTAAGTGATGGAGCTGGGGTTTAGATTTACAACTGCACCTGTCTGACCCCAGTGCCTTTGTCCGTGACCCTTGGAGGACACTCCCACTATTGTTTAGATGGACGGGTTTACTTGATGCCCCAAATGCAGAGAAGCCCCAGGTCAGAGATCCATGACCGTGTTTCTAGTTCTTTCCTGGACGTGAAGCACAGAAGAGGTGCTCGTTCAATCACTCAGTGTTTGAGTTCCTACTCTGTGCCTTTCCTAGGACAGTCAAGTATACTCATTAATAAAACAGGAGGCAGAAACTGATCCTCTTGTCTCTACTTGGGGAGAGGCTAACATCAGCTATAGTAAATGGGTCCTAAGTCATCTTAGAAGTGACAAGCTCAGGGGCACCTGGTGGTGCATCTGGCTGAGCATCTGACTCTTGGTTTCAGCTCAGGTCACGTGGGATTGAGCCGCACATTGGGCTCTGCGCTCGGTGGGGAGTCTGCATGGGATTTTCTCCCTCTCTTCCCTCCCCACTCAAATAAATAAACAAATCTTAGAAGAAGAAGAAGAAGAAGAAGAAGAAGAAGAAGAAGAAGAAGAAGAAGAAGAAGGAGGAGGAGGAGGAGGAGGAGGAAGAGGAAGAGGAGGAGGAGGAGGAGGAGGAGGAGAAGTGGTGAAAAGCTCTGTGGGCAAAAATGAGATCAAGAGGGCCTTTGAATGAAAGAGGGAGTGGAAGAGAAGAATGAATGAATGATTTCTGCTTCCTGGAGAATACTCATTAGATCATATATGGTGTTTCCACTCTTCAGTGAGAACAGAGCCCAACACTTCTAGCAATTTCTTTCATGTTTTCTATTATTCTCTTCCTCTTGCTTTGCCTTAATATATATACTAGTTTTTTTTTTAATTTTCCTACTTATACTAATTTCCCCTTCCTACGTCCAACATTTCCTTTGAGGGAAATCCTCTTCTCCTATAGTCTCTTCAAAGCTTCTTTTATCCAAAAGAATATTCCTCTTCTTTCTAGAATGCCTGAGGTGACTTCGAGCTCAACAAAAATGGGTAAACCAATAAGGGCTCTAACTTGAGACTCTGCCTGGATGGTCACCCTCGGAGGCTGATGACAGCGTCGGTAATATTCCTGGTAAAAGTGTCTATGGGAACTGGAGTCTCACCCTGCAGTCTGTCCATGATGTTTGCTTCCAAAATCCACTGCATGGCCATTCTGGTAGAGAAGAGCTTTTGACACTCCTCTGGGAGGACGACACCTCATGAAATTGTACAAAAAATGACCCAGGAGGAGAACATACACCAAGACAAATATAGAAAATGTGGTAAGCCATTTAAAAATATGAAAATTAAAAACAAGTGCTTTAAAAGTACCAAGAAATAGAAGCAGCAGGGCACAAATTGTGTATTTCCCATTCCTGATTCAGCAAATGGTTGAGTGCCTACTGTATTCCATGAGCTCTGCCAACCATTCCAAGTTATCTTAGTTACCAAGATGTAAAACTCATGAAGCACCTCTAACAGGTCCCAGAGGGTCATCCTCCTCTCCAAACCCCCAAGTTGTACCTGTCCTCCTCCATCAGCAATGGCTCCCCACACCCACAGTCTTCTCCCCAGCACTGTTCTGTGGGTGCTCTATATCCCACCCATGTCCAACATGCCAGGAGCAGGTGCAATAGGTCCTGCCCAGAAACAGTCAACAGTGGATCATTCCCGAGTGAACAATGTGCAAGTGACATCCTTTGGCACACACGACCACCATGGTGTTTGGGGGGTCCCCGTGCCTGGCTCCACATCCCCTGACCATGTGCTCTCATCAGACTCTCCTCATTGCTTTTCAAGAAATGAATACACTTATGTAGCTGGAATGGATAGCTGCACTTTTATCTTTAGTTTTTATATTAAATCTTCAGCCATTGACACCAAAACGGGTTGGCCCTGGGGTTGCCACTCGGGTCCCTCTGAAGCAGAGACTGACCCCACAAGGAGCCCAGACAGGGGGGCTCCGATGAGGATGCAGGTGAGCAAGCTACCTGCACTCATTGATCCCCAGTCTGGGGTGCCGGGGGTGGAGCTGGGGGGCGGGAGGAGAGGGTGCAGGTGTCCTGTACCAAAAGGAAGAAGCTCACAGACTTATCTGAGTCTGAGCTCTGCTAGGCTGAGCCACGGAAAGCAGCACCTGTGGGAACGTGGGATCTGACTGTCTTCGAATCCTTGTATAACAACAGGACCTGTGCCACAGGAGTGGAAATTTCTGTGGCACAAGCAACAGTTCTTGCGGAAACAAGGACCTGAAGGACAAAGAGGTTTACAGTAGAGGAAACCATGGCAGTTTACAGATTCCATCACAGAGCCAGATGGGCAATACCTGTTCTCATCAGGAATGAATTCAGAGCTCAGCAAGAAAATCATTTTCTTGGCTGCCCAACTTCATGGCCAGCTATAACAAGCCATGTGGAGCTCCACACTCTTGAGCGTTTGTTCCTAATCAGAGAGCATTTTGGGGGGTTGGGAGCTCCTGCATGTGATCTTTCTCCTTCTTTTCCACAGTCATTTATTTTTCTCATTGGCTAAAATAGCTTAGCTACAGGTTGGATAGCATGGGGGCTCCCGGGCTGTGAAAATAGTTTTTCAGAGGCTGTGAGCTCTAAGGGCTCTGAATCACAGATAAACCCCAACAGCAGAGGGGTGAAGAGAAAGGCCATGGACTGGTTGGGCAGCCAGGGGTCAGGTGGAGACAATAGTGAAGGGGGACACCCACTTCCCAAGCCTCCAACGCAGAAATGCCAATTAAGGAAACACCTCTGGACAAGAGATTCTTGGCCAAATGAAAATAAGACATAATGACAACTCGGACTCCACTGCGGAGTGGCGAGGAAGGCAATCAAAAAGGCTTAGTGCACGGAAAAACAGACATTGGAGCGGAGGCTATCCCTTGAAAGCAGCTGCCAAGAATTACAAGACACAGAAGAAATGAGGAGGCAGCTCTGAATGTACAGCATGAGAGAAAATCCCCCTCGGGACTGAAGGGCACACGGGGCCTGCTCTACAAAGCTCTGAGCAGTGCGGTGACTCTCGAGGCCCTGGCTCCATGGAGGACACAGGGGGCCACACGCTCTGTCATCCAGGGAGAAGACATGTGCTTGATATAGTAGACCCCCTGGTTATTTTACAGGGGCTGTTGTTCATATCAACTTTGGGGGGGACAGAAAAATCCCTTAATGATTCACATATCAACTTAATAAACGGTGAGTGAAGGACCTACTGTATCATGTGCTGGATGCCGGACTTTCACAGCCTAGGGAAGATCGAAGTGTTAGGTGACTCTGCTACATATCTCTTGGGCCTCCCAAGCGGTCGGTTAAAGCACTGAACCCAAGTTCCCTTTTTAGAAAGACATTGTTCAGTGATGCTACCATGGATTCGAGTCTCACACCTGCCACTTAGTGGATATAGCCCCTTAAGAGCAGCCTCACCACTAGTGACATCTGGGGTGGATCGTTCTTTCATATGGAGACCATCGTGCACCTAGTAGGACATTCGGCAGCATCCATGGCCTCTACCCGCTAGACACCAGCAGCACCTCTTTTATCATGACAACCAGAAACATCTCCAGACATTACCAAATGCCTCCTCTCCCCACTAAGAATCACACCAATGCACAAGATTAAAAATTTAAAGGTGTGCCTGGATGGCTCAGTTGGTGAAGTGTCTGCCTTCAGCCCAGGTCATCATCTCAGGGTCCTGGGATCCAGCCCCACATCGGGCTCCCTGCTCATCAGGGAGTCTGCTTCTCCCTCTGTTCTCTCTCTCTGTCTCTTTCCTTATCACTCAAATAAATAAATAAAATCTTTTTTAAAAGATTAAAAATTTAAGAAACCAACTTTTGCTGCTATTTACTTTCCATGGTCTTTTGTAAAAGGAAGTTGAATAAAATTATTATAGTAGTCCCTAGATCTGAAAGGTTTTTTCTTTTTTTTTTTTAGAGACTGAGGGGAGAGAGAGTGAGGACAAGTCCATGAGTGGGGAAGAGGGGCAAAAGGAGAGGGAGAACGTGAAGCAGGCTCCATGTCCAGCATGGAGCCCAATGTGGGGCTCGATCTCACAAACCTGAGATCAAGACCTGAGTGGAAACCAAGAGTCAAACACTTAACCAACTGAGCCACTCAAGTGCACCCACTCTAGTTCTGAAACTTTAAAGCTAGTGTGTTTCAGTGAAAAGATTTAGACTTTGAAATTCAGTCTGGCTTTAGAGTCAGTCCCATCAACTTCTGCTTGTTATCTTTGGGGAAATTCATTATCCTTTTCGAGCCTTGGGCTCCTGTCCAAGTATTTATCTTATAGGGATGATATAGAAAAATAATGGATGTATGTTAAAGTGTTATGTGGAAGGCCATCCTGAACTGAGAGCTAGGTTGTGGTTCCTAAAAACTAACCTTTCTGTCCCAATTTGATGATTAAGATAACAGCATTAGTGAATAAGATACAGCAAAGTGTCTGTGATATAACACAATGAAAGTTCTCTTGTTATAGAGTCCAGCATAGATGCTTCCTGGCAGGCTCTGCTCCAAGGAGTGACTCCAGGATCCAGGTCCCTCTATCGCTAACACCCTGTGTAGGAGTCGTCGCCATGGTCACCAAAAAAAGGGGGACACACCCCCACCTTGGCCCAGAGGAGACATATTACTTCCTCTTCTGTTCCACTGGCCACAACTCGTTACCCAATACCTAGCTTGTGACACTGGAGGCAACACACCCCTTCCTGCCGATTAGTCAATAAAAAAAAAAAAAAAAAATCTAGCACCGGGTTTATTACAAATCGTTCAAAAGATAAAGGGAAACTCAAGGAGAAATGATTTAAGATAGAAATATTAAGTGGTTTATAAGCTTCCACACGTGTTGTAAACAGATTGAACCATAAATCCCCTATGAGGAAATGTAAAATTCACTACTAATGACAATAGAGCAGCTAGATGTGCTGAGGATGGTCAACACAGCATCTAAAGGACCACCCTCCCTATCCTCACTACCAGTATAGCTTCTCAAAACAGTCGTCGTCACCTCTTCTTGCCCCTAAAGCATTCAGCCTAGATACACAATGGAGTCATTTTTAGTAAGAGACTGATATGAATCCACAGAAACTAGTAATCGTATATAAGAATGCCTCTGATGAGTTTGCTTTAAGCATACTGTAAATGAGTAGCTCCATGTGCCTTGCTTCTTTTTTATGAAATAAAAGTTATGATGGTATCATTTTGGTGAGTATATTAGTTTGTTATAGCTGTCCTAACAAACTAAGATGTAGTTAAAACAAAGCAAATTTGTTATCTAACAGTTTGGGAGGTCAGAAGTTCAGAATGAGCCTCACTGGGCTAAAATTGAAGTGTCTGCAAGGCTGAGTTCCCTTCTGGAAGCTCCAGGAGGGATCTGCTTCCTCGTACATTCTAGCTTCTGAAGCTGCCTGCACTCCTTGGCTCATGGCTCCTTCCTCCACCTTCAGAGCCAGAAAGATCATGTTCTGTTTCCAACTCTGTTTCCCTTGGCTTAATTGTCACATGGCCTCCTTCCCACTCTGACCATCCTGCCTCTCTTATAAGGCCCCTTGTAAACACATTGGGCCCACCTGGATCATCCAAGAAAATCTCCCCATCTCAAGATCCTTAAATTAATCACAGCTAGAAAGTCTCTTTGACCATGTAAGATGACATATTCATTTATAGGCTCCGGGGACTCAGACATGGACATCTTTGGAGGGTCTCATTCTGCTGACCACAGCAGACTAAGTAAGTGATTTGCTACAGCTCATTGATATATGAAATTAAGAAGCATATATGAAATATAGAAGCATCACACAACCTTTTCCAAGTTTAATTAAATAATAAATGTTGATGATGATGGTTATGGTGATGATAATTGTACCTTTATAATACTATGATGCGAATAATGTAATACAAAGAACATAATCTTCAAGCCATCTCAGAAGGAAGGTCCAGCTTCCAGTAGCAGTGATGAGTAGATTTGTTGGACTAACCCAGAGACAACAGTTATAACCTAGAAAAAATATTTCAGAAGCAGGCAGGAACTAGAGGAGGTCTAGGAAGGCAAAAATGACATTTATGAATTTGCAGCTTTTTTCTAAAAGGCACTCTCCCAACTACATATGGTCCAAGGCAGAGAATCTGAAAAGTTAAAGTGAATCCTGGAAGACATGGAGCTGTTGGGGAGTGAACACCAAAATCTGCACATAAATTCTGCCCAAATTATTGGTGAACTGCTAGATACACACATGCATGTGGATGCCCCAGAGGGCCCCACAAAACACTTGGCAGCTAAAAGTAGAAGGAACTGAGTATGAATCTCAGCTGCTGCCAACTACAGAGGAGACACAAGTTAGCTTGAATTCAGACATGGTCACTGCCTCCTGGAGCAGATTCATAATGCTTCCATGGAACACAAATACAGTCTCCAGGTTGTGTCTTTCTTAACATTCAGATTGCAATAAACAAAATCACTTGTTGCTGTTTGCAAAAAACAAACCAAAAAATGAGACCCAAAATCAAGACCAAAAAAAGTTCAACGGAAACTATACCCAATATGTCCCAAGTGTAGGGAAGAGCAGACAAGAATTCCAGAGCTGCTCTCATAAATATGTTGGAGGACTTAAAGGAAAAAATACTCATAGTGAATGAATGAATGGGAAAACCAAATAGAAACTCTACAGTAAGGAACAGAGTATCTGAAAAGAGATGTTAATGAGCAGGCTTAACAGCAATCTGGAGACAGCAAGAAAAAGGTCAACAACAGGAGTAATACCATCTGAACAAGAGAGAGAAGCAAAGCTAATGTAAAATTAGTGTAGTCTTAGATTGTGGAAGAAGGCCCACCAGCCTAACATACCTGTAATTGCAGTCCAGGAATAACAAGGGAAAGAGAACAGGGCAGAAAAATAAAGCATTTAAAGAAATAATGGCTAAGAATTTCCAAATATGGTGATATCAATAACAGGTCCAAGAAACTCAATGAAACCCAAACAAGGTAAACAAGAAGAAAACCATAATTAAGCCCATCATAAATCCTGCTAAACCATAAACTTGCCAAACTCCAAAGTTAAAATCTCTTACTCGCCTACATGAAAACACTACATCACACACAGAGGGTGGGGAAAAAAATGACTGAGAGTACAGCTGACATCTCATCAGAAATGATAGAAGTCAGGAGATCATAAAAACTATATTTTTTAGGTGCTAAAAGGAAATGAGCAACCCAGAAATCTATACCCAGTAGAAAATATCCTTGGAAAATGAGAATTTTAAAAAGAAATATAACATAAAAAAAGAAAACTGAGATTTTTTTTTCCCAACAGACCTAACCTAAAAAGGCTAAAAGGAAGTTCTTGAAACCTAAAGGAAATAATGCCAATCACTAGCCACATGAACCTACATGAGGGAATAAAGAGCTCCAATCAGAACTGACAGATATTTCAACAAATATAAAAGATTGTAAGTGTGTTTTTTTCTCATAATTTATTTAGAAGACATATTACTGCTTAAGGCAAAAATTAAAACAGTGTTTTGAGGGTAATAATGTTTGTAGCCACAGTATGTATTCTAACACCAACACAGAAGTTGTATTGGAGATTCTTGGCCAGTGAAATAAGGCAAGAAAAAAAAGTAACATATGGAAAGAGAGAATTCACACAATCTTCATTCGCAGCTGCTATGATCATTTGCATAGAAAAAGAATCTTCAGGACAACTACAAGAAGGAATGAGATCACAGATATGAAGTCACTGTAAAAAAGAAATATTATTTCTCATTCTACCAACAAAAAATGGAATATAAAATGTGAAAAAATAATTTACAGTAGACTTACAGTAATAAAATTCTTAAATATAAATTTGACAGAAATGAGCCAGTTTTCTATATTTTAATCAAGTAATTAAATATTAAATCTAAGGAGACCATGCTAAAGATATATATTATAACCCATAAAACAAACACTAAAATAATGCAAAAAAATGTAAAAACACCAATCTAAATTAATTTTATCTATTTTTTTAATCTAAATTAATTTTAAATGGAATGCAAAATATATATGATCAACCCAAAAGATAGTAGAAGAAAAACTAGCAGGGAGACAGAAACCAGAGGAGATTCCCCCCCCCCAAAAAAAAAAAAATTAAAAAGTGATAATATGATAGAAGAAGCCAAATCATATCAATGATCACATTAGATGCAGATGTTCAATACCTCAAATGGAATCAAAAGAGGATAGGAGTGGGCGGAACTTAGTTTACAAGTAAGTCAGGGCCCCAGAATAACCTGCTTTGTAGAAATGGAGTCAACATAGAATTTTCATGTGCCAAAATTATTTTATGTTGCCATCAACATGACAAAGACAGTTTTAGTAAAGAGCATAAATAACACATGCAAATCCCGGACAAGCATTTGGAATCTGGGGTCTTCATTGTGGGTTCATCCAACAATGTGTTAACAGACAACACAGTGTAGGGAAGGGTTTGCGCTCTCCCTCTTCACCCGCAGTTGGAAATCCCAGCTGTGAGCAGGGGTCCCCCACACAGAGCCAGCCAGTGACGGGGGTCTACCCCACACCACCACCTCCCAGGGTCGCTGGCCTTCTTTTAAATCAGAAAGACTGGGGCAGCCCAGGTGACTCAGCGGTTTAGCGCCGCCTTCAGCCCAGGGCATGATCCTGGAGACCGGGGATCGAGTCCCACGCCAGGGTCCCCGCGGGGAGCCTGCTTCTCCCTCTGCCTGTGTCTCTGCCTCTCTTTCTGTCTGTGTTTCTCATGAATAAATAAATAAAATCTTTTAAAAAATAAAAGAGAAAGAAAGAAAGACTGGTGCCCATCTCCGGGAGAAGAAAGAAGAGCCAGGAGAAGGCAGAGGCACCAGGACACTAGTCTACACAAGAATCGTAAAGTTAATAGTGCAGAGAAGACAAAATTTTAGTCCTGATAACGTGCATCAGAATGTTAGAGATGTTCCCTGAACTTGAATTTGGAGAAACAGAGATCATTTTCAGGTTCATTGTAGAGCCAGAAACATTCCCTGGTGACTTAATTTTAATTGTTTAAGATAAAGATCACTCAATGCAGAGAAAAGACGATCAATACCACCAAGTGCTTCTGCATTCAAAGTAAAACCTGGTTCTTCAGGTGCCGCTGACTTCCCAGGGAAGTAGATAAGGAGCCTAGAAGGTCAATTCTTCCCTGAGCCATGCACATCACTGGGTCTCCCATAGCAGGGCTCTCCAGGTTGCACCACCCCTGCACCCCCACAATCTCCTCTCTCCCTCCCACCAGCTCAGAGAGCTTCACTCAGTCCTATACTCAGCAAGACAAGGTGTTACCTTCAGTCCGATTAATTGGATGTGAGGAACGGTCACATTTCGCTGGGTGCTGCACTCACTGGGTGTGCAGATACGTGGTCCAAGACCTTCCACCTCCACTTCCCTGTCGTCACCGTGCTGCTACACTCGGGACCATCTGGAAGGCACTCCCCTCTAAACCAGACAATCTACTGCCTGAGTACAGTTCTTAGGTTCATCCGATAAAGATGGCAGCATGTCCTGTGCATCAGGACTTCACACAGCTGCTCGATTCATAGGTCATGGGATTGGGGCAGATTATTACCTTTATAAAACCAGACACTGAACCACCAAGTGATGAATATTTGTGCACAAGGCCTTCTAATGTTTTACTCTGATCTATTCAACAATGATCACCATGTTTGTACAAGCACCGTGTTCAATTCTAGATCTACCCAAACAAACACGGCACCTGAGCTCCTGAAACTCTCAACCCAGAAGAGGATATAGAAGGTAAACACTAGCTCCAGGATCCAGGACTACTTTTTATTTTTTTATTTTATTATTTATTTATAATAGTCATACAGAGAGAGAGAGAGAGAGAGGCAGAGACACAGGCAGAGGGAGAAGCAGGCTCCATGCACCGGGAGCCTGACGTGGGATTCGATCCCGGGTCTCCAGGATCGCGCCCTGGGCCAAAGGCAGGCGCCAAACCGCTGCGCCACCCAGGGATCCCCAGGACTACTTTTTAAATCTCTGTGCCTCCTTTCTTCCTCCTCTTTAGAAAAAAAAAATATTAATAACTACCTTTTAAATTTGAAATAAGGTAAAATAAGCTAATGTGTAAAGTACCACACAGCACCTGTCCTTTGATGTTCAATAAGTACCAGAAGAGAGTAATGGTGGTGGTGGTAGTGAACAGCATTTGTAGTCAAAGCAGTAGCAATAGCAGCTGCAACATAGTAGTGATAGTAGTAGTAGAAATAGCAGAAGTAGCAGTGGTAATATTAATAGTAGTAGCAACAGTGCTAATAGGAGCAGTAGTAGCAATAGCGATAGTAGCAGCACCAGTAGTAATGGGGTAATAGCAACGATGGTAATAGTAGCAGCAGCAGTGGTAATAGGAACAACAGGGCCAATAGTAATGGTAGTGGCAACACTAGTAATAGTAGCACCAACAGTAGTAATAGGAGTAGTAGCATCAATGGTAATAGCAGTAGCTGCAGTGGTAACAGGTAGGGGTGATAGTATAGTGGTAGCAGCACAATAACTGTAGTAGTGGCAGCAGTAGCGGTGGTAACATAGCGGTTGCAGCAGTGGCAATAGCGGGGGGGTGGTAGGAATGGTAGCAGGAGGAGGAGGAGGAGTAACAGAAACAGGAGTCCCTGCAGCAGGAGGAGCACAGGCACAGCCACAGGGTGCCGGGCTGGCACTGCCCTCTATGGGCCACTGCGAGACTTGTGGGGTGGTAGGCCCAAAGGGTGGGGCAGGCGGGAGCCTGTGGGGTCCCCCGCATCCCCTCTTCTCTGTTCCACTTTCTTCTGCTGCCCAAACTTCCCAGGGGCCTCAGGTTGCTTTCTCCTTGGTGGGGATGATTTGATTCAGGAATGCGGTGGTGGTGGTGGTGGTGGTGGTGGTGGTGGTGGTGGTGGTGGTGGTAGGAGCAGCAATGGCAGTAAGAAGAGGAGCAGCCCTAGTAGCAGCTCAGCAGCCTTAAGAGGAGGAAAGGGGCAGCAGGAGAAGCCAGAATGTAAAAGGGAGCACACAATGCAGTGGGAACCCCGGAGGAGATGCACAAACCCCAGGCGGAGGACGTTAGGGAGGCGTCCCGGTGAAGTGAGTGCCCAGAGGTGAGTAGGATTTGCCAGGTAAGTAAAGGTAAGGAGAGGTGGGATGTGCAAGACAGACACCAGGAACTGGACTTCATCCCAAAGTGGCCGTCCCAGAATGAGCACTTCAGGAGTCAGGGCCAGGTGCAGAGAGCAGGCCAGGGCCTCAGTGGGCTTTGCGGCCATGCTAAGGGCTGGGCTTATTTCAAGGGTAGCTGCTACCATCATGAAATCACTGAGGTTAAGAAGGCATGGTGTATGATTAGCCCTCCTGAGACCCTATCACCCTCCTTCCACAAGGGTTACCTGCCTCCCAGAACCACGGAGCCCAAGACAGCGTGCTTGACAGGTCTGCACACCTGCAAGTGCTCAGCCTTTAGGGTAACATCCTGTGAAGGGGGCGCCTTCCCTGGTTTTGTGCACTCTGCCCCATGACTCCTCGGTTACAAACATAAAGAATGATGTGGCTCAGATGGCCCTGTGATGCCCACCTCCTGGTCTTCACCCTCGAACAGCCACTGCTACCAGGAGAACAGTGTCGAGGGGGGCACGGTTTCATGCCAAGGTTACAAAAGACTGTGACTTCACCCTGCCAGCACATCTCGCTCTCCTCTCCCCGACTCTGGCTCTCACAAGGCACCTGCATGCTGCAGAGCTGCTCAGGACAAGAAACTGTGCGTGCCCTCTGGTCCACAGCCAGTAAGGAGCTGCAGGCCTGGTCCCACTTAGCACATCGACACCCTTCTCTGATGGATCATGCAGGTGAAGCCCTGGCCCATGCCCCCACTGCAGTCCTGAGGAAAAGTGTCAAGCAAAAAGCGCACAGAAACTGAGACAAGACGTGTATTGTTCTAAGCCGCTGAATTTGGGGGTTCTTTGTTACACGGCAGTGGCTAACTGCCGGCCTTCCCAACTCAGGTTCTGGGGAGGTGATGTAGATTTCATGAAGAATATGGAAGGGTGAAAAATTCTGAACCGACGCAAGAAATATGCTCAGCTAATTCCAGCACAATGACGTGCACCACGTGACAAGTGGTACTCGGCCTGGTTTCAAACTAACTGTCAATTCCATCCCCCAAAGGCAATTGTTTTTTTTAAAGAAAATACTCAGGTGTGGTTGTGATAATAGTCTCTGCTCAGTCCTCTCTGAATTCCTTTTTGTCTGTGCTATTCCAGTTCTGCGTGGCCATCACCACCTAGGACCCCAAGCTTTCCTCGAACCCCTTTCCTGTGTCTGGACCAACTCTGATTTCCAGGGAAAAAAAAGTCTCATGCTGTATACTGAGTCTACACCAATGGAATCCCTAAGGAAGGTTTGCTTCTCTTCAGGGAAGCTTGCAAAATGCTTCCCCCACCTCACCCCCCGCTTCCTCTACCCCCAGAGGATTCCTTTATTCTCACTGTGCATGTCACTGCTGCAGTTGTCCTGGCTCCTATAAATGCTTCGTACTTCATACCATCAGCCTTCACCCCTCTGTGCCCTGAGCTGCCCGGGTCACTCTAGCAGCAGAAGGTGATGGACAGACGGACTTTTTACTTGCTAAGTCCTTAATGGTCGGATCAGGGTCCACAATCAAAAGATTTCTCTTTCTCTGTTCTGTGTCTGTGCTGTTCCCTAGCACGTCCTCATCATTTTACTGTTCCCTGTACACACACACACACAGGCAATCTGGACACAAACATAGACCTTTCTGTAAACTGTCATTAACCATTCTCTACAACTGTAACAGCTTGAGAGTGGTACTTCTTAACCCAAAGCCATGCTGGCTATGTTAGCATGACGCTAGAACCTCATAAGCAGGCCGCTAAGACCGGACGTGTGATACTTCTTAACTTTCCTGACATGCATTTTATAGTGAAAAGCATAATTCTTATTAAAGAAAACACAACATGGCTTTGAATGGGAGAAAAAAAAAAGGTATCAAGGACTCGACCATTGCTTGGAAAGTTAGTCTCTGGGCAAAGAACATGCAACAATTTTAATAGTCACTTTGTGTTCTTAATATCGATCACTCTTATTAACTGTCTAGCAGGTCAACATGAATATCTAGATTTACAATCCAAATACTTTCCAGATTTCTAGTCATTATAGGTTAATACATTTCTTTTTTGTTGTTGTTTTGTTTTGTTTTTATTGAAATTCAATTTGCCAACATATAGTATAACACCTAGTGCTCATCCCATCAGGTTAATACATTTCTAATTTGAAGCAAAGAAAAACAACCAGATGAATTTCCTGCAATCTTGAAAATTCATAATGGATCTTTGCATGCTGTCTCTCCTCAGATGGATCTAGAAATGCTATCCACCAAGGCTCATGATGTACTGAATGCCCTAGGGGACTATAGACTACTACTACCAACGTCCCCACGTTAGCCGTGAGGACACAGAACCACAGAGAGGCGAGGTAACTCACCTGGTGCTTTGGAGCTAGTCAAACCAGAATGGACGCTGGTGTGTTGACCTCTATGCTTTAATGCCTATTTGATCCGGTCAATTGGTTGAGTCTTTTAACTGTATTATTCATTGGGGGGGGGGAACCAATTATCAGGAATTATGTAAATAATTTCAGAGATGAGCCTGATTCCCTCCATTGGCCCAATAGAGGATCTCTGAGCTTAGGAAAGGATCCACCTGGAGAAAGTCAGGCATGAGGCTACAATCTCTGTGCTGGATATTATATCGTTTGAGAGAAATTGGGACAGAAAGAAAAAGAATACAAGGAACTGAGGTTTACAAAAAGAACCACCGGGGCTTCAGCCACAGTGAAGGCTGAAAACGAGCATCCCACTTCCTCCCGTCGGCAAACAACACGGTTTTACAAAACCAAGGAAAATGTCATGTGCGAATTGGGATCCACTTGGCTTTGGCTCAGTTCAGAAGAAGGTACTTAAGGAAACGTGTCATTATAACCAGAGAATTCTACCAAGAAAAGTATTATTTTAATTGATGTGGCCAAAAGAAATCTAACTTTTATAAGAAATTAACAGCTCCCTCTCACGAGCTGTGAAACGAATACTTTTCATACAGTTGTAAAGGATATTTTTCTTGGTATCTCTCACGATGTTCCCACCTGCTTTACCTCATTTTGTAGTTCACCACTTCACAAAGCCAGGAAGATCCAGTGTCGTCGTGGTTAACATGTAAATAGTGTCCTGTCCCGTGAAACAAGTAGAGCAACGCGCACGGAGGAGCTGAATGTGGATTAATCTGCTACCCACTAACTGTACATTTACCGGCTCGTCCACATGCTCCCAGGTAACAGATGCAGTAACTAAGGCTTAACCAGGTAGACGACTTGCCATCTCATATTTTTCACTCTGAGCTTCACTGTGCCCCACCCCGGAGCGACCATGTGACCTGATATTCCTACCCACATTTGAGTGAAGGGGGTCATAGTCCTCTCTGGTGAGTGGAGGTATAATTCTGTGAACCAAACGTGTGCAATGCAAGAACTCCGTTCCAGAATAAGAAGGACTACATCAAGGAGTTTCGTTGAGTGCATTTTGGAAGCCTTGACACACCTCGCATCAGTAAGCACGTGGTTCATGTAACCCTTGTGCTTACCTAGAGAAACTAAAAATGTGGACTATCATTTAATTCTTTGAAGCAGGGATGCCTGGGTGGCTCAGCAGTTAAGCACCTACCTTGGGCTCAGGATTGAGTCCCACATCGGGCTCCCCCACAGGGGACCTGCTTCTCCCTCTGCCTATGTCTCTGCCTCTCTCTCTCTGTGTCTCTAATGAATGAATGAATGAATGAATGAATGAATAAATAAATAAATAAAATCTTTAAAAATAATAATAATAATAATTCTTTGAAGCAGCGCTCAGCGTCCATTGCAGGACATGATGTAGGCCCCAAAGACTGTCATGCTCCGTAGCTCCCAGTCCCCTACAAAGTTTCATCTCACCCAGATGGCGTGATATAAAGCTGTTAGGATTACTATTTATTTCAGAATATTTCAGTTGAAAAAACAGAGAGACAACACATCTCTGTTTTCAGAGTGTCCTAGGGCCGAAAGAGAACGACAGCTTCCAAGATTCTTGATTTCCCATAAAACTTTATTGATAAAGGACATTTGAGAAATCTTTATGAGCCCATCAGTTATTCAGACAATGAGATTTCAAAGTCTTCACGATATTTGTCCTGGGGTCCTCGTGCGCCGAGAAATCACTGTTTGCATCCAACATCCTTCACGTGCCTCTTGGGATACATTCATGTCTCAAATAGGAACACGGCAAATACCCATTCGTGTCCAGCTCTTGCGTTCAGAAACGTGCATGATATTATCAATATATCCCCCTTATAACATCTGGAATTAGTACCTCCACGGTGGTTGACATTACGTTTAAAGTCAGATTAGTTTACTCGTTCATATTATAAACCCCCTTGGCTGCACATTGCCCGTAGCGGTGGCAGACTGCAGTCCCAGGGCCAGATCTGGCCAGCTGCCTGTGTTTATATGATCCTGAGCTAAAAATGGTTTTTACATATTTTATAGGATTGTAAAAAAAATAAATAAAAAGAAGAAGAAGAAAATGCAACAGAGGCTGGATATGGCCCACAAAGCTTAAAATATTTACCATATGGCCCTTTTACAGAAAAAGTTTGCCAACCACTGGTCTATGGTATAAAATCCAAAATTCCTGGTCTTGGCACCCAAGAGACCTCCTAAGTGAGCTCAGCATATTTCTCTAGCTTCATCCTTTACTTCCTCCCCCATTGAAGCCGTGTCACTGAGTTAGTATTCCTGTTCAAAGGCATCCCCCCGAATGTCAGAGCTTACAACAACCACTGTCTCCCACACGTGAGTGTTTCGGTCAAGGGGTACAGGAGGCCACAGGCTGCTCCGCAATGCCTGGGCCCTTGGCTGCAGACCCTCAGGCCTGGAGGGACATCACCATCGGGGAGCCTGGATCACCCAGGGGCTGTGGATGTTGTCGGCAGGGACCCCAGCTGGGCCATGGACCGTCTGCATGTGGCCCTGAGCTCCATCCCGGCAAGGCAACATGGGGGGCTGCTGAACCTCTGACGCGGTGGTTCAGGGCTCCAAGTGCAAATGCATGCTCCAGAGAAGGAGGCAGGAACTTGCAAACATTCTGATGCCCCCGCGGGAGCAAGACCGCGTGACCTCCAGCATGCTCTAGGGCTTGCCAGCCAGTGACACACCCAACCACGTGCAAAAGGAGGAGAAATAGATGCTGCACATGAACGGGACGAGTGCCCCAGATTGCACAGACAGGAGTCAAGCCCCATGAACCATTTTCCACTTCGACCCTCTCCAAGTGGGTCACTGCCTTCCACACTCGGGGCTCCGTGTGCTTCTTTCTTCCTACTGTGCGGCCATGAAGACCCAGCCCCACATGCCCACTCCTGAAGCTTCCACCGCCCTATGTCCGCCCTCAGACAGCTTACCCACCAGGCGGAGAGAGAGAACACCTACCTGAAGGAACAATGGACAATTCAGGCTAAAGAGTCGACAGTAAACAGATTGACTTCTGGAAAAGCCTGTTGTGCAGAACACTGACCCTGCACCGTTGCCCTGCTTGGGGTTTGTGCTTTGAAAACAGGCCAGCCCGAGACTTCAGCTCACCCCAACGATGTGAAGTCTGGAAGCCTCTCCAGGCTCTGCCCCAGGCCACAGGGAAGGGAAGGGGCTGGATGGCAGTAGCTGCAGCCTTGGTGTCTGGGAGCCGAGCCACGCTGGGGTTGAGATCGGACCCATTTCCAGCAGCGACACCGTCAGCCCGTGGGAGAAGACAGAGAGGACAGGGGCTCGGGCTCCAGGAGGAAGCCGGAGAGGGGGGAAGGTGTGACTCCCCGTGGATGAGCACCCGCGGGGCTCTGGGGATGCCCTGAGGTTGGCGAGGCTGCAGCAGGGGGCAGGATCTGAGCTTGCCACTGGTCCACTCACGTTCAACTCACATTCGACAAAAGGGAAGGGCTCAGTCGGTGAAGTGTCTGCCTTAGGCTCAGGCCATGATCCCGGGGTCCTGGGATGGAGCCCCACGTCGGGCTCCCTGCTCGGTGGGGCGTCTGCTTCTCCCTCTGCCGCTCCTCACTGCTCATTCTCTGTCAAATGATTACACAAAATCTTTATAAAATAATAAAATAAAATCCCCTTCCTTGTCCCTCCTTCTCCCCCACTCAGCTTTCCAAAGTGACCCTGGCGATGCCTCAGCCCCAGAAAGAGGAAACAAACCCGAACACAGTGGAGCCAAAGAAAGGTGAGTTCTTGGCTAATTTGTGCACAGGGACCCAGGTCCTGGCACCTGAGGACGCACTGAGGTTTGGTTTCCACCCAGATCGGAGCCTCTACCTTCTACCCTGGTAGAGGTGTCACTTGCCGACGGCACATGCGTTGGCCTGCGTAGTTCGTGAATGGAATCAGACAAGTGGCCTGTTTGCAGGTCAGGTCACGGGGGTACCGACCGTCCGCTGAGCAGTTTCACTCACAACAGACTCAGGCTCCTAGACTGAAATTTCCCTCCTCTTGTCACAGCCCCCAAAATGCTTATGGCACCAGGTGAAGGACAGCCCGACGGGCTGCATCTGGAGCCGCCTTGCCATCCGTGGTCACCAGCGAAGCTCCTCTGAACCCCCGGCAGGGCCTACTGGAACGTTTTCCATGATGCAGAAATGAAACAGAAAACCACGAGGAACATCACTTGACAACCCCACCTTTTCCTACACCTCACATCTCCGTAAGCAGTGGCCTGAATAAGCAGCTATTTCTCCCCGCTGATCCCCCAGCTGAGGGTGGGGGATTCGGTGCATTAGGGGGCACAGGGGTGGAAGCAGGACGCATACGAAGCACAACAGAAACGGTGGCCAAGCCGCCACATTTTAAGAGGCCTCATCTTTAACGACAAACAACTTCTATTTTTGCGGAGGAAGGACGCCGCCCGTGCCCCAGGAAGCACGCCACGCTGTCCCAGGGTCGCGTGGGAGCCAGCGAGGAGGACCTTAACCAGGGGTGGCTCTCCCTGGGCCGGCAGCACCGGGAAGCGATCTTGGCATCAAGCAGAGCAGGGTCCTGCTCCGAACGTGGCCTCTGTGCGCAGGAACTGCTGCCCTGGAGCAGCAGCGACCCGGGGACCCAGCGAGGGCTACGGCTCCGTGTCACCAGGGTCCCCGGGACAGCCCGAAGCAGACCTGCCGGTCCCCGTGGCAGGGACGCCGTGTTCCCACGGACCCGTACGCTTATGTTTGATCGTCTTCTATGCCTGTGAATCTGCAGGCTTCGCTCGGGGTGTGTTTCAGCAGAACTGACTCTGAGGGTCAGGCTGGAGGAACCGGGCCGAGAACCCGCCCCACTCAACACCCAGACCTGCCGTGTGACCTGGGGCTGTTGGGGGGGGCTTCGGGCTGTGGTGCCCCCTCCTCCGCGTCCACCCGCTGCAGCCAGGGTGACTTCCTGAGCCCCCCACGCAGCTCCTGATCGTCCACCAGGAGGGGGTCCCGGCAGCTGTGGGGTGCTCCCCATGGGCTCCGGGAGGGATATAAGGACGCACTTATGGGAGCCAACCCCCAGCCACATTCGGTGAGGGACGTTTCCAAAGCTCAACGACGGAGCCGTGATTGGAGCCCAGGCCCCTCGCACCCCTCGCGTCCCCCAGGGCTCTGGGGGCCACCGTGGCCAGGGAGGGAAGCTGTCACGGTGAGCCCCCGGCTCGCCCCCGCACCTGCACTGCCCTCCGTCCTCCCGCCTCGACGTGTTTCACTCGCAGTTTTCACAGCATCTCCTGGGGGCAAGGGCCTGCCCGAGATGCTAAGGCGGGGTCCCCGTGTGCATGAGGCCGCAGTGGGCCCCGACGCAGGCCAGCCCCCCACTAGTTAGTGGGGCCTGGGGCCACGAGAAGCCTGGATGCTCCTGAGTCACATCGTTTTGTGGTTCCCCTCGCTCAGCTGGACGACGCCTGTGAGGCTGGCTCGCTATCAGGAAGGAGGCTCCCTGCTTCGGGGGTAGTTCGTTATGTTCTCCATCAGGGGAAAGTCCAAACTATGCCCGCTTACTTATTTAAGAGCCAAAGCTTTAAGAAAAATGAACCACAGGGCACCGGGGTGGCTCAGCGGGTGAGCGTCTGCCTTCGGCTCAGGTCATGATCCCAGGGTCCTGGGATGGAGTCCTGCATCGGGCTCCCAGCTCGGCGGTCAGCCAGCTTCTCCCTCTGCCTCTCCTCCACCCTCCTCATGCTCTCTCTCTCTCTCTCTCTCGATCTCTCTCTCTCAAATAAATAAATAAAATATTTTTAAAAAATTAACCATGATGGAAATCAATTTGCCTCCTCAAAGGGAAATTTGGAATATATGTCCTGCCTTTCTCCGGACTCCAGCGTACCTTCACGGAGCCTGCCACCCCCCGTACACAGCACTCCATCGCCGCACACGCTGGCGGGTTGCACAGACTTGTGTGGCCCATAGTCCAGGGTGGGACCTGGCCCTCACGTGTTCCTGGAGCACTTGGTGCCCCCGCTGCACCGGGCCATCCCGGGAGGGGGTGAGGGGCATCCCCCAGCACGCCAGCGCCCACTCCACCCCTACCTCCAGATTGCTCCTTATTGTCCAAGCCTGGAAAATCAAATTATCCAAGCTCGCTTGAGATTTTAAAGTCTTCAAATTAGAGCAGCAGGCCAAAAGCAGCCTCCCTAGGAGGTGAGCACATACGTTTTAGCACATGGGTTTGGCTTTGCTTCTGCGCACCCTTTTGCCTCCGTGCTTTTTCGTTTCCATTTATTTAATAAATATTGATAGACCAGGCCCTGTTCTAGACAGTAAGGGATACAGAAGCGGAGAAAACAGATCAAGACCCCGCCTTGAGGAACGGCTCACATACTCGGAAGGGGAGGGACCACATGAATTAATAAAGTCCAGAGTGCTTCGGATGGTGGTAAGGACAGCAGAGGAAGCAAAGCAATGATGGGAAATGAGGACTGTCACGGGCCACGGACATCGTGGCAGCACACCTGAGAGACGCGGGGGCGGAGGAGGGGGAGCTAGCAGGCACCTGCGCGGGATGGCACCAGGCACGGCCCGGGGAGCACCTGTATGAGGACAGCGGTAGGGGCCCAGGGCTTCCAGAAAGGGATCCCCAGCACACAGACAGAGCGGGAGGCCGCGAGAGGCGGGGGCCCGCTCGGGGTCCTGCAGGCGATGCCAACAACGGGCTCCCACGTGGAGGCCATGAGAAGTTCTCAGAGAGTGTTGTGCGGAGGAGTGACGTGATAGTTGATGGTTTAAAAGGACCCCTGTGGCTTCCACGTGGAAAGTGGACAGAAGAAGAGGACATATCTGGAAAGCAGCTCAGGCGAGGGGGTGGGTGGGCCCCTGTGATGGGAACCAGGCGGCGGGAAGTGGTGCAATCCTGAGCATATTTAGCAGGTGGAGAGAGAACTGAGTGTGGGGTCAGAGAGGAAGGGGAAGAGAGCCCAAGAGTCGGTCATGGTCATTGGCGGGACTAGGTGGTCATTGACCAGTTACCTGCAGGCAGACCCATTTACGACGCCCAGGGGGTATCCAGGTGGAGGGATCAACGAGCAGGAGGTGTGTGATGGGGGAATCCCAGGGCACGTTCTGGGCTGGAGAGACATCAGCACGGAAGGCATGGAAAAGCCAAGACCCCGGAAAATTCGCAGGGGCAGAGGCCATCTGGGTGGGTCCTGGGGGCTCCCGCACCGGGACTTCTGGGAGGTAGCAGCCAGCCCGGGCCTGAGAAGCTATGGCAGTGACATTGAAGGTGAGCCCACAGGGGGTGGCCCCTGACACGGGAAGAGACAGTTTCAAGGAAGAGAGAAGAACCACCTACGTTGAGGCTGGGGTCTGACCAAGAATCACAGCACGAAGCAGTCGGTGTAGACATAGAGTTCTGGAGATGGAGACAGCGCAAGCGAGCACTGACGAGAGTGTCGACGTGCCGTGCTATGGAAGGAAGGGAGGGGATGGGGGGGAGGAGAAGGCAGTGAGGGCAGAGACAGCTCTTCAAGGATGAGGAGACGATTCCCTGTCGGCACGCCGAGGGGGAGATTCACTCAGAGGGAGTGAATGGTGCAAAGGAAGGAGAACAAGCTGAAGCAACATCCTTGAACAGACAGGAGGGCAGGGGCAAGGTGCCCGGGGAGAGGGTGGGTCACCACTGAGAGCAGAGTCGTGCCTGTGGGAAGGCAGGGATCGTGGACACCGCTGCTGTGGGGCATTCAGCTCTCCTGGCTGAGACTGAGGAAGCCCCTCTGTTCGCCACCTTCTCGTGGAGGAAAGCATGGGCACCAGCTGAGAGGGAGTCAGGTGGAGCCAGGGAGGGTGGGGGGCTGGCAAAGAACCACCCGGCATGGAAGAAAAGGAAGCACCTCAAGGACGGAGGGAATGTCGGCCAGGCAGCATGGAGGGCCCACCCGAAGCCAGTGGTCTCGATTTTAAGGTTTGCCATCGGCCCAGTGGCTTGGTCTCCTGGAGCCACATTGCCTGGGGACAGCCAAGTGCAGGCAGGAGTGGCTGTTTTTCCAAGTAAGCAAGACAAGAGCCTAGAAGAGAAATCAGCCAAGAAGAAGGAGGGAAGCAGGGTCTTCAAGGAGAAGCCTGGGCATATGGGGAGACAGTGAAGAAAACATTCAGAGAAAGGGTAAAGCTGTGAGAGACGTTGCCGGGGGTTATGAGCTCCAGAGGGCCCATGGGAGAGATATGGGAAGTTGCAGGGAAGACGTGTTTCAGGGCTGAGGGTCTGCAAAGAACCGGCTACCTGGTTCCTGGTGCAAAATGACAATGCGGGCCCCTGGCCAGACATCGTTAAGAAGCTCCAGATGGCAACCTGGGGGCATTAGACCAAGCAGTGCTGTGTGTGCCCGCCCTAAATGAGGACCACACAGGTCACAAGACGGCCCTGCTCCTGGGTCCCGGAAGTCCTGGGTCATGGGATGACAGAGGAGCAGGTGCCCACAGCTTTCTCTGTGGCTTGTAAACAGGGGCAACGGGTACAGTCAGACCTGTTGGTACCAGTCCTGACTTTCCCCAAACAGAGAGCGCAGCAGGACGAGGAGGGGCAGACAGAGAGGCCTGGCCGGGAAGTCTGGGCACACGGCCAGGACTCGCATTTCATTCCTGCTGCTGGAGGCTTGACCGCAGGGGGCTGAGGGGGGAGGTTGGCTGTGCTGCTCTGAACCCAGGGTGTCCCCCTATGAAGCAGCGGTGACAAACAGATGTAGCTGCAGAGGCCTGACCTGGAAGGTGCTCTGCCCCCAGCGTTCCCGGGACAGCCCTGCACACCCGGTGTAGTTTGGGCAGCACCTATCCTGACACAGTGGACGTGTTTGCAAACGCCTCCCACACGTTCAGTGTTAGATCATGGCAGGGAGTGACAGAAGTCATCACAGGGCTCCCCGAAGTGTCACCTTCGGGGCTGTTCAGTTACAGGAATCGCCTTCCGAACCTCAGGGCAGAGTCGTTCAGGACAAAACGTCCGCAGCAGGTGAGCCGCTCGCCCTGATGATCGAGCTGTCGTCCTGCGCTGCGACCCGGCGTTGGCCTCGCATCCACCTGGGCTTGAATCTAGGTTCTGCTACTTACTGCCTGTGTGTCTCGCCTTACCAGGAAACTCGAGGACTCCACTTCGTGGCTGGATCTTAAAGATTACTTGAAAATGAGAGAATGCGTACAAAGTACCTCAGTTTCTGAAGGGGCTCCCGACAGTACCGTGAGCATCAGGAGACTCGCTTGCCGTAGGAGCGATGGTCGTGTTGGGGTGGGAGGTTCGCTCCTCTCCACCACCAGAGAGCCCCCGACCCCGGCCCACCAGGGAAGGACAGCCCCTGCCCCGGGCACACACACACACGGCCTGCAGGTGCTCTCCTGGGAGCCCGTGACGAGCTCCGCTAAGGACCTGACCCTCAGCTCGGGGACTGCGGTCACCTGCATTCCCACCGACTTTTCCTGCCACGTCAGGATTTGTATTTATTACCTACGGATGCCGCTCACCCACTTAGAGCACTAATGAAAACAATTTATGTTACAAATGGCTAATTATGTGACACTTGGAGAATTAAACATTTGGAACATGAAATTCAATAATGCATACATTTGATATCCAATTTACCACCAAAAGCAGAAATCGAGGACAGATTTTAAATCGGGTTGATTTGGTTGGATAACGTCAGGAACAGCTGAGAGTCATTCCATTTTCTCCACGTCAGTCCTGCCTCCCCAGGGGGCAGAGCTTTGAGCACTGGAAAGAGTGTGTGTTCCGGCGTGATGCAGAACTGGGTTCTAATTCACACTCTGCCAGCCTCTTGCTCTGTACCCTGGGGGAGGAACTGAGGCTTTCTGAGTCCCAAATCGCTCATGCACCGGCTTTATAAGGTTATTGTGAAGATTACGTGGGTCACATCCAGCAGTACTAAGTGCCTGGTCCAGAGTGGGAATGTGATAAATGTGAGAGCTCTTCTCTGCAGGATAGGGGCTGGGAGCAGGGAATGCTTTGTTGTCTGCATAGTACACACACACACACACACACACACACACACACACTACTGAGGTGGGGGAGGTGGAGAAAAGTTGGGATCCGGGACAAACTGCATGAAGACAATATCAAAGGCAGGGGTAGAAAAAGTGTGTACAGGAAGGGAGTGTGCCTCATTCCCTATGGTTGTAGACGTCATAGGAGACCACACACTTTTACTTTTTAAAGATGCTGTAATTTTTAAGGACAGTTGTAGGATCACAGCAAAACTGAGAGGAAGGTGCAGAGAGTTTCCATATACCCTCTGCCCCTACCTGTCCAAGCCTCCCCGCACAGGAACCCCGCCCCCCAAGTGGGACATTTGCTACATCGTGAACCTAGCCTGACACATCATAATCACCCGGACTCCGCAGCTCACAATAGCGGTCGTTCCCAGCGTTGCCCATTCTGGGCATTTGGGCACATGTACAATGACCTGTGTCCACCATGACAACATCACATACAACACTTCTGCTGCTTCAAAAATCTGTGTTCCACCCATTCCTCCCACCCTATTACCCCCTAAGCCCTGGCAACTGCTGACATTTTTGTAGACTCCACAGTCTCGTTTTTTCCGAACGTCATAGAGTTGGAATCACATTTTGTAACCTTTTCAGATTGGCTTCTTTCCCCGAGCAATGTGCATTCAAGGCTCCTCTGCATCTTTGCATGGCTTGTAGCTCATTCCCTTTTAGCCCTATATAATATCCCCTTGTCTGGATGGACCAGTCTATTTATCCATCACCTACCAAAGGATTTCATGGTTGCTTCTGAGTTTTGGCAATGATGAAAAAAGCTGCTATAAACATCCTCATGCAGGTTGTTGTACTAATGTAAGTTTTGAGGTCCTTTTGGTAAAAATCAAGGAGCATGATTGCTGGGACATAGGATAAGAGGTCATCTGTCTTCCCAAGGGCCACACAGTGTTGCATCCCCACCAGTGGTGGATGAGAATTCCCCTTGCCCACATCCTCGTCAGCAGCTGGTGTCATCAGTGTTTTGGATTTTGGCCATTCTGATAGATACGTAGTGATGCATCATTATTGCTTTAATTTGCATTTCCGCAATGACCTTTTATGTGGTGCATCTTTTCATGTGCTCACGTGCCGTCTGTCTATCTTCTTTGGCAAGGGGTCTGGCAAGGTCTTTTTAAAGGTGTTTTGTTTTCTCATTGTTAAGTGTTAGGTGTTCTTTGTGTATGTTAGAGAAGAGTCCTTTCTCAGAATTGTCTTTTGCTAATATTTCCTCCCAGTCTGTGGCTTGTCTGCTTATTCACTTGACATTGCTTTTGCAGAGCAGAATATTTTGATTTTAATGAAGAACCACCTATCAGTTATTTGGATGTGCCTTTGGTGTTACACCTGAAAAGTTGTCGTCACACCTGAAATCTTCTAGGACTTCTGTATGTCCTCTTCTCAGAGTTTTATAGTGTTGCATTTACACTTGGGTCTGTGCTCTATTTTGAGTTAGTGTTCATGAGGGATGAAAGGTCTGTGTTTAAGTACATTTTTCTGCATGTGAACATCCAGTTGTTCCAACAGTTTCTTGAAAACACTATTTTTGCTCCTTTGTCAGTAATCAGAGATTACTTTGCCTTAAGTAAGTGGGTGTGTTTCTGGGCTCTCTACATGGTTCCTCTGATCTATTTGTCTACTCTCTCAGCAACACCATGTGTCCTGAGGATTTTAGCTTTGTCATAAGTCTTGAAGTTGGATAGTGTCAGTTCTCCCACTTTGTAGTATAATGTAGATGCTAAGTAGATATAAGAACTTAAAGATAAATATTGGGACACCTGGATGGCTCAGTCAGTTAAGCATCTGACTCTTGATTTCAACTCAGGACATGATCTCAGGGTTGTGGAATCGAATCCCATCTTGGCCTCCAGGTGCTCAGCACAGTCTACTTGAGATTCTCTCTCTCCTTCTCCCTCTGCCCCTACCCCTACCCCTGCTCACACTAAATAAATAAATAAAATCTTTCTTAAAAAATAAGTATTAAATTTCTTAGAACAACACTAAAAATATGACACAAGAAATTATAGTCTAAAAGCAGTAGCTGATTTATGGAATACTAAAAATAAATATACTACCCAAGAAACGGGAGACAAAAGGAATAGGGAAGCAAAATGAAACACATACACACACAAAAGAAGGGTAGGAGAAATATATAACAAATAGCAAAATAGTAAACTTACAACAAACTCTATCAATAATTCGCTAAAAGATAAATCCACTCATTCCAATGAAAAGTCATCAATTTTCAGACAATCAAAAAGCAAGAACCAACAATAAGGCAGCTCTAGGGGCTCTGGGAAATGAACTAGGGGTGGTAGAAGGGGAGGAGGGCGGGGGGTGGGGGTGACTGGTTGGCGGGCACTGGGGGGGGCACTTGACGGGATGAGCACTGAGTGTTATTCTGTATGTTGGCAAATTGAACACCAATAAAAAATAAATTTATTATTAAAAAAAGAAATTTATAAGGGATAATAAATTTGATTTTAACTCAAAAAAATAAATAAATAAATGTAAAGGAGCAGACCAGTTGAAAGTGAAAGGAGGGGAAAATACAAATTGTGCGCCGAGAAAGCTCCCGGAGCTGCACCACCATCAGTCAGAGGAGACGTCAAGGCAGAGACAGAGGTAAGGAAAGAAAATTCACAATGAATAAAAGGTGAACTCTTGAAGGAGACAAATGTTCCCAAAGGTGAGTGTCCGTGATAACAGAGCCTCAAAATCCCTGAAGCGGACGTGCGTGAGCTGAAGGGGAAAACAGAAGAATCCGCATCCTTGTTGATCCTTATACTTCTCTGTGAGACGAAGTTCAGGACCGACAAGGCTGCTCTGTGATCACACAGTTGGCCGAGGGGATGGTAATAGATTGGAAGGGGCCTGGGGGAACTTCCTGAGGTGAAGAGAATATTCTATAATTTATCTGATTACACGAATGTATGTGTGTACGTATTTGTCAAAACTCGTCACAGTCTTCAGTTGACTCTCTATGAAAGGGAACGAATAGAAGATGTTATGTAATGAAGTGTGGCGACCGTAACAAACACCACAAATGGACACTTGAACAGCGGGTATTTCTCTCATTCTGGAGGCTGGGTGTCCAGACCGAGGTGTCCGCAGGGCCAGTGTCTCCTGAGGCCTCCCTCCTCCGCGCGTCGACGGCCGTCTTCTGCCCCGTGTCCTCACCGGGTCCTCCCGCTGTGCATGTGTCCTCAATGCCTCTCCTCAGAGGACACCAGTCATATAGGATTAGGACGTGCTAATGACCTCATCTTACCTGAATCATCTCTTTAAACACATTACTTTCAAATACAGTCACATACTGACGTTCGGAGGTTATAACTTCTATGTGAATTTGGGGGCAACACAATTCAACCCATTACACAGAGCAGAGCGTGTGACCCAAAACCAGTAAGAATTCAGAGAAGGAGGACTTGATAATAATCCGACTAGACCCACGCAGACAACTGTGATGCACGGCTTAAAAGAAAACAACCGAAAAATATAAATAAATAAATAAATAAATAAATAAATAAATAAATAAATAAATAAATTTTAAAAATTAAAAAAAAGAAAATAACCCAAGTTAAACAGAAATTGGGAAAATATTCCTTTAAAGTGAACCCAAACATGTATTTTTTTCCCCTTATATGGGCTTTTCTGTTTTGTTTTCTGATAATTTGGGGGAGTCATGGAAATTTCCCAAAATCCTTATGGATCCTTTCTACCCCCGTAGTAAGCTTTGCCGACACAGGTGTGAGGACAGTGGGGACCCTTGTGGGAAGACCTGGAAGCTGACACGGGTGTATTTGGGCCTGGCAGCTGGGCCAGCCAGGACGGGAGTCACCCGAAGGAGACAGCCACCTCCCCGGATTATGAACCTCAAGTAAACGGTGGGCATCGACTCCTCTCCTCATTGATCCACAAGCTTCCCCCAGCGGTTCTCCACCCGCATCAGAGAATGGCCTTTGCTGGGGTAGGAAAGCCACGCTACAGACCCCTGTTCAACGTGGGGAGCGATGGTGCTTCCAGTCTGCGCGCTTCCACTGCTGCCCGGAAGACAGCTGAATAAGACTTTTCTCCATAAAAATCTTTAAAAAGGGGGTGGGGGGGCACCTGGGTGGCTCAGTGGATGAACGTCTGCCTTTGGCTCAGGGCGCGACCCCAGGATCCTGGGATCGAGTCCTGCATCGGGCTCCCCGCAGGGAGCCTGCTTCTCCGTCTGCCTGTGTCTCTGCCTCTCTCTTTCTGTCTCTCATAAATAAAATAAATAAAATTTAAAAAAAGAAAAAAAAGACTAATCTCCATGAGTAGAATTAAAGTCACGGGTCAGGTTCAGAAGGTGACACCGGACGCTAAGCCCAGCTGCCAGCGAGGATCCATTCCCCCACCTAGAAACCTGCCCGGCACAGGTGTTCTGTGATGGGAATCCTGGGTTGAAAATACTCAGGATGCCGGTGTTGACACCTTGAATATTGTGACCCAACACAGGCAGGCGAACCCCGCTGTGCCTCACGCAGGCCCAGGCCACCGCCGTACTTCCAAGTCAGTGCACAGATGTGTATACAAGTACATCCTTTATTTAAAATCAAGGGGCATGTCACTTTTAAGAATGCATCCCTTGCAAAATCATGCAGTTTGGTTGTATTTCCCAAAACCATTCCATCCCAAATTCTGTCCTCCATCCCATGGCCGTTGGGATGGATTCTCGTCCTCACGGACAGGAGCATCACGAGAGCCCATCATGCCCAGCGTGGATTTTACTGGCCAAAGGAGTTGGGGTGGGGGGGTTAGGAGGACACACAATGATACGTGAGGTGTGACGGGTGGGAAATCTAATGAAGCCAGGAGCTCGGCCGTCAGCCTTCAAGGAAGAAAAGCTGGGCCCAGCGCTTTCAAAATTAGCAAGGCCTATATCACACCACGACAGCATTAGTGATGAATAATTAAGTGCTCCATATAATGTCGCTTTGGTGAAAAATGACAATTTTACAATCGATGGACCCAAACCCGCTCTGTATTATGCTGTGGCGTGGAAGTGTAGGGGAGGAGGTGCTGCTAACATAAATGCCTTTCTGAGGGCTGAGCTGGAGCACTGCTCCGGCTGAGGATCTTTCAGAACCCCACAGTGACCCTGCCGGGAGAGGTTCATGAAAAATTTAAGAGGGAAATTTCAACCTGGAACAAGCCCACGTCTCACGCCAGCTTGCCTGAGGTCAAACAGTGTTTTCTCGATAATGCTCAGTTAATGTCACACATATAAATCATTCAACAAATGCAGATGTTACCATCTCCTGAAATGAAACTTCAGCGTTCTTTCAAATCCTATTTTTATGAGGTGCCGGAGTTATTTAAAACAATTTAACAAATGCAGCCATGCATAACTTCCTATAAAAAATGTTTATTGCAAGAATTTTTTTTTCCCCTTTCAGTAACTATAGCTACTCCTCTGAGGGGTCCCTCGATCACGCCGACTGTTCCAGAACATGTTCGCCTGTGGACGCGTCTGTCATTTGCGGCAGAGCGCTTGCCAAGAATTATCACTACTCTCCGAAAAGAAAAATTATATTTCAAAGAGTCTTATTTCTTCCCAGCAACCATTCTTTCAGCAAGGGGAAGAGTAATCTCTTTAATTTGCAGGAAGTGCTAATTAGAATCTGCATTTTTATTCGTTCATTCTGATTTCATTGAGAAGTACCAAAGTTCTGGAGACAGGTTTAATTAGGGCAACATTGAGAATAGAGCGATGAAAAGTTGGCCACAAGGAATCACACCAGAGATTCGTACTTGAGGTAAATAAAAACATGTTAATTATTTTCTCTGCGCTTGTGGAACTCATCCCGTGGACTGGGCTCTCTACCTATTGCCTGTCCTGTGAACGGGCCAGATAACACTCAGGAAGCCTCGGGCCCCGGGTTGAGGCCCAAAGGTACATTTGAGTATTTGCTGACCTTTATTATGTCCCATTAGAGTATTTTGCAGGACTTCCCTCATTTATGACCTTCACTATAAGCACGCTAGTAAGAATTCACGTCTTGCAGATTATGAAATGAAGCTCAGAGAAATTAGGACATTCCCCCCCAAAAAAGAAATCACATAGGGCTCCAACTTCCACCTGACGTATCCAACCCCAAAACTCACACTTCTCAGCCAGGCCGGTAGACCCCTCTCCTCAAGCGCAGCCCACAACCAGGGAAGGTTCTGGTGCTTGTGTTCTTGTACCGCGATGAGGTGCTAACAGGTGTTTGTGATCGGAGTACAATAGACTGACCCAAACCAGTCCTCTGTGAATAGGGGGTAAAGAATGAATTTTCACAAGGAGATAATTATTTAAAAGTGACTGCTCATCTATACCACTTTATATAGATACTGGTATTAAGGTCAAAAGCTCCATCTTCCTATTTAGATATACCATATTGATTAAAGAATACCTGTGCCTGCAGATTCCAGTTTCAAAGGAATTTAATATTATTTACACAGTTAAGGAACAGATGATACATTTCCATTTGTTAGAAACTGATCTCTATCATAAAATAGATTTTAAATTTTAAAAAAAAAAAAAAAAAAACAGGGAAGGATCAACTGACCTAATAAGAATTAGGCCAAAAAGGGAGATAGATCTCCATCCTTATCAGCTGCTCGAAGCAGGACTCGGTTCTGGTTCTCGGTCGACCCTGTTCTAACCCAAATTAAGGTGGGTAGAGTCCATGAGGACTTTCTGAGCTCCAGCTGCTTGGTCACTAAGATGTTGGAAATTCCACTCATTCTCCCCTCCCTTGAAATAGTGAAAGTCAGAGAGTGAACGGGAAAAATCTTGGAAAACTGTTATAAGGTAAGAATGATGACAATTGCCTGCCTGAGAGAGGCTGAACCGCCTGCCCGTGCTTCCCTGGGACAAGAAGAAGCATAATTTCCCTGCAGGAATCTAGAGATGCAGAAACAATAAAATGCACAGAGAAGAGAAAGCACAACGACGTCAAATGGACTCTGTTTGGGTGACGAAGATGGAGCGTAGACTTCTCACTGATACGGAGACTCCCCTCCTAGGGTCTTCCCAGCTCATGTGCAGCATCTCTGCTCAGCGTCCCATAGCTGTCGAGGCCCAGGAGTGGTGACCACCCCGCTCGTGCCGTGCACAGGACACGGCAGGCCTTCCGATCTGGGCTTCTTATTTTTGGTTTGCCTGTTATCTGAATTTTAAAGAAGCTACCCGTGTCTGTCGAGGCAGTATTTTTTTTTAACTGAAACCAAATATAAAATATTTACTCCCAGAACGTAGACTGTTGGAGCCTCTGGAGACAACAGTCTGCTTTTAGGAGCCAGACCGTGTGAGCCACCTGGTTTCAAGAGTGATTTTTATTTATATTCATGAGTAAAAACAAAGAGTGGCTGTCTGTATTTTGCCCATCGACTAGCAATTCTTTGGTCAGAAGAGCCACATTTAATATTCTAGACTCCACTTAGATTTCTCTAAAAGGGACCTTGAACTAAGTATTACATTTTCTCTTGTGGAATCCACGGCCTCAGTGATGCCAGTAATGCCCTCCTCTATGGATCTCTACGACTGGTGGAATCCCAATTCCCAATATTTCTCAGGGCACACAGATTACTCAACCACGGGGCAATTTATCTAGATTTATGACTCTGCCCTGTTCTCCAAGACCACAGAAATACAAATGTGACCTTCTAATCACTACTTGTGTATCTACTTGGTTGATATGAAATAGTATTTGCTGCACGATTAATGTTTGGGGCAATTCCCTATATCTGCAAGGTTTTTTTTCAATCATTGTGAAATAATACAGACTTGGAATTTAATAGCCAAGTTAGCCCACTGGAGGCCAGTGAACAGGCTCAGTCACAGAAGAGCGGTCAGTCTTGGGGACTTTGGTTTCCAAGCACCTACGAGGAGGGCTGGATTTTCAGCTACTTATTTCTCAGGGTTCTGGAGGCTGGCTGGAGGCCCAAGATCAAAGTGCTGACTGATTCGGTTCTTGGTGAAAACTCTCGTCCTGGAGTACAGATGGCCACTCTCTCACCGTCTCCTTGCATGGCGTAGAGAAATCTGTCTGTCCCGTCTCTTCCTACAAGGATCCTAACCCATCATTTTCACTGAAAATATCAGTGGTGGGACACCTGGGTGGCTCAACGGTTGAGCATCTGCCTGTGGCTCAGGTCGTGATCCCCAGGTCCTGGGATCGAGCCCCACATCGAGCTTCCTGCATGGAGCCTGCTTCTCCCTCTGCCTGTCTCTCTCTCTCTCTCTCTCTCTCTCTCTCTCTCTCTCTCTCTCATGAATAAATAAATAAAATATTTTTTAAAAAATTAATTAAATTAATAAAAAAATTAAAATATCGGTGGTATTATTCACACCACAGAGCAGAAGCTGCGTTCTCAAAGGCACAGAATGCTCTAGAAGGTGCATATTTGATGGCATGTCAGGCCCTTGCTGCAGAGCCAAGGTTGGAAACAGGTTTTCTGCTGGCTTCATGAGCTTCCCCATCGTTCCAGTTCACATGGGTCAGGATCGGTTTCCCCTGAGGTCCTGCTCATTTTCCCGTGTGTCTCCTGTCTGCACCCACATCTTAACCCAGCTAGTAACAGATTAGAAACAACCAGTGTCAGTGGCGTCATAAAATCTAGGCAACTGGACCAGCACTGCTGGCTGAAAGCCGTTTCTTCAAGAAGCATCACTTTTGAGGACACATGCGTTAAAAATAAACCAGAACTCACAGATCCCCACAGTTCTCGCTTGGTCTATACATATTTTTAAAAACTCTAAGAACCTTTCCCTTTTGTCAGCTAATCTTTTGAGCTGATGGCTTCACCCATTGAGGTAAGATGAGACGCTTGCTCGTTTCCTTCCTGACTCACAGTGAACGGGATCCCTTTATGTATTTGTCTCCGATTCTTTTCTAGAGTGTTCCCCAAGCCTTTCACCTCATCCTGCGGCCACATGACCAAGCCTGTCGCAGGCTCCTCTGGGCCTGAAGATGGTCCTATACATGCTCCAAGTCTCCCTGACCCCTCAGGAGGGGCACAGTAGCATTGGGCAGAGGACCGTGTGGTCATAGAATTTACTCTGTTCTTAGAGCCGGCCGTGTCCTGGGGACTATTTATTTTCTGCTGAACAAAATACTCCCACCTTTGCCAGGCCCCTTCAGAGCCGAGGATCTCTCGGGATAAATCGATACCTTAAGGTGTAGCCATGACAACGGGAGAGATCAGCTAGCCTAAGCACAAATTGCATTGATTTTTTTCTTTTTTTATTCAGTTCAAGATAACACCATGCTTGAGTGTCAGAATAAGTCCCCTTCTTTGCAACATGGGCTGCTACGTCTCATAAGTGAACAGCTCTTTTGTAAAGGCATAATTGCATTAATGTCGCTGGATAAAAGTGCAGCCTCCTCTAAATAAAATGTACTCTGCTGGCTGCTATTACAGTTTTAATAACCCATGACCGCAGCAGCAGCTACTCCACGCGGATTTCAGGCACCCGAGCCCCCCGGCCCCCATCGCCTGCTCTTGTTGACCATCTCTGGGTGCCTGGCCTCACTTGGTGGGCGCTGAACCCAGAGCAAGAAACCACATGCGTCTCTCAGAGCAGTTCTAAAGCAACAAGAAGCCTTATTTATCTGCAAGGTGACTTGAAGTGATTGAAGAACGCAAAGAATTCTCGTCGCCGGAACCATCATAAGTGAAATCATTAAGGTCCACAGAGTTCCTGATGCACCTGGCCACTCTCCTAAAGCTAGAAGTAAGGGGGGGCGGGGTGGGCACATCACCGTAGCTGAGACTGTGCTGTGCCCATTATAATCAACCACACGGTACACACTGCCCTAGCATCACCCTTTCCTCCCCCGGGAAAATAAATAATTCAGACACAGTCATGAGGACAAGCCACGTTCCCACAGCCGGTAAAGGTATTTTCCTTGTTGGTTGTTACACGGTTCCTGTTTTAGGTCTGCATACCCTAAATCCCTGAAGACAGTAAACTTGTAGGGAAAACACTCAATGTGACGACATATCCTCAGATCCCAGTGAAGACCGGAGCACACAGAAAGAACTCAGGAAATACTTCTCTTTACAAAGAAAACATAACAACATGAAAGTCACCATGAAACTTTCAGTTATTATCTGGACTATGTTCTTTTTAACCCTAAAGAATACAAATACCTAAGTATTGAAGGAAATAAAAATAATAGCTGATATTAATTGAGGGCTTACCATAGACGTGGCTTTGCGCAAAGCATTTAACCACTGTGTCCCTCGGTCCCCCTGGCAACCCTGAGGAAGTACCACTATTCCCACTTTGCCGATGAGCAAAGCACAGGTGGAAGAGGCTATGTAAGCAGCCCATAGTCATCCAGGTAATAAATCCTAATGCAGGTGAAAACAAAAGAAAAGAAACCCAGGCTTTGACTCTGAGGTTTGATTCTAAATCACTAGGCTTTCAAGAGAGAATGAAGGGACCATCATGATCGTACATATTAGTATTATCGATTGGTAAGATTGGGGAGCCCTCAGGCGGGCTGGAGTCTGGGAGGGTGTCCTGGGGAGTGGAGACTAGTCTAGTCCTCATATACCTGGGGCAGAGGGGGCAGAGGCTCATGCATCCCTGGCAAGGCAAGGCGGGGCGGGCAAGCCAGAGTAAGATGAGGTGAGGTGAGAGGCCGTGGGGAGCAGGGGTGTGGGCAGGGGGTAGAGTGGGGCAGCCGCAGCATTCATGTAAAGACGTGTCTGGAAAAACAGGCTTATGTTCTCATCGACTCTCTTCTTACTTGGACAATTTGCAGTCTCTCAGCCTGGCAGTTGACCCTCTCCCTGGATCCCACCATGTACACCCAACTGCTAAGGGCGTCATTATGGGAATGACCTGCCGGTACCTCAAACTCAACATGTACTCCCAAACTGCCTCTTCTGCATCCCTTAAGCACCATCGCTCCCACTGTCACCCAGCGAGGAATCCCACCACCACTCCTGGGCCACCTCACAAGCCTGAGCATCAAGAGTCCTGGTCACTGACCTTCAGGAGTGTCCCCTGGTCACCCCCACTCGGTGTTCATTGGCACTTCATTATCTCAACTCTTTTCTCCCCATTTTAACTGCCTAAAAAGTTTTGTTTCTTAATTCATCCTCAAACCAACATGTCTTTTAAAATACATTGAATCCTGTTGCTTCTTCACACTTCTAGGTTCCCCATCACACACAGAAAACTCCTTCCTCCTGGAAGAGACGCTGGGCCTCTTGGTCTCACACCCCATACCTGACCCTGCTCAGACCCACACCTCAGCCTCAGGAACGGCTGGACCTCACTCAGCTTGGACTCCTATTTCCTCAACCTGCAACTTGCTGTCCCACCATCTCGCACATTCTTTTCCATCCTTGAGGACCCAGCTGAAAAGCAAACATCCTTGAGAGGCCTGACGTCCCAAGCCAGTGACAGGAGCTCCATTTTCTATGATCTTTCGAAACTGTACACACCCTCTGGTGAGGCACTTGTCACAGAGCAGTAATTGCCTGTCTCCCTGACTGTCCACTAGGGCTTCCTCCTGTGGCTAGAGGGGCCTCTAGGAGCCTGGGGGTAGGCTTCTGACCATCACTGATCACGCTTAAATTGGATACAAGGTGTGTGCGTGTCTTGTTAATGAGGCGAGGCTCTGAGCACCTGTGCTGTCTTGTTGGGTGGAGGGATAAGCACCTGCTAAGGCTATCATGGAGGTGCTGTAAGCATCTGTTGAATGAACAATATTGCTGCAAGTTGGACCAGAAGCTCGTGACCATAAAATTTGAGGCCTTGAAAACCAACAAGAAGAGTCTGGCCCTAACGCATTAGGTTGGGTTCAGCTAGAATTGGGATCCATTTGGGCCCTTCTTTCCTAATCATCGGAGAACTAGAGTTACTGCAGCAACTCCTCAAAAAGCAATTTTAAAGCCCAACAACTTGTCTTAAAATATATTTTCCATTTCTTTAGCTGTTGTCCATGTGGAGGAGGGACTCAAGCATTTGTTTTATTTATTTGATAGACAGAGTGTGTGTATACATGCAGAGGGGATGGGGCAGAGAGAGGGGGAGGAGCAGACTCCCCTCTGAGCAGGGAGCTGGACCTGGGCCTCGGTCCCAGGACGCTGAGATCCTGATCTGAGCTGAAGGCAAATTCTTCACTGGCTGAGCCACCCAGGAGCCCCAGGACCCAAGCATTTTAATGTTGAGTGAAGCCCTGGTCCTTGAGCATTTATAGTCCAATCAATAATAAACTGAGGTCTATGATGCCAGAGCCTGTGACAAGCTAGGAAGCAACAGCCCAACCAAAGGGGGCAGTTGTAGTGACGATAGGTTTATCCTCTCTCTCTTGACAGTGCTGCCCTTTGGATGCATAAACCCCATCAGAGAGATGATAGACACACAGAAGGATAGATAGATGGAGAGATAATGATGATGGACAAGGAGATGATTAGAGAGGCAGGCAGCCAGACGCACAGGTGGAGAGGTAGACAGAAAGGAGGAAGAGACAGTGAGAAAGATGGATGGTGAATGGACACATATACAACACGCACGGGTAGATTGAGATATCAGTACAGTGGAGACACTAATTGTTACTATGCTGAAAAAAAACCTTGAAATCAGACCACTTTCCACATAAATATTATGGATTATAGGGTATACCTACTATTGTACAACCCCTAAGGGAAAAATTCTCATGAAATACACTGGCCAAAAATCTACCGCTTTGAGCAACCACAATCTCTGGCTTTGGTCAGCCCTCTGGCTACAAAAGGTAGTTACATTACTGACGAAATCAGTCCCTGTCTCACCCCCAAAGAACAAGCCTGAGAAAGCTGAGGGCTGGCTGAGAGTGTGGGGCAGAGGCAACAGGGAATCACCCTGGGTCTGGGAGGAAGAGGGATGTGTGTGTTGTGGGGGGAGGGCAGAGGACTAACTTGGGGTTCAGGCAAGCACGTGTTTGGATCCAGCTCCTTTTACTATGTGATCATGGCCAAGTCACCAAACTGTACCGAGCCTCAATTTCCTCATTTGTAAAGTGGGCATAATTTCTCCACAAAGCAGCTTAGTTGGCTGGCCTATAGTAGAAATTCTTTCTTTTTTTTTTATGACTGCCTCTTTTTTTTTTCCCATAAGCATCTTTAAGAGTAAAATCAATTCTTTTCTGATCAAATTTATGTAATACATATTATGATTTTACTAGCTACTTATGAATATACGTTATATTTGTGGGCATAAGAGAATCACATAAACTATGCTTGATAAATATGTCTTCAAATAATTCATCATGGGACTACAAAATGCATTGAAAGGCCATTGAAAGGTGTCCTTCTTTTTCACAACATTTTCAAACATACCTGAGTTATTGCCAGTGCTCTTCAGGGTACACCTTTGGTCCAACACCCTGGAGCTTAATAACTGTTAGGACCATGCACATTTGTGTGCATTTGTTCTGATTAGAATCCTGGATGTGAAGGATTCTAATGGATTTCCTGGAGAAAGCCAGCCCAGGGGCACCACACTCCTCACTTGACCTCTCTTGACCTTGTATATTGATATGAAGACATGGCTTCCCATCTTGGAAGGTTTGTGCAGTCAGATAATACAGTTGAGCCACCCATGGAGGATGAAATCCTCCGCAGTGAATGCCATGCTGTTGTTTGTTCCCATCTCAGTGGAAGACGGTTGGCCATCCTCTTGTAACAATTCTCTGTGTTCTTGACAGTCTAACAAAATGAATGGATTGCAGGGATTCCTCAGTCCCCCAGGGACCTCATCTGAAAGTGGCAGAAACCAAACCTCACCTGAGCAACAGTTAGTAATGTTCCTTTAAAATCAACTCTACAAAATAAAACAATGCTTTCTAGGAGGGTCTGCGTTCATGACCACACCTAATATAAATAATTTACCTAAACAAGCCCAGTGTCTGATCTCAGAGAGTGATACGAGGGATACTCTCTATCCATGACCCCCAACAATCTCAGCAGAGGTGTCACATCTAGATCACCAAGCTCCTCCTCAAGCTCCAGGGTGAAATACTACAAATGAAGACTCTAAACAGAGCTTCTGACCAGTGGTGGGAGCCCTCGTGTCCCATAGATGGGTGGTGGGTGAGTTCCCCTCAGCTCACTTGGACAGCCAGGATCCTCCCTTGGCCACAATAGCCCTGGTTACACCGATGTGCTTCCGAAATCAACACCATCACTATGTTTGCCTGACAAGAAGCAAGCAGTCCTACAAAGCAGAGAGCATTTAAACATGACATGCCTAAAAGACAAAGAAAAGCACACTTTCCCACAGTTGTCAGCTTTAATCAAGTAACACATATCTCCTTGTCAACAAGCATACACCCCAAGAACTTGATATGATAATACATATGTAAAATGCAATAAAGACAGTTGTGCCTATAAAGGCTTAGAAAAAACAGAATATACTGAAGAGTCTATCTGAGGGACTGACAGAGGGGAAGCCAATCCCATGCTTCGTGTACTGTCTGCATTCCCACTGGCAGCCGGAGAAGACTGTGCAGGGTCCTGAGGAGCATGGCCACAGGGCACGCACAGGGATAGCCTGAGCGCAGCCCAAATGGACTTACGCTGTGTGGAAAGAAGGGGCGCATGTTAAAGATCAGAGAAAAGTTCACTGCCTTTGGGCAAAATGTTCCGTGTATTTTTGTTGATATGCTTGATGTCAGTACAACACACATTACAAAGAGACAAGAATGGAGACCAAATGATCACTGAGCACTCGCTCAGCGACTCTGGGATGTGCTGAGCATGTTAAAACACAGCTAGCAATCTCAAACTCTGAAAGATAGATTTCTAAACACCCTTAGGTTTTCACATAAGAGAACATTTTCCCCCTTTTTATTGGAAAGTAAATAAAAATATTTCGAGGGAATCTACTTTTCACGTCAGCAATTTGATTTTTTTTTTTTCTCTTCATGGTCATATAGGCCCTGAAAGGAGTAGATTTCACAGCAAGCCATTCTGAAATATCAACTCCAAAATAGTGACATTTCATGAAAAAGATCATGGCTTCCATTCCAAATTCGTCTTTTACCAGTTGCCTGACATCAGAATTTCAATCTCTCAGGGCTTGTGTCTTCATCTGCCAAAAGAGAATTATTATTATCTTTAAAGACTGAGCTTATTGCTGTAATAATAAGAGTAAGAGCTAACACTCACAGAGCGCGTACTTCTACCAGAGAGCTTCGAAGGGTCGCATCTACTGACTCAGTTACTCTTCCTCACAAACCTGGGAAGCAGTGTGGTAGAGACCTCCAGCACTCACCAGGACCATACCCTCCTCCTCTTTCTGGCCATCTCTCTCCCTGCTAGGGAAACCACACCACCCACTCTGAGCCACAGGACGTAAGTGGAAGTGATGAGCTCCCATCTCTTCTGGATGTGGCCTGTAAGAACAGCCCATATGCTCTCCTCCACCATATTTGTTCACCCTCTAGGGAAGGTGGAAGGAAGGTGACCCCAGACCAAACTGGGAAGCCCCATGTTGAAAATGGCAGGTCATCTGTCCCCTGGGGCTCCCAGATGACTACGTGCAGCGTTAGTAAGCATCAAATAAACTTCTGTTGTGTCGGCACCATGACACATTTTCAAGTCCACTGTTTGCCCACCCTAGATGAGATCAGATGTAAACAGAATGTGCTAGGTATAGACTGTCTTCACTTGAGGACAAAGCCCTAGAAAGACGGGTGTGTGGAAAAGGTCAAAGTGCTGAGAGTTAGTTGAAGAGTCCCCCTTCCAGCCCAGCTCCTGTCCTGGGATGTGAACTACATTGCCTGGAGAGGGACATTCCTGTTTGGTCAGTAAAGAGGTGACCCACACAAGAATGCAAGGAGTGACCTTATTTAGAGTTGAATGGGTCCAGAATGGATGCCCTTGTACTGGAAAGGGGATGCAGCTGGATGACGGGCTTGCTTAAAAGCCAAACCAAGAAGATGATAGGAAAAGAGAACCAGTCCATAGGAGCTGAAGAGAGAAGAAGCAGGCCGTCCAGAACGCTTGTCAGGACCCTCTGCAGTGTATCTGACACCGCTACCTGGCATTGATGTGTGACCATGGTTCTCCTCCTCTGTGACTACACACCGACTGAAAAGCAACGATAACTAACAACCTGGGTTTGGAAAACTCTCATCACATGGATGCTGCCCTTATGGTTGGCTTATGTGCATCTCTGCTTCCTGGTGCTCATTTCCTCTTTGGGTTCTTACGTTAGAACACAACTACATATGTATTTTTAAGGCACCCTCAGGCCCTCTGTGGACTAGAATGGAAAACAAATTAATAAAATGAATAAAATAAAATTATTTCTGTAATTCATGAAAAGGAGTTTCTCTTTGTCAAGCCTGGGACCATGGACCCAAGATTGTGTGTCTATCCGGGCAGTGTAGAAAATAACAGAAGCATCCAGTAACTTTGCCCACCTGATAACTTCCCAAGTAGTGTGTTTTTATCACCAAGCATTTAGAGTAGATGTAGGTTCCACTTGGCATTTTAGAAAGCCCATGGGGATGCAGGTTGATGACCAGTGAGAACAGGCGGTTTTGAGAATCTAGGAACTAGACATGAACCTGAAAATGAACTCTTGAAAAAGTCCCCACCAGCTTATCTCCTGTGTTTTGTAGAGGTGACATAGGGAAACAAAGTGGCCAGCCAACTCCCTCCATGCTCCTCCATCCACGTAATGCAGCCATGGCCTCAGAGATGCACTAGGGTCAACTCAGGATCCAATGAGCCATCACTGTCCCAGAAAATGGCGAAACTCTGTAACTCTGTGAGAAGTCCCTTGTCAGTGGACATAACTGCAGACCTCTCTGACCCATTCCTCTACCCATCTGCCTTCAATCTATAAAATCTTCAGAAAGCAGATCTATTCTGGGCTTTTATGGACACATCATCTTGGGTGACGGGCACTGAGGTGGACACTTGATGGGATGAGCACTGGGTGTTTTTCTGTATGTTGGTAAATTGAACACCAATAAAAATTAATTAAAAAAAAAGATGATGAACTCAGTGTTTATCCTGATAGCTTTTGACGTTAGGCATAATCAACGTAGACGACAAAATGCAAAATGCTAAACATTGCATGATAACAGATACCTTGTTTGGTCAGTAAAGAGGTGACCCACACAAGAATATTTAATTTTCAGACTGAATTATATCTGGAGTGTGAACTGATTGGATCATTGCGTTTTTGTGTGAAATACTGGCCAAGTCCAAGTTACACCTTAGCTCACAAATAAAACTTTCACCTTATGCAATGAATAAAGGAATATAAGGGCAGCTGAGCACCCCTCTGTGTAAGATACAGATCTCTCAAGTTCCTGAACTGATAGAATTGGCTCAAAGGAAGCAGTTCCCCAATGTTTTTGTTAAGTAATAATAATATTATCCTTATCGAGGGGAATTAAAATTTTTTATTAAAAATACATTATTCACAGAAAAAAAATGGAATGTCACAGGCACATGTTCTGGCAAAGCCCTCATGGAATTTTATAATAATAAGACTTGACACTTACTGTAACAGCCCTTTCCAGCTCCAAAACATTTCACACACATCAATAAATGGCTGTCGTTGACAAGGGGTTTAATATGCAGAACACCCCAAGGGCCTCTCTTATCTCCCTGGCTGTGGGGCATTTATGTGCAGCCTCTTGATGCGATTTTTCAGCACCAGGAAGTGACATACATATAATGGGCCTGTCTAACCTTCCACCCCTTTCCTAAGGGGTTACAGGGGGTCGGTCCCGCGCCCCAGAGGTTCACAAATGTGATTGCCACTTGGGCTGATTTTTTTCATCTCCACCTAAGGAATAAATAAACTCAGTTACTGGGAAAGATTCGGTAGGAGTGTTACAAATTCCCAAAAACTGAAAGAAATTAATACAAGGGTGGTTATCAGTAAGAAATTTGCCGCTGAGAGCTATGCTTCTGATTCCATTGGTAAATGCAGTTTGCACATCTAGGCTAAGACATTCCTGCTTGTTTGGCTTCAGTCTGGCCCACGGATACTTCTTGCTATAGCCAAGAGCACATAGTCCGAAGGCTAAGTTCAAGCCTAAACCCTGAGATAGTTGGCCTTCTTACTCTGGTTTCCCAGACTGTGAAGGGAGAGTCGGCTGTTTTTGAGAACTAGGGTTATTCCTTGCAGGAGTTGGAGAGCTGAAAATGAACTTTTTATAGCATCCCTAAGAGTCTGTGTCCTATTTTCCCCACTAGTGCATGGGAAAACTTGCTGGCAGGTAATAAGACAAGGTTTGCTGTCGGCATCCAATCAGGGAGTATATACTGAATGTATTTTGCAAGCCATAAAGCACTCCATAAATACCTATTATCTATACAGCTATGACGATAGTCCCTCATCACGGACCGAAGGAGTAGAAAATAATTTGAATTTTCAGACCAAGGCTAATGCATATAGAGCAGCATTTCCTGCGTCCTACAACATGTTTTCTGAGTGCAAGATTTGTGTGTTTTTACTAGAGTTAGTGAAAGAAACGTGTCCCTACACTGGCCCCCGCTTGGTTTCTACCAACAACTGGCCCGTGAAGCGGCCAAGGACCGCTGCGCTGAGTGCTCCGTGGAGCCACATAAGGAGATGGGGAATCAGATACGGAGGAAGTCGAAAGATGAGTCTGCTAAGAGCTATTTCATCTTCTAGATAAAGAATTCTGCTCATTCCTCTGGAGGTGTCAGCTGGAGACCTGTTGGTTGCAACTAAGGAGTTGAGAAACTGAGGGACAGAAGAGTCTGGACATGCGGTGGGAAGGGGACGAGACAGCGGGGCCCTAGACACATTCCCTGCAACTCCTGATGGCCACACACTTACAACCTGGCCTCTGACTTGTGCCAGTCGTCTAATCTGGCCTTCGATCACAAGTCAGAGCTCTGCTGAGTTCTGGAAAGCCAATGCGTCCTGCACTCCTTCATATGATCTTCATTACACTCTTTGTTTAATGCTTTCAAAATCTATTCTGTTAAATCAGATTTATAAGGGTTATGTTATTCTCAGCCACGTCAGAGCGCTCTCTTATCTCGTATTCTCTTCTTGCTGAGGAAATATGCCTGCCAACCTAAGCAGCATTTTCTTAAAGGAATTTAAAAGAAAAAAAAGGAATTTGGCCAATGGAGTACATGCTCTGACCCCCCCCCTCCCCCCGGGGGTTATCACCACAGTGTCAACATTGTTAGGCCACCCAGTTACCAGGCCACAAGCTGCAGATTATAATTCTTTGCAGAATCAAGAAATGTGAAGAAAACAGCATTTTAAGGCACCTCTGAGCCTACCACAGCAAGTAGGACATAAGCCCTGGTTGCCACGTTACCAGCAGGCCAATAGCAACCTTACTGTATCTGAGGCTTAGACCCAGAGGAGAGTGGTTAAAGGGGGGACAACCGGATACATTTATGCCTCTTTTCTTATTATAAAAACAATACATTCTCATTGTAGAAAAAAGCAGAGACCAGTAAAAACAAAATTAAAAAGTATAATATCAGACACAACCTCTGTTGGCACCCCCAGGATGCATCTTGTCATGCAGATTTTTATGTTCACACACACAGATTCTTCCAGAAGTAGGATGGTAACAGACATAACACTTTATAGCCCATTTTACGCTTTGTAACTCCAACTTTCTACGGACAGCCGACAGGCACATGACAAGATGCTCAACATCAGGCGTCATCGGGGGAATGCAAATCAAAACCACAATGAGAGGCCACCTGGCACCTGGTGGAAGGGCTAGTCTCGAAAATTGAAAAACAGAGCAGCCCGGGTGGCTCAGCGGTTTAGTGCTGCCTTCAGCCCAGGATGTGATCCTGGAGCCCCGGGATCGAGTCCCACGTCGGGCTCCCTGCATGGAGCCTGCTTCTCCCTCTGCCTGTGTCTCTGCCTCTTTCTCACTGTGTGTCTCTCATGAGTAAATAAATAAAATCTTAAAAAAAAAAAAAAAGCGAAACACAGCAATCCTGGGTGGGAAGAAATTAGAACCCTTGGATGTCAACTGGTACAGGTGCCATGGAAAACAGTGGGAAGGCTCCTCAAAAACATGCCACAGTAACTTCTTGCAAGATACATCCACGAAGGCAAAAGAAACAAAAGCAAAAATGAACTATTGGGACTTCATCAAGATAAGAAGCTTTTGCACAGCAAAGGATACAGTCAACAAAACTAGAAGACAACCTACAGGATGGGAGAAGATATTTGCAAATGACATATCAGATAAAGGGCTAGTTTCCAAGATCTATAAAGAACTTATTAAACTCAACACCCAAGAAACAAACAATCCAATCATGAAATGGGCAAAAGACATGAAGAGAAATCTCACAGAGGAAGACATGGACATGGCCAACATGCACATGAGAAAATGCTCTGCATCACTGGCCATCAGGGAAATACAAATCAAAACCACCATGAGATCCCACCTCACACCAGTGGGAATGGGGAAAATTAACAAGGCAGGAAACCACAAATGTTGGAGAGGATGCGGAGAAAGGGGAACCCTCCTGCACTGCTGGTGGGAATGTGAACTGGTGCAGCCACTCTGGAAAACTGTGTGGAGGTTCCTCAAAGGGTTAAAAATAGACCTGCCCTACGACCCAGCAATTGCACTGCTTGGGGATTTACCCCATAGATTCAGATGCAATGAAATGCCGGGACACCTGCACCCCGATGTTTCTAGCAGCAATGGCCACAACAGCCAAACTGTGGAAGGAGCCTCGGTGTCCATCGAAAGATGATGGATAAAGAAGCTGTGGTTTATGTATACAATGGAATATTCCTCAGCCATTAGAAACAACAAATACCCACCATGTGCTTCGACGTGGATGGACCTGGAGGGTATGATGCTGAGTGAGAAATGGGTAGGAAATATCAGAAAGGGAGACAGAACATGAAGACTCCTAACTCTGGGAAATGAACTAGAGGTGGAAGGGGAGGAGGGCGGGGGGTAGGAGTGACTGGGTGATGGGCACTGAGGGGGGCACTCGACGGGATGAGCACTGGGTGTTATTCTGTATGTTGGCAAATTGAACACCAATAAAAAATTTATCATTAAAATAAATAAATAAATAAATAAATAAATAAATAAATAAATAAATAATAAAAAATACCACAGGACCCAGCAACCCCACGTCTCTGCCTGTGAGCCAGCAGGTGCCTGTGCGCGAGCTAGCGACGCTCTCTCCCTCGGTCTCAGTGCTTCACAGGTGGGTGATGGTTGCAGGAGGACCACAGATACCAATGCAAATGGAAAGCCATGATCAATGAAAAAGGTGTTATACATCAGACATTGGTATTTTCCTTATTTGATTGAATAACCTGTCCCTTTACCCAGCAGATATCATTAGTTTAATAAACTGAGATTTATGATATTCATAATCTGTTTATTGAATTCATATAAAATTATTGAAAAGTAATATACCATAACTCATCCTTTTCTTTAAAATATAAATATTCATTGTTTATATCCTTCAAATGAAGGGGAATGTTCCCAGAGCTTGCAATGAATATCATTACCTTCTATCTCACATTATATATACAGGGGCTGAGGAATTGAGAAACTTCTTTAATAAAGACCATGACAGACCGCCGAGACTGAATTACGGGTTTTAATAACCACCCTTTCAAATATTTGCATATCCAACTTGTTCAGGAGTTATTGATTTGTTTGCCTCTTATTCTTATGGAAAAGTGATTTGAAAGCGCGATAACAGGCCTGCCCTTCTCTACTCGAGATTACCTCGGGTTTGGGCTGAAGGAAACGGAGCTCAGCAGGAAGGTAGAGCACCCGTCCCGGATCCTCCCGGGCCTCACGGCCACCGGCTGCCTGAGTCCGACGCCCCCGACGTCTCCCGGGACCTCTTCCTCATAATCCCCACCCCGCTGACCAGCAGCTCCGTTATCGCTGCCAAGGACATCGCTCTGGACCTGAGGCCTTTCTCCTGCCCAGGAGCCTGGTCGCAGCATCACTGCCCGCATGGACCCCCTGCTGACCGGTCCTGTCCGATCCCACCACGCTTCCCACACACTCCCCAGGTCACTAACGTCAAATTCATGCGATAAACCTGGTCATGGTGCCTCCCAGCTGAAAAACCCGCAGTGACCCTCTTGTCCACCACACCGGATCCAGACTCTGCAGGCCTCTCCCGACCCTCTGCCACCCGGCCCCAGCCTCGCTGGGTTACTGTGAAGTCCTGCATCTCTATCATCACTAGACAGGCCCATTGTAGGAAGATTTTACCAAACAATTTAATGTGTTCATATTTCTCGACTCTCTAAGTAGTTTGAATTTTTGCAAAATGTTCTACAATGGGAACGGTTTCCTTTATTCAAAGCCCAACAATCATTGAATACTGTATGTACAGAAATAGAAGTAAGGGGAGGAGTTGATTGTACGTTTAAAGACGATCATCTATGTACGTGGATTTGAGGGGCAATATTATAATTTAGTGAAATGACATAAAACTTTAGAACATCTTTTATATCGTGGATCACTAGCTTCTTAGTGGATGGACACACTTTCTATGGCAAGCTGCTGCATAATTTTCACCAATTGACTTTAGATAGAAACCTACTTTCCACCCTACGGTACTCTTCTCACTTATCTTGTGGGGGCGGGGGGTGCAGGTTGTCACAGAGGTGTTAGACTATTTACCATGTGGGGAGTTAAATTGCTACACTTTCCTTTAAAAATTCTGACACCTCCTTTTTTTCAATTAACATCAGCACCTCGTTTCATCTGGTCTCTTCTCCGGTAGCAATCACTACAATTCTTTGTACGGCGGGAATAGGGCCCTGGGTGCCAGGTACGTAATTCACTCATGAAGACATGGCTCTGTGAGAAGGGAAATGGTCCCCCTAGATTCCATCCACTCTGGGCAGAAAGCCTAGAATATAAAATTGAATTTTTATGGTTTTCATTAAAAATGAGAGTAAGTTGAAGAATGAATCAGCACCACCAGGTAGGGGAGCCACAGCCCAGGGCCAGGCCTCCCTTCCTGGGCCTTCGGTCCCCATCACTTGGACCACGTGTGCCTGCTGAGCCTGCTGGCGGGACGTTGATGACGTGTGGTGCCGGGTACGGTGCCTGGGACCTGGAAAGCACCCAACGGAGGTCACCAGTTCACACCTAATTTCTCTTTCGGTTTCATGCCTCGGAGGGAAAATGTAATTCCACAAAATTGCAAAGCCTCCAGCTGATGAGTCTGTAAGTCAGCAAGGTGGTTCAAGGGCCATTTTTTCTCCTTGAACATTCAAGTTATAACATCGCTTTTGCCACTTTATAGGAAGAAGCTGCAAACACTTAAATACTCATTTCATTTGCTAGATGTAGAAAAAGATGTTGGGTCCACCCAGTTTTTTTAATCCTGTAACCGCATCCAGATAAATTTTGAGTAATATTTATTATCCCATATTAGGGAAACAGAGATTCCGTATGGAGTTGAAGAGACTTCCTGAGAGGTTCCTAATGCCTGCAAAGCCCACAGCGCACAGGGAGGTCCCAGGAAGGATCATGGGTATATATGGATCCTTAGGGCTGCAACCTCATGTTGGCAGTGAGGAATCTATAGAAATTTGATGTAATAATTTAAAAATATGAATTACTCTTTTATCAAAACTAACTTTCATTTAAGGATAATAACAGGCATCGAAGAGAGTTGTCAAGGTGAAGCCACAGAGGCATTTTTATCTGTTCTTCCTGGGATTCCTTACCAGTGATCCAACCACAAGTGATGGGGATACATGACGTACATGCATTTCCCAGGTTTGCATAAAGCACCGTAGCAGATAAGGCAAGTCCATTCATAGGGCCATTGGAGAGGGACTGGACCTGGGAGGTGAGCAGGGCTGCAGGAGGAGCACTGCGGTCCTGGGGCCCGGGCTGGGGCTCTCAGGGCTCCTGCTCCGGTGCACAAAGTATGAACAGTTAATAAAAGTGACATCTGCAAATCGTTTTACTAAATAAAATGATATTTTCACATAATCTTTTTCTAATTCCAAAGAGGATTTATCTTCCTATGCGACGGGTCTGTAACTGGCGTGGGAGCCAGTATGTCAGCTGAGTGGCCGTTTGTGTTGTCTTCCCGCCAATCTATAAGCACCAAGGATCTGAAGATGGAGGGAGCCGCAAAGGAGGCCAAGTTTAAGAAATCATCTCAAGGCAACTTCATCTCTTTTGTAGATTATTATCAGGGTTTCTTAAATAGAGACATACTTACAATTAATATGATAAATAGTAAGATTGATGATCATAATAGTTAACAATTAATAATAATTAGATAATAATTATAATTCTAATATATGTGTTAATATGATATACATAACATAGATAACATTAAGTAGTATAATATGTATTAATAGTATCTACAATATCAAAAAAAATAGTATCTACAATATCAATACATGTAACACACGATGTATTAATATATAAATTTAATCATATATATCAATGCATCATCTAACATTAATATAAAACATGCTATCAATATTATATTAAATGATAAATATAATTAATTACAATAAAACAACTTAAGTAAATATTAATAGGATTAATAGTAACATGGCTAATAATTAGTACAGCCGTCTCTTCTTGAAAAGTCAAGTGGAAGGCCCCCATTTTATTTCACAGGCCTTCTCACTGTCATCGTGACGGTCCCGGCCGTGGCGGAATGATCACAGTGGGTCGGCTGAAGGCCAAAACTCTCACATCCAGGCAGAGAGTGGTCATAGGGGAGAGCCCGGGACACACAGAGCAGACAAAGCAGACCTCGGGACCTGGGTCTCAGCCTCTCGCAGCGCAGACGGCATGCACGGGGCCCCTGGGGGGCATCTGCAAAGCCCGCGCCCTCCTGCCGCTGCTCCTGGGTGGTCTCGCCCACAAGCCCTGGCTGGTCCCTGGCCGGCTTAGTGCAAAAGGACTCCACCATTTACTTTTAAACACCGATTGCTAGACCTTTCCAATACTTAATGCCTTGCTTTTTATAATCCATCGGAGTATTCCCTTAATCCCCTCTCCCTACCCCGCCACACACATATCAGACGAAATAGCTTTTGCTTTGCTTTCCCGATCCAAGTGCCCAAAGCGGGTGCTCTCCACGTTTTCTTTGGACTTAGAAAGCTTATGCATGAGTTATTTTTCTTCTGGCTGGTTAAAAGCTGCTGAAATAGTGCAAATCAGATGTCAAACATTTTTTTACGCAGCAGCATTTAACGAAAACCAAAACAAATAAACAAAACTACAGTACACTAGATTCCCGGCAGGCTTATGTCCCACGGCAAGTAGGAGCTTCTGCTAAAACAAAATACTCACTTCAGATCGTGGACAACTACAGAATTTTAGGAAGAGAAAGTACTTTATTTCAGTACAACTCATGGCATCGATGGGATATTGGGTGGAGGGCCGGGGGGCAGGGGGAGAGGGGCAGAGTGAAGTAGGCATGTCTCGTGGGCCTGTGTGTTGCATTCCTGAATGAAATGTAAGTCAAACACACACATTTAAATCTTTTCTAATTTCATATCGATTGGGTTATTTGGAAAAAAAAAATTCCATATAGAGAAAATTTAAAAAAACAGGAAACATAAGCAGCCCGCGCAGCCCTCCCAGATCAAAGCTAGAAACAGACCTTCAGATGAAATAGACACTCCGGGTGGTGATGAAACATAGACTTCTACATATTAATGTGTATTTTATAATATACAGGTAAATGTTGTTAAAAATACATATCACAGTGAGTTCAGATGAATTCAGGGTCCACATTTATGTATGTACATATGACACGGTTATAAAATTCAGTTTCTGTTTGTGAGAGGTTATTTTACATCTTTCAAACTGAAAACGCAAGGAGGGCTCGCCCCTCAGGAGGGCCCAAGGGGCCCCTGCATCACCCTCTTTTCCCCAAGTGAATGCCTCACTGGCCCAAAGCTGTCCCCAGTGGCCCAGACCGCAGCTCCGGGGCTTGGCCAACGGCCCAGGCGGCCTGGCGCAGTCACGGCCAAGGGAGCTTGGGGACCCGCAGCCCCCGCAGCCTGACAAGCCCCGCAAGAGGGACTCAGAGCAGGAAGGTCAGCCTGACGGTGGCCCCTTGCCCAGCATTTCCGTTTTTAAAAAGGCCCACAGGTTGCTGCAGGGAGGAAACCACTGGTGCGCATGAACCCGGACCTGCTCCTTGTGAGGTGGGCGCCGTGGGTCAGGCCGCAGGATCTCCTCGTTGCCGACCGAGTCCTGAGGCCGCCAGAGCCCGTGGGATCTGCCCACGACGTGAAGGCCGGAGCAGCTGGCACCGTGGGAGCTGGCATCGTGGCCGGGGAGTCTGCGAGCTGGTCTCCAGGCCGGGGGTGGCCCCAGGGTGTGGGCTGCCCTCACACTGTCACTTTGTCACCTTTACGGGCACAGGCCAGGAGATCGCAGAGGAGATTTCCAAAGCCCTGAGTCCGGCACGGAGGACAGGAGGCTCCTTTGATTAGGGATGGGATGACCGTTCAGAGGGGATTCTAACATGATAAGGAAGCTGAAGCACTTTCTGGCACTTTCGTGTAGGCATCATCCTCAAACATTTCGTATAGTTTCTAAAAGATAAGATTGCCAGTTAGGCAGAAACTTCTAGGCGTTCCCTGCTTTCATGAGGTCAGTCCTGAGTTCAGGGGGTCAGGCCAGTGACAAGACGAAGTCTCAAGGAGGTGGCGGTGCAGCCTGGGCCCAGACCCCATCCCTGCCGGTTACTGCACGTCCACAGCTGCCGCTGGTCTCCTGACCACGGAACGGTGCTGGAGACCCCCTGAGGCCCAAGGCCCTCAGCTGTGTCAGCCGCAGGAGAGGCTCAGGATGGTGCCTGGCACCCAGCAAGGGCCGTGCATGACTGGCCGTCCCCGCACACGCGGTCCCCGCTCAGAACCCGAGTCCCGAGAACCCCCGAAGCCTAGTGGCACATCCTGAGAAGACCGAACTCAGCATTTTCAGAAGAGAAAATACTCGGATTAATTTTACTGAGGGCAGTGGACTCCATGGCTTACATTTAAGCCATTCTGCAGCAAATGCATCTCAAGGCTCTTTGACTCCTCTCTTTACTATTTGTTTTAGTTTCTTGAAATCTTTAATTGTTTACTAAAGAAAACAAACAAAAAAAAACTGATTTTATTTTCTTGGACTCCCGTGGGATCAGGGACAAATTCTGATGAACATCTGAGGACCGGAGCCCGTGACTTAGGGGTTGACTGCCACCTGGCTCACCAGTACATCTTATGCGCTCTCAGACAAATTACTTACCTTTCCTCAGCCTCAGTTTCTCTGCCTGGTAACCTGCAAGCAGAACACTTTTCTTGCCAGGTACTCTTAGAATTGGAGATACCATATGTAAAGTTCCTGATAAATAGCAGGAGCCCAATAGTTCATACTTCTTACTATAGTTGTGGAGAGGATACTTGAGGTCATCGCTACTAGTATCTTTTCTTTAAAGAAAGGTGAATTTGCTCTTGTATTAGTCTCCTCCCACCGTGTCCTACACTGGGGGTCTTAGACCACAGAACTTCACTGTTTCATGCTTCTGGAGGCTGGACATCAAAGGCCAAGGTGTCACTGGGGTTGGTCCTCCTGAGGGATGTGAGGGAGAGTCTGTCCCAGCCTCTACGCTGGGCTCAACAGCCATTTCACCTTCCCGTGGCATTATCGCCATGCATGCCTGTCTCCAAAGTTCTATTTACAAGGACAGCAATCATATTGCATAAGGACCCATCCTATAATGCTCTCATTTTGATTTGATTAACCCTGTGGAGACTCTACCTTCAAATGAAGTCACATTCTGACATACTGGGCATTGAGATTCCAACATATGAATTTGGGGGAAGACAGTTCAACCCATAACATATATATGTCTAAAAAAAAAAAAAAAAAAAATATATATATATATATATATATATATATATATATATATATATAGTAAAAAGACCAAGAGGATGACATGCACACAACGAGGAGGCAGCCCTAGGGACCAGTAGGGGAAAGGAGTGGGATGGAGGACAGAGAACAAGGCAAGTCTGGCCCTCAGGTGAGTCAACTGCAGCTGATGAGCTGATAGTCTGTAACTCCAACATGATACATCTCTTAGTTGGTATATCCTGGGTATATAGTTTTTAAAGATAAAAAAAGGAGAGAACAGATGAGAATAAGAGAGTGGTTTGCACTCTTTCAGGAAACCAGAGAATTAAAGTCCCTCAAGCATGAACCAACTCCCTGTCCAACTCAAAGAGACTGCCCAAAGGGGGACTCAGCCCTTTATAAAATCTGACAAATAACAGAGGTCAACAGCTGGTAGAGTTGGGTCTGAGCAACCTCTCTTCCTTGAATTGAGATTTTTATACACATTATGGTGGCTGCCATCCCAAAACACACACCCTGTACCCAACATAAAGGATTCTGCAGGCCTTGGTGGCACCAGACTTGGCTGTTGTCAAGCCTCTTCCTGAAAAGAAGACAAATACCAGCAGTGGAAGACCAGTTGCTTGACCAACAGCCTCATGACCACTTCCAACATTCGGAGACACCTGTTAAAGACCATTTGCCTTGGGAAATTCCAGGAGTCTTTAGGGTGTGGCTTCCCAGAATGAAGTCTTTACAGATAGACTTGATAAACCAAGTTAAAATTCTCCAATCTAAAATCCTCTCTGAATAACCACCCACTTCTCTGGGCCAATGCACAGGGAATTAAAATAATTGTTTAAATTACACTGAGCCTCCAAGGCAAATACTTCACCCATAGTTTAAAATTTTTAAATATAACCACATGACAGAAAATTATTTTTCCCAAATAACACATGGTAATGGAGTGACATATCTTATGAGCAGAAACCTCATCTTACGCTTCTTCTCTTTCCTTGGACAGAGCGTTCTTTCAATCAATAGGAATCACTGAGTAATAACATGCTTATAATATATATACCCGAGCTTTTAAAAAAATAAATATGTACATCTGCTTTAAAGTTTTATGGTATTCCTCAAAATTTACAACCCCATCTGCAGAATGACAATGTTAAAGGCAAGCAACGTCCCTTGCTTTGAGAATGTCAACTCCAAGAGAATGTCAACCGATGTGATGGGGAGTAATTAACAATGAGGAAATGCTGCCCCGACATTCATGAGAAGGAAGAGATAAGCAGGAGGCTGTTTCTTATCATTTTTTCCACAGTGTGTGTAATCCCAGGGATCTCTCTTATTCGTTCATAACTGGGTAATAGAGCATGTATCGTGCTGTGATACGTTCACGGTACTGCTGTTTTTTAAGCCTCTAATACATTTCAGGAAGTGTCAACATTTCACACATTTTGAACTGAGGTCATTTAATCCTCATAAAAAATTCCAGGAAAAAATATAATATACACACATAGAGGAAAAGTCCAGTGTCAAAAGGTTAAGTGATTTTTTTTCTAGGGTACAACTAATAAGGTGCCAACTCAGGTCTTCTGCTTCTGAATCACTGCTGTGTCCATCTACAGCATGACCGCCAGGTAGGAGAATCAGATATAGATAGATTGGATAGATAGATCAATAGATAAATTCACAGATGATCAGTCAGTAGATTAATAGATAGATCGATGATAGAGTGATAGATGATAGAGAAATGATATATCAGTAGATGAATTAGTAGATAATAGATTGGTCAATACATAAATTGGATGGTAGGTGATTGGTCAATGACATATGGATAGATAAATTGATAGATTACAGATTAATAGATGGATAGACAGATGATAGATAAATCAATAGATGACATATTAATCAATAAGTAGATGATAGAGATAATCGATAGGTAGACAGATGGCCTTTGTGGGAGACTGCCAGTGGGCACTGGCTTCTACTTCCACTCCATTCTGTTCTCTGTGCGCCCGGATCGTAGGGGCTGGACAGTTTAAAACGACATACCCCAGATTCCTTGCAGCTGAGATGCGGATGCAGTTTAGTTTCTGCCAAGAAGATGAACACAAACAGCATTCAGAAGGGGAAAGGGGCAGAGAGCATCTCCCCTGCAGCACTGATGGCTGGGTGCTGAGTTTGAACAATATCTGGACCCGTCGCTTTGGTCTGAAGCATTAATTTCTTGGGTGGCAGGCGCCGTGGTGGCCGCGGCTTCCTGAGGGGACACCTCTGCACAAAGTGGTCCGGGAACACCTGCTGTTTGCACAAAGCTCAGCTCAGGAAACTTGAACATATCTCAGTAGTGTCTCCAAAGGGGGAAATCAGGGGAGGGGCGGGGAGGGTCTGGAGGGCTGGACACAGAGGGTGGCGTCAGGCAGGATTTCGTGAGCACAGTCTGAATGCACCGGGGACTACAGGAAGGGACACTTCATCATATCAGATACATGGATCCATGAAGCATTATTTATTTATTTTTTTAAATTTTTATTTATTTATGATAGTCACAGAGAGAGAGAGAGAGAGAGAGAGAGAGGCAGAGACACAGGCAGAGGGAGAAGCAGGCTCCATGCACCGGGAGCCCGACGTGGGACTTGATCCTGGGTCTCCAGGATCGCGCCCTGGGCCAAAGGCAGGCGCCAAACCGCTGCGCCACCCAGGGATCCCCATGAAGCATTATTTAAATTAGTTTTCCTGCCGTCTTACGATGGCAAAACTCTGGGTCAGAAGGAAGTGGTATATCACAACTCCAGGCAGAAGAGTTTGCAGTCATGTTTTGTGCAGTTTATTAGATGCTCAAGTCAGAGTTCATTTCATCAACGATGGTTTCTGTGTGATTTTCCTTGACCTTGGGATGGCAGCTCCGGCCGGCTGGACCCTGGAGCTAAACATCTCGTGGTGAGTCCCTGACTTACCCTCTTTTTTCTTATAAGTCATACGATTTTGCAAGCGCTGAACTTTCTCAACAGAAGCGATTTCTGTGTCCTGCAGTGAATGCTTCCCTCTTGGCTTTTTAGTAAGGTCCTCCAACGTAGATAAATGACTTTGTTTATTAAATGTCTTTCAAATATTAGAACAAGTCTTTGCTGTCAGGTGCCAACCCCTCTGAATCATAAATCCAAAACCCTGAAAAATAGCCACCCATCGGAGAGCTGTGATCCTGAGCTCCGTGCTCTGGAACTACCTGCAGAGCTCTCGCCAGACGCCTCGGTGCTACCGTCCTGCACTTCGATGCAGTAGTTCTGGGGTGGAGGCCAAAAGCTTTTGGTAATACAAGCCAAGTTGTTATTCTGGCGAGGCTGAAGAATCCAAGACATGATCAGAAGGCAAGAGAGGCAGAGAAAAAACCCCAGGGAAGGGCACCCGCTGCACTGCAGCCTGGGTGTGGGGCAGACAGGCTTCCCGGCCCAGGCAAGCCAGTAGGGCTTTCTGCTAAGGTACACCAGCAGCCCTTAGGGCGAAGACCTCTGGACGGGCATCTGGAGATCCCCTAGCAAAACTTCAGGCGCTCACCCCATGACCTAGTAGTAGTCAACCATCCCTATGTGTGCACAGGGAAGTTCTAAAAAGTTTCATAATGCCGTTATGTAGTCTAAACCACGGGTTTGCAATTTATGGCCACGGGCTACATCCAGCCCATTGCCCGTTTTATAAATAAAATTGTACTGGAATACAGCCATGCTCATTTATGTGTTGACTCTGGCTGATTTCTTGCTACTTCAGAAAAGCTACGGAGCCGTGAGAGAGACAGCGCAGCCTCAGAGCCTGTCCCGCCTGCCACCTGACTGTCCACACCATGCCAATCCTGGCGATGAACTAACAACCAGGGCCCCCAAGGGATTGGGGAAAAGGAACCCATAAGACTTATTTGACCCCAGCATGCCTTCCTCCACTCACCCTCCCCAGAGCCTCCCATTCCTCCATAAAACCCGCTTAATATCTTTCCAACAGAGAAACGAGGAAGACCCCAAGAGACAGGCTTGGGGCACAGCGGCTCACGACGCTCCGAGGTTCCAGGTGACGGGACAGTTACACCACATGCCTGGCTTTCTCTCATGCAGAATTTCCACATCTGTATATACCTAATGTTCAAAATCCACTTTGTGCAGTGTATCTTTTGGGGAAAAAATATTTTATTTATTTTAGAAAGAGAGAGAGAGCCCAGGAGAGAATCCCGAGATGACTCCCTGCTGAGTGTGGAGCCTGACTCAGGGCTCCATCTCATGACCCCGAGATCATGACCTGAGATGAAACCAAGAGTCGGACGCTCAACAGACTGAGCCACCCAGGCGCTCCTGTGTACTATAGTTTACTAACCAAATCTCACAGTGAGTCATACTACAGGCCCAAAATTTTATGATGTTATGCACAGAAAGTACCTATGACGGCACATATTGCACGTGCGTATCAGTACATATATATGCACACATGTAACATATATGCAGGTAAGATCATGTGGATCCATTGCACATAGAAATATTTTATGTTGCAGATCATAAGCCAAACTGAAGAATGAGGGAATACAGGGATGAAGATTTGAACTGCCCCTGCCAGGTGATATTTTGTTACAGAGAACCTCCTGAGGATCCTCGTACTAGATATAGACTCCCTTCCATTATAACAACAAATGCTCTTATTTTAGGAGCAATTTTAATTCTCATCACAGGAAAAGATTTTCTAACTCTGTATGGAGATGGCTGTTAACCCGACGTACTAGGGTGAGCCCTTCACAGTGTGTACAAATATCAAATCATTACATCGTACATCTGAAACTGATAGATACATGTTCTAAGTCAACCGTACTTCCTTGTACGTAGATGATAGATAGATGACAGATAGACAGGTAGATAGATAGGTAGACACACAGGTAGATAGATGATAGATAAACAGGGAGGTAGCTAGAAGATAGATGGACAAACAGATAGATGATAGATAGATGATAGATAGATAGATAGATAGATAGATAGATAGATAGATGATAGATAAACAGGGAGGTAGATAGATGATGATAGATGATAGATAGAAAGATAGGTGATAGATAGATAGAGATAGATGAGAGAGAGAGAGAGAGAGAGAGAGAGAAAGAGAGAGAGAGAGAGAGAGATGATAGGCAGACGCTGGGCAATCCCCGGTAGGCAGTTGCACTTTCCAGGTCACTGCTCGCCTGCCGAGTGGTCACAGGAGCGCTCACACTCAGCAAGGGGCTTGGCCAGGTGCAAAGGCCATGCACGGGCATCACCTGTCTTACCTCTCAGACTCACCTTGGCGTGAATTCCAAAATCAGCATGCTCCACAAAGCCTGCTACCAGAGAAACCTGGTATCATAAGCGATCACCCAAAACAGCACTTTCTGGAACTCCGGACCTGGCCGGGCACCCTCACCAAAAAGTCCAAGGTATCAAATTCAAGATGGAGATTTTCTTTTTCCCAAGCCACTTACCTTGCAGCTGCCAGAAGTCACGGAGACCGGGTCACTGCCTTGCAAGCTGCTTGCAGGACCGGCTGCTACCGGAGACTCGGGGCTTGGAATACAAGAGGAGTCAAGACGAATGCTCAAGGCCAGCTGGCCTAAGGAGAAAAATGGGTGGAACTTGGAAAACAAGAGTAGTTTTTATGTATAACTCAGGTGCTTTTCTGTGTCCTCACCTGCTCCCAGGCTGTGGAGCAATCTGAGGACCGTGTTGAGAGCCTCAGCAGGGGAGCGGGGGGAGCGGCCCTGGCAAACTGTGTACAAGCGGCCAAGGAACCACCAGGGATGAAGCCACGGAGCGCAGAGGAGTCAGGGCTCCCTCCACGTGGGGAGATGCTGAGCACAAAACAGGTCGTTTTAGTTTTAGCTTTGCCATCAGAGATGTGTCTGTGAGCTTGGCACTCGTGCACCTGAAGTACCCCTCACCTTCCTCCATCAGCCCCCCCCAGTAATGATGTCATCGTTCTGTGTCCACAGCCTCACTGCTCAGAGTGTGGACCATGGACAGTGGCTTCAGCAGCAGCCAATAGAAATGCCCGATTGGGGGGAGATGCCCGGGTGGCTCAATGATTGAGCATCTGCCTTCAGCCCAGAGCATGATCCTGGGGGTCCCGGGATCAAGTCCTACATTGGGCTCCCTGCATGGACCCTGCTTCTTTCTCCCTCTGCCTGTGTCTCTCTCTCTGTGTCTCTCATGGGTAAATAAATAAAATCTTTAAAAAAAAAAGAAATGCCCGATCTGGGCCCTGCCCCAGACCCAAGGAAGCAGAATCTGCATTTCAACAAGACCCGGGTGACGTGTGCACAACAGTCAAGGAAGCACCCCAGAGCGCCTCCTCAAAACCCAAATCACACACGTGTGCTCCAAGCTTGGTGGCTGGGACTGCTCTTTCCTGCTTCCGGAAAGCTCTTCAGATCACCGGCTGCCACCCCACGAGCACATGTCTGGGACCCCACACCCCGAGCTGTGAGGAGGTCACGTGGAGTCACAGGGCCAGTCTGGTGGAGCCCGGCTGGCACTCTCCTTTCATTGATGAGGAAACTAAGTCTGTGTTCCTTGGTCGAGACCCAAATGTAGACACAGGAGAGGGTCCTGTGTCGCCTCACAGCTCCCCTGGTGTCTGGTTCACTTTTGTTTCTTACTCTGCCGTGAACAAGGCCTCGGCTATGGGTCAGGAGAAGGGTTTGAGGAGCCACAGCCACGGAGTTGAGGTCAGAGGGAGAGGGTGGTGCAGCCTCTACATTTGTAACGGGGCCCAGAGCCCCTGGGAGGGTGAGGAGTCCCACGCCCCACCAGGGAGAGGGGGACCCCGACGAGCAGCCCGCTCCCCCACACCCTGTGAGTCACCAGGGTCGCCGCTGTGTCCCCACTGTCTTCCCGAGGCCCTTCCCTCTGGTCTTCCCGCAACAGCGCGTGCCCTGGTTAGCAGGTGATGTGTCTTCTTGTCCCACCTCCTGCAGCCACGGCGGTCTGGCATCCGAGAAACCTCTCAGAAAATAGAAATGCAGACTTGCTGTTGATGGTGGATCACCCCAATTTCCCTCCGAGTCACGGGGAAACCAGCATTTCACCCGGCCCCGGGAGGCCGGAAGGACCCCAAGAGGAATTGGGCAGAAAGCCCAGAGCAGGAGGACGAGGGGTCGCTTCTGTCACAAGGTCCAGAGATGCCAAGTAAACTCACAGCCCGCCCGCCGAGGCCTCCCAACAGAGGAGCACAGACGGGGCGGCCCTAACAACAGAGCTTTGCTCTCTCAGCCCTGGAGGCCACAGGCCTGAAATCCAGGGGCCGGCAGGGCCGCGCTCCCTCTGACATAGGCCAAACCCATCCCTCCTTCTCCAGCTTCTGGTGGAGGCAGCAGGTCTGGCCATCCTTGGTCTGCGACACACGGCTCCAGGTCTGCATGTGTCACCCCAGGGCCATCCCTCTGCGTGTCTGCATCCAAATGTCCTTCTTCTTAAAAGGCTACTGGTCAAAAAAATAAAAAAATAAAAAAAAATAAAAAATAAAAAATAAAAAATAAAAAAAAAGGCCACTGGTCATCAGAGTAGTGCCCACCCTAGTCCAGTGACCTCACCTGGACTTGGTCACCTCTGTAAAGACCCTGCTTCCAAATAAGGTCATGTCCACGGGGCCTGTAGGATGAGACCTCAATGGATCTCCTTCGGGGACACAGGTCAACCCACAACAGATTCCCAGCAGAGGCCAGGGCAAGGGGGAGGCCGTGGCCAACCTTCGACAACGCGCATAGCTGCAGAGGCCATGAGGAAGATCCCCTCCCAAGAAGCGTGGTTGGCCTGAGGGCTGGGGGTGAACCTGACGCAGGCAAAGAGGATCTGATGTCCGCGGAGGATCCGTCCGTTTCACGCAGGGACAGAGGCGTGCTGGCGAGTGGAGGGAGGCCCCGACGGGAAGTGAGAAGCCGGGGATGCAGGAGAGGGGCACTAACTGATGGAGTGGAGTCAGCAGCCTTGGGCAGGAGGGAGAGTGAGTAGATGTGGGGTAGACCCCTGAAGTAGGTGACAGGATAAGCCAACAGAACGGGTGTATCAGCAGCAAGGAAGTGCCCAAGGCCCAGTCGTTCGTTCGTCAAATATTTTTCCAGCCACAGCCCTGCTTCAGACCTTCTAGGCGCCAGGAGAACAATCGAGAACCCCTCCCTCGTGGGGCTTGGGCTCTGCTGAAGGGGAGGGAGAGGGCAGCGGAGAGGAAGGAGGTGGGTGGAAGACAGGCCAATTTTAAGATAAGGTTGACTTTTATAAGATATTCGAAGGTGGAGTGTCACAGGATAGATCAGAGTAGGACTGTCTGTGTGGGGGAAGACGCGACTTTGAGAAAGGTGGTCAAGATGGGCCTTCCTGGGAAGATGCCATTTGAGCAAAGTCTTGCAGGGATTGAGGCCATGGTGTGCATGGTTGTATGGACCCGGGCTGTGGAAGGAGGCACGTTCAGGCCGTGAACAGATGTGGGAGAGGGGCAGGTGCCCTCATCAGCCCCGTGCACCAGTCACCCTGCGGTGTCCTTCCCTCACACCTGTCCCCCTAGCTAGCTGCCACTCATTCGGCAAGGCTCGGAAGGACGGTCAGGACTTTCAAGGAGCCTTCCGCACCCCTTTTCAGGAGGATCAGGATTTGGGGGGCCTCCTACACCCCACTCAGCACTCACTCTCACGTATGTCTCATGTTATATCATGCCCTCCCTCCTCTGAGACTGTGCTCTCCTCCAGGCCAACGGCTGGGCCTTCCCCTGTCCCTCCATCTGTACTGTTGCCGCCTGGCACGTAGTTGGGCACAGATTCCATGGATGGCTGCTGAATAGCAGATGAGAGAGGGGACAGGGAGGGAGAGGATGGCGGAGGAGGGGAGAGAAGTTACGGGGGAGGGAGGGAGGAAAGGAGAAGTGGCCTTTGAGAAAAGGAATCCATCAGCCATGGGCAGGATCATCAACTTTGGGAAAGAAATAGAACATACCGGGTGCGATGAGAACTCACTTCCTGATCTTCCCTCCATTCCAACCCATTCTCCAGATTGCAGGGTCTCTCTAAATCCTTCCTCCGGGAATTTTTGTCTCCTGCTCAAACATCTTCAATGGCTCCTTCACCCCCAGACTAAATTAAAACCCACCAGCCCAAAAGCAAGACTTACATAATTTGGTGAAACTCACCCATGGTGACCCCCCGAGCTTGGTGTCAGACGGAGTCCCTACTGGTTTCGGTATGGGAAACCGTCCCGCTGTTCACGTTCCACTGCGGGACTCTGCTCGCACTTCCTGTAACGTCCCTGCGATGGGCCCTGAGATCCTACCCCCCGTGATGCTTAAACTCACATGCTGTTAGTAACCCTCTGTCTCCTCCCAGCCTACCCCGTTTTTCTAACCTTGTCTTTGTGCTCCTCTGACTTTGCCTTAATTTGTGGAGGTCAAGCGAAGGCTGCACAGTCCTGATCAACCAGAGGGTCCCTGAGTGTGCTTTACTCATCTTTGTCCTTCCCCGCAGCTTAGCGTGGTGATAAGTATTAGCCCTTTGTACATGAATGAATGAATGAATGAATGAATGAATGAATGAACATGGCTTGAGGAAAAGCAATTGGGGGGTCGTGAGCACAGCACACAATTAGAACTCAGAAGAGGTGGGCTCTGGCTCTCCCTCCCCCAAGCTGTGGGAGTCGGAGGGCCACTCGGTGGGGTCCAGGATCCAGCCCCTCGGGACGAGCGGAGCTTCTACACTCCCTACATCGTCCTGGGCTTCTATCCCTCAACAGCTTTCTAATTTGCAGGTGGCAAAAACTCCAAATATTCTAAAGGGGCCTTCTAGTTCACTGACATCTCACAACATCCTATCCCCCCATTTTTTACAAGGTGGGTTTCATCACTCTGAATTACGGGAAGACCATGAACACGACTTCACGTACACATTACATCTCTGAGACCAGGAACCCCCGGAGGCATATGACAGTCCCAGGATTGGTACATCCTGATAATCAAAATTATCCGGATGCGTAGACCGAGACACAGAATTACCAAAAGCACAGAAGCAGCGCTGTCCACATTTGGGGGGCAGGGGATGATACGCTGTGCGACGTTCTGTTTGCAGTAAGTATGCATTTGTCACAAGCCAGCATGTGACCCCGTGACACACTCGCCTGGGGACGGGATGCTTGAGGGCGAGCACTTCTGCTCCATCTGCGTGGCGCCCAAGGAAACGAGGCTCGGTGCGGGGCTCCTGCACCCCTGGAAGCCGCGGCGGTCACGGGCTTGCAGACCCTCCACCGCGAGCCCGAAAGCCAAGGGCCGCAGCCGCGGGATGATGCGCCTGCAGGGAGGACGCTGGTCCCATTTCCAGCCCGCAAGCTGCAGGAATGTGTCATCTACGTAGAACAAATGAGGGGCTGAGACAGAAGGTGCGAGATGTTCCGGGGAACCTAATGAGGAGACGATAAAGCACAGGAAGGGCTGGGCCTGTTCATTTTCCAGGCAGCCACTGCTCGCGCACGGTGCCTGCCGCACACCCCAAGGAAAGAACATAAATCCACGCTCTCTGTCAGCCCGAAGACAGTCTCCAGATTCTATGAAGGGCAGAAATAGGTTCCCTTGGGAAATTAAACCAGCCATTTTGGTGAATCTTCAGGAGAACATGCAATTAAAATTACATTTTTTTTAAATGACGTTTCCATCTCTGTGCTATGCAGCCAGCTGCTGGAAAAAGCCCTAAAGGTAAATGTGCCCTCCTTCATCCTTCACAAGTCACTTGCTAACAGAGGACTCGCAGCCCCAGCAGGAAGGGGGAGAAAGCGCATGTGGCTTTTTTTTTTTCTCAGTTAAGACCCTTGGCTTCAAAAATAAGCAAAAATGATCAAATCACCACATTAAAGGAATAACTATTAGCAAACTCTTATTTTCCCAGGATCAAGATCAGTTGAAACTATTGAAAATAAACATTCCAACGTTTTGAGATACTATCTAAAGATTTGCGATCCTGAGGAAGTTCAAGAGAACGGTAATTACTGTGAATGTCCCATTCACCAAATCTGAAAGTTGGCAGTTATGTGACAAAAGCCCAGGAATTCAGATATGATTAAAATCTTGACGGCTGTCAGAGCAGAAGGGAAATGTGAGTAAGGGTAGAAGCTGATGGCTTCTGCTCTGTTTAAAATCCTATTCACTCTTTCAACTGCTTCTCTTCCTGTTTCGTTCTCCTTCTAGATTTTGCAACTTACATTAACTTTTATCAGATTTCAGCAAAACTTTAGAGGTTGACATAACCCATGAACAAAGGAGGTAGTTTCTGTTCAGACCCGTTAAGTCCTCTGAGATGGCCACGAGCTACTTTACGATTTTTGAAGGCGATCTTACAAATTCTCGTGTATTTTCTAGTTTTTCAATTCATTCATTTTGATTCTGATACTATGTGCTTGCACAATTGCTATCATTAAGTCTAATTATATAATTAGCATAACATGTGTGATCATATAATTAGAATGTGCAATTATGTAATTATAATGTGTAATGGCATCACGGTGTAAATATCCTTCTGAAATGTCAGGAAGAAATAGCCTCTGTTTGCTCAAGAGGTAGATTTTAAAGTTCAATTCTACGTGGGTTTTTTTTTTTTTTTTGCCCCAGGATGAAAATTCAAATATTATTTGAATCAAACCCTCTAATTACGCTTAGAAAATAAAAGCATTATTTTTTTCATATCTTTTATAACTCCAGTGCAAAGTAAAAAACTTTGCAATGTATCACAAGTGTTTATTTAACTGATTGCCCTGCACTCCTTGAGCTGAGAAAATAAAATTATTAGAAATCCCGGCAACATGAACCAATCCCAAAAATATAAACACTAGGGTCTAGCAGATTTATACCCAAAAAATCGTTTTAGAAATAATAAATATTGCTTTTAATCACAGGTTTAGGAATAATAAATAATTCCTTTAATCACGGTCTTGCGATACCACATGTCAGGCATGCTCCACAGCTATCTCAAACCCCAAAGTATGACAAATCTAATATGTTACGTGTTTGCCCCAAGCTCCTCTTCCACCCACATGACCTGCCTCGGTGGTTCTCAGACTAGCCTCCAGCAGAACTCCCCGAGGGCTGGTCGGGACAGATGCTGAGTCCCACCCCCAGAGGGGCTGGTTAGGGAGTCCTGGAGTGAACCAGAGAATTTGCGTTCCTAGCAGGTGTCCGGGTTGCTGCTGGCCTAGTGGTCACACTGGAGAGCTAGTGTCTGATCCAACACCACGTTTCCCAAGAGAGAAGCTTCCAGTTCCCACCCAGCTCCTCTCTGCTGCTCAGCCTCAACCTCAGGTGTTCACTTGGTCACCATGTCCTGGGGATTGTAACCCAGGGAAGCATGCCCTCGGCCACTTCTCAACCCTCCTCTCCCTCCCTGCTGACCCTGGCTTAATTCAGCGCTCAGGTGCTTTAGCCTAGAGGGGGGACTGTGCCACTCATCAGACCCCGCACGGGCACCAATGTAATCAGGCTTTGGCACTGCCCCTCCCACACTGTCTGTCCGCCCCTCGTGGCCTCGGGGGCCCTTCCATCCGGGACACCAGCTTCTCTTCCAGACCCACTGCCCACCACCCTGCTGGGCTCCGGCTGTGTCGCAGAGCAGCATTCCCTGCATCAACTCTCTGCTCCTTTGCTAACCCTGCCTCCTTTGGGGGCACTGAGGAAGGAGGAAGGACCCAACCCAGCCCTGGAAATAAGAGGCCAGCACACCAGGTCACACCATGCACGTAGAAACCTGGATTTCGGACAATTTGGCTCAGAACACAAGGAAGAAATAAGGTGGGGTACAGGGGTTGTTTAGGGGAAGGCAAGAAGAGAGGTTTGCTCATCGCCCACCGTGCACCAGGGGCTTATCTATTACCTCATTCAGACTTCACGTGCCGCTGCTTAATACGTTTCATTAGGTAGATGAGAAAATCTGACGCTGAGGAAAATTATGCAAATTCTTTAAGGTCAAATACCTAGTAAGTGGCACAATCAAGTTTCTAACCCTTCTTAGAGCAAATATGTTGTCTGCCCCCAAAACTCACACTCGTTTAACAAATGTCTGCAGTTAAATGAACTTGTTGTTGGATGAAAAAGCACAAGCAGAGAGTGTCCAGGTGCCAACCAATGTCGAGCAGTCTCCAGTGGACCCGACCTCAGCCCTGTCCTTGTCAAAGTTGTGAGCAAATCCTGTGAAGACAGAGAGCGTCTACACCTCTGGGAACCTGGAGGGTCTGCTGAAAAATCACTGGATTTCCAAACACAATATTCAACTGGGACAAGGACATTTCATTTTTAAATAACTGGGCAATTTGCAGGATTGGAAGATATTTGGTGTGGACGGCGTTTAATTTGCGAAAGGTCTAGGGATTGCTCTCAACTGTAAATCCAGCAAGCATCCGCATACTCCTAAAACAATAAACAAAAATCAAGTTGTACTTGTTTTCAAGATGACGCCAAGTTCAATCTTTAAAATGACTCTTCTCCAGGCAATGAAAAAAAAAATTAATTGTAAAGACTTATCCATACTCAACACAAGAGAAATATGCCTGTGGTTTTAAAAGGAGAGAAGAAAACACAGGGCAAAAAAAGAGGGTGAAAGCCACGGGTCTGCTTCAGTCCAGACACACAGGCTCCTACCAGGTAAGAACCAACACTGCCCGACATGATGGAAAGGACCAGCTCCCACAGGGATGTTTGGGCTCCTGGCGGGGGCTGCTCCACTCTTGAAACAAAAAGGTGCAAAGGCTACAAGACTTCCTGTGACTGTAATTTATACAATTCGTACTTGAGATGTGAAGGGAAAATACAGCTGAGCCGATAGGTCTTGAGCCAAGTCACTCATTCATTTATTCATTCATTCGCTGAACGCTTTGAATGGAATCTGGGCCAGCGGTGCAAGTAGAACTTCGGTCTAGGCTCTGGCAAGAAGGCACCACGTAAGCTCCAAGGGGAGGTGGCAGGAAGTACAGACTGAGATGGAGAAAGTAGAGTAGAAACTAAAATTTCACATGCTCTAAGAAGATGCTCCAGACCAGAAACACAGCAAAGCAGACTTGGGGAAAAAAAAAAAAAAAGGAGAAAAAGAAGTAAGGATATATAAGATTTCTTAAAAATGAAATTATAAAGGCTGTTCTAGCAGTATTTTGGGGGGAACTTGACAAATGGATTCTAAAAGTGGGATCAAATGTCAAAAGTTCAAGAACAGCTCCAGAAATTCTCAACACGAAATACGAGGACAAGAGGGCTTTCCCTCCAGATATTAAGAATTATGACAAAGTAATACCTGCTAACTCTGATTTTGGCGTTGAGATAGACAGAACACGGTATAGAAGAGGTATAAAAAAACTCACTCATGTAGTTTCTTGGAAAACAATAGAGGAGGTGCGACAAGCCATGGAAAAGTGTTAGCAGAGTTGTTACCTGCAGGTTAAAATAATAATAATAATAATAATAATAATAAAATTAAATGCAAACACATTATACAATGAAGTGAACTCTCGATGGCTGAATGACCTATATAGATGGAAAGAAGCTTAAAATATTAGAAGAAAATATTGGTGATTGTTTTCAGCTCCACAAATGAGAATTTGTGTTGCATGCCGCTGAGATTTGGTCGGGGGGAGGGGGGGGGTTGGGCATTGCCACCACCACATAACCTAGGAAGAGCTGATATGGGACTGGACGAAGGAAGACTGGGGATTTTGACTATGTCCACAGTGTCACGCGGAACGGGGTAGTGACAAGCCTGGGGAAACCAGGGGGCCCCTCGAGGAATAGTTAAGCAAACCACAACCATTCTGCCAAAAGAAGAAGAAGACGCAGGAAAACCCATCATTAACCACAACCTGTCAGAAAAAGAAGGGTTCCTTGTTCCCTGTGTCGTCTCAGATGGCGGGAGCAGGCCCCACGCGTGAAAATCGTCACAAGCACAGTTCAATCAGAGTGAACTCTCCAACTCTCGCACGCCGGGAAGCCCTCTGGCCAGTCCCTGGGAAGCAAGGGCTGGGAGCAGCAGCTCTGAGGACCTCACGTTGATTTGTGATGAAGTGTCTCACCAGCGGGCTCACCGTCACCCTCCTACGTGCACCTTCGCGCCGCACTCTCTCTACATGTGTCTTACGTGACAGCGACATTCCCTACCCCAAGGGTGTGTTCACTAAGTCAACCTCACGCAGTAGGACACCCAGAGGAAAGGATGACTTACGGACACCATGTGTCAAACAGTGAGGAATGATCTCACCTTGTAGTGCGCACCAGGACGCCGATCACCAGGCGGAGGGCGCGTGTCAGGCCCTGGAGGCAGGGCATGGAGTCGCAGCTCTAAGGTGACTTCAGGCAAGCTGTTCACCTTTCCAAGGCCTCAGTGTCATCCTCAAAATGGAGATGATGGTAGGGCCTCCTTCATAAGAGGCTTAGAGATGAAGTAAAATCTTTATAGATGATACAATAACTACCCTGGTGCCTGATACAGTCTAAATGCTTCATAAAAGTTATTAGCTCTTCTTATTTGAAATCAAATTGTTGTCACTTGCTAGGGGTGTCCCATTGGTCAGTGGCTCTTGGAACACTAATAACTATGATTTGCTGGGTTCCTGCGGTGTGTCAGGCACCGAACTGGGTGACTTACATACATTATCACATTCAACTCTTTAAATAACATTATTTAACAGGGATGGAATCAACTATTAGGTTACAAATTAAGTGAAATACCCAAAAGGTGCTGATCCCTGAGATCCAGCGCTCTGGCTGACTGATCCCAAAGCAGGTGCCTTGACCAGCACATGTCACCTACACTCACCAAACGCTCATCACCTCATGAAAGAGGCAACATCCTGAGACCATCGGGGAGACGGGAGTGCCTCACCCCTTTCTCTGCACCTGCAAGACTCCTGCTCCTTTAGCACAGGATCGGGAGATGTGGTTTTCATTCCCTTATTCGAGACCAGCTGGTGGTGATCCCAAGGCCCGGAAGCACGCGGACTCCCCTCAGCAGCATGGAAGCGTTTGAGTGCAGGGCAGGACGGCCACAGCTCTGGGCTGCCCACCCCTGCTCCACCCACCAGCCAGCAGCCAGCTCCTCTGCTTCCAAGCATTTCTTCTGAAAAGATGCAGCAGCCCAGAAAAACAGCAAATGAGGTAAAGCGCCCTGCCAAAAACATTTCAGGTCGCGAAAATGTTGCAGGAAGAGACATCAGAGAGCATAATATCTGCTTTCAGAATAGAGAATGCTTGTCTGAGGCCCCGAGAGTGTTGATCAGTTCAGCTTCCAGACTTCTACAGGGACGGAGGAAAGAAGCCGCTTTTCACTGATGACCATATTAAATCGACAAACGCCTTCTTATTACTCAAGTCTGCAGCCAGGCAGCAAGAGCGGTGGGCTGGTTCTGGTCCTAGGCTTTGCTCCAACTGACAGGTCTCCTCGGTTGAATTATTTCCTCTCTCTGCATTGAGTTTCCCTATAAAATAAAGGAATTGAGTGCCAGAAGGCTCGAGCGTTGTTCTAACCTAAACATATATGATTCAGATGAACAGTTCCAACGGGCTGAGTAAAGAGGCCACAAGCAGGAATGCAAACGTTTGCCTGGGATGTAATCTGGAGGGGATTAGGACACTGGGTGGAGTGAAGCTCCTGGTAAGAGGCACGAGTGCCGTCTGGTTTCCGTGGTGGATGGTAACGGAGAAGTGAGTGGTCCTCTGAGACCAAGAGGACAGCGAGTCTGGTAGCGCCAGGGTGGGCTCCACCGGGTAGTAAGCCAGCCCTGAGTGTCCCGGGCCACCACTCACAGAGCAAAGGGCCTTGGCAAATGGATGTCTCCCAGTAGTGCTCATTGGCCGTGGGGCTCCATGCCGTGACCAGCAGCCCCTACATGCCCCAGTGACGTCCTGGGGCACTCAAGCAGCCAGGGCTATTCCAACCCTGGGTGTGCTAAAAAACCACAGAACTGAAGAATGATCAGTAGAGTGTGTTCCTCCATTTAATTAAGTGGTTCCCAGACCTGGCCAGTCATTAGGATGCTCTAGGAAGCGTCTTAAAAATCAGATTTCCAGGCTCCGGTCCAATCAGAATTCCTGAAGCTAAGGGCCAGGAATGTGCATGTCTTAAGGGCCTCCCAAGTGATGAGCTGGTGGGGACCCCTGCACTAGGGTCTCCGCTGCTCAACTGAAAATAGCACCTGGCACATTTAATGATCCTCGAAACAAAGGGCAGGACGGGCAGCCCAGCTTTCCTCTGTTCTCTTGTTTTGGGAAAAAAGAGAGAAGGTGTCAAGGGCAGGAAGCCCCTATTAGAATAAGAACAGAGCTCAATGCCCTTGAAAGCCCCATATCAAAATGTAAACAGAACTTGAGAAATTCCTCCAGCCCTTCTGAAGATCCCCTAGACCAGCCTATAAAAAACTAAGCTGAAACCCAGCTCGGGGTCCAAGTCCCTGCTCTGCTGTGTCCGGTACACTTGGACCCAAGCTCGAGCTTGTAAATAAACCCTCGTGTGTTTGCAAAAAAAAAAAAAAAAAAAAAGATGGCAGAGGTAGAGCTTCCTACCGCCCCAAATTCCTCCTCCAGAACCCTCCCTACGTATGAGCAGAGGACACTCCGAGTCTAGCCTGCTACCTTATGAGACGACCCTGCCCTTGCTGAGCACCCCCTCCTAGATCCCCAGCTGCCGCCCTGCTGGTCCCAAACCCATAGTCCTCGGCATCACCAGGCTGGGAGTGAACGAGCCTAACAGTTCGAGGGGGTATCTACCCGAAAATGCCTGGGTGCTCGCCTTACATCCCGGAGAAACCTACATTAGGAAGCCATTCGCACACAACCCACGGGCATCGTGTCCAGTGGCTTCACGCTACCGGAAGAGAATTTAATGATCACCTGGCAGCTTCCAAAATTATAAAATGTAAAAATGGTTATTTTTGTCAGTTGACCCTCATCAGAAGAAAATTCAATGTGCTCCGTAGTAGTTAAAAGCTGATATACAGGGCAGCCCCCGTGGCTCAGCAGTTTAGTGCCGCCTTCAGCCCAGGGCGTGACCCTGGAGGCCCAGGATCGAGTCCCGTGTCAGGCTCCCTGCATGGAGCCTGCTTCTCCCTCTGCCTGTGTCTCTGCCTCTCTCTCTCTCTCTCTGTGTGTCTCTCGTGAATAAATAAATAAATAAAATCTTTAAAAAAAAAAAGCTGATATACACATCCCACGACTAAATTATCCCTTTTAAGTATCCAGTATCCAGGTGAATACTGCAGGCCCAGATACTCAATAGTAAGCAACTGAAGACTTAAACATTTGACCTGGTCACGTAACTACTCAGGGAACATCATATTTTCAAGGTTTAAAAGCAAAAAAAGGCAGGTCTGAAAGTAATGCGTACGTTAATAATTATTTTCATCACTTTCAAAACCGTTCCTGTTGAGAACTAGTTCTTTGAAAAGGGGATTCCCCGTCTCTCAACATCGTATTGTAACAGAAATTCACCTGGCTATCCCAAGCTCGCAAAAAATGGTCATTGGCCTTAAATCAGCCATGCAATTTTTAAAAATAAGAAAACACGCAGACCGTTGAAAGTGTCCCCTTTGCCACAGGTCTGACGGCGGGCCTGACCGCATTTCCAAGGCTGGCGGCTAACGACTTCTGCCCTCCTCTTTGTTCCCGGGGTGGATACTGTCTCAGGAAATGGCTTTCATTTCATGGAAGATTCAATCATCCTGACAAGGCCGTCTTCTTTCCCCCTCCATTTATGACAACAGGCATAAAATAAAAATTAGAGTGAAAAATGGATTTTGACTAAAAACTAAATTGGCAAATGGAATTAGCATCTCAAATGCAGGAAGGGCTTGGACGTCCTCTGCTCCCATCTGTCTAAAGCATCCCGGCACTCAGCCCTGGCGGGAGGCCGCACCTCATAGAAAGTGACCCAGCGACACCCGCCTGCGTGGCCCCAGCATGGGCAGGTGGCCCCACAACTTGCAGGAAGCACTTTGTGAGGAGGACAAGACGTCCCCGGCGCACTGCGAGCCTGGCCCCCGCCACCGGGCACCTCCCGACTCCCCCTGTACACGCTCTCCGTTCCAGGCTTCTACGTGCAAGCTTACCTCAAGCCTGAGACACAAACCTGCCCCATTTTTTTCTCCACCCACACGGTTGAGGATGCCGAGAAGGGACGGAAATGTCACCTAATAGTGTTTATTGAACGCACAGCAAATCCTGACAACATCTGCAGGCAGTTCACACCTGCCGTCTTGCAGAAAGGTAGGCAGGCTCCCGTCCCTAACCTGCGCCCGGCCAGCCCGCCGGGGTGCAGCCGCTGGCCCGCGACACCTCCCGTCCTGCAGGCAGCGAGGCCCCTGCTCCACGTGGCCCCACCTTTCACATCCCAGAGCCCCAGGATGGAAGGGGGCTCCGGCCAGGGGCTCTGTAGCCCCAGGTATGAGCCCTATGCACCTGCCGCTCAGCGACGGTCCCAGGAAGCCTCGTGCACGCGCTGCAAAGGCCCAGGGTAGGGCCGGCCGGGTGGACGCTGGCGAAGGTGCAAACCCAGCCCTCGACCGCGGGGGCTGCAGGCTCAGGGGGACCCTCCCAGGGAAGCAGGACGCTGCCGAATGAGTCCCGCAGCGCGACTGAAGCACGGGGAGCTGAAAGCCTGACGTGCGGGTGACCCCATGCCAAGCCCGAGAGCAGAGCAGGGACAGTGGCGGGAGCAGGAGAATGAGCAGGACAGGGCCCAGCGACACCGGCCCACGCTCTCCGGAGGGGCAGCAGGCACTGGGAGGAGGCCCTGGAGGCAGGTTTTCGGGAGAAGGGAATGTCGAGCCCCTGCGGTGGGTGGGCTTGGCCTCTGCCTCAGGCTCTGAGCCCCAGGCCCCAGGCCCCCAGGCCAGCCCCAAGCTCCACGCCCAGCCAGGGTGGCACCCCCGGTGGCTCCGGGTCTCACTGCGAGGAAGGGCCCCCCACCCCCACCAGCTCCCCGGGCCCCCCAGGCTGCTGGGTGCGGTCAGCGCAGCGGGTGCTCAGCAGCTCCACCTTAGCGGGAGGCAAAGGCCCCTGCGCTCCTTCCGCGAGTGCAAGTGAAGCGATGCTTCCAGAACCCCCGGGGTGTGGAGGGAAAAGACCAGACAGACTCCGATGAGAAATGAGGATGTGACTCCCACGTGGGGACCAGTGGGAGGCAGGAGAGGAGGCTGGGGGTGGGGGAGAGGCGGCCTGGGGGGGCAGGGGAGAGGCAGCCTGGGGGTGCAGGGCAGAGGTGGCCTGGGTGGGGGAAGGGCGGCCTGGGTGGGGGAGAGGCAGCAGGGTGGAGGGAGGCGGCCCGGGCAGGGGAGAGGCTGGCCAGAGCTCCTCCCGGCCGCTCTGACACCCCTGCTCACAGCTGCTACAGTGGTTACGAGCAGGGCTGCATGAGGCCACCCAGGGGTGCGTGGAAGCCCCTCCTGCAGCGGCGCCCGGGCATGGAGGAGGTCTGCACCCCCCCCGTCCCCTCCCCCCAGGAGCCACCAACGGCGGCCAGCAGGGACACCGAGGATGGAGCAGCTTGTCCCGGGGCTCGCCCCATCCCTGGGCTTGGAGGAGAGAAGGGTGGGCCGCCCCCCCACGCCCCCTTCCCACAGGCCTGGCTACGGGCGATCGTTCCCACGCGGGGCTGCCGCGCAGGCCGACTGCGCCCGGACAGTGTCTGCAGACCCAGGATGCCCCGACACCCTGCAGGCGCCGCTGTGTGCTCCCGGGGGCCCTAGCTGCTTCACGACACGGTGACACATGGGCATCGCGCAAGAATCCTGAGAGAATGACAGAACCAGCTCCCCCGGGAGCAAACAGTTGTCACCGACGTTTCATGTCATGAAAAGTAACTGTCCCCTCGGCAGCTCCCGGGACGCGTCAGTCTCACGGGCTCCCCCTTGCGCTGTCTCCGCTGCTGTGGCCCTGTCCCCTCACCTGCCAGGACATCCGTGGGGACCCACTCTCCTGCCCTGGGCCCTGCAGGGGTGCATCCCGCCCCCACAGCCAGTGCCCTGCTCATGCCCTCTGGGTGCCCAGCCCACCTCGGGGCTCCAACCACCTTGGGGTGCTCCAGCCCACCTCGGGGTGCTCCAACCCCCTCAGGAGACTCCATCCACCTTGGGGTGCTTCAGTCCACCTCAGGGTGCTCCAGCCCACCTAGGGGAGCAGGGGAGCTCCAACCCCCTCGGGAGACTCCAGCCACCTCAGGGTGCTCCAACCGCCTTGGGAGACTCCAGCCACCTTGGGTGCTGCAGCCCACCTCGAGGTGCTCCAGCCCCCCTAGGGGTATCCCAGCCACCTTGGGGGACCCTCACCACTTCAGGGTGCTCCAGCTACCTCAAGGTGTTCCAACCCCCTCAGGGTGCTCCAGCCACCTCAGGGTGCTCTAGCCACCTTGGGGTGCTCTAACCCCCTCAGGGCGCTCCAACCCCCTCAGGAGACTCCAGCCACCTCGGGGCACCTCAGCCACCTCGGGGGACTCCAACCACTTTGGGGAGCTCCAGCCACCTTGGGGTGCTCCAGCCACCTCAGGGCGCCCTGCCCCTCCTCTTCATCCTCTTCCCCCCCCACCCACCCGGGACTGCTGGCGCCTGTCCCCCCACGTCCCCACCCGCTCTCCCCTCTCCTAACCCTGGAAGAGAGCTGTCCGGAAGTCAGATGACACCCCTGCCCTCCCCGGAGGCCGTCTGCGCTTTCCTGTCCCCAGGCGGGAACGACACAGGGCCTCGCAGCTTGGGTGCAGGGCCTCCTCGCAGCTCACTCGTTACTGAAACACCGGCGGGGTGTCTGCGACTGGGTGTCTGCGAGGGGCCTCCCCGGATGCCTGGGATGCAAGCACCACCAACAAAAAGCCACCGGCAGGTGCCCACCGCAGGACAAGCGACACCGACGAACACAAGCGCCGGGCCACGGACTGGGAGTCATCCTCCCGGGGTCGAGGGAGCACCCGGGCAGGATGACGGCGGATCGGGGCCCCCAGAGCTGTGCAGGCACCGGGGCTCACGGCTCCTCTGAAGAGAAACCTGGTGGTGATTGTGTGGCTCCCGGCAGAGGGGACGCCGAGGCCACGGAAGGACATGCCCACTGCTGAGCGGGCCACCACTTTGCCGCTGTCCGTCACCAGCACAGAAGGGCCTGCTTTCAGTCCTCGTGACGGTAAAGGAGCTTGATTTATAAAGACTGCTCCACAGTAAAAGCCATTCATCACAGGCCACCGCGGCGGGAGCCCGTCCCCGGCCGGGGGGACCCGACGCCCCGCTGCCCGCCCCGCTGCTCCCCCCCACGGCCAGGCCCGCACAGGAGCGAGCACGGCCGCGGGGAGGGACCCAGGCAAACCACCAGGAGCAAAACACACATGAAACACCTGTGGCCGTGGATTCGGTCGCAACGACTTTCCACTTCATAAATGCGCTGGAAGGAAAGGCGGCAGGGCTGGCGGGAAGATCAGAGTCTAATCCGCGGGGTCCGGGATGCTGCAAGTCACTAACGTTCTCGTCTTTATTTTAGTTTATTTAGTTTATTTATTTTCTCCTCGTGGAGAAATTGGAGGCGGTCTCGGCTCCTCCTCCAGTTACCATGAGACTCCACTTAATCCTTCACTGGAACCTCAAGTGAGATGTGCGGGTGTCCTCGGAGTTGGGGGGCGCAGTCCACACGGGGGTCACGATAATTAGCCCCGGGAATGAAATAAACCTCACAGGACAGACCCGTTGGTCATTATTCTGGTCACCTGAAGCCCGGCCAGTGTGACGGTTAAGTTTAGGGGCCAAACCGACTGGCCGCGGGGGCCCGGATCAAACATTATTTCTGGACGCGTCCGTGGGGGTGGTTCTGGGTGAGATTAGGGTTTGAATCTGTGGGCTCAGGGGAGGGCCCTCCCCAGTGCAGCTGCTGAGGGCCTGGGCAGAACGAGATGCAGAAGAAGGGAGTAGTTCTCCTGCCTGCTTGAGCTGGGACATTGGATTTTGCACCGCTGGCTGCCCGGCTTCTCATCCTTTCGGGCTTGGACTGAATGGCACACCATGGCTGTCTGGGTCTCCGACACGCAGATGGCAGATCACGAGAGACTACAAATATACAAATATATACGTGTTCAACCATATATATGTACGACCAGATATGCATGTGCCATCAAATAATCAATATATAATGAAGTCATAATACTAAGGCTACATATACATATGCATGTACCAGGTGCTACCCCACCCCTGTCGTAATTTCCGGACAGCTGTGTAGGTTTTCTGTGCCATGTAGATCCTTACATTCTTTTTCAATAAATTTTATTTTTTTAGAGCAGTTTTAGGTTCACAGAAAAATTGAGTGGATTTCGTATAAAACGCTTAACCACACGTGTGCACAGCCTCCCCCATTAACGACACCCCCCAACGCCAGAATAATACATTTGTTATAACTGATGAATCTGCATTATCACATCATTACCAAACAAAGGTTTTTTTTTTTTTTTAAGATTTTATTTATTTATTCATGAGAGAGAGAGAGGCAGAGACACAGGCAGAGGGAGAAGGAGGCTCCATGCAGGGAGCTCGATGTGGGAGTCGATCCCGGGGCTCCAGGATCATGCCCTGGGCTGAAGGCAGCGCTAAACCTCTGAGCCACCCCGGCTGCCCACCTGCACGTAGTTGAGATGAGGGTTCACCCTGGCTGTGTCCATTCTAGGAGTTTGTTTTTGTTTTTGTCTTTTTTCATTCTAGGAGTTTGATCAAATTTATAATGACATGAATCTGCCGTCACAGCGTAACACGAAACAGTTTCAGTACCCGAAAAATCCTCTTCGTCTGCCTATTTCCCTTCACCTCCCCACTAACAATTACCTATTTTACGAGCTGTTCAATTAGCGGGCTGCTTTGGAAATCTCTGGCTTAGCGAAGTTTGCAATATACATGCTCGGCTCACTGCAGCCCTTTTATGTGTCCCTGAAAACTGCTGGTATGTGATAGAGGAGGAGGAGCTAAGCAGGAAATTTGGTTTCAGTTGAAACTTTATGAAGTTGGAATTTATGGGAATATCAGGCGTTGAAGGGCAGAAATAATTTTCTTTGAAGAAATTTTCAGAGAGAACACGGCATTTTGGCATCCCTTCTGCACAGTGACAAGACTCTGAGGCCAGGAGCGCATTTGAGGGGGGAGGCCAGGACTGCGCTCATCGGTGGGGCTCGCCGCAGATGCTGGGGCCCCAGGAGACACGAGGGAGCCCTGGGCCAAGAGCGGGGGCAGAAAGCAACAATGCGCGGCCCTCCGGAGGTTGGGCAGCTTGCATCACGCTGGCCTTGTCAGTAAGGCCGACTCGGACACTCATGCACGCACGCTCAACGCCGTGCTGCCTTCCGCACAACTGCCGGAAGCAACGGGCAACTGACCAACCCAAGAGTTCATCAGCAGACGCGCGGGAACAAAATCCGTGCGATTCATACAACCGAGTGTGGCGCGAAGCTCTGACACCAGCTGCAGCATGGATGACCTTGCAGACGTTACGCTGAGCCGAGTACGCCAGACGCAGAAGGACACACGTACGATTGCACAATATGGGAAATATCCAGAATGGACAAACCCACAGAGACAGGAAGCAGGCTAAAGGTTCCCAGGAGGTCAGGGAGAAGGTGAAACAGGGGGGTCATGGTTTTATGGGGGTGGAGTCTTTTTTTTAATTCAATTTGCCAACATACAGCATAACACCCAGTGCTCATCCCATCAAGTGTCCCCCTCAGTGCCCGGTCACCCATTCCCCCCACCCCCGCCCTCCTCCCCTTCCACCACCCCTAGTTCGTTTCCCAGAGTTAGGAGTCTCTCATGTGCTGTCTCCCTCACTGATATTTTCACTCATTTTCTCTCCTTTCCCTTTATTCCCTTTCACTAATTTTTATATTCCCCAAATGAATGAGACCATATAATGTTTGTCCTTTTCCAATTGACTTACTTCACTCAGCATAATACCCTCCAGGTCCATCCACGTCAAAGCACATGGTGGGTATTTGTCGTTTCTAATGGCTGAGGAACATCCCACTGTATACATAAACCACATCTTCTCTATCCATCATCTTTCGATGGACACCGAGGCTCCTTCCACAGTTGGGCTATTGTGGACATTGCTGCTAGAGACATCGGGGCGCAGGTGTCCCGGCGTTTCACTGCATCTGTATCTTTGGGGTAAATCCCCAGCAGTGAAATTTTGGGTCGTAGGGCAGGTCTATTTTTAACTCTTTGAGGAACCTGGGGGTGGAGTTTTTGTTTGGGGTAATGAAAAAGTTCTGGAAATAGATACCGGTGATGGTTGCACAACACCTTGGATGCAATTAACGCTACTTTCAAGTAGTCACAATGGCAAAGCTTGTTATATGTGTTTTGTCATCATTCCTAAAAGTTAATCGCGTTCTATCCTGAACACACTGACTTCCACACCTTCACGGACGAACCTTGTGACGAGTCTCGTGCGTGACCTCTCACTGAAGTTGCCATACAGAAAGGAGAAGCTGACGCTGGGGGTCCAGCATGAAATACGGTCATTACTCATCACCAGGTTCTGGGCACTGGGTGTGAAAATACTCCACTAGTTTTCAAAGTAATGAGGACATCCTTACAAGACGTGAGCATCAGTTGGCACATCTCATTTGCTTTTGTTTTTTTTGTTTTTTTGTTTGTTTGTTTGTTTCATTTGCTTTTGGAATGAGTGAGCATCTCACAGAGAGGCGATGCTCTGCCCCCGTGGTGGACCTCACCGCCCCTGTGAGAGTATCCCACAGGCACACACTGAGCCTGAAAGAAGCTGTTAGTGACGAGTGAGAGTAACTAGTAACCATTACTGACCGAGGGGACTGTTACAGTAAGATGGAACGGTGACTAGTAACTGGTACTCAGGATCCTGTGAGTTATATACCTGACTCATTAGAAGAAAATATTCTTCAGAAATTCTAATAATCAGTGTAGAGTCCCTGGGGAGACTGCGTATCCCTGAAGGAATGCGATGTCTCGCGAACACGACCACGGGAGAGCTGTGGCCCCACGCTCCTCAGAGTGCATGCAAAAGATATAAAATATGAGCAAAAGCAAACGATCAAAATACAAGGAAAAGAAACTAAGTCCTGAGACCAGCACCTAAGAAGCTCGGGGAAAGTCCAAAACCAGAAGTTTCTCCTGGAAAAAAAAAAAAAAAAAGCACTGTGCTGCATCACGAGCTGAGCGCGTGGCTAGTGTGTGCTCTCTGACGTGACCTCCCCAAAGCTCCCACCACGCCTTGGCGGTCCTTACCTTGGGGTGCTGGATATTCACTCATTTTCTATGACCTGAAAGGGCAGCCTCCTCGCATGAACAAATGCACGCTCTGCAGGCAGAGCCATTTGTGGGCACAAAATGGAAATTGAATCAAGCCGCTTGCAAGGACCGGTAATCTCTTGCCCTTTATTTTATGGGTTCCAGATGTGTGCCAGCATAATCAACCGTAGGAATAATTATTTGCACGTGCAAATTGGCAACTGTAAAAGAGCAAAACGGTGGAGGTGCTTTCGCCGCCAAACACCTAACGTCGGACCACTTGTCCGCTGACGTTCGCAACCTGGCCTTTCTCTCTTGGTTATTACATCGGAGTAAGTTGTTTTTCTGGAGCCAGATTTCATAGTGAGTTTTAAAAATAGGACGGCGACAAACATAAAGAATCTCAGCTGCACAATAAAACGTTACCGACGTGACTCCAGTAGGTTGTGTGGCTGATTCCCCCGAACACGTAGGCCGGCTGTGCCCCTCTTGTCAACTGGGCCAGGGGAGGTGGGTGAGAGGAGGCAGCGGGGGCCCGAGCAACAGAAGTGCCAACAAATAGGGACATCCTCACTTTGGGAAGTCATTCCCACCCCGGGAAAGGTCCAGGGAGGGCCCGGCAGGGGCAAAGAGCCCTGGACAGAAACAAAGAGGGTTCTTGTAAATTTTTCTGGAAGCAGTTCTGCTGGTTCTGAGCAGAAAAGTGCACATAGAGCCACCTGGGGCAGGACAGCTGGCACCCCGGCGACTGTCGCTGGGCACCCCAGAGCCATGCAACCCTCTCCTTACCAGTCCCCAAGAGAAGAGTCCTTTCCCTTCGTCTCCTGCCCTACCTCCTCTTCGGGGTCCGAGCACCGACAGTACACCTGACTCGCTTCTAGGTGTTCGGATACAGCAGGAATAAAGTCCTGGCGCCTGCGAAGCTCACACTTTAGTTGGAGAGACCTAAATGAATAGCAGGCACACGGTGCAGCTTTATGAGCTGATTCATGCAGAGAGGCCAAGTGACACAGGAGGGGCGTGAGGCAGCTGGGAACGCGCTTGAATGGCTGCGTTTGCAGCAGGAAGCAGCAGCCTCCCTGGCTCAGGGCCACCCACCTCCCCGGGCTCCCCTGCAGACGGGAGAAGGGCCCCCCAGGAAAAGCAATCTCTTTGCTGATGACTAGGAGCGGATGAAGGCCAGCCAGTGGGCGGCAGGCCGAGTGGACGGCAGACGCTCCCTGGGCCAGTGGAAGGCGTCCCGTGGGTCAGTGACACAGGATATTGAAATCCGGGGAAGTCCACCGCTGAGCTGACATCGTCAGGAACAGCGCTTCCCAGATCGCAGAGTGAAGTCCCTTCCTGTGACTGGCAGGTGAAAATGTGGGTTCCTTCCAGCAGTTTTCTGAAAACCACTGCTGCCGGCAGGCGGTTTCCCCCCTTGTCCGGCTCCCTGAGGTTCCCCGGGGAAGAGCCGAGGGCAGGGAGGGCCGCGCCCCGTCCCGCCGCCATCCAGAGCGCCAGCTTCCCTCCCGCCCACATCTCCTGCCACCACAGCCCCCCCCCCCCCGACCCTTCAGGGGGAACCACCCGGGCTTGAGATGTGACTCCCCGGCACCTGCCGCCTTCTGGTCCTTGTGGTTTTGCTCCCCGTTACTTATTCACCAGAGGCCAGGAAAGCCAGCAAAGCTGCTCCGCTGAGTGATGGATCCCGGTTCCCAACTTCACAGAGCTTAGAATCTAAGTGGGAATTTCCAGCCCTGGGCACATTTTAAAATCAACTGGAGAACACTTCTTTTTTTTTTTTTTTTTTTTTTTTAAGATTGCATTTATTTATTCATGAGAGACCCAGAGAGAGAGGCAGAGACACAGGCAGAGGGAGAAGCAGGCTCCATGCAGGGAGCCCGACGCAGGACTCGATCCCAGGACCCCGGAGTCACACCCTGAGCCCAGGACAGACGCTCAACCGCTGAGCCCCCGGGCATCCCTGGAGAGCATGTCTTAAAATATGTCCTGACAGCACACCACGGGATGGAATCGGCATTCTTACTGGTAGGACCCAGGCATGGGTGTTTTTTCAAACGCTCCGAACTATTCGAATATACAACCAAATGACCCACAGGCTCCCCTACAGGGAGTGCACAGCGGACGCCTTTAAGGGAACCCGCCCTCACACCCGCAGCTTCTAAGTGTAGCGTTTCCCCACGTGGAGCCACTTGAAATCAAGCCGCGATGCTCGGTTTCCATCAGTTCTTCAACGATATTCTCCTGCTCCCGGAAGGCAAGCACGCCTCCCTGCCACCAGGGTGGGAAGGCTTCCAAGGGTCAGGCTAAGGGGCAAACCTCAGCATCCGCGTGGGGACCGAGAGTGACGGGTTCTAATCACCAGGCAAGGAATCCTTGGGCACGGATGCTGTCTCCCGAGCCTTTGCTTTCAACAAAATTAATAGGATCTGATTGAGATGTTACCTGATACATCATAATAATAAATCTGGGCTCATATATCAGTCATATGATTTTTTTGGCTTCTGATAAGAAAGACTTCAGAGAAGTGAGTAGCGTCACTAGGAAAAACTGTTGTCATCAATTTATTTCTATGGACTGCATGTGTCACTATCTACATGTATAACAATAAAAATGAACAAAATTGATGGCAAATCTTACCTCATTCTAGCAATAAGTAATATCATATATGAATCCACAAGCCGAAGAGGGAAAAGTAAACAGAACAGACACACCCATCAATCAATAGAGGCATTTCCAGGATGCCTGGGGGGCTAGGGGTTGAGTGTCTGCCTGTGGCTCAGGTCGTGACCCCGGGGTCCCGGGATCGAGTCCCACATCGGGCTCCCCACAGGGAGCCTGCTTCTCCCTCTGCCTATGTCTCTGCCTCTCTCTGTGTGTCTCTCATGAATAAATAAAATATTTTAAAAAAATAATAGAGGCATTTCTAACACTTTACTTTGTCTATTTAATAATGAATAAAATTACTATCTTTACACTGTCTTGATTAACTTTGTGCCAATAACTATTGAATTTAGAAAAAAATTAGTACTTTCAGACTTAGAGTCAAAGGAAATTTTTAATCAGTCTATATATATGTTTTGTTGCAAATAAACCGGTGTGATCAATAAAAGAACTTTGTGCTTTAAAATACTATATTAAATGTAACTTTATGAGGAAAATAGAATGGAAATATGAGTTTGAGGAGGAAGCAATATGTAATATTTCTAATTAAAGAAGAGATTGTTCATGTGTTTTTAAATCAGCCGATGGTATCAAATCTCAATGGTATTTAGATTCCCTTGGAAAAAAAGTCATATAACATTTATTTTTAAAATGTTAATATTCCTAGACCTTGGAAATTAATTCCTTCATAAAGGCTTAAGATTATGATGAAAAATTTTAAATTTAAACCTAAACACATATAAATGTATATCTTTCTAAATTACCATTAGAGTATATTCGAAGCCCCTGGTTCTGACCCTCAGCCACCTACACCCCTTTCTGATTGAGCACTGCTGATGTTTCCAAGACCTAAACTGCTGACCCCTTGCTGGCACTTCGATTTACCTTTCATGTAGGGCAAGTGCAGCCCCCTTTTGAGATATGATGACTTATCTGAAATCACAGGAAACCAGGGAATTAGAATGTGAACTTCTGGTGACCAAAGCCCAGAGGGCTGAGTTATTTCTGCCAGAGAATAAGAAAGACCAGTGGAGCCTGACTGAGGACCCACTTTCTCTCTGCAGGGCTTTCACCCACCTTCTGAATATAAGATCCATTTCCCAGTTCACCAGAAAACTGCCTTAACAGTAAAGCAACAGACTTCAAGTATCACAAATCTGAATCAGAGACTGCTTACAAATTCTCCAGAATTTCATTGAACAAAAGCAAGTATCAGGGAAAAGCAGGACAGGGATTGTGTGTTTGTGTAGGAATGTGCCAGGATGGCAGCGTCGTGGTGACCTCAGCACACACGCAGATGCACACACTGGGGGCACAAGAGCCCATCGTCTGCTGCCACTTGCCCCAACATCCTTTGGTACCATCCTTTGGTACTCAACATCCTTTGGTACCACCAATAAAAATACGTATGTAAAAGTTTACATCACTTGTATCAACCAAAAGAACAAATTTCAAATCTGAAAAAGAGCAGACAAATAAGACGCGCTTGAAATATTGAGAGGGAAATGTCTCCGGAGAACCTCATTTTCCCATCATTAACGACATGCGCAGAATGGGAAGGCTGGCTCACAGAAGCATGTGTAAGCCCCAGGAATCTCTTCCTAAGAGGAAAGTCCTCCCTGCTCCCATTGGGGATCGTATGGGCAGAAAATGACTAGTAAAGCAATGGAAACATATTAGATACCCAGGCGGGCCATTCCTTGGGGGGCAAAAGTCCATGAAAATGGAGAAATAGAGTGGAATAAATCAGTTCTGAAATGTAATGAAGAAGATCCAAAATAAAACAAAACATCTTCCTGAAGCCCAGAAGGGTAACTGCCCTAGGGTCGGGGAAGGAGGCTCTGAAGCCTTCGTCAGCCATTTGATCACTGGGGGATGCCACCAAAGCTCCAAGCAGCCATGGAGATGCCATCTCAAACAGCCTTAAGGCTGTCAAAGGCATCCCTCAAGAGTCACAACTTTGGAGTCAGTGGCCTGGTTCCAATGGTGACCTTGGACCCATTATTAAACCCTACCCGGCCTTAGTTTCCCTGTGTGTAAGATTGGATAACATAGCACCTGCCTTACAAGGCTGTGCTGAGAATTGTGTTAATATCGTAAAACAGAGCTGTGTTTGGCATAAAGAAAGTTCTCCATATGTTCTTTCAGTATTAGAAAGACTCTTACTTTAGGGTAAGTTTTGAGAAGATCAAGCATAAGTCAAGAAAACATTCTGTATGAGCATCATTATAATGGTGGATCCACGTCATTATCCATTTGTCCAAACTCATGGAATGGACAGCACCAAGAGTGAACCCTAATACGAGCTATGGACTTTGGGTATCATAATGTGTCAGTGTAGGTGGAGCACTCGTAACAGATGTCCCATTCTGGTGGAATATGTCCACCGTCGGGGGAGACTGGGTGTGCGCAGAGGCAGGAGGTAAATGAGAAATCCCTGTGCCTTCCTCTCAATTTTGCTGTGGACCTAAAACTTCTCTTTAAAAAATAAAGTCTTTTTTTAAAAAGTAAGTAAGTCAAAGTCACATCTACTGAATAATTACAATGCCAGATCAGAATAAACTGAGATTAATAAAAAGTACTGAGGCTGGGTGTGCATCTGTGTGTGTGTGTGTGTGTGTGTGTAAGACAAAGACAGAGAGAGACAGATTCATAAATGGACTCAGGGATATTTCAAAGGAAGGGCCCCAAGACACCTTCCCTGGTATGGCTCCTCCAAACAGTGGCAGGCCTGGGAAGTCTATAAAGAACATGAGCATTTGGCAGTCAGGGTGGAACCGAGGCCATGAGGTGAGTCTTCAGCCTGCCATTGCTCTGTAAATGTTTTTATTTTGCCTGATGCTCACCGGGGGATCCCTGGATTCTAGTTTAAGTCCTGACGGACAAGGATGCTGATGAGGATAAGGATGGGTTGGGCCCTCTCTGGTTGCAACCAATGGAAGAATTACTTGATCTCATTCATCCATTCAACCACCTTTTGGGGCATTTGGTATGACTTGGCACTACCCCTTGCAAATATGGAAATGAAAGTATCAAGCCTGTGCCTTCAGAGAGACCTGACTCGGGAGGCAGACATTGAGAACACACGCTCTTGTGGATCAGAAGGCTACAACAGAAGCATATAGTGTGCCCAGAAGTAGCAAGAGGAGGATAGAGAACAGTGGTAAGGTTGGGTGCAGGAAGGGAGCAAGCAGGGGTGGAGGTGGTTGGACTCAGGCAGATTTTAGGGACGCTGGAGAAGGCAGAGGTCATCCCTGCAGGAGCAGGGATGTGCATGTAGCAATCAAGTGGATGGAATTATAAGTGCAAAGGCATCAGGAGAAAACAGCCCGAAGGGCAGCGAAGAGCCAGGCAAGGTTTGTAGGACGAGCTCCCAGCAACACGAGGAAAGCCCAGCCCAGAGAAGCCGTGAGCGAAGAAGCCAGGCCAGGAAGAAAGCAGGGAGGTTTGCTATGATTGTTTCAAAGCAATTCGTTTTGTTGCTTTAGAGTCACACCTCCCTTTTTTTTTTAATCAGTAAACTACTTGATAAAGGGGCTTTCCTATGTGACTATTGAGAATATTACTAGCAAAAGTCCAGCTTTTTGTAAGGTGTTTTTCTTCCAGACACCACTTCATTTTTTCTCATTAAAACCACTTTCCCTTTTCTCCTACGCTCCATAGTAATCTGTACCAATTTGCATGGCACCTACCTCCTCATTAACATACAATGTTAAATATTCCTGGGTTGGCTTCTGGTTCTGCAATCTCAACCAAAAACGTCAGTTTTGCCCATAACTAACAATAATGAGCACGTTTTGTAACGCATACTTGCTGATGGGTTTATAGCAGTCATCATTCAATGAAACTATTTGCAGCTTACCAAAACGCTTAAATCCTTAGGTAGTATAAGTGAGGAAATGGAGTAAAATTGCCACATAGTTTTAAGAAAATGCTTCTGATAGTTTAAACCAGTGTCTCAATGACTTCAGTCATTCCTGTTGTCATTAAATTTGTACCTTGCAGTTTGAAATAATAATCACTTTCCATACATCCTTAGGCAGCGATAAAAGTGAACATTAGATGGAAGTATGTGGAAAAACACTATGGGACATATACGGGCACCCCAAATTAGTGTGGAAGACTCACTCCTGGGAGCTGATCCAGCAGCCACCACTCAGGCCTTTTCATCGATGCTTCATGTAGAATTCTCATCAACCTGCTTATGTGGTTCCCAGAGAAACTGAAAGGAAGAGAGGCTCCTGGGAAAGAACTCTGGAGGAAAACAGAAACCACCACAGGAAGGTTGGAAGAAGGTAGGTTAGGAGGATAGTACCAAATACAGTAGGTTCTAATTATCCACTTATTTGGAACACCACACTCCCAAGCAGTGCAAAATAACTGGGGTAGCTCTCTACGTGCGTGTGTACAGATGTGCATTTGTAAACAAAAGGTTTACACAACTGCCTGGCCACAGGGAGGAAAACCAATTAGGAAAATTATTAGAGTCTGTTGTCTTACCCCAGTGAGTGTTAATTATTTGTTTGCGTTCATTATTTGCTGTCACTTGTTTGCAATCACAAATATGCTTGCATCACACCATTTGTCATCATGAGGACTATTCATATGTTCACAGACTTCCACTTGCAAATAAGACAAAGTTGTATTTAAACTAAGAAATATTTTCCTGTTCAAGTAGGCCTGGACTAAGACTCCAGTGTATGAGTATGTGCACTGTTCTTCCCTCCCATCTTTACTTAGGAGACTGCCTTTATTTTAGAGCCAGCTGGGTGGGTGCTGTCCACATTCCTGAACCAGCAAAACCCACAGGATTGTGCTCTGCTCTGAAGCCGAGTGGGAAGAGAACGCTTGGAATAAGGTCGGTCTTGTCCTCTAGGGCCACAAGTGGGCACAAGTTTATGTGCAAGATGTTATTCAGAGGTAGAGAAATCAAGACCCAAGGCAAGTGCCTGTACTCTTCAGGACAAAAACCACTCCTGAGGCAAAGGGACCCACAAGCACAGCGTGGGAGCAGGAAGCTGGGGAGAGATGAGGCTGGGCCATGTTCTCAGGGGATGTGAAGCTTCACCCCTGTAACAGAGGCTGCTGGGAAGGGGCTGGAGCACCAACGCCAGGCTGGTTTGGCAGAGGCCTTCACACCCTGGGATGTAAAAGGAGGGACAACTGTGGTCAGTGCTGCTTTCTGCGATCATGTCTTCTCCATGGAGAAGGACAGCCCCTGGCAATAATGTAAACAAGATTCTGAGAACCAACTCATCCCCTGCTCCTCGTGTGGTCACCTAGCTTCAATGCTGGCATCAGGGAAGCCATGCTGGTGACAGTAGAAAGCAGAGTCATAGAGAGAGACGTAAAGTCATAGAGTGGAGGTAAAGTCACAGAGAGAGACAGAAGTGGGGTTTGAAGACAGTGCGAGGAAGCAATCTGTACACGCTACAGACTGAACGTTTGTGCCCTCTCAAAATCCATATGCTGGATTTTGATGATGTGATGTGAAGAGATGGGACCATGGGGGTGATTGGGTCATGAAGGTGGAGCCCCCATGATGGGATCGGTGCCCTCTCAACAGAAGGAGAGACACAAGAGTTCTCTCTCCACAATGCAAGGACAAGAATACAGCCATCTGCATCCAGGAAGAGAGACCACACCAGACACGAGACCGCCAGCACCCTGATCTTGGACTCCAGCCTCCAGAACTGCAAGAAATAAATTTTTGTCATTTAAGCCCTCCAGTCAGTGGTGTTTGTTATGGCGGCCCAAGCATAAGACAGTGCTCAAGGCCACATATTTGGGTGGAAAAGAAACATAAGAACATTAAGATGATTTGAATAGGTAAGACTATGTATGGATGTCTCTTAGTTTTTTATTTGTTTGGTTGGTTTGTTTAAATTTCTACTTTGTTCCATAAAAGTTGTTTGAAACAGCTTAAGAAATACAAAATGACTCACTCTTTTATTTGACAAAGAATCATGGCTAACTGCACATAGACTTACCATCGTTAGGCTCGGGGAAATGTTGACGTAGCAAGGTGTGTGTTCAGGATGCTTCATAATCATTAATATGAGGCAGTTCTGAACTTCCTCAGCAACCAGTGAAGAAAAGCATACTCACATTTGGGGTGTTACTCCACTAGGTTAGAAGTGACACGTCATAACCATCGATAATGAGTGACTGTTAGCTACTTCTCCTCTCCTAGTGTAGCTTCAAAAACTCCTCTGTGACAGGAAGTCACTGCCACACTGGTTTTATAGTAAGAGCAGCTCTTTGTGGAGACTTCTATTTCCACCTGTCTCCTGTCATTTCATCAACTGCACCTCTTGAACAGAACTTTCGGAGAGCATTTATATTTATCACAGCATCTCCAAGGTTTTCTGTGGGACCCACCCTGAGAGAAAACCTAATAAAAAACAGTCCCATGTTCATATGGGAAACTGCCCACAAGACCCTAGCTCATGGAAACCAATCTTGGTCATTGAAGTCCCACAACAAAGAAATTTTAATTAACTTTGTTTAACCTTATATTCAAAAGGTAAGTCAAAGGCACTTTGATTTAAATGCTATTAACTCCCTACCTACTAAATATATTGTACAGTATCTTCCCTTTCCCACAGTATTATGTACCACAAATATTTTAGGAAATATCATAGAGCTGCCAGAGAAATCAGATCTTCCTAGCCTCAAAATACATTATAATTGATAATCTATTTCTCCTCAAAATGTACTCTTTTTTAGATTTTATTTATTTATTTATGAAAGACACAAAGAGAGAGGCAGAGACAAAGGCAGAGGGAGAAGAGGGCTCCTCCTGGGGAGCCCAGTGTGAGACTCGATCCTGGGACCCTGGGATCACACCCTGAGCCGAAGGCAGACGCTCAACCACTGAGCCACCCAGGTGTCCCTCTCCTCAAAATGTTCTTGTGCACACAGACAAGTCATAATGCTCTATGGAATTATTATTTTCTGCTTATTTTATCAAGCACAAAATACTCAAGCATACTCTAATACAATATCCTCACATCAATTGCATCACTGAGAGAAGTTAAAGGGAAATCCTAAAGCAACCCCTAAAGTAAAAATACAGAATTTTAGCTAATCAACCAACAGAAAAAAACAATTGAATAAGAAAAAAATGTTCAATTGCCCAAAAGAAGACAGTTAAAGGGAAAAAGGGTAATAATGGCATAAATTGAAAAGCAGGTAGCAAGATGATACAGTTAAAGCAAACTGTCAACAATAATCACATTGAATATGGATGATCTAAACTCCCTAGTTAAATGATGGCAATTGTAAGATTGAATAAAAAAGCAAAACTCAACAATATACTGCCTACAAGAAACTCGCTGTACAAATAAACGTTCAATATAATAAAAGGATGGAAAAATATAAAACATGGTAACACTAATCAGAAGCAAGCTGGGAGTCTCATGGTTTCATATCCAAAGTGTGAAAAGCTTAGAAATTGTCACTCTTAACTTTACAATAAGAAAAAGCTAAACAATTAAGCATCAGTGACTTTTCCTGGACCCACTGGACAGCTGGGGTTGAAGAGAAACCTGCTACCATGAAATCTGGAGAAACTGATGACTCAGGAGGGTCAGAGCCAAGATCTGGTAACCAGAAGCAAAAGCCACAAGAGCCAAAAATTGGCAGGAAGATGTAAGGTCAGGCAAGTAAATCTAGTGATGAGCTAGGTGTGGATTATGAAGTAGCTGGGGCCACAGTCTTAGAGGGCACCCCACACTCTCATGGGTTTTAATTCAGTGAACTCCACCAAGTTCAGGGTCAAGGTCTGAGAAAGATCCTCTGTAGCACTGGTGGGGGTGTTGGGGGCTCCTAGTCAGATGAACATAAATCCTCACACTGAAGGACTATTTACTTTGGTTCCTATTACCCGACACATGTCTGACTTTTGACCACCACTACCAACAACAACAAAACAAAACAAAACAAAAAAAACAATAAGTTGTTCCCAAAGGAAAGAAATAACAATTTCTTGTTATTGCACCATTGTAGATGTAATTACATAGAGAATTTAAAATGACTAAGATTAATATATTAAGTGTAATAAAGGAAAAAGTAAATATAATGCAAGAACAGGTGGGTAATGTAACGAGAGAGATGATAATTCTTTGTTTTTAATAAATTAATTTTTTATGGGTGTTCAATTTACCAACCTACAGAATAACACCCAGTGCTCATCCCGTCAAGTGTCCCCCTCAGTGCCCGTCACCCATTCACCCCCACCCCCCACCCTACTCCCCTTCCACCACCCCTAGTTCATTTCCCAGAGTTAGGAGTCTTCATGTCCTATCTCCCTTTCTGATATTTCCCACACATTTCTTCTCCCTTCCCTTATATTACCTTTCACTATTCCCCAAATGAATGAGAACATACACTGTCCTTCTCCGACTGACTTACTTCACTCAGCATAATACCCTCCAGTTCCATCCACGTTGAAGCACATGGTGGGTATTTGTCGTTTCTAATGCCTGAGGAATATTCCATTGTATACATAGACCACATCTTCTTTATCCATTCATCTTTTGATGGACACCGAGGCTCCTTCCACAGTTGGGCTATTGTGGACATTGCTGCTAGAGACATCGGGGTGCAGGTGTCCCGGCGTTTCATTGCATCTGAATCTTTGGGGTAAATCCCCAACAGTGCAATTGCTGGGTCGTAGGGCAGGTCTATTTTTAACTCTTTCAGGAACCTCCACACAGTTTTCCAGAGTGGCTGCACCAGTTCACATTCCCACCAACAGTGCAGGAGGGTTCCCTTTTCTCCGCATCCTCTCCAACATTTGTGGTTTCCTGCCTTGTTAATGTTCCCCATTCTCACTGGTGTGAGGTGGGATCTCATGGTGGTTTTGATTTGTATTTCCCTGATGGCAAGTGATGCGGAGCATTTTCTCATGTGCTTGTTGGCCATGTCCATGTCTTCCTCTGTGAGATTTCTGTTCATGTCTTTTGCCCATTTCATGATTGGATTGTTTCTTTCTTTGGTGTTGAGTTTCATAAGTTCTTTATAGATCTTGGAAACTAGCCCTTTATCTGATATGTCATTTGCAAATATCTTCTCCCATCTGTAGGTTGTCCTTTAGTTTTGTTGACTGTATCCTTTGCTGTGCAAAAGCTTCTTATCTTGATGAAGTCCCAATAGTTCATTTTTGCTTTTGTTTCTTTTACCTTCGTGGATGTATCTTGCAAGAAGTTACTGTGGCCGAGTTCAAAAAGGGTGTTGCCTCTGTTCTCCTCTAGGATTTGGATGGAATCTTGTCTCACATTTAGATCTTTCATCCATTTTGAGTTTATCTTTGTGTCTGGTGAAAGAGAGTGGTCTAGTTTCATCCTTCTGCATGTGGATGTCCAATTTTCCCAGCACCATCTATTGAAGAGACTTTCTTCCAGTGGATAGTCTTTCCTCCTTTATTGAATATTAGTTGACCATAAAGTTCAGGGTCCACTTCTGGGTTCTCTATTCTGTTCCATTGATCTATGTGTCTGTTTTTGTGCCAGGACCACACTGTCTTGATGACCACAGCTTTGTAGTACAACCTGAGATCTGGCATTGTGATGCCCCCAGATATGGTTTTCTTTTTTAAAATTCCCCTGGCTATTCGGGGTATTTTCTGATTCCACACAAATCTTAAAATAATTTGTTCCAACTCTCTGAAGAAAGTCCATGGTATTTTGATACGGATTGGATTAAACGTGTACATTGCCCTGGGTAACATTGACATTTTCACAATATTAATTCTGCCAATCCATGAGCCTGGAATATTTTTCCATCTCTTTGTGTCTTCCTCAATTTCTTTCAGAAGTGTTCTGTAGTTTTTAGGGTATAGATGCTTTACCTCTTTGGTTAGGTTTATTCCTAGGTATCTTATGCTTCTGGGTGCAGTTGTAAATGGGATTGACTCCTTAATTTCTCTTTCTTCAGTCTCATTGTTAGTGTATAGAAATGCCACTGATTTCTGGGCATTGATTTTGTATCCTGCCACACGGCCGAATTGCTGTATGAGTTCTAGCAATCTTGGGGTGGAGGCTTTTGGGTTTTCTATGTAGAGTATCATGTCATCGGCGAAGAGGGAGAGTTTGACTTCTTCTTTGCCAATTTGAATGCCTTTGATGTCTTTTTGTTGTCTGATTGATGAGGCGAGGACTTCCAGTACTATGTTGAATAGCAGTGGTGAGAGTGGACATCCCTGTCTTGTTCCTGATCTTAGGGGAAAGGCTCCCAGTGATTCCCCAGTGAGAATGATATTTGCTGTGGGCTTTTCATAGATGGCTTTTAAGATGTCGAGGAATGTTCCCTCTATCCCAACACTCTGAAGAGTTTTGATCAGGAATGGATGCTGTATTTTGTCAAATGCTTTTGCTGCATCTAATGAGAGGATCATACGGTTCTTGGTCTTTCTCTTGCTGATATGATGAATCACACTGATTGTTTTACGAGTGTTGAACCAACCTTGTGTCCCGGGGATAAATCCTACTTGGTCATGGTGAATAATTTTCTTAATGTGTTGTTGGATCCTATTGGCTAGTATCTTGTTGAGAATTTTTGCATCCACATTCATCAGGATTATTGGTCTGTAATTCTTTTTGGTGGGGTCTTTGTCTGGTTTCGGAATTAAGGTGATGCTGGCCTCATAGAACGAATTTGGAAGTACTCCATCTCTTTCTATCTTTCCAAACAGCTTTAGTAGAATAGGTATGATTTCTTCCTTAAACGTTTGATAGAATTCCCCTGGGAAGCCATCTGGCCCTGGACTCTTGTGTCTTGGGAGGTTTTTGATGACTGCTTCAATTTCCTTCCTGGTTATTGGCCTGTTCAGGTTTTCTATTTCTTCCTGTTCCAGTTTTGGTAGTTTGTGGCTTTCCAGGAATGCGTCCATTTCTTCTAGATTGCCTAATTTATTGGTGTATAGCTGCTCATAATATGTTTTTAAAATCGTTTGCATTTCCTTCACATTGGTAGTGATCTCTCCTTTCTCATTCATGATTTTATTGAGTCTTCTCTCTCTTCTTTTTAATAAGGTTGGCTAATGGTTTATCTATCTTATTAATTCTTTCAAAGAACCAACTCCTGGTTCTGTTGATCTGTTCCACAGTTCTTCTGGTCTCGATTTCGTTGAGTTCTGCTTGAATTTTAATTAACTCTCTTCTTCTGCTGGGTGTAGGGTCCATCTGCTGTTTTTCCTCTAGCTCCTTTATGTGTAAGGTGAGCTTTTGTATTTGAGTTCTTTCCAGTTTTTGAATGGATGCTTGAATTGTGATGTACTTCCCCCTTAGGACTGCTTTTGCTGCATCCCAAAGATTTTGAACGGTTGTATCTCCATTCTCATTAGTTTCCATGAATCTTTTTAATTCTTCCTTAATTTCCTGGTTGACCCTTTCATCTTTTAGCAGGATGGTCCTTAACCTCCACGTGTTTGAGGTCCTTCCAAACTTCTTGTTGTGATTTAGTTCTAATTTCAAGGCATTATGGTCTGAGAATATGCAGGGGATGATCCCAATCTTTTGGTATTGGTTCAGACCCGATTTGTGATCCAGTATGTGGTCTATTCTGGAGAAAGTTCCATGTGCACTTGAGAAGAATGTGTATTCAGTTGAGTTTGGATGTAAAGTTCTGTAGATATCTGTGAAATCCATCTGGTCCAGTGTATCATTTAAAGCTCTCATTTCTTTGGAGATGTTGTGCTTAGAAGACCTATCTAGTATAGAGAGAGCTAGATTGAAGTCACCAAGTATAAGCGTATTATTATCTAAGTATTTCTTCACTTTGTTTATTAATTGGTTTAAATATTTGGCAGCTCCCACATTCGGGGCATATATATTGAGGATTGTTAAGTCCTCTTGTTGGATAGATCCTTTGAGTATGATATAGTGTCCCTCTTCATCTCTCACTACAGTCTTCGGGGTAAATTTTAGTTTATCTGATATAAGGATGGCTACCCCCGCTTTCTTTTGAGGACCATTTGAATGGTAAATGGTTCTCCAACCTTTTATTTTCAGGTTGTAGGTGTCCTTCTGTCTAAAATGAGTCTCTTGTAGACAGCAAAGAGATGGGTCCTGCTTTTTTATCCAGTCTGAAACCCTGCGCCTTTTGATGGGGTCATTAAGCCTGTTCACGTTCAGAGTTACTATTGACAGATATGAGTTTAGTGTCATCATGATATCTATTCAGTCCTTGTTTTTGTGGATTGTTCCATTGAACTTCTTCTTAAGGGGAATTTTAAGAGTCCCCCTTAAAATTTCTTGCAGAGCTGGTTTGGAGGTCACATATTCTTTCAGTTCCTGCCTGTCTTGGAAGCTCTTTATCTCTCCTTCCATTTTGAATGAGAGCCTTGCTGGATAAAGTATTCTTGGTTGCATGTTCTTCTCATGTAGGACCCTGAATATATCCTGCCAGCCCTTTCTGGCCTGCCAGGTCTCTGTGGAGAGGTCTGCTGTTACCCTAATACTCCTCCCCATAAAAGTCAGGGACTTTTTGTCTCTTGCTGCTTTAAGGATCTTCTCTTTATCTTTGGAATTTACAAGTTTCAGCATTAAATGTTGAGGTGTTGAATGGTTTTTATTGATTTAAGGGGGGGAATCTCTCTATTTCCTGGATCTGAATGCCTGTTTCCCTTCCCAGATTAGGACAGTTTTCAGCTAGAATTTATTCAAATACATATTCTGGCCCTCTGTCCCTTTTGGCGCCCTCAGGAACCCCAGTTAAACGTAGGTTTTTCTTCCTCAGGCTGTCTTTTATTTCCCTTAATCTGTCTCATGGTCTCTTAATTGTCTGTCTCTTTTTTCCTCAGTTTCCCTCTTTGCCATCAACTTGTCTTCTATGTCACTCACTCGTTCTTCCACCTTGTTAAGCCTTGTCTTTAGGACTTCTAGCTTGGATTGTATCTCATTCAATTGATTTTTAATTTCTGCCTGATTGGATCTAAATTCTGCAGTCATGAAGTCTCTTGAGTCCTTTATGCTTTTTTCTAGAGCCACCAGTAGCTGTATAATAGTGCTTCTAAATTGGCTTTCTGACATTGAATTATAATCCAGATTTTGTAACTCTGTGGGAGAGAGGGCTGTTTCTGATTCTTTCTTTTGAGGTGAGGTTTTCCTTCTAGTCATTTTTCACAGTGCAGAGTGGCCAAAAACAAGTTGTATTGGGAAAAGGAGAAAAAGAGAGAGAGAGAAGGAAAGAAAAGAGAAAAAGAAAAAAGAGAAAGAAGAAAAAAAGGAAAAAAGAGAAGAAAAAGAGAAAGAAAAAGAAAGAAAGGTGAAAAAAAAGGGGTGGGGGGAGCAATCAGAAATCAAAAAGAAAAAAAAAAACAGAAAACACGGGCAGTATCTTCTGATTCTGTATATTTTAAGTACCTTGACTTCCCCTGGAACTGGTCCGTCTCGCTGGTCTTCTGGGGGAGGGGCCTGCTGTGCTGATTCTCAGGTGTTAGCACTTGGGGGAGCTGCTCTGCCCCTGCCTGGTGCAGGGCTCAGTGGGGCTTGTTTACCCCGTGAGGCCCCAGGAGGAACAACCGCAGTGGCAGCGCCAGCTCTGCAGCCCTGGAGTCAGCCCCCGCATTAGCTCCAGGGCTCTCCGTCTGCAGGGCCTGGAGGCTCCGGGGCGGGCCGCTGATCTGCTCAGCTCGGGGCAGGAGCGTCCTTGGGGTCCTGGGCCCTCCCGGCCTCTGCCTGTCCCGGGGGAGGCCGGATCCTGGGCTGTGCCCGGCGCCCTGTGCTCCGGGGCCTGCGCTGTTGGATTCGAGGCTCAGGGTCCCGCCGTGCGCGCTGCAGCCCTTAGGGAGCTCCGCGCATCTCCCGGGGCGCAGGTGCCTGTTAGTGTCCCCGGGAGCCCGAGGGCATCCCCGCCCTCCTGGGTCCTGCTCCACCTCCCTGCGAGCCCCTTTCCGCGGGGAAGGTTGGTGCAGCTCCTGCTCCTCCGGGACGGGGCTCTCCTGTCCTGGGGACACTCGCCCCGGCCTCAGCCCGGCTCCTCGCGGGGCCCCTCCCTTTTGGAGGCCTTTTGTTTCTTTATTTCTTTTTCCCCATCTTCCTACCTTGATAGAAGCACGAACTCTTCTCACTGCAGCATTCCAGCTGTTCTCTCTTTCAATCTCAGGCCGAATTCGTAGATTTTCAGGATGATTTGAAGGTTATCTAGGTAATGTGGTGGGGACAGGTGATTTGGGGACCCTACTCTTTAGCCATCTTGCCCCTCCTCCAGAGATGATAATTCTAGAACGAACTAAAAATTCATTGCTAGATATAAAAAACACTGTAACAAAAACTAAAGAATGCCAGTGATAGGCTCATTAGTAAACTAGAGATTACCAAAGACAGAATGAGCAAGCATAAAGATAAGTCAATAGAAACTACATGATCTGAAATGCAGAAAAAAATAAAAATTTTAAAAATAGAACATTCAAGAACATAGAATTTCAAAAGGTGTAACTTACAAATAACTGGAATATCAGGAGAGGTAAGAGAGGAACGGAAATATTTAATATGGGCTGAGAACTATTCAAAACTAATAAAAGACATGAAACCAAGGATCCAAGAAGTCCAAGCAAAAAAACTACCCCAAAAATAGAGATAAAATATTCAAAATGTAGAACACAAAAGACAAAAAGAAAATCATGAGAGATGCCAGAGGTAAAACAAAAATAAAATAAAATCTTATCTATAAAGGAATAAGTATAAGAATTATAGAGTATTTCTTGCTAGAAACCATGCAAGCAAGAAAAGAAGAAAGTGAAATAAAATATTTAAGCTTCTGAAAGAAGAAACCACTAATCAAGAATTCCATATTTAGTTAAATTATTCTTCAAGGTGAAGAAGAAATAAAGACATTTTCTGACAAATCAAAAACTGAGGAAATTCATAGCTAACTGATGTTCCTTGAAAGAAATGTTAAAAGAAGTTTCTTTAGAGGCAGAGGAAATGATTCAGCTAAGAGATTTGGGGTCCACATGAAGAAAGAGGAATATCCGAAAAGAAATAAGTGAGGGTAAGATATTTTGTTTTTCTTACCACTGATTGATCTAAAAGATGACTTTTTGTTTAAAGTAGTAAAAATACCTTGGGTGACTGTAGCATGCAGACAGGTGAAAGGAATGATAGTAATGCCACAAAGGATGGGAGGGCATCTGGAATATTCCATGAAGAGGAAACTACACTGCACGCAAGTGGCGTAGTGTTATTTGACAGTGGATGCAGATTGGTCAAGAATGTACACTGGAAACTCTAGGGCAACCATTAAAACTTTTAAGCATAATCAATAGGCTAAGAGAAGAGATAAAATGGAACAATATAAATTGCTCAATTAATATCAGAGAAGGTGGAAAAAGAAAAATAATAAATGCAAAGATTAGAAACAGGGACAACTGTGGTAAACATTAATCCAACTACATCAATAATCACTCTAAATATTAATATTGTAAATATATCAGTTCTATTTAGAAGTACCCAGTTCTTCATGGCGGATTTAAAAAACTAGACTAAACCATACTTACAAGAAATTCACTTTAAATATAAAGGGTCAAAAATAAATAAATAAATAAATAAATAAATAAATAAAGTCAGTATGTTAAAGGTAAAAGAATGGAGAAATACATACCAGGCCAATCAAAGGAAATATTAAGAAAGTATACTATTTTTATAAAAGTCAGACTTCAGAAGAAGGAAAATCTATGGGAAAAAGAGTGGCATGATGACATGATGAATGGAACAGTTCTCCAATAAGACATAACAATGGCAAGAAGTAAGCACCAAACAAGAGAGCATCTAAATACACAAGGTGAAAACTGAGAGAACAAGGAAACTGGACAAATCCACACTTCTGGTTAAAGGCTTCTCCACCCTTCTTTCAGTGAGTAATACACCGGCAGGGAGAAATCAATGAAGATAAAGTTGCCCAGAACAGCACCATCGATTAACTTGATTTAACTGACGTGTAGAGAGCATTCTATCCAGAGCGGTAGGATACACATTCTTCTCCAGCACAGTCTGGAACATCCACCAAGATAGACTACATGAGCCACAAAATACACACCAACAAAATTAAAAGAATAGAAATCACACAAGGCATGTCCTTGGATCACTACGGAATTAAATTAGAAATTATAACCAAGGGATAGCTGGAAAATCCTCCCATATTTAAAAAACTACACGCTTCCAAATAGCACATAATTCGAAAAAGAAGTCTCAAGAGAAATTGTAAGACATTTTCAAGTGAATGAAAATGAGTGTATAAATTATCAAAATTCTCAGCAGAAGCAGAGCTAAGAGGAAAATTTATAGCATTAACTGTTATGTATTTCAAAAGAAGAAAGCTCAAAAATCAATCACCTAAGTTTCTACTTCAGGAGACAAGAGAAAGGAAAACAGTTTAACCTGAAAGTAAGCAGACAAGAAAATCATAAAATGAAACACAGAACAGGAAAAATAGTTAACAAACCACACGCTACATCTTTAAAAAGATCAATAGGGATCCCTGGGTGGCGCAGCGGTTTGGCGCCTGCCTTTGGCCCAGGGCGCGATCCTGGAGACCCGCGATCGAATCCCACGTCGGGCTCCCGGTGCATGGAGCCTGCTTCTCCCTCTGCCTGTGTCTCTGCCTCTCTCTCTCTCTCTGTGACTATCATAAATAAATAAAAATTTAAAAAAAAAAAAAAAAAGATCAATAAAACTGATAAATCCCCCAAAATGGATAAAGCTCTAGCCAAACTAATCAAGAAAAAAATGAGAGAAGACACATTACCAACCCTGAAATTGAAAGAAGGGTCACCAGCATTGAGTTCACAGATATTTTAAAGAATAATAAATACTAGGAGCAACTCTAGGCCTGCCAATTTGATAACCTAGATGAAATAGACCAATTAATTGACAGATTAAAAACTACCAAACCCACAGAGGTGAAGCAGATCATCTGGGTAGGTTGATTACCTACTAAATAAATTCACTGGTGAATCCTACCAAACTATTAAGGAAGAAATGATACCAATTCTCCCCAGTATCTACCAGAAAACAGAAGCAAAGAGAATACTTCATAACTCATTCTATAAGACCAGCATCACCCAAGTACAAAAACCTGATAAAAACAGGGGGGAATAATAAATAAATTATTTATTATTAATAAATAATAATATTTATTATTATTATTATTTAATAAAAGGGGTAAATAAATTAAAATATTTTATATAAAAATAAAAGGGGGAAACTAGAGACCAGGATCTCTTATGAAGGAAGATGCAGAAATTCTCAATAAACTACCAGCAAGTCATGTACAACAAAACATAGGAAAGAATTATAACAGCAAGATCAAGTGGACTCGCTGCAGGTGTGTAAGCCCAGATCCACATTTGAAACTAAACCTCTGCTCTGTACCACACTGACAGGCTGACACAGAGAAAGCACATGAACATTTATCAATTAGCATAGAAAAAGCATCTGATGAAAATCCCATATCCATTCATGGTAGAACTCAGCAAACACAGAAGAATTTTCTTAACTTGTTAAAACATCTACAAAAAAATATAGTTACTGTCATGCTTAATGGTGAAAACCTGGATAATTTTCCCCCTAAGTTCAGGAACAAGGCAAGGGGGCCCTTCTTACCACATCATGCTGGAAGCTCTAGCTGGTACAAGAAGACAATAAAAAGAAATAAAGAAATAAGAAATAAAGGAAAATAAAAATCAACTATGGCCAAGACAGGCTTATGCCAGGAACACAACATTTCTCTATCACTTAGAAATCTATTAAAGCAATTAATGACATTATTAATAGATTCATAACAGGCTAAGCGACAAAACCCACATGATTGTCCCAATAGATGCAATGAAATAATTCCACAAAATTCAATACATTCAAGATAAAAACCCTTAACAAACTAGGAATAATAAAAAAAAATTTGCTGCAAAGATAAATCAACAGTGAAATATTTAAAGCATCCCCTTTAAGAGCAAGAATAAGAGCAGAGTACCCTTTGTCACCACTTCAATTCAATATTGAACTGTGAGAGGGGGGTGGAAAAGGAAGAAAGAGAAAAATTGAAAAGATATAAAAGAAAGAAGATTGCACATAGCGAGTCCAAAAGAATCAACAGTTAAATTATTGAATTAATAGGAAGAGTTAGCAAGGTCGCTGGACACAAAATCAATACACACAAGTCAGTGACATTTCTGTAACCGGCCATAAATGTTAGAAAAATAAGCCCACGAATCTCCGTAGCAACAACAATAACAAAGACACACAGAAAAAATTCTAACCAAAGATGTAGCAGATCTTTGGGGACAATATTAAGCGCCGTTGAAAGACATTGGTCATCTTGTGTGTGTGTGTGTGTGTGTGTGTGTGTGTGTGTGTGTGGTATTTTTGTGTCTATCAGGGATGAAATGTTATTTAAAATGATAGAGTCTAGCATAAGGAAACACCTACTAAGTGGAGGGAAATATCCATGCTCCTGGAGAGAAGCTGCGAGTGCAAGGTCACAGGTTCTCCGTCATTACTCTCTCTTCCAAGCAGTCTCCGTCCAACCCCCAGCAGTGTTTCTGGAGACCTTGGACGGCCGGTCATAGGGTGTGGAAAAGCAGAGGCTCGTGCCAGGTAGACGCTTACGACCATTAAGAACAAGCGCCACGGCCCACGCGGGGGCAGGGGCACGGCCCTCGGAGACGCCAGCCGTCGTGCAGGTGTCGCAGCGGAAACCACAGACCAGGGCCCGGAGCAGGACGCCCGGGAGCAGGCTCTGAGGCGTTGAGCATTGCGCTGTGGCTGTGTGTCTGCTGTGTGCAGAGCTGGGCCTGCAGAGGGAAAGGGACAGACCGACCACTGGTTACGTACGTGTGACAAAGTGCCACTGGGTCCCCGCCCCAAATCAGGCCCAGGAACCCAGCTCGGCTCACCACGCTGTGCTGCATCTCAGGTGCCGCGATGTTCACCTGTCAGTTACGATGAGGACTGTTAGTCGTGTTGCTCGGGGAGCACACTATTATCTCATGAAATGTGTGTGTTCGTCCACAAAAACAAAAACGAAAGAATCCAGCTCAGTTGGACGATCCCCGCAGGCAGGCAGCCTCCAGGCCCGGGAGCTGACACCGAGGAAAGCCCAGAGGATCTGCCCCCGGATGAATGAAGGTTCGGAGCTGCCGAGCTTCGGGGTGGCTTGTCCCACAGCCGCGACCAGAAAGACGCTCTTGGCCTTTGTGTCCCTGAGCCTGTCACATTCAAAAAAGAAAGAAAAAAAGAAAACAAACAAACAAACAAATAAAAAAAAAAAAACCACCCTTGGGTTACGTCTAACGGAGTTGCTTTCCCTTGGAGCTAAATGCCGACCTTTCCAGCGCTGAGCCTTCCGGCCAGGATGAGGCCACCCCAGCGCTTCCCGTGTGTCTACCGAAGCCATATGTGTTTTCTTCCCATGTCACCACTGAAAAGAGCTGAACTGTATATATTTTTCCTAATGACAAACGTCTTTGTATTCCTATGATAATCCCACTTTGTCAGGAGGTACGTGGACACGCACTCTGGAACTGGTCCGCCAATATTGACATCCTTCAGTGCGTGTCCATAGAGAGATTAGCGTGTGACTCTTTACCGTTCCCCGATTCTGATATCAAGATCATATCAAACGCATAAATGAATCATCTCCCATCTCCTCCGACTCGGCTCTCTCATAATTGGGATACATATCCCCGAAATGTTTCCTGGAATCTCCATACAAAAGTCTTCAGGTTTGATGTTGTTGTTTTTTTTTTTTTTTTAAGATTTTGTTTATTTATTCATGAGAAACACAGAAAGAGAGAGGCAGAGACACAGGCAGCGGGAGAAGCAGGGTCCCTGTAGGGAGCCCAAGGTGAGAGTTGACCCCAGGACCCCAGGGTCACGCCCTGAGCCGAAGGCAGACGCTAAACTGCTGAGCCACCCAGGAATCCCCAGATTTGGTGTTTAAACTACTGATATTTACAATAGTTTTAATGTTAAAAGTACATATAAGTTGTCTGTTCTTGTTTAACGTTTTAGGTACATTCTTTTTTTTTTTTTTTTTTTTTTTTTTTTTTTATGATAGTCATACAGAGAGAGAGAGAGAGAGGCAGAGACATAGGCAGAGGGAGAAGCAGACTCCATGCACCGGGAGCCTGACGTGGGATTCGATCCCGGGTCTCCAGGATCGCGCCCTGGGCCAAAGGCAGGCGCCAAACCGCTGCGCCACCCAGGGATCCCACGTTTTAGGTACATTCTATATTTTCCCAGAGGCAGACTAAAATATCTTATTTTTTGTGCCATTCTCAAATAACAAGTTCACCCTGCATAAATTCCTAAACTGGTTATTATTTTCCCTTAGCATTTAGGTGTTTTCTTTGCCTTGTAGCTCCTGTAGCTCCCGTTGATCCTTGCTGTCCTTCTGGCTGTTTCTCCCTTTCTCTCTCCTAAAACTGACTCCTGTCTTTGGCCTTCTGCTGTTTCCTTGTAATGCATCTGCACGCAGATTTGTAGGTTTGCTAACCCTGCATGGGGCTCATTAAAATAACTGGATATGACTTGTTTGGGTTCGCCATATACAATACATTTTTCTTGCATTGTCCCTCTTTCCCAGCTCCTTATCCACCCACCCTCCAAGGAGCTGTGGTGGAATTTGTGACACATGTGACGTTGGCCAGGACTGAGGCACCCAGGGAAGAGCACAGGGACCTCTCAGGTGGGCCACCTACAAGCAAGTCTAGGGACGTAGATTCACTGGTGTGTGATCACCTGGACACGACGGGCTGGAGGTCCGCGAGCTGTGTGAGGAGCACCACGTGGGTTACTGTCCCAAACACGGACGATATGGGGTATGACCATAGGCGTGTGAGACCCCAGCAGACCTGCCCTTGTCCTGAACGTCTCTGAGTTCTTCCAGACTTTGGGCAAGTTCCAGAATAAAGTCAAAACCATCATCTTCTCTCCAAAAATTGCTATCGCCATGAGTACCTAATTGGCTGGGGGGATTCCAAAGTGGATTCAACAGTAGATACGCCTCACTCACCCAACTCTTGGGAATGTGGGTTATCAGAATTAAGAATTTGAGAGAGAGGCAGGGAACTGGCACTTGTCAAACACTGACCCTTATCGGGCCCTGCCTCCGATACCAACCTGACCACAGACGCAGCTGTGTGCAGACCGAACCCGGACAGGTGGCCAGTCTGAAGCGATGAACCCGGTGCAATTCCAGCCCCCGCAGCCCCAGGCCCCATCAGGCCCAGCTCCTCCACCAGAGCCGCTCTGACCTGAGACTCAGGGCCTGGGTTCTGGTCCTGCTTCTGCCACTGACCAGCTGTGCCACAATTTTTTTCAGAGCCTCAGTTGGCTCATCTACAAAAGGGAAGAGGAAAATCTGCTGCAGATCTCCCCACGGGGCTGTCGTCTCAGAATTAAATGAGTCCCTAGATGAGCAAGTCCAAGATGAGCTCTCAAGAGCCACACAAGGAAAGCATTGCCGACGTTGCCAGAAACACCTGCTGGTGCTTCCCAGGTCTGCTCTGAATCCGATTTTAGGAACAATGTGCCAGCTCGGTCCGGGAAGGCAGGTAGGGGACACAGCAGGCAGGGATGGCAAGCCTGGAGAGTGGTAATTGGTAGCTGTTGATTTTACAAATCATTAAACATAAAAGCAAATATAAAAAGCGTTCCCTGCTTTTTATGATGGAAAGTGGAGTCAGAGGGTGATGTCTGATGTCCCCATGTGTGGCCGTTCGATGGCCGTTAGGTGGTCAGCAAGTGCAGAACTGTTCCTGCCTTGTCCCTCCAGGAGCAGGTGCACTGCTTGTTGCTGGGACTGAAACCACCAGGGCCCCCTCTGCCCGGAACCTCAGGTCTCCCCAGGACCAGGATCCCCATGATCATGCCTAGAAAACGTCTGCAAAGCTACCTCAGGAGAGCTGGGTGGACGCTTGGCAGAGCCATCCCCTCTGCTCTTTGGCTCATAAATCAGCAGAAAGACCGTGATTTCCATGTCTGTCAATCCAGTTTCCAACCACGAATAGACCCTACCAAGCTGCAACCACAGAGGACACCTAATCTGAGTCCTTGCACTTGTCTATCCGATGCCTCTGACTCTTTCCCGCCCTCACCACCGAGGACTGTGTCTGCCACGCAGCTGACCCGAGAAATGTGTATGAAGGGGAGCAGAGGGGAGGAATCACGTCTCACTTCCAGCACTTGGCTCACACCCTATAGTCCTCTGGTTGCCATTTGGTTTATCCAGAAGAGACAGACTGCCCTTTCCTGTTGCATCGCTGACAAGGTCCGGAGACCGTCCGAACGTCCTGCAGGGATCTGCGCACCAGCCCCTTTCCCAGGGCTTGATGGAAACATTTGCTCCACACCCTGGGTGCCATCTCGGGTTCCCAGCACTGGAGTTTTAAGTACTTCGACAACATGGAAACTTGAGAGGTGGTATTTCTTTTAGATCAAGAACGTGGGCTAAACTGAAGGCAGAGGAAAGGAAATGCACAAACCCTTCCATAACGTTTTCTTTCTTTTTTTTCCTCTTTGTCTCTTTCCAGTGGTCCTAAGATATATTAGGCTGCTTATTGGCCATGATGTACTTATATAAAGAGCTTTCATATCTTGTGCAGCTCACAGTGGCTCCAGTAGAAATCTATTTGTTGTGACTAAGTAAGAGTGATATTTTTGCTAGGGAGTACCTGCTACATCGCATTAGTTTTATTTGGGGAAAAAGCATTTTCGTCTCTGAATTGCGGTACATTTGATTTCTTTGGTTAGACTCAAAAACATAGATTGACTGATTTGACTTAAAAAAACATTCATGGAAGCTCACAGGATTAAAGCAAGAAATACCTATAAGTTCATTCTATGAGAAAACTCAGTAAAATAAAGAAAGGCATGACATTGGCTACCTCTGAATTAACAAACATTTCTGGGTTTTTTTTTTTTTTGGAAATTTTTTTTAATGGAGACTGAATATATACAATTTACATCAGATAATTTTCCGAGAAGCTTTTTCTGACTATAGACTCTCAGGCCTCATACTTGATACCTCTTTCTAATCTCTGCTATTCCTCCGCTATCACACAACCACTCCTGTATCTTTAAGTGTCTGGGTCATTTTTGCAGGCAAGGTGGCTCGTAAAGTATTAAAATAATAAGCAGACTGGAGAAGATTTACACATTTCTCATTTGCTAGTTTAGATAAAATGGATACCTCGCAATCAGTTCTGAGGCAGAGCCAAAGAATGTGCTACCCAAGGTAACACAGGTACAATAAGTCACTTAATGAATTACAGCCGAGACTTTGGCCACATGAATAAGGCACTTGTGGTCTACGCTGACTGCCAGCAAGGCATCAAAGTGTACTTAAGAGTGCGGATGCTGTTTTCATAAATGTTGATCTGTCCATCCATCCACCATCTATCTCCTATCTATTATCTCTCTTTCCATTCATCTATCTACCCACGCATCCACCTTCTATCTGTCCGTCCATCCATCTGTCCACCCATCATCTATCTCCTATCCATTATCTCTCTTTCCACTCATCTATCCATCCATCCATCCATCTAGCTATATTTTCCCCAAATCTATCATCTGCCTATCAACTCATCTAATTTTTACCTGCACACACCGTTTGCACAGAACACTGCTACACATGATCCGACAAGTACTATCCTGAAACAAAACCTTTTCAACAGTGAGCAGTCCCTTCACCTCTGGAATGTGAACCCATCAGAGGCGACATGACATTACTTAGCTAGTGTTCAGCACAGTACCCATGGCACAGTAGGGTGGGGTCGGTGTGCCTCAGTACATTTCCTCTTTTAAAAAGACTGAAGGAATCATTGCAGTAGCTCAGATGACAAGAGTCAGTCAACTGCTGGTTCCATGTAGTTCATGAAAACATGAGTCATTTGCCAGGTTTATCCTGCAATGTTGCAACCAGGCCTTCCCCCATGTGATGGTTCATGAAATGGGTCACTGTCAGAGGTTCACAGAAACTACATGATATCCTCAGGACATCTAATATTAGAAAATTAGATCTGAAACTCAGCCAGCAGTGCATCCTTGATTACAATTACGGTTAATGGAGTTAAGGAGAAGGCAATTCCAAGTTTCTGCCCTTGCCTGGCTGAGAGCATCCAGCCATGGAACTTAGATACCAGAGTAAGTCCTAATGTTCCCTCAGACCTCCCAGGGACTTGAGTTGCGCTCACACCACGGGGTCTCCAGCCAGGACACTTGGAGAATGGGCGGCCCTCCCATCTGCCCAAGTGGACCTTTCTTCTTTCCAAATATCAAAAACCAAAAGGAGGCACTTGGCCCCTTTGCTGATGAAGACACAGCATAAGCACATCCATACAGCTCTACCTCCATCTGGATAGAGATCTAGGAAACTTCATCAGCAAGTCAGAAGCAAGCTCTAAAGAAAAGTAGTCTCTACAGTTTTCCAAAGTGTGCAAGGCTGGGGAGCAGCAGACCCAGAAATGCACAGCGGTTTATGACGCTAGGGATGATGGGCAACTCCCACAGTAAAGAGGGAGCAGAGATGCTTTTCAAATGTAGAGAGAGATTCAGAGAGAGACAGAGAGAAGACTCGAGGTGAGGATCTTCGTTTGCCTGGAATGCCAGGACAGAGTACCCACAGGGGCGGCTCACGCAGCAGAAATTCACACCTCACGGCAGTGGAGGTGGAAGGTGGAAGGTCAAGGCAGCAGCGTGGTCAGGTCACAGACTGCTGGCTTCTCATGGCCCCCCTCACGAGGCAAGAAAGGGGGTGGCTCGCTCTCCAGCCGCTTTTCACAAGGACATGCCTCCCACACGAGGGCCCCCCTGCCCACGACCTGCTCGCCTCTCAAAGGCCCACCTCCTAACACCATCCCCTCGGGGTCTGGGGTCTAACACATGAATTTGGGGGGGACACATTCAGTCAGAATGGCATTATTATTCTATCACCCCCTCTATAGACTGCTTCTGTACCCCTAAAATTCATGCAGGCTCTTAGCCACCCTAGCCTGGTGGCAAAGAGCAAAGAATAAGCCTGGCCCGGAATCCTCTATGGCCCACCCTGAGTAGGAGCAGAGTCAAGGTGAACCTTCCTCCTTTGCCATGAGGTCCAGGACGTCCCCCGGACACCCCGGTGCCCACCCAAGCCTGTCCACCGATGGTGCCGGGAACAGGCAGCAGCTTTCACATGCACGAGCCCTTCCGGGCCCCCCAACCCCCGGGCCCCGGCCCAGTTAGAAAGGCCCTCGGGCTCCGCGCACCCCAGCGCCAGAGCCCAAACCTCCGGGGCCCACGGGAACTGTGCTTCAGTGAGGAAACCATCTAGAATAGAAACCAGAGCTTGGGCCACAGAGAGTGAAATTGCAGATACTTGTTTCTTTTTGGGATAAACATTTAAACACAGCAAGACCCCAGGGCTCTGCGTAGGCGCACTACCCACCCCTGCGTCCTGTCTTCCTTGGCCCACAGCCAGGTGGAACCGGCAAGTGGACCCCACTGCACTATGTGGCAAATGCAGAGACTGTCACCATGTGGTGTGGAAGGTGCCAGGCTCCTGCTGTCAGGAGCCACGCGGCCTCCTCCACCCTCCAACCTGCCCCCCTGTGGGCTCGACCCCCAGAGCCCTCCTGTGCGGTCTTTCCCAGGCACAGAGAATCGCCACCTAGGACAGCTGTGGCTTGAACTTGGATCCCTGAGGAGATCTGAGACGAGCGTCCCCGGTGGCACCAGAGGTGCCGTAAGGGATATTATAGCAGAACCGGTAAGACATGTCTCGTGGCTGGAAGCTTCCAGCCCAGTTCCACGGACTCTGACCCCTTCCCACACTGAAGAACACACACAGATAAGCATACGGGTGGACGGATCAATAAAGAGTCAGGAAGATAAAACCAACTTTTGATTATCTGTGTGAATGGAAGGACAACACAGATAAGTCAAAACCACAAAGCATCCGATCTCATTTGAAGATTTTAAGTTATTTGTCTTGACTGTATTCCATCAGCCTTTCTCTGACACGGCTTAAGAGAGAGAGAGAGAGAGAGAGAGAGATGGGCTGGGCTGGGCTGGGCTGGGGAGGGAGGAAGGGAGGAGAAAATTAAAATGCTATCATTGTTAAGAAATGTTTAAATATCTCTGTTTCCCCATCTCCCCCGGAGGTGCAGCCGCGCAGTGAGATCCGGTCGCAGTGGACCTGCCACGTCTGGGGCCCCGCGGACCTGCCCGTGTTGGCCGAGCGGCTGGGCAGCTTTGGAGAAGCCGGCGACTGGCCCTGAGAGAGGAAGGACCAGCCCCCCTTCCAGGGTCGCGGGCGTGGGTGGGCGCAGGCAGGTGCTCGTGACTTTGGCCCCAACCCGAGGAGGTGGGCGGTGCCCGTGCGCCCCAGCAGACATGCTGCCTGCACCCCCCGGGGTCCTGCTCCCCAAAGCTGAGCCCTATGCACCGCGGTGCATCATCCTCCCCCTTCCTCGCAGACCCCAAAAGCGGCCCCTTGAGGCCTTCTCCACGCCCGGCTGCCCCAGCCTTATAAAGTGGGGAGCCAGGGAGCCTGGGGCGTACCCCCTGGGGCCCACACATGCTGTGGGGACAAGGAGAACGGGGCCCTAGGCTCAGGCGACCTGAGTCCACACAGCCGAAGGTGCCCTGTCAACCTCGGCCGCTCAGAGCCCCGCTGCCTTCTGTGCAAAAGTGAGGATGGATAATCCTGAGCTGCTAAGGCGCACCCGGAGGCTTGGAGACCCTGGCCCGGGCCTTGAGGTGAGACGGCACGCTCTGAGCTGGGGCAACGGTGCCACCTGCCCGCGCCTCACTCTCCCCCCAGGGACGCCCCCTACCTTGTGTCACTGCTGTGGATCAGACGCCCAAGGACAGAACAAGCACTGGTGCAAGCACAGCTGTCACTTCCACCTGCGTGATGACGATGACGATGATGATGACAATGACGATGCTCCCAAACTCTGGTAATAAAGCAGAAAAGACACTAAGCCCGAGCCCGACCCCTCCTGGGTGTCACTGAGCACTAATGGTCACGGTGGCTGTGACAGCCCCCCAGCACCTCCTGCGAGGCCCTTCCCTGACGCTCTGGAAGCTGGAATTTCCTTAATAAAATGACACGAGTCCTCTCCCAGAGCCACCTGCCTGCTCTCAGGGAGATCAGAGCCCGGAGGACCAGCCAGTCACCAGACTGCAGGACAGCGGCAGCCCTGGAAGCCCCGGGATTGCCCAGCCCCATCGCGGGGGGCATCCGCTCGGACTCACTCTGCACCCGACGCCTCCCTTCCGTTGTGTCTTTCTCCTCTTGTCCTCTGTCCTGGCTCTTCTGACCTGAGCCCTGGCCCCCGCCACCGGGGCATCCTGTCCCGCCCGCCAAGCCTCTCCCACCACTTTGCTCCCTCCTGCTCCACTGGGCCTCCTCTTTTCTTCTCAACTCAAGGGTGTGGTGGTTGGAAAACACAGAAGGTCAAAGCTCAAACGTGGCTGAGACGAGTCAGGAGCCGCGTCGGCCGCTGGAACCCCAGCCCAGCACCACGCCTGGAGAACCGGTACCTGGGCCCATCTCCCCAGCAGCCCACAAGGGCCTCCTGACGGCATCCGACTGTAGCAGTAACAACAGTCACAGGCACCGTGGACGTCGACAGTCTACGCACTGACTGTGTTCCGGGCACCGTCCACAGCTCTTTATGTGAACTTCTCGAGTCCTCGCGGGGGGCGGCTGGACTGGGACACCCCCAGGCCTGGGGTGACTGGCGGTGTCACCTCTGCTTGGCTGCTCGGCAGGAGGCTGATGAACAAGACCATCTTAGCAGCAAGATCTCAGGCCACTTTCTTGCAGGAACAGGAGGAAAGCGGCCAGAGCCCGTCCAGGCATCAGCAGCCCCGACACGAGTCCTGGAGACGCGGGGCACGTCACTAGACCATCTTTATGTCTGTTTAAGGCCTCCGGGTCTTTAGGGGCTTTTACATCAAGAGAACGTCACCTAATTCAATGGCAGGGCTGTCCCATGAAGTAGGAACAGGTCAAGCCCCAGCATGATTCAGTGAACATCAGTGTCACATCTCTGTCCAACCTGATGCACGTCTCAGGTATGTTAGAAATCCGTGTTTCTCACCGACACATCCAATTCTGTCCCCTCTGGGGACGTAGGACTGTGTCTCCTTCCTCTCTGAGGTTCGACGTGGCCACCAACTCACGTTCACCAATGAAATATGAGCAGAGGTAGCTGTGCTGCTTCTAGACAGATGCTTCTCAGAAGCCGTCCACAGTTCACCATTTCCCTTCCCCTGGCTTCATGGCAGGGGAGGTTCCAGAGACGCTGCCCACTGCAAAGGGACGTATGCATGAGCCACGGACACGCCTCTGACAGTCGGCTGGGGGGGTGTTTGTTATGCGGCACAATCCGGGCCCTCCTGGCTGATACACTGAGCACCTTGTGGGTACCAAGCACAGCACGAGGCTCTGGAGATGCAGCCGTTCCTGGAGCAGCTCGTCAGGGCAGCTGCGGTTCACAAGTCCTGGAAGCGAGGCCTGCCTGAAAAGAAAACCAACAGCCAAGAAGCTAAAGGAGACCAGAAGCGACATCCTGAGACGACTGCTGCGGAGGGCTGTGGTCCGGGTGAGCTGGCTCCATGTGCAGTCAGCAGAGTCCATCGGGCAGCACGGCCAGCACACCGCTCGTGGAAGGGACCTGGGCGTGCATGCACACCTCATGCCCCTGCCAGTCTTGTGCACGAGGTGGGCAGTAACGACCCAGAGCAGGCAGGAGCGCAGAGCTGCAGTGAGCTTTGGCCCCTCTGTGCAGCCCAGAGGGGTGCACACCCACCTCAACGACCGCCTGCACCCAACAGACGGGTCCTCAACACACGTTTGGGAATGGAACTGGCAGCCAGTGTGACGCACTCAAGCGCCGGCTCTTCCTATTTCCAGGAAAGCGTCCACCCTGCACACTTCTTGGCTTGTCCAGTGGGGTCAAGACGCGGGGCAGACGGGGGTGGGGGCGGCAAGATGACCAAGGACACCCAGCGATACGCAGGGCGACCACAGCCACAGGGGCCTCACACCCCCGTCTTCTCCTTCCCATCCGCTAACCTGAGGGCCCCCCACCTGGCCACACACTCCGGGCTCCACACGCGACACCACACGCTGCGGACGGAGCAGCCAACAGCGAGCATTTCGCGTTCCGAAATGAAATTTTTTTTAATGCACAGTCCTTTTTAATTCTGTTTCTAATTACTGCACTGTCTACAACCCAGAATGATGGTGAATTGATAAAATATGCAAATGAGCCAACAATTCATAGAATACATTAAAATTTCCATTTAAACTGTTAGTTAAGCTGTACACATTTGTAAATGTAAACATTAACCCTCAGGAAAAATATTTTTTGAACTACAGCGTAATTGGAAACTCCACAATAATATATAACAGAACGGGATCGTCGCACAGAAGGGCAGCCTCTCGCTGGGAATCCAGAACGCACATTCCACGGGCTGGTTTCTCCCTCTGAGCTGCTGGCGGCCCTTCCCGGGGTCTGCGTGGAGCGCCGCGCTCCGTCCCCGTCCCCGAGGAAGGCGGCCGTGCCTTCCCCCCTTAGCCGAGGACAAGCCCCAAGCCCCTGTGTCCCGCGCCTCCCCCCCGCCCCCGCCCTGGTCTCTCCTCACTTGGAAATCGAACGACGTGGAAATGGGCTGAAGTGAATGGGACTGGACGGGATCAGCGTCTGTGCGGCGCTATGATGCCTGCGGATTTCCATTCTAGGAGCTCAGGGAGGGCACCCACATTCCCTCCCTGTCGGCCGATCGTGGAAGGGCCTTGCCCACGCAGGGTGGGAGCAGGCCTGAGTGGGCTCCGGGGCGTCCAGGGCTGGAGCCATCCATGGGCTCAACACACAGGCTGGGCGTCTACTCCATCTTCCCACCTGGGGGGGCTCCGCGCCCCGGACCTGGGGGCAGGCAAAGTGCACCTGACGGTGCTGGCGCAGCGCCCTCCCAGATCCCCCCGGCTCCTCCTTACTGGGATGCTCTGTGCTCACGGGGACCCAAACAATGGCAGGGGATGACCTGAGCCTCAGGAAGCCTGCCGCTACCCTTATTTCCATCGGTTAGAATTTGCATCAGGAAAACGTTGGCTGCTGTGAAAAGCCAATCTGACCACGAAAGACACAAAACCCAGGGACGGTCCCTACCCCAGCTCCCCCGAGCCGCTAGGAAGCTGGCGCTCAAGGTAACGTCCGGGAGTGTGATCCCCCATCACCCGTCCTTGGGCCGTTGCCGCTCTTCTCTTGGGCCCCTTATTGCCCTTTTTCACTATATTCTCTGCTGGCGTGCGTGGGAAATAGACCCAAGCTCCTTTTGATAGTGGAGAGAAATGATTAATAATCGAAATAGAACGAGCGTCCGAACGGCAGTAAAATCGCTGAGCGACGAAAAGCCGGGCGCCCACCCCGGGGTTACGGCGGACCCCGCGATTCCCTCGCGCGGTGTCGGGGCGCACCCACACCGCCGCACGTCCCACAGACCACACTGGGAGCGCAGGCCTCGCTTCCGATTGAAAAAAGACAAATGGTCTGGCAGACAGCGTTAGTGATTTTCCCAAAGGCCAACGAATTAATGATCTATAAATAGGAACCGCACTCCTGCGCTTCATCACATTCTCTAATCACTTCCTCGGGAGGCTGATCAATTAATAAGGGGGCGGGAGGAGGGAGCTGAAGGCAGGCAGGCAGGCAGGCCGTGTGCCAGGTGATGGGACGCTGGGGGGCGGGGGGCGGCGAGGGGCTCAGCCGCGGTCCCCGTCCCGTGGCTCTGGTCACCTGCGGCCTGGAAGCAGATGACCCTACTACTGACGTGGGGTCAGCAGGTCACAGGGCCTAAGGCTGCATCACCTGCCTACATCGCTCGCTCACCCCGCTCGTCCCGTGGGCGCTCTATCACCTCACATGGTTGCACAAGGAAGAAGGGGGAGCACAGAACAGTAAGACATCTTGAGAGGAAGCACCTTCACATTCCTGTCGTTTAATAATAGAATCAATCTCTATCCTAATATTACTTTTGTTGTTGATCTCTTACGGTGCCTCACTTATAAACTGAGCTCCATCACGCGTGTGTGCATATATAGGAGGCACAGAGCACGCGCGGGGGTTGGCTCCGGCCCCGTGGTGTCAGGCATCCCTGGGCCGGGGGTACGGGTGTTGACACGTTCCGGCTGCAGACGCAGGGCGCTGCTCCACGTGTGGTCATCTCCACGGAGCAGGTGTCACGGTCCTTATTCTATAGGTGACACTCACAGACGGAAGCCCAGAAACGGGCGCCTCGGCCAGTGTCACAAAGCCGTAAAGTCGTGAACAGTCCGCATGAGAGCCAGCCGCGAGGCTTTCCTCTAACGGAGGCCGGGGATGCTCAGGAAAATAACCTCCGTCCCGCGTGGACGTCCTGGTGCTTCGCATTATTACACGTCGTTGCCTCGCTCACCGTGGGCGGGAGCTGACGTCGGAGCTGCCCGTCCGGACGTCGAGAAGTTGGGGTCGAGGGGTTTAAGCGCCTAGTCCGGGTCCAGCCCGACGGCGCGCGCCGAGCCAGGCTGGAGGCTCTGTAGCCCTGGGTGCAGCACCCTGGCCGTCCTCACCCGGGGCCCTGCACCCGGCCTGGCGAGACACGCACGTGTGCCCCAAAGATACGGGGGCGAAGGCGGCCACTTGAGGGCTATCCTACGCAGGGGCCAAATAGGACCTTCCGAAGCTTTGAATAAGTCCTTGGGAACAGCTCCAGAAACCTGCCTTCTCTCAGCTGCAGCGTCGCCCTTCCTAGCCGTGCCCCGGGCTCCAGGCTCAGCACCCGCCCCCCGCCCCCCCACCTTCTCCGGCCCGTTTAATGAGATAGCGCAGGCGAGAAAATCTAACAACTCCTGCAAAGAGGAGGTTAAGTGAATGCCTGGTGGCCTCCGAGAAGCAATTAAGCCTGGAGCAGAAAGTTGGAGCCGGCGCTGCCCCTGCGTGTCCCTGGGCCCCTGAAGTCCCAGCGCCCCCGCCTCAGGCGAGACTGACATATTTCCAATGACAACAATGATGAATATTCAGCAGCGTAAACACCATTGGCATTTCCAGATCGATATTAATGGAAACCCTCAGGCAATCAATAGGCTGAGGGTAAACCTCCATCGATGCGGCTTCTGCTACAAATGGCAGGTGCCTGCCCCCCACCCCCCGTGCCCGACAACCCCAGGTGTCCACCTGCTGTCTTCCCTGAGGGGAGCCAGGCCCTGAACACGCACAGGTAAGATTTCCTTCCTTCCGTATCTAGTAGTTCCCGCCGGTAGCCCCTCCCGGCCCCCCGAACACAGACACGTCCCCCCGACACTCATCCGAGACTGTGGCTGAACGAGAGGATGCTGAGTGGCCGCGCTGGTGTGGCCTTTGAGCTGAGCTCCGTGGGTACCTCCCCAGGTGCCCCTCCCCGCATTCCTGCGAGCCAGAGAGGGGCTCAAAGGGAAGAAGGAGAAGCCCGTGTTGCTAGTGAACCGGCTGAGCGGTTTGCAGGAGGCATCTAACCGCCCCGGGCGGCCTCCTCGCCGGGAAGTCAGGGATGCCCCGGCACCTCGGGCCGCTGTGAGGACCCAGGAAAGATAGAGGGCGGAGGTGGGGGGGGCGGGGAAGGACGCGGAGACCAGGGGGCCTTCTGGGGTCCACGGGCCTTCCTCATGCCCCTGGTTGCTCTCACACCTTTGGGAAACTGTAAGAAAAACCTTTTCTCGAGGCCGCGCAGCTCCCCGTGGAGTATTGGAGAAAGAATAAAAAGCATTAAGGGGAAGAATTAAACCCTAAGGCTCCTTCTAATTAAGATCATCCTTTTCTGGGCTCCCCGGGGCAGTCGTGAAACCCACGAAGACAGGAAGGATCGGGCGATCACGTGCCTTTCTCCGTGAGGTTCTGACTTAGGGATTCGGGCTGTGTGGACCCGCCCAGCCTAGATCATGTTGTCGACACTCGGCAAACACATTCGCTCGTCTCAGAGAAGAGCAAGGGGAATGTGACAGTCCCCAGACCATCCATCCGGTCGGCCCAGACTCTAACGGAGGGCCCCAGGGAACGAAGGAAGTTTAAGAAATTTAAGAAGGGGCACCTGGGTGGCTCCGTCGGTGAAGCATCTGCCTTCGGCTCAGGTCGTGATCTCAGGGTCCCGGGATCGAGCCCTGCATCGGGCTCAGCGGGGAGTCTGCTTCTCCCTCTGCCTCTGACTCCAGTCCCCCAGCTTGTACCTCTCTCTCTTTTTCTCAAATAAATAAAATCTTTAAAAAAAAATTAAGAAATTTTGAGATTGAATGTTATACCTCCCTGCCACCCTAGCAGGTAGGATTGGAAATCCTGCCCAAGAGTGAAGGACACCGGGATCAGAGACGTTGAGTAACATCTCCGAGGTCACACAGGTAACAACTGGCAGCGGCAGCAGAGGAACTCAAATCTGTTTTCCCTGCGCCCGGCGAGTAAGAGCGACCCTGGCCTGGCCGCTGAGGAGATGGGGACCCGCAGAGCCTAACCAGGTGGGAATCTACGCCCGGTGGCTGTTAGAGCTCAACAACCGAGTTCCGCATGCAACCTCGCAGACTGGTGCGAACCAATATTCCTGCTCCCGAGATGAATTGCAAGATAAAACCCTGCGTTTGTGCTAGCAAGCGAAAACTTCGGGTGCGTGCGGAGTAGAAGAAGGGGAGAAAAAAAAATACAAAACATCAGTCCTGGACCTAAATTGAAGGAAGGAGAAAATATCCCGACTTGAATAACCCAGGAATCAGTCTTCTCCCGAGAGAAAACAGGTTACTTACGAGAAACAAGCTTGAAATGTCTGCACCTGGAGCAGCTTCCAGAGGCTTTTGTCCTGACCAGGTGGGGGGGGGGGGGGGGGGGGGTGCCGTGCGATGCTCGGTTGGTGGGTGAACAGTGACATCTAGCGGCCTATTACATTAACCAATCCCGGTCTCCAGCTACCTGCCCAGGAAGGAATCCGCGTAGAAGGTACTTTGTGATTCATCAGAACTTTTACTGAACACCCAGCGCAGGGCAGCTGCCGTGCTCCACGCCGCATAGCGTCCTCAGGCCGAGTTCCTGCCACCAGAACCCACCCCTGAAAAAGAAACCAAAAGGCACCTAGAGCCTTAGGCCCTCCTGCACGTGCTCGAGGTGGCCTAGCCCGAGAGGTCAGCGAACTGCAAGGGAAATGCAAGGCTGCTCAGGCCCCCCTGACCGCCCAAGGGGGGATCTCAAAGCCTTCGCTGCTCAGGTGCCAACAACGGTGCCATCCACGGCCACGCGGCTCCTCCAGGCTTCCCTTGACTAGTCTCCCTACCCTGGTGGACCATGCTACCTCCCTCTTTCAGGAGCAACGAACTGTCGCTTCCATAATTCCTTAGACCTGGATTTGGGGAAATTAAAGAGACCCCGGAAGGCCGGCAGGAGGACTTGGCTGCACCTTGGGATCCTCAGGCCAGTCGTCGACCTCAGGGAGGCTGTGACTTCGTCCTAAAATGAGGTCGCTTTACTCACGTCCCCAAACTGTGAGGCCTGAATGAAATCTTTCTCTGGGAGTTCCTGAGCAAGCTCTATGAACTGAGCCCAGGCCCGCCCCGCTGGGAGCTTCCTCCACAGTCGAGGCCTTCCCTTCCCTTCCCTTCCCTTCCCTTCCCTTCCCTTCCCTTCCCTTCCCTTCCCTTCTTCCCTTCCCTTCCTTTCCCTTCCCTTCCCTTCCCTTCCCATCTGCTCCCCAGATCACCGATGGCAGAGCCAGGGGAGGGTGGGACAGGGTCCCTCCAAGACTCCTTCCAAATGGACCAGTCGTGATCCTACAGAATTGCCTCACTTCCTGCTGCAGCTCCCAGGCAGGAGCCGGGAGCCTGTAAAGAACAAGTGGCTTCCGTGATTTGCCATTAAATTAGAAAGCTTATATTTCAAATGTATAGATATAAATTATGCCCGTGACACAGGCATTCAATCACAACGTGCTGCCGTTCCGAGGCCTTATTTATGAATTTAGTCTTGCACATGACTTTATCACTTGCGTTTTGGATGGGATTCTTCTAAATATCCAGGAGTGCCTGGATGAAGACTAAAGCAACAAAGTACCAGGACGATCCCAACATGAGAGTCTCCGGCTACAGCACTCAAAACAGCATCCAATTCTAAATAAATATAAATATTACCCTTTTCTCTGGTTTAATTTTAGCCAGTGGCTCGACTGGACTCATTTTTCAGAATGAATTTATGGTGTTGGCTGCACGATGGGTCGTGTCCCCTGACCAGACTGAGCCTGGCCTCCGAGAATACACGAGCATTTTGCTCCCTCGGACCTGAAAGTAAGGGAGCGGGAAAGATATAGTAACAGGTATACGTGGCATTTAATTGTGATACGTCCCCCCACCCCGTTAACTAAATAAAAACATCATTTAAGACCCCATCTTGGAAAAGATAAGTAACAAATGATCACAGTTCAGATCCCATTCTTGTTGGACCTCAACCAACATCTTGTAATTAAACCTGGGGCGGGATGGAGTCCCACGTCGGGCTCCCTGCATGGAGCCCGCTTCTCCCTCTGCCTGTGTCTCTGCCTCTCAGTCTCTCTCTCTCTCTCTGAATAAATAAATTTAAAAAAATACTTAAACCTGGGGCATGGCCACCCTAGAAGCAATCAGTATTTTCAGATAAAGCCACACTTGCTCTCAGATGCAAAGCATTAAAGATTCATGTTGTGTATTGTACTTCCTACAATAAGAAAAACAATAGAGACTTTTACACATTAAATACATAGAAGGCTCAGAGAAAGGGATTCTCGGTGAGCAAGTTAACCCGAAATTAGGTGTATTAGAATATCCTAGTCTCTGAGCGTTTTACAGACTCGGGATATTTCCACCTTGCCTTTCTTCGTGAGCCCTCAAATCACGCGGTAACAGGGTCTTCTTAAAAATGTAACATTTCTCTTCTGAAGTGAAAAAATAGCAGCAAGGGAATCTGTGAATTTAATTGTTTTACGTGATTCCCTATAAAGGCCGTGAACAGGCCTGGGTTTCATATCCTAAACACAAAGCCCCACCTTGTGTTTACGCAGCGTCTGCAATTGAGAAAGTCCTTGCCCACCATCCAGGTCAAGTTTTCTTGAAATCGAAGAGTAGACAGAGAGGTAGGACTAGCTTGGTTCTTGGGATGAGAAATGGAGGCTCCGAGCGGTGTGGACGGAGCAGGAACATTGGCACCGTCCTCCGGGATCCGACCAGTACACTCACTACAACGGAAAAGTGCAGTGAGAGGGGATGTGCTGAGGGCTGGTGGCTGGGGCCCGGCCAGCCGCCAAGGGAGCCGGTCCTGCCCGGTCCCAGCCAGGGAAGCGTCCGTGCGGCGAGGAGGAGGATGCCCAGGAGAGGAGGAGGATGCCTGGGCGAGGAGGAAGAAGCCTGGTGAAGAAGAGGATGCCCGGGCAAGGAAGAGGATGCCCGGGCAGGGAGGAGGATGCCCAGGTGAGGAGGAGGATGCCCAAGCGGGGAGGAGGATGCCCAGGCGGGGAGGAGGATGCCCAGGCGGGGAGGAGGATGCCCAGGCAGGGAGGATGATGCCCAGGCGGGGAGGAGGATGCCCAGGTGGGGAGGAGGATGCCCAGGCAGGGAGGATGATGCCCAGGCGGGGAGGAGGATGCCCAGGTGGGGAGGAGGATGCCCGGGCAGGGAGGAGGATGCCCGGGTGAGGAGGAGAATGCCCAGGCAGGGAGGAGGATGCCCAGGTGAAGAGGAGGATGCCCGGGCAGGGAGGAGGATGCCCGGGTGAGGAGGAGGATGCCCAGGTGAGGAGGAGGATGCCCAAGTGGGGAGGAGGATGCCCAGGCGGGAGGAGGATGCCCACGTGAGGAGAAGTATGCCCGGGCAGGGAGGAGGATGCCCGGGGGGTGGGGAGGAGGATGCCCAGGTGGGGAGGAGGATGCCCGGGCAGGGAGGAGGATGCCCAGGTGGGGAGGACGATGCCCGGGCAGGGAGGAGATGCCCAGGCTGGAGGAGGATGCCCACGTGAGGAGAAGGATGCCCGGGCAGGGAGGAGGATGCCCAGGCGGGGAGGGGGAGGATGCCCGGACAGGGAGGATGATGCCCAGGTGAGGAGGAGGATGCCCGGGTGAGGAGGAGGATGCCCAGGGAGGAGGAGAATGCCCCAGTGGGGAGGAGGATGCCCGGGAGGGGAGGAGGATGCCCAGGTAAGGAGGAGGATGGCCGGGTGAGGAGGAGGATGCCCGGGCGGGGAAGGCAGGAACCTGCCCGATGCACTTTCTGGTCCAGAGCCTGGAGGACAAGAAAGGTGGGGGGTACAGAGGAGACAGAACAGTTCACGGTGAGACTCGGCCCCCACGTGGGCTCCTCCAGAGGCTGGTTTTCCTGTGCGGCTGACTGTGAGCACCTGCTGGCACACGGGGGGCTTCGCAGGCCCCAGCAAAGAAGACCCCGAGTTTCACAGGACCTCGAGGTCACAGGGGGCCCTCCGGCCGGCGTGGTCAGAGGGAATCCCAAGGAGTACGCGCAACAGCGTAGACCCTGCCCCGGCCACGCTGTCCTGGATGCGGTGAGAGTGAGCGTGCCCAGCGGAGAAAAGCCGATCGATCCCTGTCCCGCTCGGTCATGGAGCCTACTGAACTTTCCTTGAGGTTCCAGGAGCTCTCGCTCTGTCTCGTTTTCCCATTTCGGGTTCTGCATTCACTTCAACCTGCTCAGGACATTAAAGCACTCGAGATTTGAGATATTCTTGGAGGCCTCCTTTCAAATCTCGTGCCAAGGCTTCCAGCCGGCTTTTCCATATTTAATCAAAAGCACACCAGAGCCTGCTTTCAAAGGAGTGAGCGCCACGCGCCCTGCCCACCAGCTGGAAGCTGCAACCCTTCAAAGCAGGGGGAGGGGGGTGTAGGGGATCAGGCCTGGCAGCAGGGCCCAGGAGCTGGGGCGCCGGGTGGGGCGAGGCAGGAGTGCGGGGTGAGTGCTCAGTGTCCTGTGCCGAATGCACCCATGTCGTGGGCACCGGGGCGTCATCTGGGATTTAGGAAAAGCAAGACGAGGAGCTTCCTTCACTCCCTCCCTGCTGTCTTCTAATCTCATGGACAGAAAGCCCCAGACGTGCGGCACCAATTCCCCTCTGGCCAGTGGGTGAAAATACGTGACCTTCCGGGAGAACCAGGCGCGTGAGGCAGCACGGCCGGCCGGGCTGGCGTGAGCTGAGCTGCTGGCGCCAAGGAGGCCCCGGCGAGATGCGGGAGATGATCAGACCCCCCGAGTCAGGACGGAACTTCCTGGGGGGCAGCAATTCAGCTCTATGGTTATGAGTGGGGTCACTCTGAGCCTCCGAGTGTACCGGTCTTCCCGGAGCCACGTGTTTCTCCTGCACTGAGCACACGGGCGAGTCGCTTTCGGTGCTGGGGCAGCGAGCCCCGGAGACGACGCCTGCTCACGCGGGGCACCAGCTAGGGACGTGCCCCCGGCCGCCGACCCGCCAGTGCCCAGGACAGCTGCAGCGGCCGAGCGCCCTTCGCTAGCTCCAGACGGTTCGTGTTACGGCTCCCGCGACCCTCCCGCGCGGCGACCCCAGAGTCAGCAAGCGAGGAGGAGGAGGAGGAGGAGGAGGAGGGTTCTCCTGGGGTCTCATCACAAGCGCGGGCCGCTGAGAGCTCATTCGCCTGCGACCCTAAAACAAGAGTAGGGCTAGAGAGGGAAGCCCTGTGCTGGCTTTTGTGAACATCCAGTAATGACCTTGCTCGGTAGCTCCTGGAGGAGACCAGCGTCTTCTGTAAACTTGGCTGCTGTCGGCTCGGCCGGGCCGCGCTAGCGGGTGACGCTGGTTTCTAGCGTAGAGATGCACGAGGATGATCTACACCCCACCCCTGCAGCCCCAAGAACAGCCCCGGGGCCCGTGTGCAGGGGGTGGGGGGAGAAAGGACAGTCCCAGCCGACGGGAGGCTGACAATCCGATCGGACTTTCCCATAAGGAGGCGTTTTTCTCTCCGGCGCTTCTTTGTACTCGATGGCGCATGCGACGAACCAGTGCCTTAAAAAATATGCACATCTTAGGAAACGCAGCGCTACCGACGGACAAACATCCCCACAAAGCTGTGCTTGCAACCCAGTCAGCTCAGGTCGGAAGACTAGCAAGTACGTGCTCAGGTGGAGCCGCTTACACCTGTGTGCACGTGAGCACGGAGATGGAGGGCTCGGGAGGGAGAAGAAAAACAGAAATGGTTTATACTTTTCCAAACCAAAGGAGCTTCTTTTTTTTTTTTTCACAGTAACAAAAATAGCAATACTTCAGGGAGTCTCGTATCCCGTTGCTCACGGGAGAGGCAGAGAGGGAGTGAAAAAATTTTAACATATTTACATTTATTAACTTACATTTTATTCGTTATTAACATGTATTTTATTGTTAGACCTCACGCACAGAGCGAACGAGGCCAAACAGCATCAAAACGAACACAAAAGATGCCAAGTGATGGGGATTTTAAAGATCCACCTGCGGACAAGGGCAAATGTCCCCTAAGAGCCTGGAGGCGACCTCCGGTGGGGACCGCCCCTCCCTTAGCGAGGGAAAGGCTCGCAGGACACCATCAGCTTCGCCACGAAGACAGACCCCCCCTCACGCCCCTGACTCAGTTTCCCGTTCTGTAAAACTGGACCAGATGACCTGAAAGCTGCCCTCCAGCACCCCCGGAGGGGGGCACCGCTTCCACGGAGAACAACGGGGACACCCGTGGGCGCCGGGGCCGTGCGGATCCACACAGCTGCGCCCGCCGGCCGCACGTCCCCGCGTCCCCCACATTTATCTGTGTCTGATTACCGAGTCGCAGGCTGGACCGGTGCCAAATGGCAACTTCTGCTACCATTTCTCTGACATTCGATTCCCACGCGCAGAAGGGCACCGGGGACCCTCTGGGCGTCTCCGCCCTCCGCCCCGGCCTGACTGCAGAGTCAGCGTCTGTCATGCAGACACCCACCCTCCCGGCTGCCGCTGCGCCCCAAGCGGAGCAGCGTGGACAGGCCGCGGCCTGGGGCCCACAGTCGAGGTGGCAGGCGCGGGCCGCACAGGCTCCCACGAGGCAACGAACCATCTCTCTCCCCGGCCAGCGAGCGTCCACGAAGCCCGAGCGGCCGTTTCCCAAGTCCCCGAGGAGGTAAGCGAGGGGGCGAGGCCTGCCTGTCGGGGAGTCCGTGCTCGCCCTCCCAGATGCCCAGGGAGCCTCCCCACCCGTCCTCCCCACGGGCACACCTGCTTCTTCGGGGATCATTCCAAGCAAGAATATCGCTTCGCTACCGACACAAGCAGGGAGAAATCACGTCCGTGCGTTTCTCAGCGTAAAGCACATCGTCAATGGGCCGATCAAAGTGAAAGGACGTCGTCCACCCAGAGGAAGGAAGGGGAGAGGGAGTGCTCGGTCTTCAGGGGCCCAGACCACGCGCTGGGTGGGAGCCTCCCTAACCGCGCTGGCCGGAGCGTGGGCCACGGGCAGGCCTGGTCTAAGGGAAGCCGGGAGGGAGTCCTCAGTCCCCAGTACGTGGTTCGCTGATTGAAACCCGGGATGATTCCAGCTGCAGAAAGGGCAGGAGTACCAGGGCCTGCTGTGCGCCGTCTGTGGACATGAGCCCCCTCCCGTGACTGTGGCTCTGAAAGCCTGGCTCCGGCACATCGTCTGGTGAGCCCCGGGCCCCTCGGACAGCGTGGCTTAGCATCACGACGTCCTGAACCGAGTGAACCCTGTGAATCTCCTGCGTGCAACTTGAAGACGTAAGTAGTGAACAGTCGTAGGTCATCACCGAGGAGCGGTGCCCCGTGTCGGCCTCCCGGCCCCTCCCCTGCACCCCGAGCCCCGGGCCCCGTTCCGTCCCCGCTGTCCAGGGGAGGAGACATCGTCATCCTGGAGGCTGCACCGTCTCACCTGCGTCCGCAGAGCAGGAAACCCACCTGACTGTCCTAGAGACGCCGCCGCACGATTCCAGTCGACCCCTGCACTCGGCCCCCGTGGTTTGCCGCAATGTCAGCCTCGTCCTGGACCTTCACACAACAGCTCATCCCCCAAAGTCAGCGGCTTCACGGGTGGGTGAAGCCGTGGTCGCCAGCCCTGGAGCAGGGACGACGGCCCAGTGTCAGCCACCCGCCTGCCGCCAGCCCTGCGGCCTTCCAATCGCTCTCCTACCACGATACGAATCAGCTTTCCAGATCTGCTGTAGATGTCGCTTCTCTGTGGCGGACACCTGCGTCGTTTTCTGCTATCTACAGAGACGAGCGATTTCTCCCGACCTGCAAGGCCCTCCACGTGGGGGCCCTGCCCTTGCTGTCCCAAAAAATCCTCTGTCACGCCACCACCCCTCGGAATATCTGTGTTGCTGCAAATGTTCCTCCCTTGGCCTAGAGCACCATCCTTCCTCACCTGGGTCACCTGAGGAACTCCTATTCAACCCTCAGAACCCTCTCTGGAATCCTCTCTAGCTTTGAAAACAGTCTAACACGCCTCCTCCTCTGGGTCAGTGCCAGGCCATGGGCAGACTTCACACCTGAGCTGCTATGATCATGTTTGCCTCCCGTTCACCCTATTGAGGTGCGTGCACGTGTGTGTGTGCACACGTGTGCATACATGCTTCTTCCACATACCCAGTGTGTCCAGGCTCGTAATAGGTGTTCTGAGTGCTCAGAAGCGTTTCTGGAATCTGGAGGTTTCTGGGCAAGCCCTCGGAGGATGTGGAGGGGCTGAGGAAAGCTGAACATTCAGCCTGAAGACCAGCCCGGATGCCGGAAACAGGACTTCTGTCCCAGAGCTCAGGGCAGCGTGGGGCAGGGATCAAGTGCAGGAAACAGGAGACGAGCCTGAAGAGTCCAGTGGGATTAAAATTCGGAGACACCTGCAAGGCCGGGGAAGACGTATGGACATGTTTTTTACAAAATCTACATTGACACTTTTAAGAAAAGCTGCATGTGGGAAACGGTGCTGGGAGGATGGGAGCCGCATGGGTGCACCTGGTGGGCGTCCCTGGCGGGGCAGAGGCTGGGCCCCCCGAGCAGAGGCTGCAAGATGCATTGCCCTGTGGACAACGCTTCAGCAGCAGCGCTGGGTACCTCGAGGGCACCACGCGTGCCCTGCAGTAAGAGGCTGATGACTGAACCAGCATAATGTGTGTTCCGAACACAAGGGGGAAATGTGTTTACTACAACAGGGCTCCCGCCATCCCGATGGCTCGTCCCACTGCCATTTCAATGCAGGACAATTTAATTTAATTTTCTTTGCAGCGCCGTCAAGACCCCTCGTTATTTATGGGCCAGCCCTCTGGATACACTGTGGCCATGCACGCATTTCCATATTGAACAATTGCATTTTGACAGGGATGGTACTTGGATATATATGCTCTTTGTTTATAGAAAGATCCAATCGGCGCGTGAGGGCCGAGGAAGGCAGGCGTGAGCGTGCTAGGCGGCCCTGCTGTAAACCAGGCCATGATACACCGCGGTTGCATGCGCTTAGCTCTGAAGGCAATTTTTCCAACGCAGAGTAATCATGATGAGCCCACAGCTTGCAGCCAGGAAGCTAAAAAATAAACATCAAATTTATGTAGTGTATTTAAGGGCTTTCATAACAGAAATTATTTACGTGTCAGGTACCATCTATCATAAAAGCCCGTGCTTAGCACGCTTTTAAAATGCGTATTAGCTACCGGATAGGCCGACGACGATAGCCCTCTCGAAATTACTGTAGTCTGTCATGTACACGGGGAGCTTTGGGTCTTTCTCAAAAGGAAAATGTATGTTGTTTTCAGTGGAGTCAAGCAGCTTCTCTGAGCCCTCTTGGTCTGTCCTATTAGTCCCTGTAAGTCAACAGCCTAGGCTCTGTTCCGAGACACGGCCCCAAGTGTGGCACGAGAACGTGATAAAGCAAAACAGGTCAGGCCTTGGACATGGGAACTGGCAATGGCTCAGCAACGCTTCACTTTCTGTCTCAAAGTTGTGCTGTGATGTTTGCCCATCCAGCCAGTTAATTGTCCTCTGCAGATCCCCCCTACGAGGACACCTTCCCTATGAGGACGCCTTCCTTACCAGGACTTGGAGTCCCGTGGATTTGGGCCTGTTTGCCTGGAAACGCCAAAGACCTAGGAAGGATGAGAAGAACAGGAAAGGGGCCCATCCTTTGGAAGGTGGTCTTTGAAGAGTCCCTGACTGAGGGTTAGTGCGTGTGTGTGGCTTGGGGGCTGGGGGGACGGGAGAGGGAATACCAACCACCTTTCATCCACCCCATGCAGAGGCTAGAAGCTCCTTTGGAGTTTCTTAAGGCAAAGGCAAAGAACTCCTGGCATGTCCTTTATGTTGAGGTAGATTTTCTAAAGGTAAAGACATACATATTTCTACATTTCGATTTCTATGCACCAATATAAAGGAGCACCATTTTTTTATTTTCCACAGACTTTTTTTTTTAAGAGAGAGAGTAGGGGGAGGGGCAGAGGGAGAGCAAGAATCTCAAGCAGACTCCATGCCCAACGAGGTGCCCCTGACATCATGACCTGAGTCGGAAATCAAGAGTCAGGACACATAACTGACTGAGCCACCCAGCACCCCATGGAATTTGGGGTTTTTTTTAAATCAAATTCCAAAACCACTCTTTCGTGGCCCTGAAGCACAGAGCGGGAGCTATCATGTATTTGAGCAGATCTGGTCTAGACGGTCTAGCCGTCATGTCTGGAGAGCGTTGGGGTTGAACAGGAGCACTAGCACTGCAGAATTTTGTGCCAAGGAGCATTTTTGTCTTGGGCTGTGTCGCTGGGTCTGCAGGGCCTCAGAGTGTGATACACACATTGGAGACCAGCTGATAGCATGTGACTACTAGCTCAAGTGCTGGAGCCTCAGGACCGTGCCAAGGGGTGGAGGAACCCAGTGGTTAAGAGTATGTGTGCTGACCTAGACAACCCAACACCATCTACCCACCGCACGCCTACTTTAGGGAAGTTCCTAGCAGCTCCTGGTCTCAGGGCTAAAAATCACTCCTGCCTTTGGGGAGCAGAGAGGAGGAAACAAGGAAATGCACGTTGGGAGTCCCAGCTCCCAGAATCTACCTCCTGCGTGCTCAGCAGGTGTCTGTGGGCTCCCATAGAAGTCATGGTTTGGGGCCGCATCAGACCGGAGATGACAGTGAGGCATGGGCCAATCCCACCTGCCGCTAGTGGGTTCTAATTCAGTCTCTGGTGAGAAGCAGACAAGCTCATTGTTTTCTCAGTTGTCTTACCCGAGGAATGCAGGGTTACCTTGGAAAAGGCGCCAATGAGCTCCAGAATGGCATTCCTAAGCCTCACGTGTCATGGATGCCAGTGTAATGCACGTGATCCCGTGGATTATTTCCTGTTGTTGTTTGCTAATGAAAACGTAAAGCATTGAATAATAAACTCAGCATAATAAACAGATGCCTGTTCTTGCCAGAAGTTCATCCTGAATGAGCGTGCAACCATCGATCGGATGAGAGCCTGCAAAGGGACGGGGGGTGAATGACCTCTTTTTAGATGGAGCTCTGCTGTTAGTCTTCTGGAGACACGTAGATATGTCCTTTGAATTAATTGTATTCTCTAAACCTCCACTAAGAAATATCAAGTATTATGCATTTTAATAAATAACAGCATGATGACTACAGTCTTGGAATTCAGAGGCCGACAGATGTCACGTCTAGTGTAGACTCCACCCCGACCAACACCAGCTTCACACACTGTGCTTCAGGTTCCCTGCCTGTGAACTTGGAGTTTCTACCTCGTGGGACAAAGTTATACACCCAGCCCTTACGCACGGCCCCTAACAGGCTGTAAGCACCCACTGAAGGGTGTAAAAAATTAAATTTAATAGAAATGGTGAGCCAGCCCTGAAAGGAAATGGGCACAGATTGCGATTCTCAACATTCCAGTACACTTTAGAACGTGTTTTTAAGAAACAACAGATCAGGGGACATGTATGCAAAAGAAACAGAATAATAATATAATATGCATGTCATTACATATAATACATAACTCCTCATGTAAGTTGGGTCCAACTTATACCGGGTCCATATCTAACAGAAGAAATCGCTTAAGAAGACCGCATTAGGAAAGAAATACAGACTGCAGGTAGCTTGATGGCGTGTTAGCTACTAACGCAACTGCTGTTGATGAGTCTGCTCTCCGTAAACCGTGCGTGGGCTGCCTTCCTTGGGTTCTAAAGGCCCAGTGGTCTTCACGCTACAGCATCACCCACTAAATTATTCGTTCATTCGCTCAACAACCAACCAGGATTTATTTGCAGCAACCGTTGCCAAACATCAGGGGAAGTTACAAGGTGATGGTAGGGACCTGGGGTGGGGGGGACACAGCCTCGCACCAGAGAACTGAGAACACGCTGCTTCCTACATTCGCTCTGAGAGCCCAACGTGGGCACTTCTGCATTTACATTTCCACCGTTGAATCTGGAAATACTTTACAAATACAAAACAAATGCTCTGCTTCTGGTAAAGGAAGAAAGGAAGGAAAGGAAGGAGAAAGAGAGGACACATTTCCTTTGAGTTTCCCTGACACAGGGCAACATCAGGAACGTTCTACCAAATCTGAAATGAAACTAGCATTTCAAAAAGAGTCTCAGCTGCCGGGACAAGACAGTAATAACCGTATTTCCCTTCTGCTTCCCCAAAGAAAATTGCTAAATAATCTGTTAAAAATTGCACACATCGTATACGCTGTGCTATATTGGTGTTTGACTTGATAAAGCAAACTGCACGTGTAAAATTATAGCAAACAGAGAATTCCTGATCCTGGGCTTTCCCTCGGGGAAAGGAGCCTGCAGAGCCTGCAGAGGGCTGGTGAGGACAAGAGGCCAGTAGGAAGTCCCCATGCTGGAGACACTTGGAGGACAGAGGAAGGGAAGCCCATGAACATGGGTGCACCTGCCCACACAGGACAAAAGTAGCACAGTTTTGTGATGAGGCTGATCCGGGGGAGGAGAGAAGACAGCCTCCAGAAAAAGTGGTGAAGAAAACTAGCCAAATTTTTAGCCAACATGAACCAGCTAGCAAAAGCTTCAAGGATTAAAAAATTGGTGAAAAGGGAGATTTTTGTACAATTGCCAAATTCACGTTGTCTTGTTTATTCAATTCGCATGACTCTTTGTGCAGTTCCTTGTCCCGTATTTCCGTTGTCCCAGATGGCTGGGGAAGTGGGCTGGGCTGGCCAGTGCTAACTCATGACACTAACTACCAAGGAGCGGCCAAGGTCTCTCCCTAAAGCCATCTGAACCCACGACCAGGAAGCGGTGTGGAGCGGGATGGGGGCTCTGCAGTAGAAAGTGGGATGGTCTGAGCCTTGCCCCGGGGCTGCTGTGTGGCCTCAGGCGTCTCACTGACTGAGCTGGGCTCTTGTTTCCTGGGAGGAGCTGGTTCTAAAGACAGGCACTGAGGGGGGCACTTGACGGGATGAGCACTGGGTGTTACACTATACGTTGGCAAATCAAACTCCGATAAAAAATATATATATACAAAAAAAAAAAAAGACGTGCACTGAAATAACTTGCACAGCTCCCCAAGCCCTGTTGACTGCCAGGTACTGAAGCGAGCGCATTGACGGGGACGTTTATAAGCAGGAAACAAACACCATCCTTTGTCTATTTTATAGATAAGACATAGTCACAAAATCTCTGCGTCAACACTGTAGCTTCACCACTGGAATAACATTGCCAAACAGCAATGTTCGAAAATCCTACCAGGAAACTCTGGAAATCGTGGGGCACGAAACTTAAGCGAGTTCCCCTCCTCTCTCCTGGATACTCAGCTTCACGTCTTAAATAGGCTCTTCCATCAGGTTCTGAGCACACTGCGGGGTCTCTCCATTACAAGACAAGAAGACGGGAGCACGGCCCCCGTAGCAGCTGCCTCTCCCTCCTCGCCTCCACGGGCAAACCTCCTGCAAGTGCCATCCCACTCAGTCCACCCCCAGACCTACAGCGTTACCCCCATCTGTGCACACCTGAGACACACACAACACACGCTTCCACCTCTACCCGAAGCTCACTGTCCTGAGGCCCATGCAGCTCTGTCCAGATGTGCGATGGAAATGCTTGACACGGCCACTCCCCCATGTCGGGCCACCTGGAGCCCCGCATCTCCCCACCAGATCCATGTTCTTCCCAGACTTGTTCCTGCCCTGTCTTCCCAGCCCCACGCAACGGCAGCACCATCTGTCCACACACGTTAGGAACCTACACATCACCCCAGACTCCTCCATCTACCTCAGCACGTAAATCTATTCACTGCCAAGATGTGCAGGTTTACCTCCTAAAATAACTCTCACATCCATCAACTTCTCTTTATTTCCACCATCCCTAGTCTAACCTGCCATCACGTCCCACTGGGACATTGAAAAACTTCCTGACTTATCTTTATATCACTCTGCCCTTTCTTGATAGATAGATGATAGATAGATAGATAGATAGATAGATAGATAGATAGATAGATAATAGATAGATAGATGACAGGATAGATGGATAGATAGATGATAGGATAGATGACAGATATAGATAGAATAGGATAGATGACAGGATGGATGGATGGATGGATGGATGGATGGATGGATGGATAGAGATGTAGTTACAGATACACAGAGAGAGGGAGGGAGAAGCATCTCTATACTCATCTAGTTGTCTCTGTATTTACATATCAAATCAACCTGAGAAAACTTTCAAAATGTATATGTCATTCATCTCCCTAATGGGCCCTAATTGCTTTCAGGGTAAAGACCAAAATCCTTTGAATTTTCAGTTCCTCCAAAGCACTAGCCTCCCCTCCTTCTGTCAGGTTTCTCTACGTACCCCTTCCACTCTGTTAGCTCACCTTCCTCCCCACCCATCAGATCCCAACTTGAAGGCCACTTCCTCCATGACCTTCCCTCCCGACCACAGAGAGAAATCTGCGTCTCACTGCCCTGCGCTAATCACAGACCGCAGTTAGGCATCTGTTAGGGACATTATCTGATTAATGTCTTCCTACCCTGCTTGACCACTGGTCCACTAGAACAGAGCCCATTATGTCCTTACTGCGTAGCACAGTGCCTGGTACCCGAGAAAAGCTCAATGCAATCTTTAAATAAACATTTGTTAAATAAAACGTATGAATAAATACATGTTTGTTGATGCATGATGGGGATCGACTCATATTCTGATTGAAGAGTTACCACAAAATACTTTGTTTCATCCATACAGTGTGTGACTCCACTGTCCTACCTTAACACACAGCACAGAATGAACTTAATTGAATCTGTTTAAGAATCCAAGATCTTCCAGTGAGGTCATTGTCAACCTTTTCAGGGCCCCGGGTCCTTTCGTTGATTTTTGAGGGCTGCGTAGCCTCTCCCAGCAAATGCACACATAAACATGCTGCACATCAAATGGGATTCACTGCTCTACCCAGAGCGTTCCTGGACGTCAGGTGAAGGATTCCTGTCTCAGAAGAAATCGCCCTCAACAAAATGTGACAGTCCAGGACTCCAGCTGCAAAGAGAAGAAGGCAAGGCAAAGGGGTTGAAATCATTGTCTTGAGGCCAAGACCTACCCTTCAGGGTGTTTTCACTTCCTTATATGACTTCCTCGCTCCCAATAGGCTTTTTCTCTTAAAAATCAAAAGCAGTGAAAGAGTCTGAGAGTTCTAACGGGGTTTATTTCATAGTCACACTCTTTTCAGGACATGGCTCATATAAGGAACCCCAACCCCTCTCGCCCAAAATGATGCACACATTTAAAGGTGAGAATTAACCCAATGGAATGTTTTTGAGTCTGATAAGTGGTCACTTTATCAAGAAATGATTTTAGCCTAATTGAAAAGGAAAATGTGAGCATCTTGGACTTCCTGATCCATGATTCTCCTTGCAGGGAGAAGCTGCCAGTTGTTATCAATCCTGTAAATAAACACACTGATGAGAAAGCTGGTCCCACTATGTGCTAAACGAGTCCTTTTTGGGAAGCCACAGAGGCTCTGACAGTCTTTACCTCTTAGAGTCTGAGGATTGGAAATAATACACAACATTCCTAGCACAGTGCTTGGCTCAGGATGGGGACACGATAAAGATGAGCCAATACTGAATCTTGCTAGTTAGTCTTTACTCTAAATCACCAGTTCCAAATACCCCTTTACCATTAAATGTCTACTAAGCTAAATAGCATTGAAAAGAAAATATGGCAAAACTCTACTTTCTTTCCAAAAATGCAAATTAAAAGCAACCATAAGACAAATAATTTTCATACACACACACACACACACACACACACACACACATATGAACCAGTTAAATGAACCAGATGAAAGAATTCACAGATGGTACTTTTAACCATATGCAGAAATGACAGTGTGAAGGGGAGTATGTCCTCTCCAACAGTCTCCAAAACGGGGGAAATCTATCAACAAAATGAGATGGGGAGACAAAAGAAATATGATATTATTGTGGAAATGGTCAACTTATGGGTTTCTTGACTATTCATGTAAGTTTGGAGAAATGACTAGCATGTTGGTGAAAATGCATAACAACAGGGGAACAAACCTGGAAAACGTTGTTTGTGAACTGATTGGCAACTTAATATTTCAGAGGGCAAAGGGGATGTTTCAGCCACATGTGAAAAAATGCCATCAGTGTGACAGTTTTCATGCACCCTGTGAAAGCTCTGTGCTCGTGTCCCTCAGCCACGACAGCGAGCAGTGGGGGTGCCTCTCAGTTGTGCTCCTAGAAGACAACACATTTCTTCTCTCAGAACGTAAAGAAACAAAAGCAGCTTTATGACTTAGGTCTAAAGCATTGGCTACGTTACTAAAAAAAATTACATTTATTCAAAATAACCGATTGGGAACTCTGCATATCAACTGACCTACACTCTCAAAATGCCCATCAAGAAAGATAAAGAAGCCAAGGAGCCATTCGATTACCAGAGAGTGGAGACCCAAGAGCTAGTGCTGTGCAGGGACTTTGATTGTTTTAGGTCAGCCTGAAGGACATCATTGGATCGACTGGGGGGAAAGAGTAAATAGTTACAATAATGCTAAATCTCCCAAGTCCGATAGAATAATATTCTCCCAGAAAAGGTTTTCAAACCCTAATCCTCAGACCCCATGCTGGATCACACAGCCGGGGGATGGAAGGCTGTAGATGCTCTATGCACTGGCATGAACAGGTCATGGTTTACTGGACCATCCAGGTGGATCCAGTGTCGTCCCAGGAGCATCAGTGCCGGCGTGGTGTGCCTTGAGAAGTGTGCTCCATCAGCCACTGATGGCTTTGAAGACAGAGGGGGCCACGAGCCATGGGACGCAGGCAGCCTCCAGAAGCCAGAAAGGCAAGGACACAGATTCCCTCCTGGAGCCTCTAGAAAGAGCACAGCCCAACCGACACCAGAATTTGAGTCCAGCTCTACTCATTTCAGACTTCCGAGGTCCAGAACTGCAAAATCATAACTTTATGGCTACTTGTTACAGCAGCAGAAGAGACCCCTACAGCAAGCATAGGAATTCTGTTGAAATTCTGTAGAAGGATGTGCTTGTTCCTGGGAAATGCACGTGGAAGCATCTAGGATTAAAATGGCAAGCTCGGGATCCCTGGGTGGCGCAGCGGTTTGGCGCCTGCCTTTGGCCCAGGGCGCGATCCTGGAGACCCAGGATCGAATCCCACATCAGGCTCCTGGTGCATGGAGCCTGCTTCTCCCTCCGCCTGTGTCTCTGCCTCTCTCTCTCTCTCTCTCTCTCTCTCTCTCTATGACTATCATAAATAAATAAAAATTAAAAAATAAATAAATAAATAAATAAATAAATAAATAAATAAATAAAAATAAAATGGCAAGCTCTCTGCAACCATCGCACTGACAGCTCAGCAAGAAAAGAAGGGGGCTGAGGTCAGACATCAACACGGTGGTCTGAGCAATCTCCTGATCAATCTCCGTGAGGGGAATGTGGGTGCTCATCGCACTGGCAACACTCTTGAGAAGGTCTACGAGTATTTCAGAATTAAAGTTCTGGGAATACAAAGAGAGGGAAAAAAAGGAAGTTGTAAGATTATGGATTATGTCAACGTTCAGTCAGAAGCAAGGTTTTAATCCACCAGCAAAGTCTACCATTGGCAAAGGAAGAGAGTGGCACCACCCACCAGGTGTCAGAGGATCCCAGACAGCCCCCTGAGGGGGGGTGGTGGGTGATGGGATCAACCCCGGGTCCCCTCCAACCTCCCCTCCTTAGCAGAAATGAGGAGTTTTACTGTCTGGAGAAGAACAGAGGGTCTTTGGGTGGGGGCGCCAGGCCAAGTGAAGGTCGCTATAGCCATACCAGTCAGACAACGGGGGTTCAGTGAGCGCTCGCTCAGTCCCCACCCCCACCCCCACCCCCACCCCCACCCCCACGGAGCCCCTAGAGCGGGAGCTCTGGGCGGAGCCTGGCTGAGCCAGCCACAGCGGAGACGTCACAGCAGTGTTGGCAGGGTCCCCGCCCACCAACCCTGCGGAAAAACCCCCAGGAACACAGGCCTTCAATCCCTGTTTCAGTGCCACTCTGTGAACATTTTAATACGAAACACACAGCCCAAAATAATATACTTCGCTTTGCAAACATTGAAGACATCCCCTAAGATTTTACTAATAGTAAAAGAGAACAGGAAAAGGTAGTGCCTCCATACAACAAACCACTAAAGACATTAAAAAAAAAAAAAAGAATATTTGGAGAACAAAAACATTTTGAGAAAAAAACAACTTTTGGGAGTTGATATTATGAAAGAGCAGAAAACGTTTAAATTCAATGAAATAGTTGGAAGACAGAGAGAGTGGAGAAGACTTCACAGCAGAAGAGTCCCCGTGGGTCCCCATTTCCCCGTTTCCATGGTGACCAGTCACCTTCTTACTGGCCTCTCTCAACGTGGCCACAGCCTAGATGCTCTGCCCCGGGGGCTGACCAGGGTCACCCACTGGGGAATCTGTGTTCTAGAAACGCTGCACCAGCTTCAGCCAGTGCACGAAGCACGAGGCCACCAAGGGACGAAGCTCAAGGTATCAAAGTGTGAAACCAGATCCAGAATGTGGCAGGAGGGTAAAGGTGACGGGGACGGAGGGGCGCCGTGAAGCAGGACCCAAAGCTTCTCCCAGGCGTCAGGGCCGGGGTGGGCGCCCCTGCTGACCCTTGAGCAGCTTACTGGGCGGCTCTTCTCTGTCTTTGCCTATCTCTGATCCGATCCATTCTGTTTTGGGTTTAAGGTGTCACTATCAAAGCCGACCTGATTTCGGACACTTAACCAGCATCTAACTCTTGATTTCAGCTCAGGTCCTGACCTCAGGGTCCTGGGATCGAGCCCCATGTCGGGCTCCGTGCCCAATGAGGAGTCTGCTCGAGGATCTGCCCTCTCTCTCCCTCTGCCCCGCCCCTGCTCGGGGTCTCTCTCTCTCTCACACACACACACACATACATACATACATAATCTTTTTAGAAAAAGAAAAAAAAGAAAAGTCAACCTGATTTTAGCCACTTCCATCCCAATATCTTAGGATATTCTTAAATTTTCTGAAAGCAGAGAATCTTACACGTATTGATGAACAAACGCCTCTTCATTCTAACCTCACTGAAATAATAGTTTAGTCCGGGACCCTCCCCCGGGGACACAGCTTCCCTTTCCTCCTGTATCTGTTCAAAAGTATTCGCCCTACTTCAGCGCGCAGCGCACGTTTGTCCTAGGCGCCCTGGGTCTTGCCGAAGATAAAGGGGCCAGCCCTTATCTTCACATTTGGGATGCGTTCCCTCTTCCATCCACTGGCAATAATTAACATTTCATTTAACAAGGACCTATCATCAGCACGGGTCATATTCCCATTTCACAATTATTTTTCCAATTAAAACCCATTCTTAATTTGTCAGGTTTGTAAGGAACGACAACAACGTTCCCATTAAGTACATGCTACTAGCAAGTGCCCTCATTGCGGAAGTCATCACTGAAACAGCTCAAAGCTACGATTTCCATCACTTTACAACAATGCTTAATTTTCTTCTGTTTGATGACGTTTCCTAAGCATTCTCTCGTTGGAGACACTGACATCAAAGACAAGAAGGGCCGGCAAGCTACATTTTGAAAATTCCCGTGTGACCCTCGGCCTGCCTGGGAGCCCTGAGGGCTGAACAGGGGGTCACCCGTGTCGCCCCCCCCGCACCCCTCGATTCAGGAGCTCAGCTGGTCCCCTGCCAGGCCGTCCCCGTTTCCAAGTCCTCCCGAGTTCTCGGATGAAAAGTCAGTCTTCCCAGGAGCCTGATTGGCGCAGAGAGCAGGTGCCGAGCCCGCGTCGCCCGCACCCGCTGTGGCCGCAGGGGCGCCAGAGAGCAGACACCGGGTGTCCCCATGCCCCGCGCTCACGGTGGCTTTGGAATTTCCACCTAACTGGGTGCCTGCGTTCCGTCAAAGCCAAACTCTTGGCCGTTAAAATCGATGTGGGCACGTGTGCTTCCAGCCACGAGGCAGTAACAGGGCCCAGACCCGCACACCGTCGGACAAGCGCGGGAGCGTGTTCCCTGAGATGGAACAGCCTCTGGAAAGGGAACCCGACAACCCAGCAGCAGCCAGACCAGGGGCGCTGGAGCTGGCGGGCCGCTGGGGACGCTCAGAGCCGGCAGCGGGGGCCCCGCGGGGACGCTCTCCAAGAGCACAGACGGTGGCCAGCCGCGCGGTCTCCACGGCCCACACGGGGCCCGGGTGCAGAGGACAGGCTTCAGGGAAGGCGACGGGCATTCAGAAGAAATCCCAAGGGTGGCCCCGGGTCGCCCTGCAAAACCACCACCTGGATCCCCACCAGGGACCCGGGGGCCCTCTGGGCAGCACCGCCCAATGGCCTCGGTGGCTGGCCTGCCCTCGGGCCTCCTGTGGAAAGGGCTCTTGGGTGGGCTGGCTGGCCTCCACCGTCCCTCTCATTCCAGGATGCCCACGCCCGAGCCCGTTCCTCCCCCGTGCTCCAACATGGGGTCCTGGTAAGTGGGGTCCCTCCCGCGGCGCCGAGCCCCCAGTACTGCACGGGCCCAGCATGCCGTATCCCTCAAGGTCCTGGACGTCAGCCGGACAGAGCACCTGCGAGACGGTCCTCCCGCTCCTTGCGAGCTTTGAGCGTCACTGTTCACATCCCCCCGGTGAGGATGTCGTTCCGAGGCAGCCGAGTAGGAGGTGCGCTGAGGACCGCAGTCGGGCTCGAAGGCCAGGCCTCCAGAGACCGCTCCCCCCCACAGGCAGGGGGGGTGAACCCCAAGCTGGTGGGTGGCCAGCCGTCGCCGCTTTGCACTCCTGAAGCCCCTCCCTGCCCCTGATGTTGCCCCTCGCGCTGGGTTCTGGATCTCTCTTCCTGAATGGCTCTCTTCTCCCCTCCAGCACCAGCTCTTACCTGGGCTATTGCGATGCTGCTAACCTGGCCTTTCCTCCTCTCTGCATCATCTCTGCACACTGCGGCCAGAGGATCCTTTTTTTTTTTTAAGATTTTATTTATTTATTTATTCATGAGAGACACAGAATGAGAGGCAGAGACACAGGCAGAGGGAGAAGCAGGTTCCCTGAGGGGAGCCCAATGCAGGACTAGATCCCGGGACCCTGGGGTCACACCCTGAGCCAAAGGCAGACTCTCGACCACTGAGCCACCCGGGCGCCCCTGGAGTATCTTAACAAAACACAAATGTGAGCCCTCAACGCCTCTTGTCACCCTCTGGGTAAAGACCAAACTCAAAACTACACAGCGTGGTCCCTCCGTGACCTCAGCCTCACCCCGTCCCAGCCGCACTGTCCTTCCAACGCTGGCCCCGTGCGCCATCCCCACCCAGGCTCCGAGCCCTTCCTTCCCTCTGGAATGACCTTCACTGTTGATTATCCCTCGTCCTTCAGACCCAAACCCGTCCCAAGCCTCATGGCCGTCCACCCCCCAGCAAGTCCCCCTTAGATGCCCCGGGAGCCCCCGAAGCTCCCACCGCAGCATTGGCACTTTGCACGTGTCCATGTAATGGTTTGACGAATGTCTGTCTAGAGGAGGAGCTCCGGAGGGCAGGAGGGCACAGGGACTGACACGGGGGGAGTTTCTTAAGAATTTTGGGAGGAGAGAAAGGGAAGAGAGAGTGAGAAGAGAAGGAAATGATGGAGAGGAGAGGAGAGGAGAGGAGAGGAGAGGAGAGGAGAGGAGAGGAGAGGAGAGGAGAGGGGGAGGATGAAAGGAGGAGGCCAACCAGGAAGGGGAAGAAGGAAGGGCAGAGGAGGGAGGAGGGAGGAGGGAAGGGACAGGAGGGAAGACTCACACCTGAGCCTGACTGTCATTCGCATTTCTGACTTCGGGGCAGTGGGGGATCGTCCCCAGGGAGGGCGAACGGGGGACCCGGGCTCAGGGCAGGACCCTGATTCTTCCCAGGAAAAAGCTGCGTCAGAGGAGAAAATTGCCGATGACCACAGGTTCACAACGTGGTGCTCACATTTCATGTTCCCGGACCCCGGTCACTGGTGTCTGGTTGGGACCTTGGGAGCAGAAGTAGGAGGGGGTGAGGACATCCTGGCCGGAGCTCCCGTCCTGCCGCTGAGCAGAACCGGGCACCCGCTCACCCGTCTCCACTGAGAGTCTGTTACGTGCCAGGCGCTCTTCTGAGTCCTCGGGATCCGTGAGGTTAAAGCAAAAAACAGACGAGAGCCTTTCCGTTGTGCGATTTACATCCTAGGGGAAGTAGACTTGGCATCTTCTCATCCGGCCGGTGGAAATAAGTCATTTTCACAGGTCATTGTAGAGACGGGGCCCCAGCACTCACCGATCTCAGCGGCGGGACTGTCCTCCTTCTGCCAGCAGCTCTGGGCTCTGCGCCTGGTCCCAGGCCGCGACGCTGGAGAGACAAAGTGAGCCCGGCACCCACAGGGCACCAGGGTACAGGACAACCCACGGCGAGGGAGACACGGGTACGGTGAGCTTGGTGCCGTCTCCCGGGCCCATAATGCATGGGAGGCCCTTACATAACATAGGCCCGGGGTTAATTTAATCCTAGCAACGATCTACATTTAATTTAACAACAACACTACGAGCAAAGAACGGCCATCAAGTTCATGTTCCAGGTGGAAACAGGGCAGGGGTGTGAAAACACTCGCCTGGTGCACACAGCTAAAGGGGGGGACACTGAGATCCAAACCCAGGCAGGCGGAGTCTGAGACCCCAAGCTAAACTCATTTCCACACTGTCCCCATGGATGCATCAAAAGTCCATTCCAATGCTCAGCACACACCTGGAGCATACCTGGTCCCTAAGAATGCTGAGTGATGGGGCACCTGGGTGGCTCAGCGGTGGAGCCTCTGACTTTGGCTCAGGTCATGACCCCGGGTCCCGGGATCGAGTCCCTCAGGGAGCCTGCTTCTCCCTCTGCCTGTGTCTCCACCTCTCTCTGTGTGACTCTCATGAATAAATAAATAAAATCTTTAAAAAAAAAAAAGAATGCTGAAGGGCAAAATGGCATTCACAGGCGAGTCGTCAAACCACAGCTGCATTAGCAAAAGTGAAGAGTGTGGAACGGTTTTACGTGTAGTGTCTATTCCTCCGAGAGAAGCCCACTCATCCTGCCGGGCTGGCCTGCCCCCATAGGAGCGCGGTGGCGCACAGCCCAGCCCTGCTGTCCCCGTCGCTGCAGCGCCTGACGCACGCCTGGCGTGGAGCGTGTGCCCCCACGTGTTGGCCCCGGAGAGCAAACACACAGCAGATAATCGCAAACACAGCCGTGCTGCGCCGTCAGCTCTGGAAAGCTGACTGCTCCCACCCGCACTCAGTGTTACGGGAGCCCTTGAGACGATCTGACTTTGTTGCATTCAAAGCCCCAGGAATGGGGGCGCCTGGCTGGCTCAGTCAGTAGAGCGAGCGACGCTTGCTCTCGGGGTTCTGAGTTCGAGCCCCACCTTGGGTATAGAAACTACTTAGAAAAATGAAATCTTAAAAAAAAAAACAGATGAATGGATAAAGAAGCTGTGGTCTATGTGTACGGTGGGATATTCCTCAGCCATTAGAAACGACAAATACCCACCATGTGCTTCGACATGGATGGAACTGGAGGGTATGATGCTGAGTGAAGTAAGTCAGTCGGAGAAGGACAAACATTATATGGTCTCATTCATTTGGGGAATATAAAAAATAGTGAAAGGGAATAAAGGGGGAAGGAGAGAAAATGAGTGGGAAATATCAGAAAGGGAGACAGACCATGAGAGACTCCTAACTCTGGGAAACGAACTAGGGGTGGTGGATGAGGAGGAGGGCGGGGGGCGGGGGTGACTGGGTGACGGGCACTGAGGGGGGCACTTGACGGGATGAGCACTGGGTGTTATTCTGTACGTTGGCAAATTGAACACCAATAAAAAATAAATTTATAAAAAAAAAAAAGGCTTAGGGATCTCTGGGTGGCGCAGCAGTTTAGTGCCTGCCTTTGGCCCAGGGCGCGATCCTGGAGACCCGGGATCGAATCCCACGTCGGGCTCCCGGTGCATGGAGCCTGCTTCTCCCTCTGCCTGTGTCTCTGCCTCTCTCTCTGTGTGTGTGACTATCATAAATAAATTTTTAAAAATTTAAATTAATTAATTAATTAATTAATTTTAAAAAAAAAAAAGGCTTAAAAACACCAAGAATGAAGAAGAAACTCCTGGGTGGTACAAACGGACAAGCATCACCAGAACTGATTTACGAGGTGTGCTTGTAATGGGCAGATATTGCCTGCGTTCAGGAGTTCACGGTCATTTCCGTTATAAGCATAGGTCCCTAAGGGCCTACAATGATGAGAAATACGCGAAGGAAAAATGTCATATCTTATTCTCAGAATTGGGCCAGTTGGGTACATAGGCCGGAGGAAATCTGCTCAGGAATGCGAAATATAAAACCATGAGTATGCGTCAAACCTGCGTGAGCAAACGACGGAACAGAATTGCTACCGTAGAATATTTCCATTTCTTTAAAATTTTCACTAATACCCTTGGTAATTACGCTTATAAGACTATAAGGCACTAACGTGGACTCACTACTTGTAATTCTATGGACACAATACGGACGTCGAGCGGCAGGTGCCAGGTACACATTTCCGCACGCCAACTTCCAGGCTTTGCCCACAGACCTCTCTCTTTTTCACACCATCTGAATAGGGAATTAAAATTAATAACATGTTTTTTAGCTGATTTTTCTAACTGGTGTTTTTTTTTTTAGATTTTATTTATTTATTTTTATTTATTTATTTATTTATCCATGAGAGTCACAGGCAGAGGGAGAAGCAGGCTCCCTACAGGGAGCCCGACGTGGGACTCGATCCAGGACCCCAGGATCACGCCCTGGGCCAAAGGCAGATGCTCAACCCCTGAGCCACCCAGGCGTCCCTCTGACTGGTGTTTTTAAAAATCATAAATGCTTGACTATTAAGAAGTGGCACATTTTTCCCCACCTTTCCAATAACTGGCATGATTGGATCACGAAATAATCTCAAGTATTAAATTGCTTCTCCTTTCCTCAACGTCGTGCTTTACGGGAAGCCCCCACCCTTGGGCTTCCAGCCAAGACCCCGATGACAATGCACGATTCAGGCCCCAAAGAAGCTAAAATGTCAGGGCGCAAAAGGTACCCGGTTTTAATTTGTGCAAAGAGAGACATAAATGAGACCAACCTAAAAGCTGTGCCACGTCCCACTCAGGGGGCTCCTGTGTGCACACCTGCAGGCAGCGCCGAGCTGCACTTCACGCCAGGCTGCATTTGCACACAATTAACTTTCGGAGTCCCAGTTTATCGTTTTTTAGAGGTAATAAATTGCACCCCTTGATTTTTTGGCATGCCTAGGCATGTGTATTTGCTGTTGTGTCTTTTTCAAGTGCCTTTACATTTGAGTGCACATAAATTCCATCTTGCTGGAGGTCAGACCCTCATTAATTCACTTGACCCGGCTGCAAACTGCTCTTCAGAAAGAGCGGAGGGGGAGAAAATAAAACATTTTCCCCTGGTGCACCAACAAGGAATCAGCAATATAATAAATACCAGGGAAATCAGAGCAAAGGAAAACATAATTCAGCACTGACCGTACAATTAACATCCAGGTCCTACCGCGATTCCAATGTAATTGGTAAGAAGTAAAGTTAAAACACTTTTTTTAAGATTTAAGTTTTTCCTTCAGCTACAACTAAGAAAGCTAATAAAACCACAAGCTGCATCCACTATCCCAGTGAATCCTTAGACTCGGACAGACTTTAAGTCATGAAAATAAATGATGACACTGAATCTCCACGTGCTTGTGTAACGTGATGTATCCTCCATGAAGACCCCAAAGAAATAAATATTCCAAGCCGAGGTCGCCCTATTGATTGAGCAGGAAAGGGCATTCTGAAAGGCAAAGCATTTTTAAAAATTAACACTACACAGATGCACCTTAATGCTTTTAAGAAATGTCTCTAGCAGATGGAACATCAATTTAAAAAGCTCAAAAAAAAAAAAAAAATCCGCCCCTGACGGAGAAAACGCAGACTGGTATTTAGAAAGCGCAACGCACCTCCCTGCCCTGCGGTCCTGCCTCAGAGGAACGCGAGAGACGGTGGGCGACAGGAGGAAGCAAGTCCCTTGGAGGGATGACAGAACCAGGGCGCTTTGAGGGGCGCTGAGTTCCCGCGGTGATCTGAACACGGGATGAGAGGGGCCAGCCAAAGGTCGTGAGGTCGGCCCGGGAGGTCGAGACCTCCGAAGCACTAGTTCCATTTGTGAATAGCAGAGGTTTGGAGGGAAGAGAATAGAAACTCATTTATATTTTGGAAAATGTCATTGGGCCTGTGCCGCAGGGGAAGGGGGTCAGGAGGGCCAGGAGAGGTGGGTCACGGCGCTCTGGTCCCAGGGCACCGCGCGCTGCGTGGACGGTCCTCCTGCAGGGCGGCGGGGCGAAGGCGCAGTGATCCCGACACCGTAAAGCCCCTTTTGATGCCTCCCGCTTCAGGACTTGGGTTTTGGCATCAAATAGCAACTCTCTGGTGCGCGAGGAGCTCTGGCTCTCCGTTTTCATCTCTGGTTCCTCCCCCGATCAATCGTGCTCACGGATGTCGACACGGGATTCCAGGCCTGCGGTCTGCAGGGCACCCCTGTCCAGGTGCAAGTGGTAGGAGCGGTCGCCAAGGCCATCCCCTCAAAGCCACAGCGGGATCCGCTGGCTTCCACTCTGCACGGCCCCCCCAGCCCCTGTCCCATGACCACGGGCATCACCCTAAGTCTCAAAACTTTAGGCTGCAGGAGACCCAGGGCGTGTTTACTGGAATACGCTACTGCGCTTGACTGTGATTCCAGTTAACATTTCCTGACTCCAGGAAGTGCCCCCGAAGACCCCAGAACCCACGGGAAAGCGCTTCCTCTGTGCCCGCGAGGACTTTGCCGATTTATGCTCCTCTTTGCAAGTCCCAGGTCCATGATCACCAATCTAGCACAGGTTTGGGGATCCCAGAACGTCGAAACCCCGACAGAGAGGCCGGATAAACTTCAAAAGTCCGATCTGCAGAGCGACAGGGACCCGCTGGCAGACCACGGCATGCCCACACCCACCTGGGCCCACAGTCCTCTGCCAGCGTTTGTTTCCTTTGACCTTGAGCTCTGAGCCAAAATGTTAACAGTTGGTTTAGGAAACTCAAGCACGTAGCAAACGCTCTCATTTTTAGGAACCTTGAGTTTCCTAGAGTTTCCATCAGCTGTTCCCAGCAGAGAAGTGTGACGTGGGGCCCAGCAGTGTCCAGGGGGCTCAGACCCCGCACACAACCCGCGAGGCACTGGGGCCGGTGCAAAGCAAGGCGGGTCTCCCTCTGGTGGCCCCAGGGGCCCCGGCCGCCACGCCCTCCGTGAATCCTCCCCGAGACCCGGCGGTCGCCCTCCCAGCTGCTCCCCTGCAGGGAAGAGTTGAAGGTGACAGACGGCCACACAGATGAAATTGCGTGCACTTAGCCTGACCCCTCGCAGCGACTCCATGCGGTGACCAAACCCTTCCGCACATCAGGGGTTTGCTCTCACTCTTCACCGTCCACACCTCTCTGCTCACCTGTCCCCACGCCCACATCTCCACCCGCGTGTCTCCACCTGCGACACATGCCGCCTCCGCTGGAACACCCATTCTGACGGCAAAGGACATTTCCAATGTCTTGAGTTCACAGGCCCTGTCCCTGGGCTCCCAGGGACGCGACACTTGAGCATCACTGAGGACAAAAGGACGCGGGAAAACCTCAAAGCACAGGCTCTGTTTCTGCCCTGAGCACACGCCGTGCACCTGCTTCACTAACGAGCATACGCAGGAAGCAGCACTTGGAGACTCCCTGGTTCCCACAAGGTTAAGGTCCTGCAGCCCTGCAGGTCCTGGAAGCTTGACTTAAGGTCTGCAGCTTTCTGAAACGTCCTTTGTCTCGTGATTTGTGACTTTTTGTGTAAAAACTGGACACAACCCTCCACCAGAAGCCCCTCTGCTGGAGCAGGCTTTTCTTCGTGAAGACCCCGCGTCCCGGCACCTGTCCTCACGGGCTGGAAGAAAACTCTCTGCCTTTCTTTCTGAAGTTCTTAAATGTTTGTTCATCACGTGCTGACACTGACACGAATCTGCGCCCATTGACACACGTGGACAGACGTGCCCCACGAGGCTCCGCCGTCCTAAAGTGGCCACGAGGAATCACCAGGAAGACGAGAAACGAGGAAGACATCACGCGTCGCCTCCTCTTCTGTGTCACGAGCCGCACGGCTCCCTTGCCGACCGACTGTTCCTGCGATGTGACATCGACACTTTCCTGATGCCGTACAAACACGATAAAGGTTTCTAGGCTAAACTAGGCTTCCCCATTTAACAACAACCAAATAAATAAATAAATAAAGATAAAGTTCAAGAGGCTCATGTAGGTTCTCTGTGTTACTGAGTCGCCGAGCCGTCCGCCGGGATGCGTCACGCTTGCGACATCCTGCAGAGCTGAGCTGAGCTTCCCAGAGGCATCCAGGGGAGGCAGGGGCTCAGCTCCGACATCACCTCTTTAATAGAATTGATTTGGGTTTTCATCGTGGCAGGAGACCCCCTCTGGGCCCAGCGGACAGTCCTCTGCTCCCGCGATGAGCCCCTCACACCTTCCCAAACGCACCCGTGGAAGTGGGCGAGCTGATGGCCACGCTTCCTTCTGCTCCGGTGGGGACCGCGTAGGTGGAGGGCGACAGCGCTCACCTGATTGGGCCCCCGCCTCCCTGTCCGCCCCGGACCCGCACCCGTGCTGGAGAGGAAAGCCCGGGAGGGTGGAGGGGCTCGGGCCGGAGCAGCCACTGGGCCCCCGGCGGCCCTGCTCTGTGCCAGCCCCGCGAAGAGCACAGAAGAGATGCTCTGAAAGCTGCCATGGGGCTTCACACCAGGAGTGGTTAGAAGACAAGAGGGTACGTCAGGAAGTATCCAGGGTGCTTCTCCCCACGGAGAAGCACCTCCTGGCCTCCAGGGCAAAGCCTGATGCGGCTCCGGAGCCACCTGGACACACGCCACCCGACGGCACGTGAGGGGCAGCAGGCCGCCTTCCACACTCTGAGCTCACCTGTCACTGCATCGTCTCCCTCACGGCGCCGGGAAATGAGCGGGTTCGAAGATCCAGTCCCCGACAACGATGATCCCAGCGTTACAAGTTCTGCTTGGAGCTTCCAGGAAGGAGTCACCAAGTCCACAAGTGCCCGCTCGCTTTTCCCACAGACCCGGGATCCTGAGCGGAAATGATTCCTCGTGGCGTGAAGGCGGGCAGGGAGCGAGGGCGGGGAATTCCCATCGCCCGGAGCCGGAGCGTGTCCTCCGGGTTTCCAGAGCCGCCCCCTGCCGCTGGGCCCCACGCAGATGCTCCGTAACCTTCAGGACCAGGTCGGTGCTAGATGTGCTCCCGATCGGCCGTGAACGCCGGAGCCAACACGGGGTGGTCAGGAACCAGAGCGATGCCGGGAACCAGATCAGGGAAGAAGCAGAGAAGGGGAGAGCAGGGGAGGAGGGAGGAGGAAGGATGAGGAGGAGGAGGAGGGAGGGGAGGAGGGAGAGGCAGGGAGACACGCAGGAAGCCTCGCCCACGTGCCTCTGAGTTAAATCCAGGCAAGTGAGTGTCGCCGGGCAGTGCCGCCCGGTCGGAAGGCCATGAAGCGCCCTCGCGCCACACTTTGGGAAAGGGTAAGAGGTGAAGTTAACTGTAACCACACGGTTCACTGAACTTGATATCTGCAGACGGATTTTCTTTTTTTTTTTTTAAATTAATTTTTATTGGTGTTCAATTTACCAACATACAGAAAAACACCCAGTGCTCATCCCGTCAAGTGTCCGCCTCAGTGCCCGTCACGGATTTTCATTTGAACATGAAATCATGTAAAAAAATGATTCATGAGCCGTTTTACATTCTTTCTTCCTACTAAGCCTTGGAAACTGGGGTTTTGCACTCGCCTGCGGCACCTGAGGACGAGCCGTACTTCACACACTCAGAGGACGATACCGGTCTGGACCCCGTGACAGTTCATCACAGGCCCTCGGGGCAGGTGCCCCCTTCCCCCCCCCCCCCCCCCGCCACCAACCCCCGCCGGGGAAGTGTGATGTTTTAAATAAAATCCACGCTTTGTTGCTAAACTGGGCCAGGTTCTTTTTTTGGAACAAAAATCCTTTTTCTCTGAACCTCCAATGCTGTTCTACTAGGACTGGACTGCAGACCTTATGGGCACAGGGCGAGGCTCCGCGTCTCCTTCAGCGCGGGTGGGAGGCCTAGAGCTCAGCACACGGCCGGTCGTGAGCCCCCGAGGACACCCGGGGCCCTGAGCGGACCCCCAGACTCGAGCTCAGACCGATCCCCGCGTGTGGAGCTGACCCCGCGGCCTGGAGAGGAGCGCACCTCCCTCCCTTGTGCTCTTCTCTGCTTTTGCACCATGTCACTAGGTCACTGGAGATGGTCACGGTTTTCCCTCCTCTCTAGCGAACCAGCGGCCGCTCTCTCTTTCGCGGGTGGTGACAAACAGGTCTGCTTGTCTGCAGGTGGTTGAGGGGGCTTGGTCTCTTCCAGGGGCCTGTGGTCACGATGGAGCCACCATCTTCTTGTCCTCAGATGTCACTCGTCTTCCTCCTCCCACGCAAACGGGCGTGGGAAGCTCTTGTGCCCAACGCCGCCTGGAGATAATGCCACCACGTTGTCCCAAATTTCAACAGTAGTGGACGTGATCAAAGACTTAAAACTCAACGAAGGTGAACCCAACTTCAACTTCTGTGGCTGGAGCCCCGTGAGGGCAGCCGGCGGGCAAGTCCTGAGGGACAGCGAGGCTCGGGGCCGCCCGGCCTGGAGGGGCCTGAAACACCTTCACCGCGCAGCCAGCGGGGGCTTCGTACTGGGCCCGAAAGGAGCCCGCAAAGATACACTACGACAGCGACAGCGGGTCCCCAGGGATCCTCTGATCCGCCAGGCTCCTGGGGGCCTTCCCACGCCAAACCGAAAGCCTGAGCCAGGGCAGACCCTCGGCGCTTTCTTTTTTAATTAAAAATGATTCCAACCCAGAGAGGAGGACGGGTTCCCCGCGAACGACACTGCACGAGTGGCTGCGTTGAGCTGTGTGCAACCAGAGCGTAATGTCTAAGGGATACAGTATCTGGAAAAAACTCAAATCATAATTTCTGGTATTCCCAACTGAGCCACGCAGTGAGATAACAACCCCACGTCCGTCTGAGGTCAAGAGCAAGCAGCACGACGCCTTTTACACGTTTTCTCCCGCGGGGAGTGGGAACTGAGTGGGACAGGGCATCCAAAACTCTGTCTCGATTCTTCGCTGAGCTCAGCCTCTCTGGCTGGGAAAGTCGATCTTGAGAACCCGGAGTCGCGGAGTCTACAAAGGCCAAAGACGATGACACGGTCCACACCCTCTTTTGTATTTTGCTCCTTCATTGTGATGGAATAACCCACGGTTTGGGATGGCGGCTCGGGAACAACACTTTACGAGCATTTCTCAGGAGAATCCAGTCTGTGGTTCAAGGGCACGCTGTGTCCCTGTGAGCAATATCCACTTAACCAGACCCGTATGAGCCCCACGTCCAAGGGGCCGTGGACACCACCCATCACGGATCTCTGCTGGGAGGTGCACATCCTGGATCCTGGACGTGCCCCAGGAGTGCTTAAGTTGCCAGGAGAACACATTCTGACTCTACCTCCCTTGTGTCCTTCCTTTGCATTGTCATCGTGGTGGCATCATTATACACAACAAACAGGGCAGGGCAAGGCCGGCGTGGGGAAGCCGGGTCTTACCACTTTTAGGGTCCTTTTCAATCATAAAGTAAAGGGGTTTCTGGTTGCTATTTCCTTGCTTTTTAGGGCTAGGTCAGGCCTAAGTTGGTTTCTCAACAACAAAAGATTGCCTTTGGAAGGCAGCCCACTCAAGAATCGCTTTTTTTTTTTTTAGATTTTTATTTATTTATTCATGAGAGACACAGAGAGAGAGGCAGAGACACAGGCAGAGGGAGAGACAGGCTCCCTGCAGGGAGCCCGATGTGGGACTTGATCCCGGGATCCAGGATCACGACCTGAACCGAAGGCAGATGCTCAACCACTGAGCCACCCAGGTGCCCCTAGAATCACTATCTTTATTTGAAACTGCTAATCAGTCCAGTATCTTTCTGAAAGTGAAGGTACCATCCCATGTGTGTGCACGCGTGTGGATACACACTCGGTGGTAGACGATGGTCATTCACAATGTCCCAGGAAGCGTTTGAATACCTTTGCCCTAAAACCAAAGCAGAACATGTGTTTCCTGGTTGCGTTGCACGGCACCATAGAGTAGTCACCCAACAAGTTTCTTCCTCAATGTGTGTGGCAAGAAGTAAATGAAATAAAGTGCTGGGCTCCGGGTCTTCCTGCCACAGACATGCCCTTCCTCGTACCCAGGAGTCGTCCTTACCTGGCGGCTCACCTGGGAGCTATCTGGCCCCTCCGCCCGGGGTGATCCGTGCCGTATGCCATCCTGGTCCTTCCAGCCCTGCTTGGAAGAAGAGGAGGACAGCCTTCCCTCACCTACGGCGTCGAGGACCAGCAGCTGGAGGCACACATCAAGACACAGCACGACTTGCACATGAGCGCAGGACAGGGCCACGGGACGACCACAGGGGATATACTGGCAGCGTGAAGATACTCTCTAACCCAGAGATGCCTTTTGTGGGTGGTGAGGAATCACGGGACGTCGTGGATCTTGGGTAATTTCAGCTACCTAGAAACTAAACCTGTCATGTTTGATGATTTGTCTTGTTTTAAAAAAAATAAAAGAAACTCCTGATATATTATGCATAGCTGATTTGCAACTGAAGGGCTCAGGGCTATAGAATATTCTCAAGATTTCTGGGTAGAGGCTTTGATTAAAAGGAGGATAAACACCAGGACCTCCCAAGCACTCATGCTGGTGTTTGGGGCCCTAAATTATCTTAACCTGGTTCGTTTACATGACTAGCTTTCTTTCAACTCCCGAATGTTCTACAGGCACGGGTAGCGGGCCCTAAGAGGCTGGAGTTGGGGCTCAGAGGCAGGGCGACCCATATGGTCTCCACTCCGGGGATGAGGAGACCCCGGCAAGGGCGTCGTGCAGACTGGCACGGGCAGGAGTGAGGCCGTGTGGGTGCAGCTGGCTCTCAGGTGTGAGTGGGAGACACTGGGGTGGCGGCTCCGACCTCCTGCTAACCCAGGCTTGTGTGGGTGAGGTCCAAGCGCTGTCAACCTGCAAAGGAGGAGCTGCACAGCGCACGGGGCCAGGCCCTTCGTGCGCCGGGTCCCAGGGACACGACCGGCAGACATGAGCTGTTTGCCCCCAGCGCCCGGAGCACCTCTTGGACCCTCGGACTGTAGGAGCACGTCACTCAGGAGGCCCAGGGACCACACGCAACCATGCAGCGCGGACGTGCAGTCCCCGGGCTGTGCGCATTGGCGAGCGGGCACCTGCCAGGCACCTCCGGGGGCCACACACGAGGACAGGCCAGCACGGCTTCCGGGGGCGTCGGGGATCCACACCCCGCCTCCGGCTGGTTCCAGGCAGGGCTCATCCCGGAGCATCTCTGCACAGACAATGCTGTTTTCTAAGGCGGGTCCCCTCGTCCCCACCGTTTAACGCTGTCCCCTAAACCATCCAGGCAGTGACAGAAATTCGCTACTTTCTACACAGCGTGGCCGTTTCCCCTCCAGTTCCACCCTCCGTTCCCACCAGCGTCTCTGTGCATTTGTGCGACCCTCGGCTTCCCACGAGAGGCCCATCTTTCTGCTTCCCCCATCTCAGCCAACGCCAAGTGTTCCTGGGCTCACAAGCAGGTCCCACACCCACTCTCTTATTCAAGCAAGAAAAGGAGAAATATTCACTACGAGTCAGGTCACACATATGTAATGTCCATTCCAAAAGTCTACGTGAATTGTTAGAAAGTTGTAGGATACCAACTCTAATTCTTCATTTCTCCAAATATGACATCAATCTCTGCCTTAGAAAAAAAAAATCTTAAGCCTTTTTTAATTTTTTTTATTTTTTTGCTATTGTTTGTTCTGCATCCCAGGAAGGCTTCATAATGAGATAAAAATCCAAGATTATTTTTTTTTAGAAATGTATTAACGTATACCTCTCATGTGTCTACATCTTTATTATTTATATATTTTTCCGAAATAACTGAATAACCTTTGAACCTTTTCTAGGTAATCATCCTCTTTCCATATGATCATTACCATTTAATGAAGAAATACTCTCTCCTTCTGAGGTATTATCTGCAATTCGGTTTAAAAAAAATTAACACTCAACATGCCTCAAAAATAATAAGATCCCATGGGCAAAGCCCTGCTGTGAGATATATATGAGTGTAACCTGGCTAAAACAAACAAGAGTGGCATGTCTGTCTCTAAGTATAAAATTGAGCCTCAGTGAATTTTACTGTCCATGAACTTGCTCTGATGTTACAGAATTTACATTGCACCAAATGGGAACAATTAATCTAGGCATAGCTGGTTGGCTGGACAATAAAAGAAGAAACTTCTCTTGATTTATTGCCATGCCTTTATTTATTCCATAATCATTTTTAATTTAGTCTAGAAACGAAATCTAGACTGAGTGGCTCAGCTATTGAATGTCTGCCTTCGGCCCAGGACATGATCCTGGGTCCCGGGATCAAGTCCCACATCAGGCTCCCTGCACGGATCCTCCTTCTCCCTCTGCCTGTGTCTCTGCCTCTCTCTGGGTCTCTCATGAATAAATAAAATCTTAAAAAAAAAAATAAAGAAACGAAATCCAAAGAGCTTCTAGGAATAGATCGGCTACCAAGGTGGGGTCACAGGGTCTTCATGGACGGATGGCCCCTCCCGCCCTTGCGACTTGGGCAGATGATGGGGATGGTGGACGGGGAAGGCTACATGGGAGTGGACACACCTGAAAAGGTGCTTCCTTTGTGCAGGGCACCGTGTGGGGTCACTCGAGAAGGAAGAAGTGTTGGCCGCAAAGGGCTCGCACCCTGGTGCCCTCCTAATCCTGTCCCTAACGAGGCAGCCTTGAAAGATGGACTGAAGAGAGGAAGGGCTCAGAGCCAATGCAGACACATGCGTCATCAGGCTCTGTGAAAACCCCACTGAAGCGCACACAACGTCCTGCAGAAACACATGCACACACGGAGGAGGTGAGCCCCGTGGGCCTTAAGAGGACCGTGGGTTTTGACCAGCCAAGGACGGGGGGACGGAGCTGGTGAGCGAAGCCGCACGATGTGAGAACACAGAGCATATTCAGCGAACAGTAAGAAGTCCGCGATTAAGCCCAAATCGTTGAGATCAAGTCACCTCATGTGTTATCACGCGGAGACGAGAGCTGTGTGGCTCCATTCCGGATTTCATTAGTTCCAAAAAGCTCCGTGTCACGCTTCCCGATTCGCGTCTCATTAGGTGGCGATGGCAGGAGCCGCGAGGTGAGGACGGACGCCTCTCGCGCTGGCCCGTGGGCTATTGGTCCAGACTTGTGGTCCTTTTCCTGTGGCCTGACGGTCGGGGTCCACACCACTGGCTACAGTTTCTGGCAACCTCTAAATGAACTTGGAGTCGCCATGTGCTGACGACGGTCACTCTAAAAATAGCAAGGGGAGTTATTGCTGTGGTCTGGGGTTTGGGTTCACCTGTAATGATTCTTTCTATATCTACGGTTGCTGTTTTCCAGCTCAAAGATTCATCTTCTCTGATGATTATCATGAGAAAAGTCAAGAAGAAAAGTAAAAACAAGGACTTGGAAAAGTATTTGTGTCTCCAAGTCCAGATGTAAGGAACGTGGGTGAAGAACATGATCTTCCAATAGGTCGGAGCCCAACAGTCTTACACTCAGCAAAATTATCTAAACACGTATTGCTCGAAGGTACGAATCATCTTCCAAAACCCACCGCCTAGTTTGATCGTAGAGCTCCGTGTGCAGTTGCAAAAGGAGTTAACTCTGAAGACTTCAAATAAATGTTCATCGTTGCCAAATCATTTAGGGATCTCCAGTGTATATGTGTATACACGTCAGTCCTTCAAAAACAACAAAGAATTGAAACATGTGCCCAGGGGAAGCCCAGGGGCTCAGCGGTTGAGCATCTACCTTCAGCCCAGGTCGTGACCCCGGGGTCCCGGGATCGAGTCCCACATCGGGCTCCCAAGCCTGCTTCTCCCTCTGCCTGTGTCTCTGCCTCTTTCTCTGTGTCTCTCATGAATAAATAAATAAAGTCTTAAAAAAAAAAAAAAAGAACATGTGCCCAGAGCTGCTAAGAAAACATGGGAAAAATCTCCCTCCATGGGAACAGCTTTCTTGAGTTTATCAATTAGCAGAATCAGCAGTGGGGAGAGGGGAGGAAGCAACAGGTTTCACTTTAACGGGACATCTAAAATCCCACAGGAGCATCTTAAACACACACCACAGTCTTGCCTTGAAAGACCCTAGCCCCACGCCATCTGACAGCTGTGGGGCAGGAGCGGTGCCCGGTACAGCCCCCAGCAGCGTTCTCACTCCCAAAGAAGTCCAACACTAAGGAACGATCCACCTCTCCCTCTATCAAAAAAAAAAAAAAAGTGATTCTCTGCATCTTCTATCAAACTAAATGACCCCACTAACAAAAGGCTGCCTCACATTTGGGAATTTCTCAGGGTTCCAGCTGTGCTCAGGAAGCGTATCCTACTCTCAAGTCGAGGAGGAAGTGCTGCTGCTCTGGGTCCAAGGGGAGACTTTGGGGAGCACCTTCCAAAGCCACAGGCTGGTGCTTGTAAATATGACCTCACATAACCTTGGGGAAGCCCTAGGACATGGACACTATGTTAAGAGGAGGAAGCCGGGGCTCTAAAGATACCTTTATGGCCCAGAAAGTCATCTTTGTTTTTTGGGTTGTTTTTTATTTTTTTATTCATGAGAGACAGAGAGGCAGAGACACAGGCAAAGGGAGAAGCAGGTCCCCTGCAGGGAGCCTGATGGAGGACTTGATCTCAGGACCCCGGGGTCACGCCCTGAGCTAAAGGCAGATGCTCTGCCACTGAGCCACCCAGGTGCCCTAAAGTCACCCCTTTGTAACACTAAAATGCCCACTTGGTGCCTTGAAAAGTCGCCTCCGCTGCCAGCCCCGTGGGGTTCTTAAATCCCGGACACTCACTGCAAAGTGAGGTGGCCCAGAGTCCCGCAAGGAGGGGACTGGGACACAGCCTGGGCCGGGAGGCAGGGGGACCCACGGTCAGAGGCCCTGCACACTCCCTTCCACGTCTCCACGACATCCCGGGGAGAGAAGTGGGAGCAGAAGAGCCACCACTCACAGAACCCCGGTGTGCCAGGCCTGGCGGCTGGCCTGGGGTGACAGTGCCATTCCCAGACTGTTTCCTGCCCTGCCCGACGCCGGGCAAGCACAAAGCCAAGCCTGGAGCTTCCACCCCTCACCCAAGTGGTACCCGGGTCCAGCCAAGGCTCAGTGTGGGAAAACCTGCCGGGGTGTGCAGGACACTTCCTCTCCCTCCCATCAGGGCAGGTGACCCCAGAGCACAAGGGACAGTAGGATCATATCCACAAAACCTCAGATTCTCCGCAGGGGAACATCCAGACTCAGCCTCTGCAAAGTCTTGTCTTTTATGATTATCTGTGCAAAGCAGAACCCACCAAGGGTTCCAAGAGTCCTCTCCTTACCTGCACCTGCTGTCCCCAGTCCCGGCCATTGTCTCGGGTGGTGAGATGCGGCAAATTGTCTTTTGTTCTCAACCGCGGGCTTTGGCAAATAGTTTATACAACGAGCACACATAATTTTTATTTTCAGAGGAAAAGAAGGTTCCACTTCTTGAAAGGAAAACCGCCTTGTCGTGTTTGTATCCTCGTCCAGGGGCATGCGGAGGCGGCAGGATCTGCGAAGTCTTCGACCACTTTTATAGGTGAGTGAGCTTCAGCAAATCCTAAATATGAGGACTCCTAGGGGACCGATGGCCAGTGAAACAGTCCACACGGGGACGAGCACAGGGCTTCCCCTCTATTCCTAGGGCGGCGTCACACGGACGGAGGTGACCTAACCAAGTTCAGTCAAACAGATCAGTGGCATTTGTTGAACCTGTACTAAGGGCAGAGCATTAATACCAAATCCTGGGTCGCCGCAGCTGGAGCTGGGGCCCTGCTCCGTGGTCCCCGCCGCCCGGGCCAGGGAAGGCAGGGGCACCCCGAACCAGCGCGATCTGAACGAGAACTGCGTGCCAAGACGGCGACACCGGGTCAACGCCCCAGCACGGGCCCTGGACAAGCATCCCCACCGCCCCCTCCACGGGGCACGTTTTTGCCCACGCGCTGTGTCCACATAGCAGCGGACTTACAGTGACTTAAAGCAGATGGTGACGTGTGTCCCCTGCTGAAGCCGTGTCATCTGCAGCTCACTTCCAAAGATTCCCATGTGTAGGGCTCGGGGCCCGGGACCGCGTCTTCGCAGGTGCCCGCACGTAAGCGACCCCGTGGTTTGGAGGCTGGGGTGACTACGTCCCGAATGCGTTCTAAGCTTTTGGAGCAACCGGGAAAAGAGCACATGAAATGTCCCCGTGAGTGAGTTGAGGAATGTTTTATATGCTGAATGCTGGGGTATAATTGATAGAAACACAGCTCATCGTGTTGAAGCAACTGAGAAAAACACATTCAAAAGAAGTAAAACAATATAAAATAGAGCTGGAGCTCGCGAGCGATAAGCCATTTATTTTCCTTTCACACCATATTGGATCACAGGGAGAGTGATGTCATTGTTTTATTATTTATCACTACTGGGACGTAGCCATGTGAGACTTGGCTGAGGGATCTGGATTTCAGACCATTTGTTTTCTGCTTTTATCATTAATCATTCCTCCAGCCAAACACTGAAGCTATGGAAATGCAGGCGTCCCCAACCCCCAGCTGTTACGGCCGTGGAAGACTTACTGCCACATGCCAAACGGCACGTCGGCATGTACATCGTTGGGCCAAAGACGCTGCTGACACATAACGTCTCCAGGGCTCGTGCTGGAAGGGGCGTCCGGAGTCATCTGGGCCCCTCACTTCCCAGGCTCGGGGTCGAGGCCTGGGGAGAGGCGGCTCACGTCGGAGAGCAGCCGTTCTGTGTGATTGTCATTTCCAGATGGGTGACTTCGGGTGACTAATATATGTGCTTCCAGCCGATTTTCTTATTTGTAAAATCGGTGCCCGCCCCCTGCACCCCTCCTCTTGCTCCTCATCATCCTGGCTCCCCTTCTGAGAGACGCGCTGCTGAGATGGGGAAGGTTCGCGCCACACGTTCTAGAAGCGGCATCAGTCCACGGAGGGTGGCTCAGACACTTGGCTCAGCAGGGTCCCACCGTGATGCCCAAACCCGGCACGACCTCCCATGGCCATTGTCTCACTCTCTGCCCAAAACAGTGGCCACTGGCCACGTGTCACTACTGAGCACTTGAAACGTGGCTACCCAAGCTGAGATGGACTGAAGGTAAAACACCCACCGGACTCCAAAGCTTACTACAAAGAGTCCACAACCTCCTTCCTATGTTCCTAGAAGTGATAACATTTTGGAATACGAGGTCCAATACAATATATTGTTAAAACTAATATATATTACCTGTTTCCTTTTACTTCTTTTGATGCAGCTACTAGAAAATTTGAAATTGTACGTGTGGCTCCCACATTCACTCTCTCTCGGGTAGTGCTGTGCTAACAGCCCCACGCGGCCCACGGCCCGGTCAGCAGAGTCCACCTGACACAGCCACCCTACAGGGACGTGGGGGCTTCACCCAGGCAGCCCAGCCCTCGGCCTCCATCTGGCCTGGCTGTTCCTTCAACCTTCACACAGCAGTGGGAACTCAGTCTATACCCATTCTTGCCTCCTGCTCTCAATGTTCACATGGTATCGTTTAAAGCAGGCACCCCCCTTGGGGATCCCAGGGTGGCTCAGCAGTTTAGCGCCTGCTTTTGGCCCAAGGTGTGATCCTGGGGTCCCGGGATCGAGTCCCGTATCAGGCTCCCTGCATGGAGTCTGCTTCTCCCTCTGCCTGTCTCTCTCTCTCTGTCTCTCACGAATTTATTTAAATATTTATTAAATATTCAAATATATTTTATTTATTTAAATATTTAAATGAATGAATGAATGAATGAATAATAAATAAAATTTATTTATTTTTTTTTTAATAAATAAAATTTAAAAAATAAAACCAGCACCCCCTAGATACTTGCACTCCCAGGGCCAATGACATAGCTGAGGGTTATGGGTTCATCGTGTCCGGGTCCTAACCTCCAGTGCCATGCATATGAACTCTCACGGAGATACGGTCTTTGCAGATGTCTTTAGCTAGGCCAAAGTCCTACTGGATTGAGGTGACCCTAAGTCTAAAGATTGGGGTTCTTCTAAGAAGAGGAAATGCCTGGCAAAGACAGACCCACAATGAGCATGCCCTGAGACAACAGAGGTGGGGGGCAGGGTGATGCCCACCAGGACAGCAAGGACTGCTGACCACCACCAGATGCTGCAAGAGGCAAGGAAAGACCCTACCCGGAGTCTCAGACAGAGCGTGGACTTCCGGTGTCCTGCGAGAGGATATGTGTTAGTTTTAAGCCACCCTGTTTGTGGTACTTTGTGACAGGAAGCCCAGAAAAGGAATTACAGTGTCAGGGAAGGATCTCCCTGCAGAGCTCAGGTGTGCTCCCGTGATGAAAACAGTTTCTTTTGCAGGTTCATAACCAAAGAGCCATCATTGTAAGAAAAAAAACATATTTTAATAGTAATCATAAGACATAACCTCTAGAAAACAAAGCATAAAGAGTACATAGTGTCCAATTCTACTTATAAAAACACAATTTAGATGAATGCCCACTATTTGCTTCGACATGGTTGGAACTGGAGGGTATGACGCTGAGTGAAGTAAGTCAATCGGAGAAGGACAATCGTCATATGGTTTCACTCATATGAGGAATATAAGAAATAGTGAAAGGGATTATAAGGGAAAGGAGGGGAACTGAGTGGGAAAAATTAGAGAGGGAGACAAATCATGAGACTCCTCACTCTGGGAAACACAAAGGGTCGTCGAAGTGGAGGTGGGGGGGGGGATGGGGTAACTGGGGGATGGGCACTGAGGAGGCCACGTGATGGGATGAGCTAGATGTTGGAAAATTGAATTTAAATTTTAAGAAATGTAAAAAAATAAATTTAATTAATTAAATTAAATTTTTAAAAACCCCACAATTTAGCAGCAGAGACCTGATCAGTGGTTGCCTGGGCCAGGTGTGCAGGAAGAAAGGGACCACCAAGGAGTGGCAACTTTTGGGGACGATGGAAATGTTCCGTATTTTGAATTAATGGCGGGTCCGTGGGTCTATACATTTTTCAGAATTCTTGAAAACGCACAGCTCAAATGATGCAGTTATTGCATATTTCAATTAAGTTGATAAAAAGCTAAGCAAGGCATTGTAATAGACAGAGACATTTTACCAGTGTCAGCGGGACCGTCTCCATCCTTATGTGGCACTAGCAAGGTCCCCGCTACGCCGCACCACCGACACCGGTTCAGTTTCCCCGACAGGCTCTGTGCTGTGAAATCTTCAGCTGCGCTGCCCATGGCGCTGGTTTTATTATTTTTCATTTAAGGAAAGGTTTTCACACTGAGACACAGTGAAAGGAAATGGAAAAGCGAATGTTAACAAAGAACACACTTTTAACGATCACATGCAGGTCAGAGTTTTTTTATACTAACATTTTTAACATACTTGTCGTTGCGGTGCTTTTCACTTTTTAAATATTTCATGCGACATATTGTGTGATTCTGTTGGGTCCCTTCACATCTCCTTTGCACTGTCGGCGCGTCTTTCTCATGAGTGATTTTTCACCCATTTGAAAGAACGGGTAGAAATAAGAATGCAAACAAATAAATCATCGGATGTATGAGTCTTTAAAGTCTTGTCTAGATGCGTCATACTATTGAAGTCACGCCGTGAAAAAGGGTGAACCACAAACTCTTCACGGAAAGCAACTGCTGAAACTCAGAGGCTAATCACATATGTTCTTGTCATTAATTACACTAAGCAAACAACGGAAATAGTATTTTTTTTTTCAGAAATAGTATTTTAAATACCATTGGATCCTAATAAGGTTTTAGGTACATGAGGGACATTTTTTAACATGAGACACACACACACACTAGTTTTCCTCTAGCCTTAAATGATGGTGTCGTCCACCATTAATATAAAATCCAAAAACAAAAAAAAAGACAAAAAAAAATCCAAAAACAGGGAGGCCTGGGTGGCTCAGCAGTTGGGCATCTGCCTTGGGCTCAGGGCGTGACCCCGGGGTCCCGGGATCGAGTCCCGCGTCGGGCTCCCTGCATGGAGCCTGCTTCTCCCTCTGCCTGTGTCTCTGCCTCTCTGTGTGTGTCTCTCACGAATAAGTAAATAAAATCGTTTTTAAAAAATAATAAAATAAAATCCAAAAACAGTTTTGGTATCCTTTCCACTAAAAAGTGACGACATAGACAAAAAAGTTGCCAGGTGCCATGGCAAGACTTCGTGTCGTCAACGCTCACAGAAGAGCTCTGATTCCTTTCAGCCGAAGCTGGAGGTAAAGGCTGACAAAGACCCGAGAGTTCTCTTAGGGCTACTACACGTCCTTGGAAGCCGGGTAGACACTGATAATCATCTCCCCACGCATCACCATAACCCAGGGATTCCACAGAGTCAGAAATCCTTTAAAATAGTCTTGGGGAAAAAAAAAAAAAAAACAGAAAACATCTAGATGGGAAAGGGCAAATGTGACCGCCATAATGATGGTATTAATTTACGTGCCTCTCTTTCTGTTTCCCTCCACACCATACAGCTTCATCATGCACCTGCTTAGAGATTATGAGAAGGTGGGACTCTTACCTGGTAATTGGTAAAACGACTGTTGGCTCCAAAAACTGTCAACAGTATAGACACTCTAACATTTATAGGATTTTACCAATCTGTCGTTAACCCAAGCCCAACACTAGATAAAACCTATGTGTCAGCCTTATACAACGGTCATCAGACTGGGAAGGGGAGCCAAAGTTGAGTTCTTTCAAATAAAAGTGTTAGTAACATCATATTGGATTTTTAAATGCATTAATTTTTCAGTGATAAATGGAGCTTGTTATTAACAGAGAGGCTCCTCCGTCTACTCTGTGAACCACTGAGTTTTACTGAAATCAGTGAGAGAATTTGCCCAGAATTGTATGTCTTCTGACATTTATTTCACAGGACGTGTGAGGACGGCTGTAGCTGCCCACCCAGCATCTTAAAAAATTCTAAAAGCAGGGACCCCTTGGTGCCTCAGTCAGTTGAGCGTTTGACTCTTGGTTTCAGCCCAGGTCATGGTCTCAGAGCTGTGAGATCGAGTCCCGAGTCTCCCTCTTCCTCTGCTCCTCCCCCTGCCCGATCTCTCTCTCTCTCTCTCTCTCATAAATAAAATCTTTAAAATAAAAATCTTGGGATGCATGGGTGGTTCAGTGGTTGAGCGTCTGCCTTCGGCTCAAGTCGTGACCCTGGGGTCCTGGGATCGAGTCCCGCATCACCTCCCCGTGAGGACCCTGCTTCTCCCTCTGCCCGTGTCTCTGCCTCTCATGAATAAATAAATAAAATCTTGAAAAAAAATACAATTCTAAGGACAGAACTCCCCCAGCTAGCTGCAATTCTTCAATATCTAAACAAAAAGAAACTCCTCCATCAGGCTGACAGCCGGTCCCAGGGCACCTCTAGGGCTGCACCCGGCACCAGGCTGGCCTGACGCTCAGACTCGGCACGACGTGGCTCTGGGAGGCCTCTGGCCTCTCCTATCTTTGGAAATAAAAAGCACAGAAGACGACAGTGCAAACGGCAACAAAGAGATCATCGTTCCAGGATTGGGCCGGGCGCAAACCGGGCCCGTCTTCCTCGCGGCCTGCGGCTACCGAGTGTGGTGCTTTCTCTCCACCGCGCGAGCTCACTACCCGTCGGACACACGAGGGTGAGCGATGGTCTTGTCGGGCACACGTTACAACGACTGGTGACTAGGAAGAACTATGTGTCCTGACTCTGTCCAGCAAGGCCAAGCGCCCTGAAAAGCCAGGTGGCGCGAGCCCAGGGAGGCGATTCCTGGGAGCCCCTGCCCCTCCGCCTGCTGGAGGTCAAGCCCCCGAGGGCCCGCGTCTCGTCCCGTAGGGAAGCAGGAGGCCACGAGCTCACTGCGAACTAACCCAGCTTTGGTGTTTAAAATTAAAGACGAGTGTAACAGGATCCCTGGGTGGCTCAGCGGTGTAGCGCCGCCTTCAGCCCAGGACGTGACCCCGGGGTCCCAGGATCGAGTCCCACATCCGGCTCCCTGCATGGAGCCTGCTTCTCCCTCTGCCTGTGGCTCTGCCCCCTCTCTCTCTGTCTCTCATGAATGAATAAACAAAATCTTAAAAAAGGAAAAAAAACACTAGTATAACCTCAAGGACTTGGAAATGCCACACGGTTTTGGTCATCAATCAGCCAGTTCCACGTATAAATCACCCATTTTTGTGGATTATGAACAACGAAAAAACCCAAACGAGTACGCTGAGGCTCACCGACTTCGGGTGGGCGATCAGGGCCATGGGCTGGGTGTGCAGGGTCCGGGATCCCGGTCTCCTGACCCCAGGTCACGCTCCACGCCCAGGGCACTTCTGACCCAGGCACGGAGTGTCAGCCTCCCCGCAGCACAGTCCCTGCCGGGTCAGCGGCGAGGAAGGACCTCGGCCTCGGGAGAACCAGCGGACGACGGCTCCCGTACTGGAACCAGACACAAGGGGCTGCTGGCCGCTGCGGGCGGGAACTGACGCCCCTGGATTATCCGCTCCACTTTGCTGACTGTGGCTTCCGCCCACGGGCCTCGGGCCTCGGGGACATCAAAACACACGCAAAGTCGTGGCGCTCTGCTTGTGCCTCGGCACACTGGATTTCGTTCGTAGCTGAGCCCAGGTACTGTGTCTTCGCAGTAAGACATGAGCAGTACGAGAAAGCCGCTCCCCAAGTGTTAGGGAGGGGGGTGGTGAAGGGGAGGGATGGGGAGGGGAGGGGAGGGGTAAATAGACACAAACAATGGACCTCAAACCACTACTGGCATTTCTCAGTGTGCAAATTATTTCAAAATCTTTTCATTTGTAAACTATTGTACCCACAGCAGCTCACGGCACGGATTTATGTTTAGAACTCTACCTTTGCCTCTCTGATCTGACATTTCTAAAGGCCTAGAAGGATTAAGTATTTTGTGGTGAGGGGGATCCCTGATTGGCTCAGTGGTTTGGTGCCTGCCTTCGGCCCAGGGTGTGATCCTGGAGTCCCGGGATCGAGTCCCGCGTTGGGCTCCCTGCATGGAGCCTGCTTCTCCCTCTGCCTGTGTCTCTGCCTCTCTCTCTGTATCTCTCATGAATAAATAAATAAAAATCTTTTTCTTAAAAAAAGAAGTATTTTGTGGTGATGTTTTAGAATAGGAGCCACAACAAAAAGCCGGTGGGCCACCGGCGAGGAAATCCTTTAGGCTTCATGCTCGCAGCCCTGAACGGCGGCGGCGGCGGCGGCGGCGGCAACACCGCCCGAAGCCCGCTGCGGGGTCCGGAGAGCCGTCGATGCTTCCCCGAGCCAGGGCAGCCGCAACTCCAAACCCCACGTCGGAGGTCCCTGGGAGCTGCTCTCTGGTAGGCGGTTTCCTCGAGGCCGGGTTTTCCTGCCCTGCCTCTCTAGAGGCGCCCGCGAGTGCAGCACCTACGGTAGACAAGGCGAATTTGGAAGAGGGTCCCCCATCTCCTGCCCAACCTCGGTGCAGATCTTTCCAGCAAGCGCTTTCTGAGAAACTTCTCCAGAGATGCCAACTGCCCAGAGGCCTCCCCCTCATCCTGCTCCTCAATTTATCCTTTGCATCAACAATCCACACCACCGGCTGTCGAATGGCAGATTAAAAATCAGAATTAACCATCGGAGGGGCTAAACCAGATAGAAAAAAAATTAGAAGTAAGATTAGAATTAACTCACATTCCTGCAAGGGGTGCAGTGGGTAGGTCCAGGCGGAGAACAGATAGACGGAAGTTCAATGGGTCAGAGCACACGGAGGCCTGGCCCCTGGTGGGGGGCTGGGGGGGGGCCACAGGGCCACAGCTCTCTCCAGCCTGTCACCCTTCCACCCTGTGTCCCCAAAGTGGTGCAGGAGAGTGCCAGGAAGGCCTGTGGGGTGCACCGGGGTGCCGCTCCAGAGCAGGGACCAGGGCCATCCAAGCATTAGGTCACGCCTTCCCCTCAGAGGGCACCAGGCAGCCAGTCGTGACCTGGGGGGGGGGGTGCCCTGCCCGAGGCCCCTCCCCTAGCTGCTTCTAGCATCCTGATTCCTGCTGCGCGAGGATTAGCACAGAGGCATAAGCAGCAAATATGCAGGGGGCTGGGGAAGGTTTTATCCTGTCTAGATTAAGACCTTAAAGGTCTAGATTTATCACGAGTGAAGCATCATATGGATTCTGGACACAGCATTTACGAGGCATGATCGTGATTCTTCACAACCAAAACTAGATAGACACTGAACAACACGAGTTTTATGAAATACTTTCACTGTTAAAAGCAATTAAATCTTGCATAAAGTACATTTCAACTATTAGCTTTATTAAAATATTTTTTTAAGATTTTATTTATTTGCTCATGAGAAACAGACAGAGAGGCAGAGACACAGGCGGAGGGAGAAGCAGGCTCCATGCAGGGAGCCCGACGTGGGACTCGATCCTGGTTCTCCAGGATCAGGCCCTGGGCTGAAGGCGGCGCTAAACCGCCAAGCCACCCGAGCTGCCCATATTAAAATAATTTTTATTTAGTCTTTTTATAGTCACTCAGTATTGTTTCTATTTTGCCTCTTAAGTTGAATAATTCTGATTATTTTACCAAAAAAGCTCTCTCAAAAACATCCTTAAAAAATACATCTAATTCAACTTTTATTTACCTTAGTTTGTATTTTATTGGTAACATGTTGAAATTTGATATTTTGCAACTGCATTTCCCTTTCTAATCTTTTAGATCAGGGGTTGATAGATTTTTTTTTCTACGAAACCCCTGTGTTACATCATTAAGAATGACGAGAGTTGGTATTTTGCTACAGGTAGAAAACCTGAAAATGGGGTGTAAAGACAGAGAAGAAATAGGAACAGAAAACATTCACAGAGGCAGCCTGCCAAAAATTTTAACAACAGTAAAGACGAGCACACTTTTGTCAAACGTAACCCACATAAAATTTGTGGATAGGCACCACTAGTTTATTTTATGAAAGGGTAATTATTGATCAAAACAGCAAATATGAGCAAGAAAATTATTCTAAATCAAATCCACAACTTGAACAACTTGCTATTTTGCCAACTTCAATCATAAAAAAATATAACTTCACAAATATTTTGATTTTGTTTCTATGAACCAATATTGATTACAACAAACATAAAGAATTTTTGTTGTAAACATTCATAGCTTATTTATAATTTTTAAATGCTAAAAAATGGAACGCTTGGGTGGCTCGCTCAGTTGCGTAAGCAGCCAGCTCTTGATTTTGGCCCAGATCATGACCTCCTGGTCCTGGGATCGAGCCCCATGTGTCAGGCTCTGAACTCAGAGGAGACTCCGCTTGAGACTCTCTCTCTCCCTCTCCCTCTGTCTTTCTCTCTCTCTCAAATAAATAAATCAATATTTTAAAATAAAATAAAATAAATATTTTTTAAAAACCATAGTGCTTGGGTCTCCATTAATCGCAGGCGCTGCCAATGTCGGGGCAAGCCCAAATAAAAGCACAGGAGGTGCTATTTTCTGGGCAAACATGAAAGAGGCCTACACACCCTCATCAGAGGTCTTCCTGAAAGGCTGGTTTTGATCATGGAAATCTCATATCAGAAGCCGTATCCGCCCCACCCTCCAGCACCTTTGTCTCCAGCCCAAGTTCCTTAGGCCAATGTACAATGATGCCCACACTTCTTCCAGAGTTTACTTTTCCTCCCTTATTTCCCAGCACAATCTAACCAGTCTCGTCTCCAGTGACCAGCTGCCAGGGCCTACTGCCCAGCCGTTGAGAATCACGCCATGTGGAAGAGCTACACCAGCCCACTGCACCTGTCTCAACGCTCGGGTCACATCTGCCACCTTGACGAAGCTTTCCCTGACTATTCATGACAGTCTTATCCATCACCTTGGATGGCACATTCATTCTGTGCCCCAGGAGGAAGGCGGCTTTGAACTTATATTACCAGTGAATGCTGCTTTCCGCCCCAACCGTGAGACCTGACATTTGTTGAGGCGCTGCTACTTGCCAAGTACTGGTAGGTATTTTACATTCACTCTCAAAGCAGCATTAAGTGAACTAAATTGACAACTCTTCCTCCCCCTGATGCTGCAAGTTCTGAAATTTCCTCCACACTCTACGTTTTCCAAATTCTTACTGGTCACGTTCATATTTTATGCAAACCAACATACCCCCACAGTATTTCATTAAATGTTCAGAGCAGAGCAGTCACTCAACAAAAATGCAGTACTGGGGGATCCCTGGGTGGCTCAGAGGTTTGGCACCTGCCTTTGGCCCAGGGCGCGATCCTGGAGTCCCGGGATCAAGTCCCACGTCAGCTTCCTGGCATGAGGCCTGCTTCTCCCTCCTCCTGTGTCTCTACCCCCCCCCTCTCTCTCTATGTCTATCATATATAAATAAATCTTTTTTTTAAAAATGCAGTACTGTTGCTGTAGATGTCAGAGAAAAAAACCATATCGAAGCTTTAAGTAATTATGCAGAAGCCATAGCTTATATGTACATATTTCATTCATAAAAATAACTCTAGCTTAGCCTTACCCACTATCTATACCATACATACAACATATTTATTTTTTTCATATCCCAAATAAGGCAGGTTTTAGAATGATTTTTTTTAATGGTTGAAAAGATGACCAAGAAAAAATTATTTCACCCAAAACAAAATTACCACTTCTCTGATAAATTCATTGGAATCCTAGAAAGCATACCCTAAGGTTAACTGATAGCATATAACTGTTACGTTATTTTTTTCAAATATCAATATAAATAGATGAGATCTACAAGGAAAGAACCTACATCTGGTTGCTCTTTCTCATTAACTGCTTGGCTAGCCGTGGCACAATAAGAATGGGAATCCACTGGACTGTTCACAATTTTTATGACTCTATTATCCTGTATAAGATCTGTTTTATCTAAATAAAAAAAAAGATCTGTTTTATCTTTTTCTAAAAAGGGAAGGAAGCGCTTGGGTGGCTTGGTTGATTAAGCATCTGACTCTTGGTTTTGGCTCAGGTCACAGTCTCAGGGTCCTGGGATGGAGCCCTATGTTGGGCTCTGTACTCAGCAGGGAGTCTGCTCAAAATTCTCCCTTTCCCTGGGCACCTCTTTCCACTTGCACATACACACTCTGTCTCTAAAAACAATAAAATTAAAAAATAATAAAATATTTTTTTAAAAATCTGTCTTCACTACAGAAATATGAGAACTATGCTCTCAGAGTAAAAAGATCTTTGAGATAAATCCCTGTTTGTAGATATCTAATCCAAGTGTTTTGCTTGCCCCAGATTTCATGGTTTTGAGAAAATAGTTCTAGGAACACACGGACCTTTGGGGGCTTAGTACAGGAAGCTGAGTTTCCATTAAGCTCATTTGTCTGTGCAGGGGTGGGCTGGCGCCTCCTCGCACGGGGTCACGAACGCTGATTACACACAGCTCTTCCCAACAGGGCGGTCAGGGTGTCCCCGTGACGGCTGGAAATCAGCCATGGTGGGAATCAGCCATGGTGGGAATAGTCACAACTCGGAAGCTGACAAATGTTTATAGTAAGGGCTGCCCCACCCCATCCCAGAAAGCCAATTGTTCAACATTTACCAGCACACCACGGCCTATTAGCTAAGATTCCCCCACCCTGCCAACCCCCAGAATGTTCTCAGTAAGTATAAGGGAAGAGGAGAAGAAATAATGTAACTTTTTTGAAAATATAACCACAGATGCGGGTCCAAAGGCCCAAACTTCAGTTGTAAGATGAATGAGTGCAGAAAATCTAATGCATGGTACGGCGATTATAGTTCACCCTACTGTATCACAGACTCGAAAGTTGCTGAGAGTAGATCTTCAGTGTTCTCACCCCAAGAAGGAAATGGTGATTGTGTGATATGATGGAGGTGTTCGCTACAGCTACAGTGGTAATCACATTGCAGTACAGAATGGATCAAAGCAACACTTTGTGTGTCTTAAACTCCTATAGTGTTATATACCAACTGTATCCCAATAAAGCTGGAAAAGTTTTTTCAAAGAAAAGAAAAGAAGAAAGAAAGAGGTTACCTGGGTGGCTCAGCTGGTTAAGCGTCTGCCTAGGGCTCAGGTTGCCATCTCAGGGTCCTGATGGAGCCCCATTTCCCGTCGTCGAGCTCCCTGCTCAGCGGGGAGTCTGCTTCTCCCTCTCCTTCTGTCCCTCCCCCCTCACTCGTGCTCTTTCTCTCTCAAATAAATGAATGAACAAAATGAATTATCTTTTAAAAAAAGAAGAACATTTAACTCCAAAACTCCTAAAAAAACAAAAGGAATATAAAAAGAATTATCATGGAAAAATTTCTACAAGGATAATGAGGAGTCAGTGATTTTTGGCTAACAAATGAGGTAGCTGATGTTGATCATTACGAAGTCGGTCTCCCATACTTTTCCTTAAATTTTCTACCAGTCTTGTATTAAAACTTTAATAGTACCATTTAAGGTATAAGTGATAAGGGCCTTAAAATTTTTCAAAAGAAATTAAAACATGCCGAAAATCAGCATTTCATGAAAAGTCTTAAGTTTTCATTGGACAGATTTAAAACAAAAATAAAAATAAAAGAAGTTATGACATCTGAGAGCTACAAGTTACCAACCAGCTCATAGCACCTGCACCTCTAGGAGGTAGGTGTTTCCTGACCTTTCTCCCATGGCAATCTGGAATTAGCCCATTATGCAGAATGCCGGAAATAGGTCAAAATATACCACTATGAGAAATAAGAAAAAAAAATTAAGCTCACCAATTCTCAAATTTTAAAAATTTTGAATATCTTATGTATTCTTCCCTCTGCCTCCAGAAAATAAGTCATCTTGATGAGCATGTAAACTTGTTTTCACACCAAAAAATATGACAGGGAAACTTTATTCAAACTAATGCGTGTTGGTGTTACCCGTGTACAATGAAGACTTACCACATCTAACATGTCTTTTAAAATTCTCTGAGTAGGCCATTCTAAACCTCAAAGTTCACATTCAAATCTGTTCTAAGTGCTTTATTCCAACATTTAAAATGAGAAACAGGAGCTGAGGAGCAAACAGAGCATCAAATGAGTCCATGATGTGCAGTTAAAGCTGGCTTTTCACTGAATTTTCTTTTCAATCGTTTAGCTGAGTCACCAACACTGAATCATTCTGTATATGCCTTATGAATAATAAGCAGAGATACTGGCTTAAAAGCACCCCATAATCTTAGTGATGAATGGCATTCTTACAGCCAAGATGCCATTTCCAGGTACAATTTGTGCCCACCTTGTTTCTAAATGGATTTCCACATCACTAATATTTTATTAAAAGATAAGGTGCACCTCTGGCCAGCCCCAGAAGAGCTGTAAGAAATGACCAGGGAGCCAAGTAAGGGGAGCGGCCTATTTCAGAATGAACAAAAACATATCACTTCTCTATCCCACCTGGACTCATCCAAGACCCATAAAGCAAGTGCAGGAGGCTGGTGGCTGGGACTTGCCTGATTCCATACACTGTCACACAGTGATGTTTTCATAATGCTCATCTTGAGTCGTTGAGACAATTATGTTGAGTGAGAATACATGATGCACTTTCATGCAGATTTACCCTCCTAAGGTGGGCACACAGGTGTGTGAGCACTCTGCAACCACAGCTCAGTGAATAGCCACACCTCCACCCTGGTCCTTGCAAGGCACCTGCTGCCAGAGTTACTAAAATCCTATTCTGGGTCTGATGAGTGTCTGTTCACTTATATGGTGCCCCTGGGTCAAGTGGAGGCATACATAACACCCTTCCCTTCCGTCTCCCCTTCATACAGCTTCAGAAGAAAACTAGTCCACTTGTCCCTAGAAGAATGAGAAGCCTGTAGTCTACAACTGTTTACCATCACTGGGCAAAATATCTCTCCTCACTTTCCAAGTATCTCTCCATCAAAATTATTTATTCTCCCCAAAATTTCAAAAAGGGCAAAAAGGCAACAGAATGTTCTATCTCTGATACAGAGAAATTCTAATAGAAAAAAATCCCCTCAAAACTATGAAACTAAAGGCAAAACCCGGGACATCTATTTGAGGCCAAGATTTAGTAACAGGGACTGGATTCATTCTCTTTGCTTAAACAACTACAAAACCAGACAAAACATATGATTTTCTGACACTGGACAGCCAGCATCACTGTGGTCTCTGAAGAAGGGAAATTAAAACAAAAGGAGTCACAATTTATTCGCTTTCTGCCTAGAGACAGTTTCCAGGCCACAGAGCAGACAAGCCAAGAGAACCCAACAAGACTGAGAATGGGGGAGAGGGGGAGGGGGGGGCTGCAGGGGCAAGAGTATCAGCGAGGAGGGAGCTGCCCAAAGAGCAAGCTCCAAGATCTGCAGACAACTCTGGTGAAAAATTTATCTGTATATCCAGGAGAAATAACAACCCAAGGAAAGACCCACCATGAAGACACAGACAGACAATTCCCAAAGCCCACCTAAACTAGAAATGGTTGATGTTCCTGCCAGCCATGAGAGAAGACCTCACAGTACTTGGGATGTCAGCCTCCCCCTAATGCTTCCTTCCCCATGACCTGGAGACCAAGGCGAGTGCATGCTCCCTATGCTGGGATCCTCAGGAGGATGCCATGCTGAGAACCTCACCTCAATGGACACAGCCCACTCAACCAAGGATGTGAAATGAACCCAAAAGTTTGTCTCATGGGCTCTGAGGTGGTCTGGCTGGAGTTCAGCAGAGCCAGGGTACCCCAAACCAAATAGAAACTGGTCGAGTTATCAGATCCTCTCCTTCTGCATTACGCCAAATGATGGGTTTTGTAAATTTATGTGGCTCATTCTGAGCTTTCTTGTTCACGTACAAAATGTGAAGCAATAGCTGTTAATGTCCTGGCTCCAGAAGAATACTGTGGAGTTAAATTATGCCAGTTTCACATCAGCGTCACCAGATACTGAGAATAGAAAATTTAACGAATTCTGGTGATTCAGTTTTCCATCCAATTCATAGAATAGAGTAAAAGGTTTGGGAATTCCGTTCTGTTGAGGATGAAAGCATCTGACGTTGCTGTGAATGCTACTGCAAATTCAGTTTAAAAAATGAATATTAGGGGGATGCCTAGGTGGCTCAGCAGTTGGGTGCCTGCCTTCAGCTCAGGTCATGATCCTGGGATCTGGGATCAAAACCCACATCAGGCTCCCTGCAGGGAGTCTCCTTCTCCCTCTGCCTATGTCTCTGCCTCTCTCTCTCTCTCAGTCTGTGTGTCTCATGAATAAATAAATATTTTTTAAAAAATTGAACATTAGGCAAAATAATAGGTTTTGTGGGGATCGCATGAGTCCACATTGAAACGGGGCACTGTGTTGTGGTTCAGTAATATGCTTACTAAATTGAGGACTTAAACAGAGCAGAGGGTACTTGGAATGGTTGTGCTGTGCATGCGACATTCCACCAACCAGAACAAAAGCTGTCATTGTCAAAATTGATATTTTTATATATCAAAGAGCATGTGAACTACAATGTTTTTGTGATAATGTGGTTAAACAAAAACAATTTCCCCATGCATGCCAATAGGCTCTTTTCTCTCTACTTCCTGCCATCTGCCATTGCAGAAATGCTTGAGCTTTGAAAACCCACTTTGTACATCAAACTAAGGATTCTACAATCAATTAAATATTTCTTACATCTTTCTAAATTTTTGTTGTAGTTTGTTCAAAATTTGTTGTAAGCTTTGATCAGATTATTCAACCCAAAGAGCCAAATAAACCTACCTTTGAAATCCGGGCAACTTGCAATTATTGGGGGGAAAGCTTGAAAACAGGACTCATTGACAATAATACTTACCAAAAAAAGAAAAATGCCCAATATTTTGAATCATGAGAGGTCAACCGGAGAAGAATATTTCATTCTGAAAATCTGTAATTTTGCTTGAAAATAACTTGTAGGAAGAATTTGTTGATGAAGCATCTATTTTTAATTGTATGGATTTATATACTGTATTATAATAAGATAAAATTCAGAAGCATTGTGATTATGCAGCATACAAATTTAACAAAGTATTCAAAGAATCATCAAAAGAAACAACTTCTCTCATGAGTTTATAAAAATATTTGTCAATGAAAGGGGCCCTAAATGGAAGCAACAAAGACAATAACCACAAAAGCATTTGCTTAAAATATTTACAATTTCAGTATTTTTAAATACTATTGATAATTTTTTTGATAATTTTCTATACTTAGCAAAATTTGCTCAGGGTTTACCAGGTCCCTAAGCACCTCTGAGAGAGTATATTCTCAATTAAAAATCTGATAGTACATAGAGAAGAGTTAAATGAAGGTGTCAAAAATTTCAAATTCATGAACTACAGAATGTTATTTGGAGACAATTGCTAAAATTGTATGAAAAATTAATAATTAGACTATATTAAAACATACATTTTTGGGAAAATTATCAAGGACATGGTATTAAAGATAATTTTAAGATGCATTAACACATATGAACATATACCAAGATTATTTTGCTGAAGTTCAGACAATCAATATCAAAAATCTCCATGTTTTGTTTTAATGCACATAGATATTTTGTGCTTATTTTATATAAAAACTTGTTTTAAGAACAGTTTTTCTAGGAGAACTATCTTCAGTTGCACCAATGTCATAAAATTAATTTTCCTCTGTGTGTGTCTGTGTATGTCTCTTCCTCTGTGTGTCTTTCTCTACTTACCTTCCTTCCCTCTTTCTCTCCCTCCCTTTATGCACACATACATATACTAAATTATCTTTAATACCCTTTTTTCTATTAAAAATATCCTCATTCAGATAATAGATTATATGAGCATCTTAATCATTGGCTCAGTGGAGAATGCTTCAGCTCTTCCTTCCCTCCATCCCTTTAAGTAGAGGGAGAAAAGTGCTTGCTCCCACACCCACCCAGTCAAGTGAAGGAGGCTGTCATATGTACCAATCACAAAAAAATTGAGGGCTTGCAAGAAAGACAACCTGATGTGCCATTCCCCAGCTGGGAGCCTGCATGGCAGCTGACTTGCTGATTTGCCTCTCTGTACTTACGTGAACCAAAGGAGAACAGAATTAAGAAAATATGGCAGGTGCAAAACTGGGGAAGCACACACTTCTAGCATTTCATGAGAGAAGCACTTCTGAGATGGCAGAATAAGGGCCATCAGAAGACCACCCCTCTATATAAGTAATTCTGATACCAAAAAGCATCAAAATTAACTTTTTCATAATTTATGAAATTATCCAAAATGTTGCAGCTGTTCAGGGGGCATTTATTAAAGACAATAACTGCATCTCACTAAAAACAGCAAACCTATTCCAATCTCCATCTCCTCAGCTTAACAGGAGCCATGAAAACTAACAGTCTCATAACTGCAGCAGCTGTGAAAAACTGTGGCTTAGCATCCACTGCAGAAAGAATGGGTTAAGAACTCCTCAGAAGCTCATACCCAGATATCTGTCCCTATTCGACCTGTCTGGCAACATTGTAAAAAGCCCTATTCTCAGGGCTTCTCTTTGTTTAACCTGACTCAGAGCTCACTCTGTACAAAGAGCCTTATCCCCTGGGGCATTTCTCAAAAACAATCAGTGGCGATTGTTTAATATCACGGCTGCTTGAAGTGGCAACATTAGTTAGAGCTGACGAAAAATTCTTAAGTTTCAGTTTAAAGGAAAAACTAGGGAATGAGATGTCAATATGGGGTTTTTGCAAAGTTCTGACACATTCCTGAGAAGCTAAAAGGCCACACATATGTGCAGTGCCACATGTATACCAGGAAAGGCCTGGGAAGGCCCTAAACTCTCACCTTTGGCTGATCTTAACACTGTGCAAGCAAGATGTAAAGGCAAAGGCAGAGCTGCAAATCCCCTGCTGGAGTACTATAGGCTCCCCAACACACACATAGAGCCCTTCGGGAAAGGCTGGAGACTTTCTGGGTTGAGGTGTTTAATAAAATCTCTGTCCAATCAGTAGCTGAACACTAAATAAACATCAAATCAGATCAACTCAAAGAGATCTGCAGCTAGACACATCATAATCAAACTATCCAAAGTCAAAGGCAAAGACAGAATCTTAAACTGTACCAAAAAAAAAAAAAAATCTTCTCACAATACAACTAACACCCATACTGCTAAAAACTACAGTAAAGATAGAAGCCCAGAGAGAATCGCCACTGGGCCAGCAGTCATGAGAACAGTCATCCCTGGGACAAAAAGAAGAAATACCTGAGAAGCAAGAACCCCAGCCCCTCAACAATGATCCCTTGGGATGATGTGTGCCCTTCCCACAATTTTGTCAGGGGAAGCCAGTCACAGTTTTCCTGGCCTTGAGCAACTTACCTGTGCTAGCTGCTTCCACGGGAGCAGAATTTTTTCTTTTGCTGTGTCTTTCTCTGTAAAGGAGAAATAAGCTCCCACTGTACCTTTTCCTTCTGGTTTCCACCACGAAGTCCAGGCGGTTCAGCAGACGTCTGCAAACGCTCCTCTTTTGCTTACATTCTCACTTTTCCTCATGTGCCCCATTAGGGTCTGACACTCTCAAGCCAGCATGCTTTCCTTGGTTCCCTTTTTCCCCAATCCAGATATTTGTTTTCTGACATTCTTCCATAATGTTACCCTTGAGGGAACTCCCATGGCAAAAGGTATAAAATTAATAAATTTTTATTCTGCCAAAGCATTTATTATTTGAACAAATTCTGTGCCTCCTCAACTCCGTGTTGTAAAATTCCACCTGAACTATTTGTTCCCCAGTCCACCATGTAACCCACGTGCTAGGAACCTGCCTGCCTGTCCCCAGCAGCCTCATGTTCTTTGTACCTTCCCTTAGAGAACTAACTCTGGAAGCTACCCATGCAGTTTAGATCTGCTTCCCTGCCTAAATATACTGCGGCATCTTCATTCATCTTGTAGGCCCTGAAGTTCTCTCTCTTACCTTCTTCTTCTCTCATCTAATCTTTCATAGTCCTGAGTCTTTAGGGGATGGTTATCCAATTGTCCTTATTAATGAGTCCCTATCAGCATCTTTAATGGGTTTCCTGTCTCGAGGTTCACGACTCTAGGCTCCCTTTAAGGAAATAATTCTATTTCACTCCCTTAAACTTCATCCTCTCTCCCTGTGTTATATTTCTTTAGGCTCCAATAATTCTTTCCTGACATAATAGCAACTATTATTCCTTTTCCTAGTTTTATCTTTTTTCTTCTCCCTAGTTTTGTCTTTTAAGAGCAGTTTTATAACTCTCTAGCCTGGCCTCCTGTATCAAAGTATTCCTTAGGGTCTGAAAGCATCAAGTCTTCCCTTGCAAGGCTAAGCTATCCTCTAAGATTGCAAACTTTGTCCCCCCGCAAAAAACATTTCATCTCCCACCTGAAAGAACTTACCATCCTTCCTTTTTCTTCTCTTCTCCTTTTTTAATCTCAAGATCCAACCCTGAATTTGGCATGTATCACTGCCCCTTTCCTAGTAAAGTGCATTTTATCCTCCTGCCTTCTCTTACAATTTCTTATATCCCATCTTCACTCTCCATTGCTTACCCCAGTGCATATTTCATTAAAGCAACCAAAGATTCCTGCCAGAAAACCTACAACCATGAGTACATCTGTATCAGTGTCCCACTCACTCTTGTTACAAGGGAAGTGTGTGCCAACAGTCCATATAGCCCACCATCCACCTGGTCTTGCTTCCTTTCCCTGTAGTTCCTTAAAATTGGCCCATCTCACTCTTTCTGTGGAATCACTCTAATAATGACCTGCCACATTTTGAGTATCAATCATCTGAAAGGAAGTGAAAGGAAAGGAAGGGGAGGGGGGAAGAGGGGAGGAAAGAGGAGAAGCAAAGGGAAATTAAAACCTCCCCGCACCCTCCATCTCCCTGCTCTTCCTGACCCACTTTCCTGTTGCCATTAACAGGATTACTTCCCCCCAAAGTTCTGCCACATTCCCTCTGTCCTCTCCTTCTGAGACCCACCTTCACTGATTGTAAACCTTCCCACTACATCATGCATGCCCCTTAGGGTCATTGATGCATTTTCTGTTCTTTTTTCTCTCTGTGCCTCAGTCAGGCATTTTCTGTTGATCAGTTTATAGTCCTGTTTTCTGCCGTATTTGACACGTTATCTCCATTCATTGCTACTTTCAGATATCATATGGGTCTGTTCTAAAATTTCCCTTCGACCTCTTTTTGTAGATTCCACATCTTTAGTAAATGTCTCTATTATTTTCCTTCTATATTCCTGAATATACTGATTCTTGTTATTGTCAAGTTCTTTGTTACTAACATCAGCACTCCTGTGAGATCACTGTATCACCTGTGCTTCCCCTGCCTGCTTAGTCTCTGGATTTTCAGCAACAGAATCCTGCACCTTATTGAATGCAGGGCACTGTGTAAAACAATGTTATTTCTCCAGGGAAGATTCCCCTTTTCTACTAAACTTTAGTGGGGGTGATATTTTTGTTTAAGATTTTGTTTTATTTGAGAGAGAGCGAGAGAAATCACAGAGGGAGAGGGAGAAGCAAACTCCCTGCTGAGCAAGGAGCCTGACATGGGGCTCGGTCCCAGGACCTCAGGATCAAGACCCGAGCCAAAGGCAGATCTTAACTGACTGAGCCACCCAGGGGCCCCTCATGGGGGGTGATAATTGAACCCAATTAAAACTAAGGAACGAACTAAGAACTAAGTGAAATTGGGACTGGACTGCAGTGCTCCTAAGACTCAACCACCCTCTTTCTCCTACTAGAATGAAAGTTCTGTAAGCAGACGGCTTTTGTGGGTTTTGCTCATCATTTTTCTCTTCTGAAAGATACACAGAAATATTCCACAGGGCATTGCAGAGGCTCAGGCCAATTAGAGCTTTGATTCTCATTATATTTTCAAAGAGTGGACATACAGGAAAAAAGAACTGTTCATCGTTCTAAGCTTACAATTACAAGAAAAAGGAGTCTATAGGTGACTTTCACCAACTTTGTCTAATTAATTTAGTGATCAAACTGATTCTTGAAATTGTAACTACATTACACGTAGATAGCCTGCTAGTGGGGGCTAACATATAGCAATAATTCATCAGATCATTATGAAAACATTTAAATTTTACCAACATAGATTTATGTTTTATTTTTTTCTATTCACTTAATAGATAAACCCAATCAAATGTATTTAGTAAATCTATCAAACAACTTAAAGGAAGAAGGTCACATATTCCAGAAAATTGGCAGACATAATTGGCAATTTATAGCTTCATTCTGGAGGAAATCTTTTTGATAGTGGCAGGGGCTCAGTGTGATGATAAGATGCCCCCATGTTTTAAACTGTCCCTCCATGAAAAGACCAATACAAGAGAAAATGATTCAAAGGGGGAAATGTGCAAAATATTCCTAATGCCCAAGCATCAGCCCCAAGAGCCAAAGTGGGTGATGACTCACCCGCCACTGGTCCAGTGTGGAGTCCCAAGCACTTTGAGGAGATCCATCAGTGAAATGATGGGAGTGGGACTTTTAGGTCCGTGCAGCTTGCAGAGATGGTCATTAAACTGAAGAAAACAGCAAACAAGATGCTTGGGTAGAGGGGAGTAGGGGGGGGATATATGTGTTAATGTTTCTGAGGGCATTTCTGCAACTCAAAAGAAAGCTAATTCTCTGCAAGTGCTTGTTAGTCAATGTATCTGAAGCAGATGAGAAAAGGAATACAGATAACTGAGTTCCAATCTGCTCCACTCTCTGGCTCTAATAAAAACCAAACAAGACTTCTCTTAATAATCTCTTTCCCACAAACACAGAAACACACAGTATATCTAATTAACAGAGAAACAAATGGATCTTACCACATTTTAAATTTGCAAAAACATCCCTGAAAACCTTCATATGTTTCCAAGTGCTTGAGACCTTCAGCCATTTGGGTGTGCTCCAGGGAAAGACTCCACCCCGAGCCCCGGCAGCATGGGGAATCAGCACAGCAACGCTGAACAATTCCAACCAAGAAAATCACTCTACAGGGAAACTAAAGTTCATATTCAACTTTCTATCAAAGACTAGTTTGATTTAGTGGCACTTGGGAGGCTCCATCGGTTCAGCATCTGCCCTTGGCTCAGGTGGTGATCTCATGGGATCAAGCCCGATGTTGGGCTCCATGCCTCTCCCTCTGCCCTTCCCCCTGCTCATGCACAGTTTCTTTCTCTCAAATAAATAATCTTAAAAAAAAAAACTAGTTTGATTTAGAGTGTATGAAAATGGGATTATGAATTATTATAATTCTTTGAAGGTTTTGAAAATGGGCCCATATGGCACATAAAATCTGGCTGTTTTCAAAAGGCAAACATAAGAGACTTAACTCTAGGAAACAAACTGAGGGTTGCTGGAGGGGAGGTGGGTGGGTGGATGGGGTAACTGAGTGATGGGCATGAAGGAGGGCCTGCGATGTGATGAGCACTGGGTGTTAAAAGCAGCTGATGAATCACTGAACTCTACCTCTGAAATTACTAATACACTATATGTTAACTAATGTGAATTTTAATTAATAACAAAATAAAATAAAATAAAAAATGAGCTACACTCCAGGAAAAAAAAGAGCCAATATGAGTTTCAGAGCAATCTAGGAAATTGACATTTAAAGTTAAATAAAAATAAACTTTAATACAGACCAACTTCAAAAACAGAGTGATGTGAAGGCAGATGTCATTTGCCGACATTAAAATCTTTGCCAAAGAAAATTTAAATCTTCATACTTAATTGCATGGGTATTATGGGTATGGGTATTATGAAATACCCTTTACGAAAATGAATGAATATAAATAAATATGAAATTGAGTAAGTGAAAATAAATAATTTATAAAATAAATAAATATGAAAATAAATAATAAATAAATACATTAGTAATATCCTTTTCCCACCTAACCTTGGATATTTTTTTTTCATTTTGAACTGATCGTTCAGAAGGTAAAAATATTTTCTCACTTAGAACTTCATGTACCAGTTCTAGATAACTCTGCGAAAACTTCTAAGCTGTATTAAAAAAATTCAACAATAGGGGCATGTGGGTGGCTCAGTAGGTTAAGTGTCTGATTCCTGATTTCAGCTCAGGTGGTGATCTCAGGGTCATGAGCTCGAGCTCCATGTCGGGTTCTACACTAGGTGTGAAGCCTGCTTAATATTCTCTCTCTCCTCCCCCTCTGCTCCTCCCACCCTCTCTAAAAAAATTTTTTTTAATAAAAATGCAATAATACCTTCCAATACACATTCCAAAAAAATAAATGAGGGGAATATGTGCAGTTTATTCCAAATTCCTCTGTTTTTTGAATGATTTTTATGAGGTTTAATTATAAAGAACCACATTTCATTCTTTTAAATGTTTACTAAAAAGAAATACCACCAAGAAAAGGAATTAGAACACTATGGAATCCATTGGAAAATCTTCCTCTTTAGCTTTTGAGAAGACAGAGTGTATGGGCTTATTTCAATCCAGATGTGATTTTTCTCGCTGTTAAAATGTCCATATGTGAGATGGAAGCACGATGATTGAAGAAAAACTGATGTCAAGTAGATATAAAGGTGATTTTTTTTAGTTTATTGGTTTCCACTCCCAGGCCATCTGAAACACATTTTTTAAAAGCAGGTTAAAATGGAACTTCCCAAACCTGTTATCTGGTCACATTTAATTCCCAGATCCCAAGAGCTGATATTACTGTTAGACTCTAGATTCTGGGTGTTTTTCTAGACAGCAGCCTGTAGCATGTTGAGAATCTACAATATGGCATGAAAGCTAATCACAGGGCATCCAAACAGCACTTTGCTTCCAGGCAGGTACCGATACAGAAACACCCCTGAAAACCTATTTTGAAATTATTTCAGTAGTCCTCTGCTATCTCATTAGTTCAGTGGTTGCTCTAAAGAAGCCCCTTCCTGAAATGCTAACCAAACCACCACGAGACATCACCTCACACCTGTCAGAATGGCTAAAATCAAAAACACAAGGGACAACATGTGTTGGCGAGGACGTGGAAGAAAAAGAACCCTCTTACACTGTTGGTGGGGAATGCAACCTGGGGCAGCCACTGTGGAAAACAGCAGAAGCCTCCCCGAAAAGTTAAAAACAGAGCTACCCTACAACACAGTAGTAACGATTGCTACTAGTAGGTGTTTACCCAAGGAATACAAAAACACTAATTTAATCCCTATGTTTATAGCAGCATTGTCTACAATAGCCAAGACGTGGAAGCAGCCCAAGTGTCCTTCAACGGATGAATGGATAAAGAAGAGGGGGTTTGTATATACACAAGGGAATATTATCCAGCCATAAAAAAGAATGAAATCTTGCCACTTGGAACAAAAGGGTATTGTGCTGATGAAATAAGCCAGAGAAATACAAATACCATAAGATTCTGCTCATATGTGGAATTTCAGAAACAAATGAACAGACAAGGAAAAAAAGAGACAATCCAAAAAACAGACTCTTAAATATAGAGAACACATGGACGGTCACCAGAGGGGAGGCGGGTGGGGGTATGGATGAAATAGGTGATGGAGATGCAGGAGGACACTTATCAGCCCCGGGGGTTGGAGGGAAGTGTTGAATCACTGTATTGTATACCTGAAACGAATATAACACTGTGTGCTAATGACACTAGAGTTAAAAACAAAATAAAGATGACCCTTTGTCCATCTTCTCCCCTCCAACCTCAGCCCCACTTCTTCAAATGTGCTGAGACACCATTGCATTGTTGGGGTCTGCATTTTTTTGTTTGATTTTAATACTTAATAACTCTCTGAAGGAGTTAAGCAGTCCATCCCTCTGGCACCTAACCCTCCCTGAAACTCCACCCCATGAACATCATCCAGATGTGGTATTTTACATGAAGACCAGTATTCATGTATTCATTAAAATTAAACGAACCTATATTACACCAGGGTAGTACTATGAATTTCAGAAAGCTTAATTTCATTTGACTCATATGATAATTCTGTACTAAGGTAAGTTGAGTATTATGGTGGATTTAGAACATTTTTTTTTTAAGGAAGAAAGGAAAGAAACACATGAGTCCATGCCCTGCCCCTGCCACCTAAAGCTACAGTTACACATGACTCAGGACCAGCCTCCAAACCCCTGTGGTGACCACGGTACATGCCCGCTGTAACCTCTGCCATCTCTAGATTTGTTCACGGTTCTAACATTCTCATCTTACGGAAGACAACTGATGCTCAGAAAGGACAAATAAATGTTCAAGACCATACAGTCAACAAGGGTGGCACACGGACTAGACCCAAAGTTCTCACTCCCAATCCATCCTCTTCCCATGCCAGACATCAGGACATGGGGACAGAAGCCTCTGGCAAAAAGGAGCAGGAAATGCCATCCTAAAGTTATTTTTCAAGCACCAAAATATGCACTAAGCATGAAGTTAGATCAGAATCGGTGGGCTCTCCACCAGAAACGTATCAGTTAACCAAGAAAAGCTACAGATAAGACGGAGGTGGTTTCCATGTGATTACAATTCCCTCCTTACGGTGTCGTAAATGCTCCAGGCATGTCCAACAAGAAATCAAGAAGCCATCGTTACCGTGAAGTGGTAGCTTTTCCTTCTCCATCGACAAGTCAACACTGTATACTAACAACGGTAAAGACCTTGACGATCCCCAAATCCTTGTTTCCATTTTTGTTCTGGCAGCCAAGAAGCTCGGTTAACCGTAGGAGTCAAGTTCACTAACAATCTTAGCAGAGAATCTGGGTAGAATAACCTGCTTGTCTTCTCTCATTTAATAACAAAGAAAAAACAGCCAAAATGAAGTAAAACTAACTAACATTACTAACATAGTTTAGTACCCTCTGTGTGTCCAGCACTGTTCTTATAATAAGCATTATTTAAGTTATCCCAACAAACTATGAATTAGGTATTATTATTAGCCCCAGTTTATGGATGAGTAAACTGAGGCACAGCCATAGTTCACACACTTAGTGTGTATAATCTGTATTTTCTTAATCGCCAAAAATGTACCTTTCCATGGGTTCTACTGTCAATCTCTGACACATAGGGCATATGTGTGCGTGTGATGTATATATGTGCTTGGGCGTACGCATATAATGTGTATAATTATAAGATACCTTTACTCATTTTTAATCAATGATTGATCACACTATGTAAATACATGTCATTTTCAGGGCAGATGAGTCACTCTGGAATACCAGATACAGACCAATATTGTAAATAACGAGGGTGGGAGCCAGGTGGGGATCTACATGACGTCTCACTAGTCACTTCCCCCACCCCCTTCCAGCTTTACATTCAGGGAACACAGGAAGGAATTCCAGACGAATTTAGTCTTAGTCGTTCTTTTTTAACTTTGGCCACCAAAATATGAAATGCACAATTTTAATATTGTGCCAGCATACCTCTTCAGTATAATGTGGAAAAAAATCTCTAATTTTATTTTCATTTGCCTTCTGGTCCTTTCTAGCTTCTGACTGTTGTTCTTTACAACATGGCTGATATTTTGTTTTCATGGTTTCTGTTGTTTAGTTTTTTTCTCCCTGGGTCATCTCTTCTTGTCCCAAGGATGGCTGTTCCAGGGATTCTTGTTCCTTGAGCCCCTGTTCTTGGGATGCTTGCCCCAAGGATGGCTGTTTGAGCAATTCTTGTTCCTCATATTCTTCTTCTGATTGTCTTGATGATGATTCTTGTGGTTCTTGTCCCATGGGTGGTTCGCTTAGGTCTTCTGTTTTTACCGCGGGTTCTAGTAGTGCAGGTGTGTTTTTTCCCTCTAGAATGCCATATGGTTCTTTTTCTTGTTTTCAGTAAACAAAATAAAACAAAATCACCAGTAAACACAGTAGCCATCTAAACCAAGTGAAATAAATCATAAAATGACAAACGTTGCCACTATGTCCTTGGACTTCATACTGATAGTGATAATATTAACAAAAACAAGTCTCACACAGGACATCACATTCACATTGTGCTTTACTTACAGTTACCACTTTCGTTCCCACTTGGAAATATCTTAAACAAGCATAAAATAGGTAGAATGTAATAGTATCAGAGAAGCTTAAGAGAAGCAAGTAAAATGTGTTACCAGATATTAAATAGATACAATCCTTTAGTTGTCTAAAAACTGAAAAACCATAGGAAAGGCTCTTGCTTCTTCTGCAGGTCACTGAGGTTAAAAAAAAAGGAAAAAAAGCACTTTTAGTAAAATTCTAAAAAAAGAATCAGAGTGCAGGAGCATCCAGAGCCACTGTCTTTCTCCAGAAGAGGCACCAACAGAAGAAAATGACCTAAAGAAGCAGAAAGACTATGAGGGACTTATCAACCTATCACTTGCCAAACCACATTTGTCGATGCCAAGACCCGCTATTCCTGGGGTGACACAGGCCACCGGGCATAGGGACTGCAAGGCCGGCCCTGGAAACTGACAGGAGAACCCTTGGAAGTTACCCCTGGAAGGACATCTTCACCGAGAGGCTCACAGAACCGCAGAGCAGCTGGGAACTTTGGATAACGTGCTGGCCTGATGCCTCCCCAAAACCGCTTATTCCTCTCCTTGGCGGAAGCAAGACCGTGACCCCCGTCCAGAAGCCCAACTCCAACCTCATCCCTGCCACAGGTATTGACCTGCCGCCAGGTCTGCTCAATCTACTCACGTCCACAGGTCTTCCCGAAAAGACCTTTCTCCGCAGCCCCTGCCCCTCCAGGGCCTGTCCCCTCAGGGCACACTGTCCCCTGTGCAGCCCACACCCCTCCAGGGCCTGTCCCCTCAGGGCACACTGTCCCCTCCAGCCCATGCCCGCCCCAGGGCCTGTCCCCTACAGACGCTGTGGGTGAAGGCAATGCTCTCACCCTTCCCCTCCTGCCGCCAACGTCACATTCACATAAGTCGAGCACGTCAGCCCTACCCTGCGTAGCAGCAGGATGACCCCAGCCCCTCAGAGGGACACAGCAGGCCGCAGCGAGGCCGGCCAGTCCCCTTCTAGGGCCGAGCCCGGGGCCCCTCAGCCAGGCCACCCCACCCAGGCCCCCCCGGCCCAGGCTGCAGGCTGCTGTGTGGGGTGAGCCCCAGTGTTGGCACCGTGTGCGGGAGACGGCAAGCCAGACGCCCCACGGGGAGGGCACCCAGGGGCGCCGCGGACAAAGGACCACGTCCTGTGCAGTCCCTGCGCCCAGCCCACCCGCCGCCGGGGCCCCCGACGCTGTGACCTGCGTCCCCGCCTCCACCTCCCACCAGGCCTGCCTTCCACTCGGTGTCCCCGCAGGAGGCCGCCGGGCCACGGTGCTCAGGCCGACTCAGCGCCGCCGCCGGCATCGGCACCCACCTCCACGCTCACCTGAGCGGACCTCTCCTGTGTCACACGGTGCACACACCCCCACAGCCTCTGTCCTGGGCCCGGCAGGCAGCCGTTCGCCCTCCCGGAATGTTCCAAGGCTTCTGCACCTCCCCCACCTGTGTGTACCTGCGTTGCCCCCACCACACTGAGCTCCCCACGGGCAGCAACGCTGAGCTTCCTCCAGCCTCGCCCCTCGGCGCCCAGCAGCAGCCAGCACCCAGCACGGGCCCAGCCAGCACCCAGCACACACCCAGGCAGCACCCAGCACAGACCCAGGCAGCATCAAGCACACATCTGGCCAGCACCCAGCACAGACCCAGTCAGCACCCAGCACACACCAACCAGGTGCCCAGCCACCTGGCCAGCACCCAGCACAGACCCAGGTAGCATTGAGCACACACCTAGCCAGCACCCAGCACATACCCGGCCAGCACCCAGCACACACCCAGGCAGCATCAAGCACACATCCAGCCAGCACCCAGCACATACCCAGCTACAACCCAGCACACACCCGGCTAGCACCCAGCACACACCCAGACAGGTTCTCATCATATACCCAGCCAGCACCCAGCACAGACCCAGCTAGCACCTGGCACAGACCCGGCGGCTCCACACTGCTTCCTTCTGTGTTCATGCGAGTCCTGGCTCTCTACTTTATGAATAATATTGGACAATTCTCCTTCCCTCCCTGGGTTCCAGTCATTTCTTTCTTGAAACCCAGGAGTAAATGTATGAATCTTAAAAATGTAGGATTACGGTGGTGAGTGAATGAAAACAGACAGTGAGCCTTAAAAACTCATCATGACCAACTCGTGACCACATACAAGTGTAAACTGCAAGGGGGAGGACTAAGAGCCACCACAGGGTCACATGATCACGTGCCCAGTGACAGCAGGGCAGTGAGAGGCACACGGCCGCGGCCGCCCTTTGCAGACCCCGGGGAGGCGTGCAGCGCCGGGGCTCACTCGGCAGCATGGGGCCCCGCACGCTCCTCCTGCAGGGGGTGTGATCCCTGCTCACAGTCCACCTGTCCCCACACGCAGGCAGGGCTGCCTCACTCCGCCTTGTGTCTCCAGCACCCAGCTCAACCCGGCCCATGGAAGGTACTCAGAAAATGTTGGAAAAATGAAAGAATAAGGTAATAAATAACGAATGAACCGGCCATCCCCCAGTCCTACACATAAAGCATTCCTAAACATAAAGAAAATTAGAATATGCAAGATTAAAAATAGAATTAAGGCAATAAAGCATGCTTATGTGAGTAACAGATTGCTGTAAAATGTATTATAAAGTCACATTAAATATTAATATAAAATAATATAGGCATTATATTAATATAGAAAAAAACATATTTCCAAACTCCCTGAGCTCTCTTTGCCTTTAAGTGCAGCCGCCAGTGAGATGCTGCTGGTGCCACACACACGTGTGCGACATTTCTTACCAGAGCTGAGCCCACAGCCAGGGCACCTCTTCATGGGGATAAAGTGTGTCATCTGGGTGCGCTCATCTGTCTCCTGAAACCTGTACTCTTTGTCACAAGTGTCAGGAGCTTTGGTTTTTCCTTTCTCTACTCCTTTTTTTCTTTTTTACAAAATATTAGAAGGGTATGCAGTGAAATATTAAAATATTAGCATAACGCCTGGACTGAACTGTGGGCTGCCAGACAGCACCACCGTATGGTTGGGTCCAAACCCATTCTTACCAACGACCAAAAAACTGGGCCGTACAGAGTGTGGCTTACAGGGGCCCCTGCTTAGTGATGAAAGAGTCATCTGTTCAAAGCCACATAGTTCAAAGCTGCCAGTAGACGGAGGGCCGCTGGGTGCCCGGGCTGGGGCCATGCATAGAGTGACCCACTGGGGACACTGGGAAACTCCCAAACGGACAAAGAGAGCCCAGAGCATGCATCTGTGCATGTCACACACGCCCCACAAATGATCACCGAAAATTCACTCTCTTACCAGGAAACGGAACCACTTTTTTATTCTCGCTGAGGTTCTTGAGAGATGCTGAAAAAAGAGAGAAAAATCCAGATATTAATAAACTGACCAGAAGGTTTACATCCCATGAGGTTTACATGTAAGACCTACGGCTAAAGGAATCGCTGGGATATAACCATGTTGACCAGCGTAGAGGGAGTTTAGAGCCAATTTGAGTAAGAGGATAATCGTGCATCATAACACAGAAAGTCCTGCCAACATTATGCAAATTGTAGTTTCTGAGATCGCAGGGCAACTGGCAAAATTGTGATCTTTTTTTTTTCTTCCTCTAAAGAAAAGCACATTTTTCATAAACTGCTTCCTCGTGCAGTTTCATCGAGGGAAGTCCGGGGCATATGGTGGCACTTCCTCCGCTCCACACAAGATTTAGTAGGTAACAGAGTCTCTCCGGTTACACCAGTAAACCATAAAATGCAGGTGTCGGGTGTACCCTACGAATAACCAGAAAATGTAAACCAGCTCAACTTACACAGCAGCTGCCTTTCGAAAAGCCCAACAGTAAATAGCAATAAAAACGGAACATTCAGTCTAAAATGAAAAAACGCTAGAAGTAGAAACGCATGAGTTCGCGTCAACGCCTGCAAGACCGAACACGCCGATGCACACGGCACGCTGCACGCAACGCAGCAGCTTGTGCGGATCCGCCCCATTTAACAGCTTATCTGGCAATTTCGCTTTGACTTCAGGTGTTGTGAGGTTTTCATGGAGTCCCTGCCAGCGCAGGAACATAGCATGAAAACACGGGCCCGTTACAGATACGCGCTTCTGCGCGGACCGGTGGGGCCCCTGCACCCGGGATGAGTAACACAGGAACACTTTGCTGAGAAGCACGTCCGAGACCTTGAACCCAGGAGCCAAACGGCTGGACGGAAGCTGCACTGGGAGGCCTGATGCTCTGGCAAAGGCGGATGGAAAGGACGCACCAGAGCAGCCGGGGGAGCTGCCAGCCGCTGCAGGAAGGAACTCGAGAAGCTGTCACAAGACTTGATGGGAGAGATTAAACTGCCAAGGGCAGCAGCCGGGGAATCTGAAAACCGGGGCTGACGAGAAGGAACGAGGGACCCGGGGATTCCAGAGCAGCGGGCTGGGGGCCACCGGGGGGCCGGAGGGGCTCAGGATGCCCCGCCACTGCCCCCTGGGGAGCTCCAGCACCCGTCCGCTCTCCAGCACACGGGGCCCGGAAGGCGTGTGTCCACTGCCACGGACTTTTGTGACTGCCAGGCTACCCGGCAGCCGCTCCTGATGGATTAAGACGTCAGGCTCAAGTTGGTCAAAATAAACCCAACGTTTTGGTTCAAGGTATAAATCGCTGGCAAAAAAGTTAGAAGCCCAGAGTTAGAGAGCAATTAATTTTCGTAGTCCGTAACTGTTACCTAATGCGTCTGGTTTCTCTGCGGGCTAGAAGGTTTTTATTTATTTATTTATTTATTTATTTATTTATTTATTTGAATATTTTTTTAAAAATCGGCAAAGACATTTCCCAAATCCTTAGAGGCAATTACAAATTCCAAGCCAAAACATAGTCTGGATTCGCAGCCTCTCTGGTAAGTGGCTTGAAGGAGTCGTGCCCCACGGGGGACCTAGAATAACGGAGTAGCCCAACGAGCCCACCTGCAGCCAGGATAGACCGTTTTGTCCTTAGAATAATTTTAATCGTCCGTATTCAAACGTGCTCATGATAGAAAATTCTGAAAAATAAGAGAAGAGCCCCTCCTCCCCAAACAGAAATAAATTTAAGTCACAGACGCACCGGCTTGCTGTTTTAAGTGGGAATCTACAGAATAAGAACTTGTCTGACTTTACAGTCTTGGGGTGAACTTCCAGATGCAGGCCGCTGGCCCAGAGGTACACTAGCTTCCGAGTGCCCTGCAGGACAGATGCCCCAAGTCACACCCTCCTGAGGACACGGCCTCCCCACTCGTCTTCCCAAGTGATGGCAGCTTGTTCTTCACACGCTCGGAAGTGGGGACACACTGCCGGTCAGGACCTCCAGGCCTCCCCCCTCCCCGCTGAAACCTCCGAGCCCCTCTGCACACACCTCGTGTCCTCAGAGTCCATCCGCCGCCCACCCTCCCCTTGGCCATGCCCGTCTCCCCCCAACTCAGGCCACCCCCTCCCTCCCAGAGCCCCCGGGTCACCCTTGGGGATCTCAGTAGCCACTTGCCACACACCTTCCCGTCCTGGTCTCTCAGCTCTGACACCTCGTCACATCCAGCGAGCCTGTTCTCCAGCCTCCCCCCGAGACCACACCTTGGACCTTGTCACCGCCAAGCAACGTGATGACCTGTGTCCACCGCCCTCTGCCATCCTGACAGAGTCCCAACACGCCCTTCACCCCGCTCCGTCTGGAGTTAACCTCTCACCTAACCGTGCTGCGGTCACGAAAACTAAAATTAGCGTTAGGACGGTACCATGTAACTACACGCTTTATTTGGATCCCAGTAGTTTCTAATGTCCTCCTTCTGTTCTAGGATCCGATGCGAGACAGCACCTTGCAGCCACTGGTCGTGTGTCCTGGCGTTCTCCAAACTGTGACAGCTCCTCAGGCTCTCCTCACTCCCCATGGCCAGGACACTTCTGAAGACTCCTGGTCGGGTTCCGTGGAGCATCCCCCAGGCTGAGTGTGGCTCATATATTCTCACGAATGGACAGGAGTCACGGATTGAGGGGGCAACACAGAGGTGCAGTGCCTTTCCCACTGTGTCCTCCCAAGAGGTACATTAGGTCGACGTTACTTCATCCCTGGTGGTACCAGCCCTAACCCCGCGGTCTACACTCTACAACATGCCCCAGTGCTTCCTTTCAAAGATTAAAAACTGATTAATTTTGCCCTTTAGTCTACACCTAAAAAATAAGATCCAGATCTGAGAGTAGAACCTCATCAGAAGAGAAATTGCAGAGGAGATGAGGGGTCCGGCTTCTGGATCTTTAAGGTCCCTTCGTAGCCTAAATTCCAATCATGATATAAGCTGTTTATTCTTCTTTTCTTCATGCATCGCATTTGAAAGGAACAACGGCACATTATGCTACAGGTATCATTCCTGTGGGACTGGCCAAGAAATTCAACAAAACTATACAGTGGAAGCAAGAGAGGATGCCTTCCTGGATCATTTCAACCTGAAGAGTCGCTCGGCACACAAGGACAATAAAATGCCACCTGGAGGACCTGTCAAAATCAGGTGTGCAGAGATGGCTGGAAATTAAAGGGAGGCACTGCTGAAGGTGTGCCACGGCAGGAGAGGGACCCTGGGCCCAGCTGAGAGATGCAGGTGCCTCGGTGGGACATGCAAACAGACGTGCAGGATTCGGGGGCTCCGCGAAAAGGAAGCGCAGAATGAAGAACCGCCTTGTGTTGGAACCCAGTGTAGAGCCCCAGCACGTCTGTCCTCGCGGAACATTACAACAGGGCCATACGTTATGGATTCTATGGGTGAGGAAAGTAACGCTCAGAGAGTCTCAGTGACTTGCTTGGATGCCGTAGACCCCGGGAGCAGGGCACGTACTCGCCCCCAAGCTCTGGGTCCAGCACACTTCCCTCCACACACACAAGGTTCATCCGAATGCTCAGTGCCTCTGATGACTACTTGGCTTCTCCTTATCAATTCTCGAATCATTTTGATACGACTTAGAAGTAATTACACATTGATGTTCCCTTGTCAATTTTATTTTATCCAAGGACAGCCTCTCCAAGACCACTGGGGAGGAGGGATGCCCACAAACAGGAGAAAGCCCACACCCTGACCTCATGGCTCTCGGGGAAGGCAAGGGAAACAGCGCCTTCTCCCCGTGTATACGGCACGTAGTCTCCCGTCACTGAAGAGGAAAGCAGCCAAATAAACTCAACTTGTTGCACAGACGCCAAGAAACAATTTTTATGACCTCGAAGGATCACTTAATCGAGCTAACGTTATTGATCCTACCAAACTGGAGCAGGGCTTCGTATGCGGGCGGACCTCCTTTTATTGCAATTTGCTTTATTGCACTTTGCAGATACGGGGGTTCTTTTACGAACTGAAGGCTTGTGGCAACTCTGCATCAAGCACGTCCATCAGCATTGTTGTCCCAACAGCATTTGCTCGGGTCTCCGTGTCACATTTTGGTCATTCTCGCCATATTTCAACCTTTTTTCATCACTGTCATACGTGTTACGGCGAAGTGTGAGCAGTGATGACCACTCACCGAAAGCTCAGACGATGGTATTTTTTGACAATAAGGTATTTCTTCACTCAAGGATGTGCGTTGTTTTTTTAGATGCAAGGATGTTGCGCGCTATTACACACGCAACAGACCACAGTGTAAATGCAACTTTTTTGTACAGTAGGAAACCAAAGGCTTCGTCTGACTTCAGTTTATTGCAATGTTCGCTCTACTGGAGTATTTGCTTTATCGTGGTGCTCTGGAAGCAAACCGCAGCATCTCCCGAGAATGACTGCAGATCAAGTGCTGTACAGGACCCGAGTTGGTCCGGCTCACACAGGAAGGAGAGATCTTAGATGCTCAGGAACGACTGAGGTTTAGGGGTAAGGAAAGTATCTAAGGAGAAAAGTATAGCGAAGAGTTTTCTCTAGAATTACTTGGATCGAGTTCTGTCTAAAGGTAAAGATCAGATTCAAACTCAACCCCTACGTCAATCCCATCATACAGCCCATGGGGCCACTGAGCTCTTGTCCCCCAGGGCAGCTGTCCCCACAGTCACCTCCCAGCCCTCCACACAGCCTTGGCGTGGGCAGCCTCATGGAGGCACGGGGCAGCGCCTCACACCCTCGCCAGCTCAGAAAAGCTAACAGAAGGACTTGAACCACACTCAGATTTCACAAATTCAGCCCAACTTGAACTGAAAGGGAGACGCTGATGCCACTGCCTCCTCTGACCAGTGAGCTCAGGGCCCCCGGACTGGTCTGAGCTGACACAGTGGGAGACAGCAGGCTGCGGGGCTACTTGTGGATGCTCAGCGCTCACCCCCCTTTGTACCACGTTGTCGTCCTAAGCATCATTTTCTACCTACGTAAAAGATCACAGGATATCACTAAACGAATTTGCCCAAAAAAATAAAACCTCTCAGGGATCCCTGGGTGGCGCCAGTGGTTTGGCGCCTGCCTTTGGCCCAGGGCGTGATCCTGGAGACCCGGGATCGAATCCCACGTCGGGCTCCCGGTGCATGGAGCCTGCTTCTCCCTCTGCCTGTGTCTCTGCCTCTCTCTCTCTCTGTGTGCCTATCATAAATAAATAAAGATTTTAAAAAAATGTTTAAAAAAAATAAATAAATAAAACCTCTCAAATAACAGCACTCGTAAGGTACGGAAAGGGAAGAACTGCCAGATGGCCGAGTTCCTGCCCACCAAGTACCAGGGCCCGCACAGAGCACTCGGGCACGCCGCGGGTACACGGGGAAACCCAAACCAGGGCCAGACTCCAGGCCAACAGCGACCATTTGCTTTTCTCTCACTTTTCCCTCTCCTTTGCATGTTCAGTGGAATCGTTTTCTGCGTGAACACCCTCCCCTGCCGCCCAGGGCTGGCCTCACAAGCCTTAGAGCTCAGCTACTTCCTTCCCACACCTGCTTACCAATAGTCCACTTCTTCAAGCAAAGGTGGCTTCCAAGCATAAGGGAAGCTGAGACAGCAGCTTGGCCTCACTCTACGCTGTAGAGAACTGGGAGCAGCTCCCTGGAGCAGAGGCTCTATCCTGTGGCCTCCTGATAGGAGGAGAGGGAGCCAGCATGCACCCACTGAGGGGTGGGACACGGGGAAGGGGGATGAGGGCCGACAGCCCTGCAACCAATCACCACTCCGCTCGGGGCCGCTCGATGACACCCTTAAGAAGAGCAGAGAAGTGCGCAGAAGCCTGGTTCAGGCAAGTAAGTCCCCTTCACACTCGGACACAGGAAACGAGTTAAACGATGAACCGTCATAATTCATTTTGCCGGAGCAGGCTGTTGTTGCCACAGGTCAAGAGAGGCGGGCAACGCAGCCCACGCTTAAGAACAGCCCACAATGGGCAGCCCTGACGGCGCCACCTCCAGCCCAGGGTACGGTCCTGGAGACCCGGGATCGAGTCCCGCGTCGGGCTCCCCGCATGGAGCCTGCTTCTCCCTCTGCTGTGTCTCTGCCTCTCTCTGTGTGTGTGTGTGTGTGTGTGTGTGTGTGTGTGTCATGAATAAATAAAATCTTTAAAAAAAAGAAAGAAAAGAAAAGCACGCAAAATGGTGATGTGCTTTTGAACTAAAAATGCGTTGAGCCAAAAGACAAGGTGGATGCTAGGAACATGTTCTCCGCTCTCTCTGAGGCCATCCCACCTGCTGGACCCACAGCCTCACCAACTGTTAGCAGCTCTTTGAATGACAATCAGTAAGTTACAATTTTTTTTTAAATGAGTCCTAAGTTTCCAGATTGGCTAAAATCATAGGAAGAGGGGAACAGAGCCACCTAATGAAGCCTCTGAAGAGCCGAAGAGTCTGGCCTCGCCACGCTCTGCCAGGTGGCTGCGAGCCCCTCGGCGTCCGGAGGAGCAACAGGTGAGGGCCCCTGGCACTGAGGCTGCAGAGGGGGGGTTCGAGCCAGGCACCCGGGCACAGGGCAGCATCGTGCTCGGTCCCTTGACTTTGCCGCTGGAACTGTGAATACTTTGAAGCAAAGTAAAAAGGCTGAAAATGACAGCGGGAAAAATATTGGTCTTTTTTTTTTTTTCTGATTCTTTTGTTCCTTCACTTTGAGCGTCCCTCGACTTCCCAGTTCTCAAAAATAAGCAAAAATAACAGCAAGGGTTACACAGCCAAACACCACTCCGAGGAACAGAGAACAAACAAATGAATTTATCACCGCCTTGGATTAAACCTCGAGGACGTGGGACGCCCGGGTGGCTCAGTGGTTGAGCATCTGCCTGCGGCTCAGGGCGTGACCCCGGGGTCCTGGGATCGAGTCCCACATCAGGCTCCCCACAGGGACCTGCTTCTCCCTCTGCCTGTGTCTCTGCCTCTCTCTGTGTCTCTCATGAATAAATAAATAAAATATTTTTTTAAAAAAAGAAAAAACCCTCAAGGACTTAAAACGGCCTCCTTGCCCCAGAAAAACAAATTCCGCAAACACTGAGAAAATGCCAGAAGGCACAGCACCACTCTGGAAACGGGGCTAGAGCTGCCAGGACTCCAGGACTGGAAGCACCTGCTTCCTTGGCATTTGCAGGACAGATGGCCGCTGACAGCCGTGCGCGCTTGGTAGGAAAGGTGACATCTTTTAAGGGAGGTGTGAAAGGGGCTCATTACCTTTTCCCAAATAAATCTTTGCGCCAGGCCGCAATCTCCAGTGGCCCCTGACTGGCGAGCTAACCCCAACAGCCCCATGGACGGCACTTGAGTGGAAAAGGGCCTGCGACCTTGAAGGCTGTGACTGAACCACAGCTCTATGCAGTCGAGCCCACAGGGAACTGGACCTTGGAAATGGACTGGACAGGTCACAGTCACCCACAGCCACCTCATGGGGCAACAACATTAAATATATATATTTAATATAATTTAATAAAAATTAAATTAAAAAATAAAAAATAAATAAAACTACAAATCCAGGGGCACCTGGGTGGCTCAGCAGTTAAGCATGAGGGGCAAACCCTCCATCCGGCAGGGGCTGGTTGGACCAGGCTCAGGGGGGCACCCCAGGCCCTCGGGGCAGCGGCTCACCAACGACGGGGCAGGGAGGGGGGAGTGGATTTGCTTGAATTTCTGCTGTTTCTTCTGTCACCTGTGCCACCAAGGACAAGGTAGGTCGTCATTCCACTCTCCTCTGAGAAAGGAGGATTGTCACCTGGCAAGGTCGTTGAAAGGAAAATAAAACCAAAAGGAAATGTCTACGGAGGTGTCCTGGAATCTGTGCGTATTTTACAAGTGCCCTTAAAGCAGATGGTTCAGCGTCCGTGTCCTGCACTTAACACTCCACGGAAGCCCCTAGCGTTCCATGGGATTTTTTAAGTGTTCCAGGCGTCAAGCGCAGGGAGCGGCCCGGGCGCGGCTGGCGGGGGGAGATGCTTAGGCTTGGCCACTGGGATTTCTCTGGCGTGACCCGTCACCTGAAGAGCACCCTTCGTTAAAAATCAAAGAACAAATAAAGACGCCGTGGTTGGGACCCGTTCAGCTACAACTGCATAGGTGCTGGGGGCCCACCTACCAGCCTGCCCAGCGGGCTCGCTCCCTGTGGTCACCAGGCGGCCATCGGGGGCCCTCGTGTGGGCCCCACGCCGGGCACGCCCCACCTCCCAGTTGTACCACCTGGGGACGTGCTTCGCACATCTCTTTTCTTCCAAACAAGACAAAACAATCCTCTGATCATCTTGTTGGCGGATTGGATTATCCTACGGGGATAAGGATTGAGGATTATCCTACCGAGTGATGATTTTCCCAAGTTGCTGGGAAGCATCGAAAATCAAGAGGTGGGCATTCCCCCGACATTCGCTGGAGACTCTCTTCCCCAGCACCCAATAGAAATAGTTGTTGAAAGATTTCCATCATGGAGATGCAAGCAGTTAAAATGAAACTTTAATAAAACTTGAAGCCCCCAACATGATAAGGCGGGATGGGTCCCGAGCCAGCCGGTGCCCACCCCCAGCCCACAGACGGGAAATAGTGTAAAGACTCAGCCACAGCACAGAGAACCTCACTACCGTCTCGGAGCCTGAAAAGCAGCGACTGTCCTCTAGCCCGGCCTCGCTGGCCCGCAGATGCCGTCCCTCTGCTCCACGGTGGCTCCGCCCGACGGGGACCCGGTGCTCCTCACCCACACACACTCCAGGCTCTCCTGGTGGTCAGTGAGACGTGACAGGTGACAGCCCGCCCACGGGGCCAGGGAGTTTGGGCGCATCTCCTCCCCATGAGCCAGCAGAGCTCCCTTCAGCCCCTCCTGCATAGACACCCCACTATCTTTTCCCAAGGGGGACAGTACACGGGTCCACGGAAGGAGCGGGGGGCAACCAGCAGAGCGAGGCGATCCCGACTACGAGGTAATCTCGGAAGACCCCACCGTCTCACGGAACTGTGTTCACTCACCAACTTCCGAGAGCAAAGGGGCTGCAGGGGCTCTGTCTGGGGGGCTGGGTTCCATCCAACGAGCACAGTCGTTGCTGATAAAGATGCAAGTCATGATGCAAGGCTACGAACTGCCCCCTCCCGCCCCTACGAGACCCTCGGACCCCGGAAGACACGCCGTCTGGGTTCTGCTGCAGCAGGAGGATTTGGAACAGGAAAGAACATGTGACCTTGGAAAGAACACCTGCCCACTCTGTGCCTCAGCCCCCCACCTGTAAGGTGTCCCACTCACCTAACGAAAAGACAAATGGTGCGTAGGTCCGTAGGATCTTTACAATTTGCAAAGCATTTCCCAAGTTCCCACTCCTCGTGGCTGACACGTTACAGCAGAAAGGCCTACACATCAAACTGCTTTTAAAACTACAAATCCTGGGCAGCCCGGGGGGGCTCAGCAGTTTAGCGCCACCTTCAGCCCAGGGCATGATCCTGGGGTCCCGGGATCGAGTCCCATGTCGGGCTCCCTGCATGGAGCCTGCTTCTCCCTCTGCCTGTGTCTCTGCCTCTCTCTCTCTCTATCTCTCTCTGTCTCTCATGAATAATAAAATCTTTTTTAAAAATTAAATTAAATTAAAAAATAAAAAATCAATAAAACTACAAATCCGGGGGCACCTGGGTGGCTCAGCGGTTGAGCATCTGCCTCCGGCTAAGGCTGTGATCCTGGAGACCCGGAATCGGGTCCCACGTCGGGCTCCCTGCATGGAGCCTGCTTCTCCCTCTGCCTGTGTCTCTGCCTCTCCCTCTGTGTCTCTCATGAATAAATTAAATCTTTAAAAAAAAATTTTAGATAACTACAAACCTAAAAAATATATGATTACAAATAAACAGTTGTGAAGCAATGTAGGAAAGCATTTATACTCTGGTGATGTTATTATCATTTTATGGGGTTGGTGGGGGGGGCCAGAGAGGGGTGGTGGGCAAGAAGTAAGACTTTTGCTCTATGGAATGTTCTCTGCATATTTTAACCATATTTCAGGAGACAAGCCTGACTAGCTGTTTATAACAGGATCGTACCAGTGTCCTCACCCATGGTGGAATTACGACAGAGTATACACATTTCTATTTCTTCAGCATCTACATGACATACCTTTTTTCTTTGTGTTCTGTCTTAAGGGAAAGCTTTTCTTAAAAGACATTCGTGAATTGTCTTCCTGAAATAGAAACCATCAGTGTTAGCAGCTGGAACTTTTTTCTCTAGCCTATAACCAGGAGTCCCAAGAGCGGGGCGCTCAGCCACAACCGCACCCTGAGAACTGAGGTTTGCAGCAGGCGTTAGCCCACCGGAGACACGACTGCACTCAACACTGATTTGCAAAAACGTAACAGCCGCGCTGGAAGGCTACCTACCTTTCCATGAGACGGCAGGTGCCACCTTCACTCTGGCCAGGGCCGCGAGTCCAGACCAAGATCAGTGAAGCCCGGGGGTCAACATGGATGAGAAAAGCTGCCCTCATCTGGTCTCAGGGTCCAGCCCCAGTGTGCTGGAGCCTTCACTCCGGGCAGTTCAGGGACCGAGCCAGACACTGGGACCGACGGACCCGGTTCACACGGATTCCCGTGGGCCGCTCCAAGTTTTCTACCACCGACTCGTCCTCCCCAACATTTCCCATACCAGAAATGACCCAGCTTCACCGTGAATGTGGAAAACTGGAAAGAGAGTCCCTCCTATCCTAACAACAAGAAAACGTGAAAAAAAAAAATCTATGACACTACAGTCTTCTTGAGCTCATCAGAGAGAGTCGAGGCCACCGGGAAACCAGTCAGCCTAGAATGTAGGACAGACGGACGCAGCCACGGAGGGACAGGGCCTGAGCGAGCGCCCACCGGCTGCCCTGCGGCAGAGCGTGTCGGGGGGCCGAGTGGTAGGAATATTTCAGAGCGAGCGCAGCAGGCCTGAGGGCACACAGCCAGGGCCCCCGGAAGGTGGCCGATGCCAGGGCGGAGGCTGAGACAGCGGACAGGCCTGGAGGAGCTCACGGCAACGGGAGAAAGCGGAGTTCTTCAAACAACAAAGCACGTCAAAGGGCCCGGGGCCGGGCTGAAAGAAGGACAAAGACCCACGCCGGAGCCACGAGGACCGCGAGCAGCGTAAACCTGGGTTAGAAGCCAGAGCAGAACATGAACGTGCAGAAGTCCACACTGACACGAGTACATGGTTGTGGAAACAAATACCTGAATTGGAGACAAGAAGCAAATATTCCCAACGAGGTGGTGGTGAGTTCACACTTCACGTCCTCTGGAGGCGAGACCTAGGGACTGGCTTCCGACGCACAGAGTAGGACGTTCCCGGAGGAGAACCTGATGAACTCCACGCCCCCGAGGGACGAAGGGTGCTGACTGGGGACGCCACACGGATGTCCCCCCATGTGGTAGGAGAAGGGCGCTTTGCCTCTCGGCGCTCTTTCCGGACCGCCCCCCTCGGGGGCAGGTTCTGGGCCCCCCTGGCCCTGGTGGCAAACCCGTCAAAGTCAAAGGCATCGCAAGCTCATGACCCTCTTGAAATCAGACACTAGGATCCTGCACAAACTTTAACACACCAACAAGGGGGCTCCACGGAGGGCGGAGTGGGAGCATGTGCCGCTCTCCATGTGATGAGGCCACGTAGGCTTCGCAAAACCCAGCACCCTCACCCCTGGTTACTTAGCCAATCTGAGCGTGGAGCCCACGGCAGCTCTTTTCAAAACAGCAGAAAACTGGGAACCACCCAACGTCCTTCAACCGGCGAGTGCACAACACGCAGTGGTAGATCCGCAACGTGGAGCACTGCTCCGCAGGCAGAAGGGCAACGGGGGTCCCTCTGAGCCACGGGTCCCATAGACGCTGCCATTGGGCCGCAGACGTGCCGTGGGGCCGGAGTGAGGCCCAAGGGCCCCTGGCGACCTGGGCTGGGAGTGAACAGACCCAGAAAGCCACCCCCTCCCATCGCCCAGAGGCTCTGGCTGACCGACGGCTGCTCACAGCCAGGCCCAGGGACCCAAACAGGAAAGTCCCATCGGTTCCCATAGGTCCTCATCTTGCCCCCGTCACTGCTGCCCCCCACCGCTGCCCCCCCAGCAGACAGCCTCCCCTCTGCGGCCCTCCGGGCTGCCCCCTGCAGCACAGTCAGTAAACCCCTCTCCTGCCTCTGATGAAAGCTCTCACCGCCCGGGTCACCCCACGAGTCCCACATGTATCACCGTGGGTGGAAGACTCCTCGGGGAACACAATGCACAATTCCTGTTCCACGTCACCATGGGAGAGGCGCGACCTCAGGACAGAGCCCCCCAACCCCCCACCGAGTGGCGACCAGGTCACAGGGGAGCAAGGAAGGGCCGGTGGTGGAGGACGAGGGGCGCCAGGGACCTGGGGGCGGTGGATGTCCCGTCCTCGTCTGACTCGGTAGGAACACGGCTGCGTGGTTCCCAGACTCCACACTGCGAAGGCGGGGTTCACCGGACGTAAGCTACACTTCAGTCTTTACGAAGGAGGTAAACGGACCCAAGAAGGAACGATGGTGCCAAGTGCTGAGTGGGGTGACTCTTCCTGCCCATTGGAATTATAAAACAAAAGAAATCATTACAGTCCTTAAAAACAGCCACGACAGCCCTTGAAAGCACCAAGGAAGGACAGAGACACGGGGGGATTCTCTGCCCACGGGCAGTGCTGGTCCCCGACCCCCGCGGGCCTGGCCGGGTGCTCCTCGCCCACCGTGGCTCTGGTGCCAGAAATCACGGCCTCTCTGCCCACGTAGGCCGGGGGGCCGCTCAGGGCAGCTGAGCACCTGGAAATCTCAGGTGAACTCTCGGAAGTGAGGAAGTCGCAGAAGAACCGAGAACCACCGTCTGGTTGGAAGCCCGCCCCGCTCTCCTGCGCACCGCTAACTGGGCGTTCGGATACATTTGCCAAAGCCCCCCGGATCCCAGGGTTTGAAAATTAGACCTCAATGATGCTGCTAAAATCACATTAGCTTTCAAAGAAAAGAAAAAAAACCAGGACCACCCTCTGGCGCTGGTGTACCCCACAGTTCCCGGCTCTGCTAAGGCGAGCCTGCGAGAAGCCGCCCAGACAGACGCCCAGACAACAGCAGAACGAGCAGAGGCACAGGAGTCCGGGGGCCTGGGAGCAAGCCCTCCTTGGCCTGAGATCTAGAATGCCAGGGACGGCCCCTCAGGTGGGAGCCAAAGGTGAAGAGGAATCAAAACCATTCCACGAGGCCACACGTGGAAGTCCACGCGCTCTGTCCGTGGGAAAGTCCCAGTCTCCCCCCGGAGCCCGCAGGTGCACATCCAGCAAGCGCCCCTCTGCCTCCCGCCCACGAGTGAGGCCGGAGCGGCCACGCCAGCCCCAGGAGGCACTCCTAGTCCCACGGTGAGAGAAAGCAGGAAAAACCAAAGTTCGCAGGAGAACCCGGAAAGCACGGCAAGCGGGAGCCACTCTGCAAAGAGACAGAAGCCTGGGAGCCCCGTCCTCTCTGGAAACATCAAACAACACAGCCAAGAGATCTGCTGTGTGCAAAACGACGACGGACTTCATCAGGAGACATATTTTTCAAAACGAAGAAATCGTGGCTCATCTACAGAGGCCTCAAGTATACGGATCACTTTTGCAAAACTCAGCATTGCTTAAAAATGAGAGGTAAATGAGGTTTTTCTGTACTTGCACTTTATCACTGTTCTCACTGGAACTGTTTGGTTTGGCCTGCGGCATCGTGGAAAGCATGTGGTAAGCCCTTCGTACGGGCTTACACCGTCTCTAAGATGGAACACTAAGAACAACAGTTGCAAAAACCTTGTTGCAAAAAACAAAAAAAACAAACAAACAAACAAAAAAAACCTAGTCGCCATAAATACTTTCTAAAACATCTCGCACCGGACACCTGGGGGCGAGGGGTGGGGGGTCTCAGCGGTTGAGCGTCTGCCTTCGGCCCAGGGCGTGATCCCGGGATCGAGTCCCACATCAGGCTCCCTGCATGGAGCCTGCTTCTCCCTCTGCCTGTGTCTCTGCCTCTCTCTCTGTGTCCTTCATGAACAAATAAATAAATAAAATATTTCTAAAAAAATAATAAAAATAAAACACCTCACAGATGCGAAGAACTGAAAACACAGGCCCGAGATGACACATTCATTCTTTGTCATTTTGCAGGGTCACTAGTGGTGCACATGTGGCTCCTCCCCAAGGCACCAGCATCACCGTGATCCTGCGTGCACCTTTCCTGGCTTCCCCTACACGTAAAAGCCATCCTCTCTTACCCCAAATGCCTTCCAGAGAGTAAGCAGAAAGGATCAAAGGTGTATTGTTTGTCATCAGCTCTGCGCGGGTCCTCATGGGGTTGGATTAGGGACGTTTCACTTTAGTGAGGTCATTTGGGTTATTTCCTTGATTTTCAGTTATCCATATTTTTGATAAGGAAAAAAAATGTTAAGTTGATATACAGGTCAGTGATTGCTTTCACCCTCACTTCAGTTTATATTTCCAAGTTTTGTTCTGTTTTGCTTAAAGATTTTATCTGAGAGACAAAGAAAGTGTGCACGAGAGAGCACAAGTGGTGGGGAGGGAGAAACAGGCCGCCTGCTGAGCAGGGAACTCCACGCGGGGCTCGATCTCAGGACCCAGGGACCATGACCTGAGCTGAAGGCAGCTGCTCAACTGATTGAGCCACCCAGGTGCCCCTATATTGCCAAGTTTTGAAACTGAATCCAGTCTAGTCCAAATAGATCTAGAAAGAAAATGTCGCTAATAATTCAATGGAAGGTAGACTTTTCCTAAATCTATAATTCCCTGAGAAGCCAGAATGGGGGTAAAAGATAACACCATGAAAATCTCACTGCAAAGGCCCTGCAGTTGTAGTACAGACAGTCCAGGTAGGCGCTCTCTGAAATTAGGTTAAGAACATTTTTTTTTAAAACTTCCTGCATAACAATGAACCTCCCTTACACATCATGGGTGTGTTCCCCCTTTTCTGCGGGATAAAGGAAATGAGATATTTTAAATAAATGTTTATTTTTGATATCAAAATTATTTACTGGTAAAATGATAGGATTTGGGTAAATACTGATGATCATGTAATAGCTATGGCCTCATGGAATAATCGAGTACAAGCAAGGTAAGAAAATGTTTCTTAAAAAAAATGAGGTCACAGGATACAAAAATCAAGGTACAGGAATCCACTGCATTCCTGTACACTCATAATGAAGCAGCAGAAAGAGAAATTAAGAAAACACTTATGAGAGAGCAAGACCTCAGCAGGTAAAAGAAAAAAGAATAAGAACAGGGACACGCATAAATGGCTACAGCTCTATGCGTGTGCAAAAGCCAAGCATTCCTGCCATGGGTCCGGACTGAAAATAGTACGTGCCGAAAACAGCAACACTGGTGGTAGATGGTCAGGCCTGCTGGGTCAGGTCTCCGTCACCCTCGGCCCCCTAGTTAATGTCCCCCCTGAGATCCATGCACATAGTCACGCACATAGTTCCCTGCTGCCCCTCACGTGATTGGTTTCTTGAGTCGTTTATCCTTCCTTGTTCCCACATACTTTACATTTTACGATAATAACACCGAGAGCCGACCCAGGCTTGGGGCTTGACCTCGGCACCCACGCTTCTTGGCGGTGTCTGACGGTGTAGCCCCTTCGGGCCTCTCTTTGTTCCAAGATACTGGACTCTGAGTAATCATTTCATCTTTCATCAGAACGTACCATGTGGCAAACAGTACCATTTAGAATTGCACCAAGAAATAATAAAATATCTAGGAATAAAGCTAACCAAAGACATGAAAGACCTGTCGACTGAAAACTATACAACACTGATGAAAGAAACTGAAGATGCCACAAAGAAACAGAAACACATTCCGCGCTCGTGGACTAGAAGAACAAATACCGTTGAAATGTCTATACTACTCAGTCTACCCGTTTAGTGCTCTCCCTGTCAAAACACCAACAGCATTTTTCACAGAACTAGAACAAACAACACTAAAATTTGTATGGAACCACAAATGACCCCAAATAGCCAAAACAATCAAAACAAAAAGAAAAGCACAGCTGGAGACGTCACAATTGCAGACTTCACATTATATTACGAAGCTGTAGGGGGCGACTGGGTGGTACCGTTGGTTGAACGTTGGACTTGGTTTCAGCTCAGGTCACGATCTCAAGGTCATGAGATCGAGCCCCACGTCGAGCTCTGTGCCCAGCACTGAGTCTGCTTAAAAGACTCTCCCTCTCTGTCTGCCCCTCCCCCCAATAAAAATAAATAAATCAAAAAATTACATCAAGACAGTATGGTCCTGGCACAAAAATGGACCCATAGACCAATGGACAGAATGGAAAGCCCAGAAATCAACCATGATTATGTCTTCAACAAGGGAGCCAGGACTATGCAATGGGACAAAGACATCTCTTCAACAAATGGTGTTGGGAAAACTGGAGAGCCACATGCAAAAGAATGAGACTGGACCACGTGGGGGACCCTGGCATCTGTCTTCGGCTCAGGTCATGATCCCAGTGTCCTGGGATGGAGCCCCACATTGGGATCTCTGCACAGTGGGGAGTCTGCTTCTCCCTCTCCCTCTGCCTGCTGCTCTGCCTGCTTGTGTGTGTGTGCCCTCTCTCTGTCAAATAAATAAATAAAATATTTTTAAAAAGAAAAGAAATTGGACCACTTTCTTACCCATACACAAAAATAAGCTCAAAATGGACAAGGACCTAGATATGAGACCTGAAACCATAAAAATCCTAGAAAAGAGCACAGGCAGTAATTCTTCTGACATCAGCCGTAACAACTTTTTTCTAGACATGTCTCCTGAGGCAAGGGAAAGCAAAGAAAAAAAAAAAAGAAAAACAAACCTATTGGGACTCCATCAAAATAAAAATCTTCTGCACAGCAAAGGAACAATCAACAAAACTAAAAGGCAGACTACTGAATGGCATATCTGATAAAGGGATAGTATCCAAAATATATGAAGAAATACAACTCAACACTCAAAAAACAATCCAATTAAAAATGGGCAGAAACCCCAATGTTCACAGGAGCAATGTCCACAACAGCCACACTGTGGAAGGAGCCACGATGTCCTTTGACAGATGAATGGATAAAGGAGATGTGGTCTATATATACCAGGGGATGTTTCTCAGCCATCAGAAAGGATGAACACTACCATTCACTTTGACCTGGTTGGAATTGGAGGGTATGATGCTGAGCGGAATAAGCCAATCAGAAAAGGACAATCATCATAGGGTCTCACTCATACGTGGAAATAGTGAAAGGGACCATAAGGGAAAGGAGGGGAACTGAGTGGGAAAAATTAGAGAGGGAGACAAACCATGAGACACTCCTGACTCTGGGAAACACACAAAGGGTTGCAGAAGGGGAGGTGGTGGGGGGATGGGGTGACTGGGTGACGGGCACTGAGGAGGGCGTTTGATGGGATGAGCACTGGGTGTTAGACTACATGTCGGCAAATTGAATTTAAATAAAATATTTAAAAATGGGCAGAAGACATGAATAGACATTTTCTAAAGAAGACATACAAATGGCCAACGGACACATAAAAAGATGCCCAATCTCCCTGATCATCAGGGAAATGCAAATCAAACCCACAGTGAGATACCTCACACCTGTCAGAATGGCTAAAATCAACAACACAAGAAATAACAAGTGTTGGTGAGGATGTGGAGAAAGGGGAGCCCTTGTGCACTACTGGTGGGAATGCAAACTGGTGCAGCCACTGTGGAAAACAGTATGCAGGGTCCTTAAAAAGTTAAAAAATAGAACCACACTATAATCCAGTAAGCACACTGCTGGGATTTACCCAATAGACAAAATCACTAATTCACAGGGATACGTGCACCTCTATGTTTTGCAGCATTATTTCCAGTAGCCAAATTATGGAAACAGCCTGGGTCCAACAATTGATGAATAAAGAAGCGGCACACATAGGCAATGAAATATTACTAAGCCATAAAAAATAATGAAATCTTACCATTTGCAATGACGTGGATAAACCTAAAGAGTTTAATGCTAAGTGCAGTCAGAGAAAGACAAATACCGTATGATTTCATTCATACATGGAAATCAAGAAACAAACGAACAAAGGGAAAAAAAGAGACACCAAGAAACAAACTCTTAACTACCAAGAATAAACCAATGGGGAACGGTGGGCAGATATGCGAATTTTTTTTTAATTATTTACTGGGAAAAGGGCAGGATTTTGGTCAATATTGATGATAATGTAATAACTATGACCTTTTGGTTATAAAATCAAGTACAAGCAAGATAAGAAAATGTTTCTTAAAAAAGGTGTCTGATCCTACTGAGTCCTTCCTTTACAGGTTTGCTGTCAGCCTTAAAGTTTTTAAAAATCAGAAGCCAGGAAACAAAATAAGGGGTGGCACATACAACAGAATAGAAAGTAGCTCCTCAGTAAATTAGGCAGAAAGGAGAAAAAGGGGGAAGAGCTCCTCTCTAAAAACGGAGGCACATCCCAGCTGCAGGGACAGAGGACAAATTTTGATCCTCATCTTACACATCTGCTTCCTGAAAATCTCAAATGTTAGCTAATCACCAATTACCTTTCGAGTACCTACTATGTGCCCTGGGCTCTGCTGGTCACTGCTGAGGGCCACGGGGAGCGTAAGACCTGGTCCTTACGATGAAGGAATAGATGGTTGTCCTGAGACTCTCGTTTTAATTCCTATTTGTTAAGAGGAACCACATGCCCCATGAGATGGTGGGTAACAAATCTGCAAAACGCAACGTTAATAACCGTGCACACCAACCCCGTTCACACAGAGCAAGTTGTGCAGGATTTCCAAAACTGCCAAAGTTTGGAGCATCGAAGATGGTTTCACAGAAGCGGTCAGCCCTGCGTAGGGCTCTAAAGGTTTGAGAACAGCAGGGCTAGAGTTCAGGGAGAAAGGGTGGACAGGGGTAAACAGAGTCGGGAGAGCAGCGTGATGCCAGGAGGTGACCAGCACTGAGGCACAGAGCCAGAGGGAAGACTCTGAGCAAGGGACATTGGGAAGCCGGCACCAAGTGGTGCCTAAGTCTTTAGGGAAGAACAAAGTTGCCATGACAGAGACAAGGAGGAACCGAGCAGCATTCAGGACGTGTCCTGTCTGAGGGGACATCTTAGTGGAAATGCAGAGGCTCACGAACATCACAAGGCTCTACGTGCTCTGAGGGTCTAGAAGAAGGGAAGTCGTCCAAGCTTCTGTTAAAAAGACAAGGGACTGGGGATCCCTGGGTGGCTCAGCAGTTTAGCGCCAACTTCAGCCCAGGGCGTGATCCTGGAGTCCCGGGATCGAGTCCCGCATCAGGCTCCCTGCATGGAGCCTGCTTCTCGCTCCTCCTGTGTCTCTGCCTCTCTCTCTCTGTGTGTGTCTCTCATGAATAAATAAATAAATAAATAAATCTTAAAAAATTTAAAAAAAAAAAAAGACAAGGGACTGAAATGGCATTTGGAAAGAGGAGGGGGACCAGCGGGGAAGGTCAACACAACTCAAATTTCAGTCATCAGGGTAAACTCCCCATGAGGGCGGCCACAGAGAGGGGAACCAGAATGACAGAGGTGTCTGCTGGGGGACGGGCCAAACCAAGACAGAGACGTCAACGGGCTGTTGGGACAAAAGAGTGTCACACCATGGAATGGAGGGGTTTGATGGCCAAGAGATTGATACGCTATAGTAAAAAAAAAAAAAAAATTTTTAATGAAGGATGGAGCAGCAGATGAGAAGTGTTCACAGAGCCTACCCATCATGAGGGGGCAGCTACGGGACAGCGGGTGGGGCCATACCTCAAGGGGTCCCCGAGGAGAGACAGGGAGAAAGTGGAATGATTTCGTGTGGACACCTGACACAACAGCAGCCATCGTCACATGGGGCTGTGCACAAAGCCAACGAGCACTCAAGGTTGGCTGGCGAGGACGGGCGAGGTCACCTGCTGGCCGGCCATGCTCCGCCACCGCCACCGCACTGGGCCACCAGGACGGCTCCTCCCAGCGGGCAGCCCTGCTTCCTGGAGAGCGGGACAGATGTCCCCTGGCAGGGGAAAGACAATGACACAGACGAGGCAGACAGAAATGATAGACACAGCGCCCCGCACAAGTGGGGGAGAGAAGACACTGGGGAGAAGGGTGGAGGGTGGGCCCATTTAGGAAAGAAGGCGTGTGTGTCTCTGCCTCCGGGGCTTGAAGCCACATCTGACTACAAGGCAACCTCGGGAGGCTGTGCAAGGGGCCGTCCTAGGAGAATCCCCAGGACGAGATGGCCACCTCCACCTTCTCACATCCAGAGGTGCCCTGACTCGTCCCAGAGTTCCAGATAGTTACCAGAAGCCACTGAAGGGCCACCTTCATTTACCTCTAGAAACACACGGGCTGGAAAGAGTAGAAAAGTCAGTCCTGGAACGTACAGATGAAGGTCTGGGCCAGATCGCTGCAGCCAAAGAGGCGGGTGAGCAAGCCGAGCATGCGGGGGCTTGAGGAAAAGCAAGCAAACCTGCGTGGAGCACACGGTGCCCTTGGTCCCCACAGGCCGCAGCCTTTCTGCGGGACCCACCGCCACCATTCCTGCTCCGATGACAGAGCCCCGTCCTACTGTCTCTGAACCTTGCCTGGAGTCTCGTGCTAATGAACAGGCTCTGAAGGCAGAGAACACCCCCACTGGGATCTGGGATTGGGTTCAGGCATTTCTCTTGCAATAGGGAAACTTCTAAAACTCGCATTATGGAGAGAAGAGATGTTTCCATTTGCTCCTCAGTAACGTGAAAGGATTGGAGAAGAGACATTTCTAGGGGTGCTTCTGGCTCAGACTTCTTTTTTAAGATTTATTTTAGAGAGAGAGAGCGTGTGTGCACGTGAGCAGGGGGAGGGGCAGAAGGAGAGAGAGGATCTCAAGCAGACGCACGGCTGAGCGCGGAGCCCAACATGGGGCTCGACCCCACAACCCCGAGATCATGACCTGAGCCAAAATCAAGAGTTGGACAGTCAACCAACCGAGCCACCCAGACACCCCTGGCTCAGGCTTTTAAGATCCCAGAGACCTGCATCCTCCAGCGACAGACTGTCTGGGCCGTCGGTCAGTGGCAGGTGTGTAGGTTCATGACACATGTTTGGACAACAGTGACAAAGAATGTCGAATGTCGCACAGGCTCTGATTTAGAGGGTGGATCCGAAGGATGTCTAGGAGCGTCTCACCCACCCCGGATAGACGCACGGTTTGCTGGAATTCACTGCACTCTGTGCTCGTGACCTTTACCGATTTGTGAGATGCATTAATTGAGGCATTTCAGTGTGAAGTATATGTTTTTTGACTTATCACACGTTTAAAAAAAAAAGCCTATTTTCTCTGTATTCATTCTATTTACAAGCAGAAAATATGCATTTTATTTATAGAACTTTTTTTTTTTTTTTGCACCACCATGGATTCTCCTCCTTTGGTACCAATATAGACAAACCCCGAAGACGAATAAAGAACACGCCTTGACTTGACTCGATATCACATGGCTTCACAGATGGCATCTCCCAGCAATCTTAAGAGCAGACCTGGGTTTGGAGTTACGGGTACCCGACTATTTCTCATCTCCGCTTTCTCTTAGGGGAAAGCTGCCAGGTTCACAGAAGATAACGTAGAATCAAGAAAAAAGGCCCCTGAACAATCTCCTTGTCAATTCAAAGTGCCCGTGGCCCTTCCAGCTCCCTCCTTCCTGTTTTTAATTTTCTTCTTTTGAACCTACTCACAGGAGAAAGTATTTTTTTCTCCAAAATATGGCTATCTGTTGTGGGTAACTAGGTAATAAATTCACCTAAAAGTACCTTCCCGGAACATGGCACAGGCCGCCAGTAAAGGTTTCTCATGAAGCTTTCCCAGAAATGAGAATTTAAAATGTTACTTTCTGCGTCCAAAAATTATATTTGTGGCCCTATGTTACCCAAACCTAAACTCCAGGTTGCTTGGTCCCATACAATACGTTGTCAATTGTCCATGTATACTTTCACAATTAAAAATAATTCATACATCTTGAAAATTATACATGGCATCTCCATAACTCACGTGGGAAACCAGGGAAATATGAATAAAATGCTTTCCCTTTGTGACTGCGATGCTTTGTGCCCTATGTGGGGATATTTTGATAAAGGGGTGCCTGGGGGGGTGGGTGTGCAATGAGTTGAGCATCTGACTCTTGGTTTCTCCTCATGGGTGGTGAGACCAAGCCCCACGTCAGGTTCTGCACTGAATGGGGAGTCTGCTTCTCTCCCTCTGCCCCCCCTAAAATAAATAAATAAATCTACAAAACAAAAAACAAAAAAACCACTCTGCCCGCCCGAAGACAGCAGGAGTGTGAGAAGAGGACCACCCATGGAGAAGAGAACCGGGCCGCGATGCCCGCATGCCAGGCTGGGCTCACAGCTGCGGGGACCACCTTGCTGAGCACAGAAAGACCCTCTCTCAAGTCCGGTTTCTGCTACTTAAACATTATAAGTTGGGCATAAAGTTCTATTAAATTCCTTGCTCTCACCCCCGAGGAGGTACCTCTGCTGATGCTTTTCATCAAGCGTTTGCTCGCAGTAAAATCCTGGTGCTATTCTTGGCTGTGTCCTAGCAGATGGCTCCAAGAGTTTTGTCCATCTGCTAAAAATTCATTTTCTATAACAGAAAGCATTGTAGACAGCAGGTGAAGGAGACAAACTACAGAGTGAACAGCCAAGAACCGGCTGATGAGGAGCAGGGCGCCTGCCTACCTGAGCATCTAGACTGCCTCCCTCCCTCCCCGCACAGCAACAAGGGTCGCAGACACATCAGGGGTATGTGGGGACCCAGCTGGGAGCCAGAGAGAGTCGGGAGCTGGAAGGAAATCACCCTGCTGTCACCTTCCCTGGAGGGGAGCCCCGCTGCACACACAGGGCTGGGAGAGGGGCGAGGGGTGAGGGGTGAGGACCGAGGACGAGCAGGCCTGGAAGGCTGCGGAGGGTCCCCAGCCCGGGAGCCAGGAGCGAAGTGCAGACGCTTCCGAGACAGAAGACACGGGCCTGCACCTGCTGGTCTGCTTTCCCAGCCTCACGGAGGTATGAGGATAAGTGACAACTGGACGTATTCGGGTGGTGCGACACCGTGGTTCTTAAGAAGTGGCGACCACAGACAAGGTAAGGAGCCCATCCACCTCGCAGAGCCACCTGCTGTGCGTGCGTGGTGAGAACAGGTGAGATCTGCTCTCATCTAAACGATACACACTGTTCACGAGACATCCCCGGGCCTTGGTCCTCTTATATCTCACCGATCCTCTTTCACTTGCTGCTTCTCTGGACTGGAACGAAGCCTTTCATCTCCTCCTCCAGGTCCTTAACCGAGATTTCTAAAATTGTCATGAACTCAACAAAAGTGTTTCAGTGGAGCCCCCATATGAAAAAAGCAATTGGTTCATCCTACTATAAAACATATATTCAATACCTCCATTTTATTAATGAAATCCATTACACAGAATATATATATATATTCATATATATTGAATATATACACAGAATATATATATTCATATATATACATTCATATATATTCATATATATAGTTGAATACCTATATATTTTGGAGACAAAGCATCTCTTCCGTTTTAAAGTGCAAATTTCTCTTTTTGTTCTAATCCAAATGAATCTCCTATGTAATAGGGAAATCCAAGCCTTATTTTTCTCCAACCATGTAATTCTCTAAAAATTTCATTACTTAATATCTAATGCACCGTATCCCACTTAGCATTATTGATGACTTACACTTAGCTTTTGAGACTCCAGTGTTGATCAATACGAACCTCGTCTCTCAGGGAAGCAATAAAATACTTAGCTGCAGCGACAGAATGGTATCAAGATAATAAAGAGGGGGGGAAAATGGTAAAGATACCGGGCAGGCAATGAATTTCAAAAATCAATTAGAGAATCAATGCCGTTTTCATTTTGTCACAAAACCCCTGAGTCAGAGACAATGCTAGATCAAAAGCTCCCTGGTTTTATTGGCATTTCTGGCAATGTTAATTAAATGAAAACCGTCTCCTGATTGACTGATAAAGCATACAATAAGACGGAATCACAGTTACAGGCCGGGGCCCCCAGTTACCGTCGCAGGATGCTCACACAGGGTTTCCAGCAGTGGCTGCAAGCGAAGGAAAATGCCTCTTGTTCTGAGCTTGGCATTTATTAAGTATGTTAAATCATTTAAATACGATTTATGTCAGTTGACATAAACCATTACTTTGATTACTTTTTAGGTCTCGTTTTGTCACTCATTTTATGGCTAGTGACACATCAACTACTCAGTCTTCTTGTCTGATCTTGTCAGCCACGAGGACCACCATTTCCAGCCTCGGCGACCCCACTTAGGGCGGGCGAGCTTGTAAGGTGGGGAAGTGCCTGTTTCCTTCAAACCCCTCTTCCTATGAGACTTGATACTCAATGAATGAATGTCTCAGCACAGCATGATTTGGGGTGGAGTCATGACGACAAGAAAACCAGAAAACAAAACGGAACATGACTCTTTTTTTTTTTTTTTAAGAAAATGAGCCCACAGCATTTGCCAATGACACATAACTCCTATTCCATAACTATGGTATCAAAACTACCCACTGTTTTGCTCTATTTTTTTTTTCAATTTTCTTATGACTTCACTCAAATTCATATTGTGTTTTGAAATCTCCAACTTTTTCAACAACCTAAGCACTGAAGATTGGAAGTGTGGAGAGGGCCCAATCCCTGCCTCTTTCTCCTGCCAGATTCTAGCCCCATTTGGTGAAGAATTTTTCGAACAAGCTGTGCTCCTGGTGGGTAAGGAAGGGAAGCAATAAAGCTTCCTTTATTAATAAAGCTACACCCCCAGCCAAGGGGCGGACTGTTCAGTAGGGAAAAATGAACAAAAGGCACAGAACAGGGAGTTGCTGAAAATCCGAAAGCACACACAGAATAACTGGGAGGGATTGGGGGCAGGGACCTATGACAATAGCCAGCACAGTCGCTAAAAGCAGAGAACAGTAAGAAGTGACCAGAGGGGCGGTTCAAACACGTCTTGGAAGAGGTGACAGGCGAACCAAATAAAGATCAGCACTGGAGAGAGACTGGAGTCGGGCCAGACACCTAGGCTCAGAGGTCAAGCGTGAGAATCTGGTGCCACACGGCACAACGTTCCTTCAGGGGAAGCGGGGCCAGCCCTCTGCTGCAGGGGAGGGTGGGGCTCAGGCCTCAACACCGCGCCTGCACCCCACCGAGGGCCTCACACCTGCACAGCCAGGCATCCTCTGACCATCGCCGCTGCCGTCCCTCACCTGGGTCCTGCTCCTCCCCACTGCCGGCACGAGCAACATCGCTTCTGCACAACCTCTTTGTGCAGAAGACACAAGACCTGCCACTCAGAGATGCGCTCTCACGTTAGCCAACGGCAGATGACCTGCCCGCAGAATGATTCTCAACGCCTCATCGCCAACTCCAAGACGGGATGGCAGATTCTCGGTGTTCATTTACATTCTAATTGTTTCCGTTTATAGACGTCAAGATTTTATTAGAACAGGTGACAGATATATAAAAGTCTACATGTATCTCAAGGAATAAGTTTAATAACTAACAGACGTTAAGTTCTATTCGTATGTTGCGTGATACCATTTTTCTTGTTTTTCCAATGGGCTACAATATAAATGCTTCAAAATCAGACAAAACCTGCTATTTTCCTGTCACACTGATGGCATTTAACACAGATCTGAGGTATGGTCCACAGTTGCCATCACCATGCATTTGGAGGAACTTGGGCTTGATCTCATCATACATAACAGTGTCGTAAAACCCTAAAAGGTGATAGACCATTTTATAAATTGATGAGTACCTATGCCAAAAATCTTACTTCAAGGTACTTTTTCCTACTGGTAGCACGCTCATCAATCACTTTATGCTTGGTATTTGAAGTCTTTGAGGAAAAAAAAAGTGTCGCAATTATCATTTCATCATCTTCCTTACTCTGCGCCTGGAACGTTCACTATGGAAATCTGTCTTCTGAACCAGAAGTGAGGTGCACGTGTTCTATCCTAAAATGAAAACCTAGACAAAACCACCAAAATGCACAAGTGGGGCATTCCAAAAGTTCTTTGGCACATTTCAGAGTTACTATCAAAGACACGATGGAATAATTCAACCCCTGGATTCATGGCTTCTGTCTCATTTTGCATTTTTAAATGTTATCACTGGGTAAAGTCTTCCTTCTGTTTTCGTAAGCCTCTCAAGTTTTCACCACAGTAACAAAATAAACCTTGTGAGAAATCAATGGGATATTTATTCCAGTAAAAGAGAAATGGAATGGTCTCTTTTGATCCTGATATGAGATCAAAGGGTCAAAACAGATGATGCCCAAAGCAAAACCTGTAACACTACTCTGCAGAACTCCACATATGCATGATCCATGTGTTGTCTTGCTAGTTGATGGGGGTTTTTCTTAATGTGAGTGGCATCTCTGATCAAAAACGTTTAAATCTATTTCCAATAAATGAAATCAACATTCTGAAGTATACCAAGAAAAACCTTAAAATACCAAAAGTATCCTAAATATTGATTCTACTAATATTGATTAGTTTTTTTATTATCAGCAAAGTCAAGATCCCTTTAACACACCATGGAAAAAAATTAATGGAAAATAGCCCTTAAGAACATACACAAAAGCGAAGACAGATTCTAAGCAGAAGAATTCAGGGTTTTTACTATTCTCATCTGTATTTATAATTCTATAATAAATATTATTTTTCATAATTTGATAAAGTGTTCTTAATTTTTAAACCTGTGAAATTCAATTTCACAAAATAACGCCAACAATGAGTAAGGCACTGTGTGTGCCTGGTGCTAAGAAAAAATGATAATATAGGGGTGCCCTGTGGCTCAGGCTGTTAAGTGTCCGACTCTTGATTTCAGTTCAGGTCACAATCTCAGGGTCGTGAGATCAAGCCTCGCTTTGTGTGTGGAGTCTGCTTGAGATTCTCTCCCTCTCCCTCTGCTCTTCCCCCTTCCCTCTCTCTGTCTTTCTCTCAAATAATTTTTAGACAAAGAAAAAGAAAAATGAAAATATAAATAAAATGGAATTCCTCCTCCTAAAGGACCTGAGCCTGTGGTAGGCACCACCATTAGAGAGAATAATCATCCCTATAATTTACTCCCCACCCTCTGGAGAAGGCACTTTATGGATATGTCTAATCTCTGTACGGACGTCACAGGTTGGACGCTTTCCCCAATTTTGCACCTAAGGCAGCTGAGCCTCGGGGCAGGAAACTGCACCCCAGACACAGTTTCCGTGTGTCCAGAGTTTGTCCCCCTTCAGTCCTTCATGTTTATCAACACTTTCAGACTAAAAGAGCAAGGAACACGTATGCCAAGCAAATGATGTATTTTCCAAAGAATTACCCGGCCCTGAAGCCTGAGAGGGTGTTGTCTGAGCTTATGGGGACATCGCGCTGATCACCCACCCATTGCCCTCTCCCCGCAAAGTGCACACGCGCTGCTGGCTGGGATTCCAGGGGATGGAATTCGAGATAAGAAAATTGATGATGCTGATTTTAACGGGAGGGTTACGAGTGGGAACAGCCAAGTGTCTAGTTTCCAACTGAAACACACTTTTCTTAAAATATTACAAACACAGATATGGTGCTCTTTTCAAGAACTTTCAAACCCATGGTCTCGATCGATTCCTGGGAGGCAAGTACACCCATAAATGTGCAATGTAACTGCTGATTGGGTTATTGAACGCAGAGAGGAGAACTCACTACACAAGGGGCACCTCTCGAGTCTGCGGCAGAGCTGGGACGGGAACACCGCGCTTTCAGGTGGCCGCACGCGCCTCCGCACGCGACAGGTGCACCGGCAGCAGGTTCTGCAGCTCATGTGCATACCCCGCCCCCGCTGCTGTCATGATGCTTTTACAATTCAGTTATCTCTGAGATCATAAATAAAAATCATAACATCGAGCAAACTTCGTACATAGCATCTCTAATCCTGGGGGTTAATTTGGCTGATAAATAAACCATCAAACAAACTTCAGAGGAAGAGACTGAGGCTCTGATCTCCTACGGGGTTATGCCAAGGTTCACGTGGCGGGAAGCGACGGACGGGGCATTCCAGTGCAGGTGGATCTCATGTCAAATCCCAGGTGCCTTCCCCAATATTAGTATTTATGGCCCAAGTTCCTCAAGGAGCGATGAGGAAGCTAAGTGAACTAAGGAATAAGTAAAATCTTGCATACTCAGACAAAAATCATTATGGCCACTTAATCATCTAACAAATAACAGTGAGCCTTTTTAAGTAGGTGCCACCCTCAGCACGGAGCCCGACGCGGGGCTTGAACTCATGACCCTGAGGTCAAGGCCTGAGCTGAGATCAAGAGTTAGACGCCTAACTGACTGAGCCACCCCAGCCAGGTGCCCCACCAGTGAGGCTGATTCTGTGTAGGACGGAGCTACCACCGGGAGGGCAGGACCATGGAGATGGACGTGTCCCTGCCTGCCACATGGGGCCAGCTGTCCAGCCAGAGCCACACCTTCCCGGGGGCTGTGAGTGGTGCGGCTGTGGGGAGCCCATCCTCCTCCTGTGCCCTCCCACGCTGACACGCTCACCCTGAGCCTGATGGCCGGGGCCCAAAGTTGCATTCCTTAAAAAGCATCTGGTGAGATTTGGGCATCTCGTGAGGTCTTCAGAACACTAAACACAAAAATTACAGAACTGGTTGGACAAACCTTTCCTTCATTATCTTCATAAGGACTTTCATCTTCTTTTTCCTATTATTAAAAAAATACGTAATCAACTCTCTGCAAGCAGGATAAGTGTCAAACAACTTACCCTCCTGTCGCCCTTGCCTTCCCGGTTGGTAAGGAGGCCCTCGGCAGCTTCCCTCCTCCCATGTCCTGCCCCGCTCCTGGCCCCACACCTCTCCTACTCTAAATTCTGCATTTTCACGCACTTCTAGTTAAGTACTTTATACAAAACAGGACACGTTATCTTCTCTGGGGTCTTCACTCCTTGGACGTGCGTGCGGGTCCACCTGCTGTTTGTGCGGCACCTGTGCTTCCCGCTGGCGGCCAGAGCCCCGGGGGGCCCTAAGAGTGATCCCACCTGTTTCTATTTGGTGTTATCAATGTGTATATTGTGGGATATTGGATTCGGAGAGTTCTCAAGCACCCAGGTCAGTTCACAGAGGGTGCCGTGCACACAATGTGACACAGGTAAGATGTATACACACATCATTTCCATCAGTTCACAGAAGAGCTTTTCAAATGAGCTAATGAACGATGATGGTCCGTGTTAAGGTGAACGTATGACTGAAGCGTCAGATACAGTAGGGCCGTCACCGCTGTAGAATCAGCGTCGTCGAAGCATCCCGAGGAGGGAGTGTCGGGTGAAAGCACGGCTCTATTTTCTACCTCTGCTCTTGGTTTCACCCACTTCTGTGCCAGTAACGTGCATAAGGACAAAATAAGACACGTGTCCAATTCCCTGGGCTGGTGGCGAGCATCTCGTCCTGACACCTACACGGACGTAGCTCCTCCGGCCCCAGATTGTTCTAGTGGCAGCAGAGGGGAGGCGATGAGGAGTCTGAGCTCAGTGCACAGAGTTTCTGCTTGGGACAGTGAGACATTTGCACATAGACGGTGCTGATGGCAGCGCAACACGGCAAAGGGACCTAGTGCCACTGAATTATACACTGAAAAATGGCTAAAATGGCAAGTTTTCTGCTTTACATATACATATATTTCACCACAAAAAAAATTTTAGGTGATAACAGACACCCTTATCAAAAAGCAGAGATACATATTTTTTAAATGATGTTCACAATCACATGCTCTCTTACAACCTTGCAAGGTGATTTTCATTTTACCCCAGGGATTATATACTTAAGTTTAAGTACCTTAGCCATTGGTAGCTCAAAGCAAATCCACAAACATTTATGGGACGCCTACTGTGTAGAAGGCACTGTCCCAGACACTGTGAGGGACACGGGATGCGCCAAGGCATGTGCTCGGCTCCCTAAGGATTTCACAATTTAAGGGGAAGGAGGAGATAACACACCAAAAAAAAAAAAAAAACCCTAATATAGTCAGTGTCTAATAAATATCACATGACTCATTTTTCAAATCAACAGGGAAATGAAACACAAAATAAAACTGCAGTTCCCTGGGGCTACTGGGTGGCTCCGGCCCTCAGCTCAGGTCATCATCTCAGGGCCCCGGGATCAAGTCCTGTATCAGGCTTTCTGCTCAGCGGAGAGTCTGCTTCTCCCTCTGCCACTCTCCTCCTGCTCGTGATTTCTCTCTCTCTCAAATAAATAAATAGTCTTAAAAAAAAAAAAAAACTATAGTTCACTGAGAGCAGATACGGATCACTGTGGCCAACAGCCAGGAAGCGTTAATTATTACTTTATTATTATTACCAGCTGTTACATTACACGTAAGATGCTTGCTCTCCTTCTTGCCTCAAAAACACGGGCTAGATTTTCATGTCAATAATGAAAAACACCCACAAAGTTCTATTTCGGTCACACAAGAAGCAAAGATGGAGTGGTGTGGACCTCATAGAAGTAAACACTCCTGGACAGGAGTAACACAACACTTAGCATCACAAGGGACATACCTGGAGCCTGACACAGTAACCGGCTGTCCTGAGACATCAGGCACGAGTAGTAGAGCTCACCGTGCAGACAGAAAGCACAGCCCTGGATTGTTCAGAACTGAGTTCAAATGCAAACCCCCCCTCTTCCTGACTGTACGGTGGTGGTGGGTTACTCAAGCTCTCTCCTGTCTCATTGCTTCTAGGTCGACAAAGTTGGGTGCTGACACCCAGGTGAGGAGTGTACGTGAGGTGAGGCAGCCCGGGCAGCAGGGCCAAGCACAGTGCCCAGCAGAGCAAACCCCCAGCTCCCTATGCCCTCCCTGCCCCCCTCATGTCTTGCCGTTGCTCCATATCACCACCTTTCCCCAGAAGCTGAGATTGCAAACCCGGATGTTTAAAAACTAGGTGAGGGGATCCCTGGGGGGCTCAGCAGTTTAGCACCACCTTCAGCCCAGGGCATGATCCTAGAGACCCAGGATTGAGTCCCACATCGGGCCCCCTGCATGGAGCCTGCTTCTCCCTCTGCCTGTGGCTCTGCCTCTGTGTCTCTCATGAATAAATAAATAAAATCTTTTAAAAATAAATAAAATAAAAATAAAAACTAGATGCTCAGGTTTGCCATTATTCCTATCCTGCATTAAGAAAGACACTCTGATTCACTCTAAGAAATTAAACCTACTGATTGATGTCAAGTTACTAACACCCACAAACTCCCAGCGGCCCGAGTCGATTTACATAAAGAGTCAATAAGGCAAGGATGGCAAAGTCCCATGGCCAGTCCACGCAAGGTGCTCAGGCGTAGCGCGAACTCAATGTCATCACGACGTCTGTGCCCTCTTTCTAATAAAATAAAAACTGACACACATTAGTGCCCTTCTCCGCTATGCCCCCAGTGCAAACAGGTGATTTCCACACCCCTTCACCTGACGCTGCAGGACAGACATTCCTCTGACTCCCAGAACCCAGTCTCACGCTCTGACACCAAAGCAACTAAACATTCTCTTTCCTCCTCAGTTGAAAGTCTTGCCGGCCATCTAGATACACACCGTATGCTTTCACTGAAATCCGCCTCCCAGTCAAAACTATGGAAGAATATAAGGAAGGAGAATTGTTTGAAAGCTCGATCCCTTTGACCATCTGTTTCAGATCATAAATGCCACTGATGTTGGAAAAACCCAAACAGACCTCCCTTCCCACAAATGCCCCTCCCAAGGTGGGCGAGAAGCCGGAGACAGTGCCGAGTGGCTCCAGCCCATCCCGGCGGCCCCCCGGGCTCACCTGCCTCTGTTCTTGAATGTGGGAACTAGGAGGCCGCCCGGCAGGTTGAAGAGTGCGGAAGGACGGCTCGTAAGGCCATCCCATATCCCCAGGTTTACTGGTAGTTCTGGAGGCTTTGGCATTAGAATGGACTCAGATGTGATACCCCAGACCTACTATACAACCCCCTGCCTGGAGCCAAAAAAATTTAAAACGAGAGGGGTGGCTGGAGGCTCAGTCCGTTGAGCACCTGACTTGATTTCGGCGCAGGTCATGATCTCAGGGTGGTGCTCTGCACTCAGCACAGAGTCTGCTTAAGATTCTCTCTCTCTCCCTCTGCCCCTCCACACCATCTCCCACTTGCATTTGCACGCTCTTTCTCTCAAAAAAAAAAAATTTAACAAGAAACTACTCTGAAAAAAAAAATCTAGAGATGGAATTTTCAAAACAAATTCTCAAAAATCTATCTTACCCACGTGAATTACATAAAGTAAATTTTGTCTTAAACGTTCCCCCCATGTTAAAGAAAAAAATGGAAATGGTAACTACCTGTGGTGGATATGTTAATCAGCTCTAAATGCCAGATATTCCTCAAAAAAAAAAAAAAATAAGATCAAAGCAAAGTAAATTTTGTTTCCCCGATACACGTGACCTCATAGAGGACCACAGGAACACGCTCCCTGCTTGAACGGCACATCTTCAGCATCTGGACGGGGAGAGGAGCAGCACCCGGACACAGACACCCGCAGCCAGGGTTCCCCCCGCCTGGCTCATGCTGCCATCTATGGAGCCTGCGCCGTCCACGTCCTGCTTTGTCCCACAAGAAGACTGTTTACACAACACGTACACCCCACAAAGCAGGATGACCATGGTGTCCACAGACGCCTACGTACCTACACACCTGCTGCTAGTCACCTTGAGACTCCTCCCTCTAAAAATATATCTTCAAAGTTGTTGTTAAAACAGTTTTAAGTCTGTGACTGGGAACACAGTAAAACGTAACTGGGATAAGTATAGAAGCCATTAAAATTACTCACGTAATTTCTGGCACCCGAGAGACCAGATCTAAGGCACAGCCTGCCTGGGAACATGCTATGTTTCTAATTCCATGCTCATCTCTATTCTGGAATGGACTGGACTTTTAGATTCTTTCTTCATCAAACGTGAGCTCCACCCAACGTGTTAAAAAGGAATAAGGAGGTGCCTTCGGCCCACACCATTAAACTCAAAATAAAAGTAGAATTGGCTCACCTTGTCGCTTTCAAGATCAGGGGGGTTATCGTGGAACTCTTCATCTTCCTTAACTATCTCAGCTGGTGTCTAGAGAGAAAACACACCACGTTTGGATTTAGTGGGAGTCAAGCTATGTCAAACCCCATGAAGGAGCAAAGGGCGGAGAAATAGTGCAACTCTGTGAACCACTTCTGTGGACAGAGCTGAAAATACCACCGGCTTTTCCACGGTGGTTACTTCAAACCCAAAACTGTGTCTGCCTTTTTACCTTTTGTTCCACTTATGAAATGCTAACCTATTTAACAAAATTGTCGGGGAAACCTTTAAGGAGGAACACTAGAAACCCCTTTCATGTAAATAGGAGTGGCTCATCCCTCCAGATGCCTCCGGCCTGCAGGTAATAAATGCCCGTGATCCTCCGTCTGCTCCTGAGGACCCCAACCAGTGTCCTCTTTCCCTGTGTTCGAGACCCGCCCGCCACCGCCTGGGTGGTCCCGCTCCACACACAGTGGTGCCGCTCACATCCTCGCATATCATGCTCCTGGTTTCATGGCACTGGCTAAGAGCAGTGAGCTCCGTGTAACTGGTGCCCTGGAGCTTCTCCGCCAGATGAAAGCCATGTGGTTCTGTGGCTAAGAAAGAAAGGGCCCCCCTAGGGGCTACTTCCATCGTAGTTCTGTACCAGTCAGAGTGGGCGCAGCAAGTGCACACGCCTCACGTCCCCTGCGGGCTGGCATACAACAACGACAGGAATGCGAGCCAACGTGGCCCCCAAGAAGCTCACTCATATGGGGAGACGAATGTTAATTGAGTCGCACAAGTAAGTATAAAACCTCGACTGTGATATGCTTTGTAAGAGAGATACGTGGAGCTAATAGGATGTACCAGGGTTTAACATACGCTCTGGTGTGACTACAACTTGAAATATGAGGGATAAAAAAAATACATAAAAAGGCAAAGAAAGAATATTCCAGATAAAGGCAAGGGCACGTGGAAGCCCTGCTGCAGGAGGAAGCACTGAGTTTGAGGGGTTTCAGGGGTGGTTGGACAGTGGAGAAAGAGAGATCACAGTAATTTAGCCAGTGGATGGCGGTAGTCAGGATGGTCGATTCCAGACGTATCTAGGAGGTCACACTTGCAGGCGTTGAGGTGGTCTGGATATGGAGGAGGTGAAACGATCAGTCTCAGGAATATCTCTATGTTTCTCTTTGTCTTACTGGATGGACGGGCGTCATATACCCCCTGACGGGAAGAGAGCAAGGTGTGCAGACGGTGTGGAAGGACACGTGTTCATTCTCACTGTGAACTTCAGTATCTTGGAACATCCAACAGGTGATGTCAGTTCACAGTATGTGTGTGTGTGGAGATGTGGGTGCATGGCTGTGTGGATGTGCGTGTAGAGGTGTGTATGTGTCTGGATCTACAAAAGATGTACGTGTGTGTTCATCTAGATGCATGTGTATGTGTCTCTGGGTGTGTGTTTATAGATGTAAATATGTGTCTCTGGATGTGTGTGTGGAGATGTGTGTGTGTGTGTTATGTCTGGATGTGTGTGTATGTACATGTGTATGTGTCTCTGGATGTGTGTGCATGTGTGTGCATTTGCATCTGGAGCCCAGAAAAGAGACCTGCAGAGAGAGTGGCGCCGCCCGACAGAGTTTTCTATCTGGGGAGATGACCTAGAGCGAGAAGAACATTGCCCTGCCCTGACCCATGCTGACCTCCAACATTCCAAGCCAACTGGAGGATCAGAAGCCTACGGAGAAGGAGAATGGGGCCCCCGGACAGCTCAGCAGCAAGAGCATGAGACCCTCAATCTCAAGGTCGTGACTTAGAGCTCCAGTTGGGTGTAGAGAGGACTTAAAAAATAACACTTTAAAAAGAAAGAGAATGAGAATGAGAACAAGAATGAGAGGCCAGACAGATGGAAGGAAAATCAGGAGCCGGGTGGGTCTTGCCAAAGGAAGAAGGCGCTTGAGGAAAAGGGAGCGGCCCCAAGTGTCGGCTGGAGGAGGAAGGTCAAGCGCCCTGAGAACGGAGAAGTGTGTTGGATTTGGGGCATGAGGCAGTGAGCAACGGTTCTGTGTCCCTGTGGACAGAAGCTGGAAGAGGCTGAGGAGAGGAGAGGAGAGGAGAGGAGAGGAGAGGAGAGGAGAGGAGAGGAGAGGAGAGGAGAGAGGACAGAGGAATTGGGGAGAGGGGGGACCATCCCTCCAGGGACTGGGAGAGACGGAGCTGCTCGCAGAGGAAGGAGGCCAAGGAGGGACGGTTCTGGTTATAACCGCTTGCTTCCAGCATGCATAGCATCCAGCCAGGAGTCCGACCTACCCAAAAAAGGGGAGACAAATAACCTGAGAGCACCAGACCCTTGAAGGGTTCGGGGGGGGGGACAGAATCCAAAGCCCAGGAGAAGGTAGGAGGACGGGCAGCTCCATCGTGATGACGGGAAGGTGCAGAGAGATTTGTGCGTAGACACCAGAGCCACCTGGCTCACAACCAGTCCCTACCTCGCCCCCTCGCTGAAAGAAAAATCACATAATTGAGGAGAGCCCAGGCCACTTTCCAGACACCAGACGCAGACCCTGGTTAGTCTACACCGCCGGAGGCCCATGGCGTCTCCCCAAATACGGCAAGGACTAGGCCGACACACGGTAGAGTTCGGGAGGGCCCCTGGGAATGACTTTATCACCACCTGATAAAGGCACAGGGAAGGAAGTGGGGTCTCCATTCGTCACATTAGGCCTCACGTCTCAACGTGCCGCCGACATCAGAGGCAATGTCTTGAGACCGTGAGGAAACAAGCCTGAGGCCCGAAGTCGATGTGCAGAGGAAGGCGGGTGCAGCGACGCCAGCGACCCGCCCGGGCTGACACGGCTGGGCCGGCCGACCCTGCAAGCTCCCATGACGCAGGGGGCCTCCAGACTCCAGATAAGTGTCCCTCGCGTGTGAGCCGCTTCTCGGGGGTTGCTGTTCTTTCCAGCCAGAAGCATCCGAACAGACACACTCCTCATTATGCTTTTTAATTTATTCATTAAAGGGAGCACCCCAGGGACCTTAGTGAGCCTAATCCGACCTACCCCCTGCACCTACAAGCTTAAAGCTTAAAGCTCCATTATGTCTTTTCTAATTAAACAAGTCGGAGATTATACAAATGCATACTGACCTTCTCCTAATTAATCCAAATTATTTTGGTTTTACTTTAGCTCGTGTCTCATTCTTAGCTCTTTCTCTGGAGTGAAATGAATTAAAGTTCAGGTGCATTGCTCGGGTTGCCACAGGGAATCTAAGCAAAGCCGCTCTCTGCTGGGACTGGCCCCGGGGGACTCTCTGAAAATGACCACGTTTCAGTAGATGTCAGGAGCCAGCCCGGTCCCCTGATTTCCCTTCCCAAGCACCCACTGGACGTGCCCAGCGCCCGCTGGAGAATGACGACATAACGGCGCTCTAGGAGAGTGGAATTGGTGAAAAATGCTAAAGTATCTCTCCCTTCCCCCAGAAAAAACCCAAAGTCAGAGTCCTGCGCCAAAGAGAACCCACCATTCTAGGCACTTTTCTGTCTTTTTAAGATATTTATAAAAATCAACGTGACCTTAACTCTGGCAGAAGACATTGCTTTTGTGAAAAATGCGCACCTTGAATCAAGGAAGAATTTCAACCTCAGTGTGTTACTATCTGGGTGACATTTTGTGTAAATTATAAGAGCCAAGAAATGTTTCCTTAACATTGGGGTATAATAACTCACGACTCTGAAATGGAAGCCGGTGTAAAAATTTATCTCCCCCGAGAGTCAAAGCTGATAGAGCATCTTCTCTTTTAGACCTCCACCCAAGGCCTGCTGATAGCAATGTCGGCAAGGGGATACCGTGTGCGCTATTAACACCGGAGACAGGGACGCCCGGGTGGCTCCGTGGTTGAGCGTCTGCCGTTGGCTCAGGTCATGACCCTGGGTCCCGGGATCGAGTCCCACATCGGGCTCCCTGCATGGAGCCTGCTTCTCCCTCTGCCTGTGGCTCTGCCTCTTTCTCTGTCTCTCATGGACAAATAAATAAAATATTTAAAAAAAATAAAACTAGAGAGAAACAAAAAGCATTGGAAATAATTTGTAATATCTTAAAAACACAAACTCAAAAGGAAACAACATAGCACAGGAAAAAAGAAAACGTGAGTCAAGACCAACTATTAATCCAGCGTAACACTTGGTAACATCCCAGTGCCAGACCCTAGCGCTCTCTCCCCGTCCCTTGCATTGTGTTTCCCACACGCTACGCCTTCCGTCTTGGTCAGGAGCCACCTGGCAGGACTAATAGGGTTCGGTGACACTGAAGCTTTAGCAGTGACGACACACGTAAGCGAGATCACGTGGACACTGAGAAGAGCGCCGCTGACCTGGCACCTCGACCTCGTTTCTCCCATGAGCCGACGACGGCCATCCGTGGAATTCTACGAGCATCTCAGCGCCAAGTTGAGAAAAGCCTGGGGATGCGCTCTCACCACCAGGAGCCCAGCGTGAGCAGGAGAAAGAGGCTCTACCGAAGCAACTGCAAACGTCTCCATTGGGAGAAAACCAAGAGACAGAAGGTGGAGGCTAGAAACAGTGGTGTGCATCGCTGCAAGGACGCGTCGATCTTTGTGAGTAATTCACAAAGAAAATGGGTAGGAAATATCAGAAAGGGAGACAGAACATGAAGACTCCTAACTCTGGGAAACGAACTAGGGGTGGTGGAAGGGGAGGAGGGCGGGGGGTGGGGGTGACTGGGTGACGGGCACTGAGGGGGGCACTTGACGGGATGAGCACTGGGGGTTATTCTGTATGTTGGCAAATTGAACACCAATAAAAAATAAATTTATTATTTAAAAAAATCACAAAGAAAACAACTGGAAGGCAGGACCACAAAAACAGGACATTTTAGGAATCAGAACGCAGGTCGAAACGTGCGATCAACCATCGTCCTGGACTGCCAGGGAGCAATGCTCAGAGCAGCCGTGGCCTCTGCTCATCGCTGTTCCCGACACCCCCGCCCCACTTTCTGACTCCCCCGTCCTCCCCTCTCTGTGCAGCAACAAGAGATTCTCAAACCAACTTAAAAGTACAGGGAAGTTTCTAGCCCTTGGAACACAGGCAAGATGAGAGGCCACAGGGTGAGTCTCGCTCATCACCACAAAAGGTGGACATTCCGTGACGTCACTCAGCGGGAGCAAAGGACAGGCCACCCTCTCCGTTCATCGGGACTTGAACTTGGAGTCCTCACCTAGCGGAGGGAGCTCAGCAACACGCGGCGATGTAGCCCTGGCCAGTGGAGCAGCCTCCAGCACGTTCGCCCCTCGCCGAGGCTCCCTCCAGTCCTCTGCTGGCAACTGGTGCTCTCGACTGCAAGTGAGGCCGCTCAGCTCCAACGACGCCCTCGGGCTTGGGGGACGCCCAGTTCTTGAGGTTCCCCTCACCAGTCTAGGCTGGACTCCAAATTCATAAATGGATTCACTGGGATCTTATATTTTGCAATATTGTATCTTCCTCCCCGGGGATAAGAAAAAACATGTGACAGGACACCTGCGTGGCTAGCAGTTGAGCCTCTGCCTTCGGCTCGGGACGTGACCCCAGGGTCTCAGGATCCAGTCCCACATCGGGCTCCCCACAGGGAGCCTGCATTTCCCCCTGCCTGTGTCTCTGCCTCTCTTTCTGCATCCCTCGTGAATAAAAAAAAAAAAAGAGTAACATGTGACATCGTCAGGCTCACCCACAAGGTGAAAACCAGTTCCTCAAAAACACGAGCAAAGTACTCCAGGTTATTATAAAAGCCACCACTATAAGCTAATAGTTTAATACGGAGGCCAGACCCTCCTTCATTAACGGGCTGGGAAGTCCCAAGGGCATCAGTGGGAGCATCTTCCTCCCCCCACAAGGAAACCAGCAGCCGCAACACGTGCCCAGAGCTCACCAGCACACAAACACAGAACCAAGACAAAGACGTGGTTATCTGGGGGTGGGGGCCACTCTGGGGTGAACCCCCACCCGGGCTGGGCCACTCTGACCAACCCCCACCCGGACCAGGTCTGCAGGTAGCAGAGCGTCCGTCCCCTGCGTGAGGACCCCACCCGGGAGACCCGCCAAGCCACATCCTGCTGCCCTGCTCCACAACACCACCTTCTTCCCCCGTCCCCCAGGGCAGAAAACCACCCCTTGGACACTGCATGGTGGCAGGGCCTACACCGTGCTTCACGGGGGCCCCAGAAGGAAAATCATTCCTGGGGAAGGAAACCGGCGTTAACCCAAAAGCTTACACGTTAGTCTAATGTTAGGACTTCTCTGAAACACCGACTATGCTAACGCGCACCGTGGTCTCCCGGGGGACGGACGGGGAAGGCGGTGACCTCGGGGAGTCCTGTCCTCAAAGACGCAGAGCTCGGTCCGGGGACGGGTCTGTCTACAAACTTCAGCTCAACCTGCCCCGCGGGGCATCCATCTATCCAATCCCTTGGGACCCTCTTGCGTCTGTCCCCTGGGACTTACAGAGCCTGAGCCGAGCCCCTGCCGGGGGGGGGGGGGGCAGGCGGGGGGGCGGGTGGTAAGTGGACCTCCAGGTGTGCCGGGCACCCACTGCCCGCTCAGCCCCTCCAGCCACTCGTCTCCAGCCCCGCAGGTGGCAGCAGGTGTGTGTCTCTGCTCACACGCACGTGCACGCGCACCCCCCACTGGCCCAGCCCCCACGCCTCTCGTCTTTAAGCCCATGAGGCAGCCGAGCTGGGAGTCCCATGGCCTCCTTGTCCTTCAAAGCTGCAGAACTTGCTTTGACATCGTCCCCTGACACCCAGGCAGTCCCGGGCACCGTCACCCACCCCCCACCCCGTGGGAGAGGCGAGGTTAGACAGCAGCAGCGGCTCTCCTGACCGCCGGGCCTGGCCTCCTCCTCCCTCTGACCTTCCTGACCCCCTCCGCAGAGGAGGGCCCCGTCGGCCCCCGGAGCCCCTCCTTCCCCCCACTACTCGCCCTTCTGGGGACCCCCCCCATCACCACACCGCCCCGAATACCACGAAAATCAAACACTAGTGACGCAAACCCCCCAGAACGTTTCTCGGTCGCAGTGATGGAGATTGAGTGACACGAGGGACTACGCTTGTGCTGCAAACCTGCCCAGAATGGGAACACCCCGAGGACCCTAACCAGCGTTGGAGGGGGGCCGGGTGCTAATTTCTGGTATAACCCTAACTGCCGAAAATGCGTTTAGTTATTACAAAAATCCTTAAATGTGCAATAAACATACATGGTTAGTTTGGGTTTTAAGAGAGAACTGAATCTTCTGCTCATTTCTCGCCACGTCGAGGAAAAGAATAAATGCTATCACTGGCGATTTAGAGAGCACAACGGGACCCCCGGGGAAAGTGCTCCAGATGCCAGAGGAAGTGGCCAGGGCCGGACGTGGTCTGTCTCGTTCGTAAAATATACCACGGGAAAGAAAAATAGAATAAAGTGAGAAAATTACGCGCAATATTCCAAAGAGGAGCGGAAAGCTCGCTGTCACCCGGGCTTGGGCTCTAACCACACGTGCAGGACTGATGCCGAGTCCACGTCAGAGGGAGGAAAACGGAGCTCCGATGCCCACGTGGACCTTGCACAGGACACTGGGGCGCCGGGGGGGCTCCGTCGGTGCGGCGTCTGCCGTGGCTCAGGTCATGATCTCAGGGCCCTGGGATCGAGCCCCACACCCGGCTCCCTGCTCAGCGGGGCTCTGCTGCGCCCTCTGCCCCCCCCCCCCCCGTTCGTGCTCTCTCTTAATAAATAAAATCTTACTAAAAAATAAGAAGTGTGTTTCTAGTGCCCTCAGGTGGATACTGGGGACAAAGCTGCGCATCTCAGAGCCCACCCGGCCCGCCGGCCCTTTGCAGGACCAGGGGATGGGGACAGAGACCTGAGAGATGCACCTGCAGTGGGTGCGCGCGGGCCGAGCCGGGCTGGAACCAGGCCCCTGTGCTTCTGCTCCCGTCCAGGCTGGGGCGGCCCCCTCACGCCTCACCCACTTCCCTCCACCTCATGCCTCTGTGAGCCCCAAGGAGGTGGGGCGGGGGCGCACCAGGCCTGGGACCAGGTACTCACACGTGCAGGACCTCACTTTGCCCCCCACGAGCCATCCAGGGGCATCATGCCCACCGCACAGGTGAGGGGGTGGGGGTCGGATGGCCAAGCAGTGGGAGACCCGCGATCCCCAACCACGTCACCTGGTGCCCCGCGCATCCCAGCACCCTGTGGTCCCGCCAGTGGTTTCTGAGGGCCTCCCCTGCCAGGCACCGTCCCGGGGACAAGGCTGACGGCAGCGAGCACAGCAGGCCGACCCCGTCCTCACCGTGAGGGAAACGGACGGCACTCAAGTGACAACACAGCTGACTACGCAGTCACAAACCTGACAGGACCTCACCAGTCTAGGCTGGACTCCAAATTCATAACGGTCCCCATAGCAGAAGAACCCACCAGGGAGAGTAGCCGGCAGGAAAACGTGTGATGCAGGACCTGAGGGATGAGCAGCCACTGACCAGAGGGGGCAGAGAACATTCTAGAGCCTGGGCGAGCCTGGGAGCTGGGGGAGGAGGAGACTGCAGCCAGGCGGGGCTGACGGAGCCGAAGGAAGAAGGCCGAGGGCACGGTCGTGCAGCAGCTGCTACCCACCTGGTCCACGGGCACCTCCACCTGCACGTCCTTGTCTTCTCTGACTTCCGGCGCTCCCTGGGTTTCCGTGCTAGGAGTCTGGGCTTTGTACACATCACCTTCTGGAGAAAAACAGCACAAACAGGTTTTCACGCCAATGCCCACTGCACATCTTCTGGCCCAAACCAAAGTCACGTCTCGGCGACCTCTGGGCTCCCTCTGCCCGGGGCCCAGGTCAGAAAGAAACTCCGAGAACCCCGCCCACATCACAATCACGGTCTGGGCACGTGCACCTCTGTCACTCCCAGGTGACTTCAAGAACGTATTTTGAAGTAATGAACAAAATGAGTTTTGACAAACGAGATGTTAAAATCGCACGGTGTCACGTAGTCCCCGGAGCCGACACCAAAACCATCTCATCAGCATTACCACCGGGTGTATCACGTGCTTACAGAATCCCGGGGCTCTGGAGAGCCTCATCCTCTGCCTGAGACTAGGTGACGGCAAAAGGAAAAGCAGGAGCCCGGCCCCTTCCCTCAACGCCCAGAGGAGGTACCCGCGGCGGCCAGGGGTGCAGGGACCCCAATTCTTTCCACTCCTTGTCCTTCCCACCCCCGTCCTGGCCCTCGGCCCCCCAAGGACCCTCCTGCAGTCCTGGGCGGAAGGGGTGAAGGTAAGGAGGAGGCAGAAGCAGCATCCGTCAGGTCCCCACGGCGCTTCCAGGCTCCCCTCTGCGTGCTTGAACTTAAGAGCCTCCGACGGACCCACTGCGCCCGTTTGTAGACGAGGAATGAGTCGAGGGCCCCAGGCTCGGGAGGGCAGTTGGAACCCGGGTCCCAGCACCCCGCTTCCTGGAGGGAAGGTCAGATGCGTGCCAGGCCGCCCCAGCCACGAAGGACAGGCTTGGCCAAGAAGGAAATTTTATATGTGCTGATTAAATTCTCTATCAGTGGTGACATAGTATAGTATTTCGGGAACTATGGGGCAACAGGCTCTGGTCTTGGGCCCATCCAGGCCGCGGTCAGGCTGCATCAGCACGTGGTGTCAGCTGCGCCCAGCAGGCAGGAGAGCCATGGAAGGACAGGTGTCTCAGTACCCACCCACCCACCCCCGTCCAGACCAGTGCCTGGGGCACAGCGGGACCGGGCCTCCGGGGCACAGAGGGACGGGAGGGGGGGGCCTCCAGAGGTGCCCTGCGGGACAGGGACCCAGGGGCACAGCAGGACAGGGTCCCCAGGGCACAGTGGCACAGGCCCCCGAGGCCCCACCGAATGGGGCCCCCAGGAACAGTGGGACAGGACCATCATCTGGGACAGGAAAGCCCAGAGCGGGCAGGCAGCAGGAGAGAAGCGCAGGGAGACAGTAGAGACTGTCACCTGGAAGCAAGCAGAGGGCTCCCCGGGAGCTAGGAGACAATCAGAGTACAAAGAGGAGGAAGCCTGACCCGCGGTGTGTGGGGAGGACCCAGGGAGGGGAAGTCTTCAAGAAAAATGACGCCCCCAAACTGTCAGATGCTGCAGAGTCGCAAAGCAGAGCCCCCCTTCCCCTGGTCCTATGCTCCGCATCACCAGCCACCCGCGAAGCACCTGCGACACACACTGAAGGGACCCCAGGTGGCCGGCTCCCAGCCAGGGCTCCGCAAAACAGAAGCAGGAGCGGAACAAGTATTTTTTTTTTAATTATTTCATTTTAAAATCAGCTCCAGGGGTGCCTGGGTGGTTCAGTTTGTGAAGCGTCTGCCTTCAGCTCAGGTCATGATCCCGGGGTCCCGGGATCGAGTCCTGCACCGAAGAGGAGCCTGCTTCTCCCCCTCCTTCTGCAGCTCCCACTGCTTCTGTGCTTGCTCACTCTCTTGGTCTCTCTCAAATAAATAAAATCTTTAAAAATAAATAAATAAAAATAAATAAAATCAGGTCCAAAGTCTAATCTTTCAAATGTCCCTCACCCTCAAAAAAAAAAAAAATCAGGCGGATTTTCCTTTTGCATTTCCCTCCAAAGGCTGATTGGTTTGCGGGTTGTTTGCTGTGTCGTCAGCCCTTAAGGGGAGAGCTCGCACCTGCCCTGATGTGCACGGGGAGGACGCAACTCCTGCATTGACCCGGGAGGGCTTCCTGGTTGGAGAAGCCCATCGCCTTCACCAGCGGGATTTTGTTTCCCTCCTCCCACTACCACGGCCCTTGGAGCTGAAGGTCTCGTAATAAATCAGAAAGTCACAAGTCAAGTGTCAGAATCAGACAGTTACAAGCCTTCTCCCTGCAGCATGAAACTGACCCCCCCAAAAAACAAAAAAAAAACACATTCTTAAAATGGCAGCATTTTGAACACCCATTAAAAATGATGAAATCCACATTACCTGCGCCGTTTGGGATTAAAGAGTCTACCAGCATTTTCTTCTTTCCCTCTTTGGCATAAAACACAGAATCCTGTTCCTTACGGGAAATGTTGTCGTATTTATGAGGTTCTTTTCCTTGGGAATCCTCCTAAGGCACAAACCAAGAATGAAAACTACATTAGGAACAGCGGCGAGCCATGAGTCTGACCCCTGGGCGAGCGCCAGCCTCGTTCGGGCGCCCGGAGGAGACCTCCCTCCCGGCACCGTCCGGACGCCTCAGTCCCTTACGCTTGTCTCAAAGCAGCAAAGTGGCACAAACACTCCCCTCCCAGGGTGAGGACAGCACCTCCGGAGGTGCCCCCGTAAGGCCTGACACAGCGAGGGGCGGCTTTGGAAAGGGCACAGGTGCGTCTGAGGAGGCCCGTGTGGTTTTAGACACACCTGGAAGCTTCAGGAACAAACATCCCTGTTTCCAACAACTTAGAAAGCTATTCCCACTGGGACCTCTGAGCAAGGCGAGGCATCTCTGATAAAAGGATATTAAGCACATGGCAGGCTTGTTTTGGGTTGAGATAAAGGGAAACTCAGCTGTCTAAAAAAATCTACTGACAGCGGAAGATGACCACGCACGTGGGAGTCACCGTGGAAGTGGAGCTAACGGTGAGCTCATCCCAGGGGCCCTCCCAGCTCCGTCCCACAAACTGTCCCCATGATACAAAGCGCCGTCCCAGTTTTCTATCTTTACTGAACGTAGGCAGAACTATATACGTAGAGGTTTCTCCTGAGCTCTCCACGGCACCCGAGAAACGTCAAACCAAACACCCCCCTGTACCATCAATATATTTACGATGCAAGCGACCGGCCAGCTTCTCCTGGCGGAAATTAAGGTGCATAGAACAGTCCCACAAGCAAACACAAGAACCAAGCAAAATCCCTCTACCCATTTTAAGGGGCTTCTGTATAAGTTGAAATCCTGCTCAGAGCATAGGAATCAAGATCTCAGCAGAACCAGTTTTAGTGGGCAGCCCCGGTGGCTCAGCATCCTTCAGCCCAGGGCCTGGTCCTAGAGACCTGGGATCGAGTCGCGCATCGGGCTCCCTGCCTGGAGCCTGCTTCTCCCTCTGCCTGTGTGTGTGTCATGAATAAAGAAATAATTTTTTTAAAAAAAGAACCGGTTTTAGAGACAGAACATGGTACGTGTGTGTGGCTCATGTCTCGCAGGCAGCGGGGGGCAGGGATCCTGATAACCTGCCGGGCTCCTGGAGCATCGCTGACGCCTATTTCTCGCAACCATTTCCCTGATCCTCAGCCCCTCTGACAGACACCACGTGTTACCTCTGAAGTAATGGTCAACGGACGGTGACACAGCACGGTGCCCTCACGAGGACACAAGAGCAGCACTGGCACAAAGCCAAGCACACACGAGAGCCAAGACCGTCGCGGCCTGGCCACCGGCCCGGTCACCCCTGGGGCGGCGACGAGACGAAGATGAGCTGGTCCACACCCAGCCGGAAGGTGGCCCGACACACACAGAACCTCGGGCCAGCGCGATGGCGGGTGAAGAGCGGCCGCAAGTGCAATAAATTGATTTTCTTGTTTAATCTCGTGCCTTACCTAGAGCCTAAAGGAAACACCAGTGTTTTAAAGCACCTTATTCCTACGACATCCAGTGAAATGTGGAGCCGGCTGGTGTGGCTTCTCGTCTCATCTTAGCCCAAGGCCTGGCTTGTCCCCGTCTGTCTCCACAAGGACCGCGATGGCCTGCACACCCAGGGCCCCTCCTCCCCTTCGTCCTGTCGCCCAGCCCCGCAGGCAGCCTTCATTTAGGATGTTTACTGTTTGCCTCTCACCACTAGGACGCTGGAAGCCTCATGGGACCAGGGATGTTCATCTAATAACGGATTCCCGGAGCCTGGAGCCGGGTGGTATACAGTAGGCACACAGTAAATACTTGCCCAATGAGTAAGTGAGCGGCGCTGGAATCTCCTCTCCCTGCGCCTTTCAGACACTCACGGGAGCGTCCCAGCCATAGGATGAAGTGCGCATGCCTCAGCTCAGCGCCGTGAGCGTCCAGTCGGAGCCCGTCCGCCTTCCTAGCCCCCGCAGGCCCCCCACCACCGCCCGGGCCTTCCCGCCCACCATCCAGCCATCTCCACCTGCAACTCCCTTCCCCCCTGGCTTCAGGCCCCTGTGCTGGGTCTCTGGAGCACCCACCCACGTCGCCAGCAGAACCCAGGAGCCGCCCTCTGCATTCCTGGGCCCAGGCAATCAGCGACCTCACAACACGGATACGGGCCCTATGGAGTAATCCCAGCAGGTGCTCAGTAAATCTCTGCTGGTGTCCTGAGCTGAGTGGGAAGATGCAACATGGAAGAGTAGGAAAAGAACAAAGACAGGGGAAGGGCTGCGGGGTGCAGGGTCTGGGAGGCGAAGGGGCTCCCATCCTGCACACGGGCCTGCCCGCCTTCCTTCCTGCGCCTGAGGCGCAGCCTCATGCTGCCCTGCTGTCCCAGATGTGCCTGCACAGCTGGCCCTGCTCCAACGTCGCCGTGTCCCAAGCGGAGGAGCCCTCCTCTGCACTCCCACCCCCGGCACACGTGCACCCGGTGGCCACGCACCTGCAGCTTCCACCCCCCAGCGCCCCCCTGGCCTGAGCTCCCCGAGGACAGGGCGTGCAGCCTTCAGCTTTATACACACACGTGGTGTGCAGTGGACACTCCGCGTGCTCCTTTATTGTCAGAGCAACACAGACTTACGGCAGCTCTCGGAAACATCAGATTGAGCAGGAAAACAGAGAATCTGTGTCTTCCCCACACAAGGAAACTTCTAGGTGTCACCTGTCCCTGCTTCTCCCTGCTCTGAGTCCCAAATCTGATATCAGCACGAGCGCTTCTTGCAAAGGTGACGGGGGCTGTTTTTCAATTTCATTCATCGTTTCTCCCATTAAAAACATCCAAACATCCTCAGGAAACATACGTGGGGCACGCTGTGCTCACTTCTCTGTAGCGCTCCCGGGACTACCATTCTTCTCTGGAGAGAAACTGTCCAATCCAGCTAAACTCTGATGCTGCTGTAACAGATAGTCTTGCTCGGGCACATGAAAGGCAGCCTCCTGGGGTAACGTGGACGAATTAGAAGAACAGAAACCACCCGGCTAAGTTCGGAGCCAGGCCACACCCTCCCACCAGCTTCCAGAGTGACCGTCCCGCTTCCAAGTGGGTCGAGGTCTGCCATCAGTGAGCCAGCCCCCGCTCTAAGCATTGCTAAAGTGCAACATTTGCTAACATTTGAACCAGACTGTTGCACCTTCAGGCCACTAAAAGGAGACACAAACCCCGCCTTGGATATTGTGTGATACTGCTACAGTCCTGACGTCACTGGCCTGCAAATGTCAGTTCCAAGGCACTTGCTCCACGCTGCACTTTACAGTTTAGACCTGATCATTAAAGCATGAGTGTCCCACGGTAGGCATCTCTGTTTCTCACACGTGCACACACACACGTGCGCGCACACACACACAGGCACCTCTGATTTGTCAGCGTTTTAGCTCGTCTTCATTTCTGTTCCCTCCCCAACATTTGCGCTCTATGCCCAAAAGAGAAGTAGGCAGTATCAACATTCTGGTTATGGATGTGATATAAATACAAAGCTTATTAATTATTTACTGATATTTTACAGAGGCTTACACATTAAAATATTAATTTTAATATAAGAATGCAGTTTTAGGGGATCCCTGGGTGGCTCAGCGGTTTAGCGCCTGCCTTTGCCCAGGGCGCGATCCTGGAGTCCCGGGATCGAGTCCCACGTCAGGCTCCCCGCATGGAGCCTGCTTCTCCCTCCTCCTGTATCTCTATCTCTCTCTCTCTCTCTCTCTCTCATAAATAAATAAATAAATAAATAAATAAATAAATAAATCTTTAAAAATAATAATAATAAATAATAATACAGTTTTAAACATTTATTACATTAGCCGCGCTTCCTTGAATAGACATAAAATCACAGTAAATGAGTTGCTGTAAAACTGGATCTGATATAATGAAACAAGAATAGGTTTACTCAGTCATCTTCATTGGACTAAACAGTCTTGGCTCAAGTTAACGGACACCTGGATCCACGCCAGCTTCTCCCACTTTCCCGCATCCAGGGCCACCCAGACACCTGTGCTCCTGGCCATTACCTGCCTTCTCATTTCACGGAATCAAACACCATGAATCATATGACTCGTGGTGCTCACTGCTGTTTTCATCTCCTACATGTAGGCATGGCTTGCTCCCCTGTAATACACGACTGACCGGTATCTTCCACTGCCCAATGGTAACTTCCTTTCTCAGGTCCCATAAAAGAGGTGGTTGTTTCTTTGCAAAAATATAAGGAATTCAAGAAGAATGTACTCCACTAATAACAGACTGCCCTTCTATCTTTATATACCTTTCTGGGAATATAATAATTTTTCACTTCGATTCAATCATCTTGAGGACTTTGCACAGCAACAACGTTCAACACGTGTGGTGCCAACCACACGCGTACCTCAGTGGGAGAGACAGCAAATTGAGCCGCTCTAGCCGGGCTCACCGTGATGACAGCAAAACCACACACGAGTGCCAACGGTAGTGGTCAGAGGCCACGTACGTAAGACACACCCCATTTCACACAGAAAACAAATCAAAGAAGTTTAATGAGAGACACGTGCAAAGCCTGGCACACGCACATACAGAAGCAACCGTACTTACCAAACTGTGGTCGCTGTGACTAATTCTAAAACCCAGCCTCCTGCAGCCAGAGAAGCCTGGCACATGGGACAGTTTTCACCCTCAAAAATGTACGGGTTCCTCACATGGGGCGAATTCTCAGCTCAACAAATCACGTAGACCTCTACACGAGGAACAACAAATAAGGTAAAAATACCTTGACAGGTGTTTTTTTACAACAAACGCAGAGATTTTTACATCAACCTTTGTTAAAATCAAGGCGTTCTTTTCTAGGACTTTCCGTTTTCTGGAATAAAGTGTGTTCGCTCTGTTGTTACGTGGCTTGTCTCATGTCACAGAATATTTTCAATGATGATTTTTCGTTGACTAACACCTCGTGTCTCTGATGCAGTGTATGCATATTTGGGATCATTCTGTTTCAGGATCCTTAATGTTAAATATCGTCATCAAAACCCGTTAACTTTCCCAGTGATAGATTTCCAAAGAAAACAAACAATATCAGAACAAACATGTCTTAAATTTTAGACCAAGGAGAACAAATATTTAACGAAAGGAAAAGAAAACTATTCCTCCCTATGGTTCCTATGGGAACCCAGCGTCACAACAACATAACGAAATGAGGGGCATTAACAAAAGCAAGTAATGACGACCCCGGGCTACTGGCTCCGTCCTCTGAGCTCAGAGGCCTCCCAAACCACAGAAGCAGGAGATTCCACGGTTGTACCGCTCGTGTTGTTTCCACATTCAAGCTCAGTACCCACGGCACACGTGAAAACACCGCTGAGGAAACTCTGCGAGGCTGGAGTCCTGTGCACATCTCCTGGGCCCTCTCTCCACCTGGAAAATCTGCCCTCTTCTGTGACCCACGTTAGGACCCGTGCTCCGCTCACCCATCTCCACGTGCCAATTATCCTCCTACAAACCATCGCCCCTACTGGCTCACTCACACCAACTTTTTAACCATGAGACAAATCCGTGTGTCGTCCATCTCCACGCAATGAAGCGCATCCGTAGGGCAGGATCACATCTATCGGTTCTGTGTTCTCGATGGTTCTTGCCCATTCATCTGACAAACACTTAATCCCAAAGGCAACCCGTAGAGAAAGAAAACTGAAAATACTGAAAATAAGATGATCATTCAGCTCAGGAAGCTACCAAAATAACAACAGAGTCGATTCAGGAAAACCCTCACGCCAAAAGCCAGATGAGGACGTGAAAAGAGAAGTATTATCACTTATCAACAGACAATGCAAAAACCCCTGACAAAATTGAGCAAAAAGTATTCAGAAAAGCATTTTTTTAAGCATTATGGCTTTTCCAGGGAAGCCGGGGTGAAGAGTCGGGTCAGTCGGATTATCACCCCCAGCGACACTGACCCCTTCAGTGCAGCTACGGGCGGGCGAGGGGTTGGGCTCATCCAAGGCTGGACTCCGGCCAGGCAAGCACCATGGTGGTTCAGGGGCGTAAGGAAGCCAGAGTACTTCCAAGAGGGAGGTTGAGATGTGGTTATGAAGTCTGAGCTGCACCAGGGGAAAAGCCACATCAAGGGCTGACCGTTAGATATTGGGAAAGAACAGGTCAGTGCACGGGGCCTCGAGGCCGCAAAGTCCCAGCGGGGAGCGTGCCTGAGCGAAGGGGACCTGGCAGCAGGCCCCCAGCAGCTTCACGGAATGAATACCAACGTCAGTAGAGCCTCTGAAACAGTTGAGATAAGATGGTTAGAGACGTTGGCCATCACAGACACAGGTGGTAGGGACCCGTGCGGCCACCAGGACCCGGCTTCCACCTGCCTCTGGGATCAAGCACAGTTCTCATCTTTGCTGCATGAAGAGGACTTTTTTTTTCTTAATAAAGAATGAGCTGGGGAGGGACAGATGGAGAGGGGGAGAGAAAGAATCCCAAGCAGGCTCCACACTCAGCGCAGAGCCCAACACAGGACTCAGTCCCATGACCCTGAGACCATGACCTGAGCTGAAATCAAGAGCCAGACATTCAACCTACTGAGCCACCCGGTGCCCTGAAAAGGACTTACTCTTTTCTTCCTTCGTGAGTACTTCTCGATGTCCGTATACTTTCTGAAAGACAAAAGACAGTCAGCTAGAAATCCGTAAGAGTCAACCAAAAGACAACTTTCTATAAACGTAGGCTGCAGCCGTGGCTTTCGGGAGGGCAAGGCCATTCTGAAGGCGCATCCAGTCCCCCCTCCGGCACCGACTCACATCGACAGGTGTTTCCCATCCTCGGAGCAGAAACGGTCCCCACTGAGCTCTGCCCAGCTTCCTTCCTGGACACCTTGGAAAATCCGATGGATTTCCATTTGTATCAGGATGGCATTCTGGCCCAAGGGCAGCGTGGTTACAGGTGGCTCATGCCCTAAAGCCTTTATACAACCATGGGGGGAAATTCTAACAGCTTTGGGGTTTTCACAGTTGACAGCCACTCCCACAAACACGGATTTTTCATGCACTCTCGCGGGGACCTGTGGCACATGCGCCAGCTCTCCCTGGGCTGGAGAGACAGCACCGCTCAGAGACGTGAGGATCTAGTCAACGCCGCTCTGCTGACCAGGGGAAGCAAGGAGACCCCATGCCCATGCAAAGCCCAGCCCAGCCTGCTTCCTCCACACGACAGCCGCCTGCCCCTCTGACGCAGCCCGTGGCGCCCAGGCACACACCCCGCTCCTGATCCCTCCGCGTGGGGGCTGACCCCCGCCGTCGCTACACAAGGAGGGAGCACTTCTGGCACCCAGCTCCCCAGCAGAGGGGCACCTCCTGGGTCCACATCACATGTGAGAATGGACGTCACTCTCTTAGCAACTCTGTGGACTCTCTTCCTCTTTGGTGAGGGAGAACGCTATTCAAGGACCAACAGACCCAGCTCAGGGCTCAGCACACGAACAGGTGACAGGGGAAAACAAAACACATGGAGAAGCCAGGGGACTCGTGTGGGGAGCAGGGGACATGGGAGCAGAGAGGACCGTGCACCTCATCTCAACAGCCCCTAAGGAATCTCCACCCACCCGCAGGTAGGACACTCGGCATGAAAGAGCATGTGGACAAAATCAGGAAATAGCCGCTCTTGCCAGGCTCACGGGCAGGACCCTAACCTAACCATCTGCTGTGGGGTCATCCCCTCGGACAGGACAAAAGCCATTCTCTGTCTCAGAGTAGAAGCCCTAACAGCACGTGAGTGCAAATAGTCACGAGGTCCCCTGGAGGCGTCTCAGCTTCCCAGGCTCTGGGCAAGGGAACCCAAAGGGTGGGTGGGGGCGAAACCACCTGCCTGTTCCACCATGAGATGGACACTGACACCTCTTTTTCTTCGCTCAAGAGAATGACCATTAGAAACATGAGAAGCAGCTACAGGGAAGGTCCCTGGCAGGCTCTCAAATAGCTGCTGTCACTGCCTGTAGCTCAAACACACCCATGGGGCTGAGCAGTCAAGGCCGCAAAATCCCAGCATCATCAGCTGGAAACCACTCCTCTCAGCCAGACCCGGCACGGGCGCCGGGCGCCCGAGTTAAACTCTGCATCCCACAGTCCCCAGGAAGGAGAGCTCCGTGTGCACTGGAGGGAGGCACCTGACACTCAGCTACCAAATTAGGGAGGAACAGAGCCCCGCCTTCCAGGACGGGTGACAAAGGGCACGGTTGGCAGGGCACATCCCCTTGCAGCTCAAGGTCCGCGGGCAGGCATATCCGAGGCAGCCTGCCTGCCATCCCACGTCCCACCCTGTCTTCTCAGAGGATCCAAAGGCAATGAACTCAGACTCAGCCCTGATGCTAGGGCTTTGATTGGCACAAAACATTGAGGATTTGGATCGGTATGTACCTCTGAACTCCAGTCTTGCAGGTCACCTCCTCCTTCCTGACCTATCACCGAGCCTGGACACCCAGTACTGTAGCCCCAGACTAATAAACAGGCTCCTGAATCTGGCCAGTACAACACCAGGGAAGTCAGGAACGTTCTGGACTACTGCTGGCCCTCTGGGTATTTGGAGCAGGGAACACTGGAGCTCTTACCTACGACACAGCTAAAAAGCAAGGTGGGTGGAACACGGAAGTCTCTCTAAGGAAGCATCAAGTGTAATTGTGTGCTGGGAACGTAACTGAGACCCTTACGAGGGGACTTCAAGGTCCTTGAACTGTGAGAACTGCGGGTGGACGCAGAGTCCACGCCTGTCTACGTGAGCATCGGTGCGGGACCCTGGGCAAGCAGGTCAGAGCCCCAACGCTGGGCTGCTCTTCAGAGTAAGTCCACAGGGCGTCCCTCAGGCAGGAGCCTACGGGGGAGAATTATGCTCTAATTACAAGAGCTCGTCTGGCCAAATTCAGACCGCAAGCAGCGGAGTGAGCAAAATGCCCCAGAAGGGGCAGCCGCTGTGCGTGCTCCTCGGTGACGGGATGGGAGATCCCACCCGTGCCTTCATCTTCCTTGTAGACGTTCCCACGAGTCTCCAAACACGCACACCGTGGTGTACCCCATAAGCCCGGGCTGGGCTCCGCTCTAACAGTCACCACCTTTCCCACCAGGAGAGCCCACTGCCCCACACAAACTCTGGCTTCCAGGTCGGAAAAGCCGGCTAAATTCAGAAAACAGAACAAGGCGCCAGATGGGCTATCACGACTGCGTCCCGGGGCCCGCTCTGCGACTGTTGGGCGCACGGAGACCCTTCCTGTCCGAGGCGCCCAGTGTCCCCAGGGAAAAAGCAGAACATACAACACAAGGGCTCACTGTCCTTGTGATACATCCAACGACAGGGGTTCCCGCGTGCCCAGCTGTGAGAATCCAAAACTGCGTCATATACGCAGAAAAACAACCCACAGCTGAACTGGCCATGCTCGGGGGCGATACTAGGAAAAGAGGCAAACTGCACCAACTCCAGACGTTAATTTATGAAGCGTGCTCACTGTTGGACCTCACTGGGCACCTTTGAGGATTTCCAGTAAGGGAAATATTTGAAGGTCTCCAGTCCTGCAGCAACATAAAAGTGGTTGTCTTGCAGATCCTTGGAGTTGTCCAGAAGGTGCCCGTTCATGGTAAATAATCTGTGAAGAAAGCAAGAAGAGACAGGCAGGAGACTTTAGGGCAGCGACCTCCGGGCTGGGGGCATTGCTGCAGACCCTACGACTGGGACGTGGGTTAGGGGCAAAGCCATGACCGCGTCGGCGAGCGTGATCCAGACGAGCTAATTAACCCCCGTGGGAGCTGCTCTTCCAGAGTTAGGCTTGCTTTCCAATTTTAGATTTTTTAATTAAAGTATATTTTTAATTATGTACAAGTACTCAGAGGCCCCTGAGAACATTTTAAGCTCTTGGTTGGTGTTCAATTAATTTTAACTAATAACAGCAAGAATTAATACAAATTGGCTTATATTATTATAACAATACTTGGAAAACAAACCAGTACTTATCAGCAAATAATGCCCCTTTTTATAAGCACCAAAAGACTAATATTTGTCTACCTTTTACTCTGTACTCTTTTTTAGCAAGTATTCATTCATTCATTCATTCATTCATCTTAAGAAATGATTCCATCCATTCAATGCTGAGCATCTGTTATGCACCGGACAATGAGATGGACACTGTCTTGGACATAAATATGAGGAAAGGAAGTCACTGCTCGCCCAAAGCCAGGGTTTGGACACAAACCAAGCAGAGAAGAGCAAAGATCCGGACTTTTGAGAGGAGGAAAACCAGACTCAGCTGTAGGCCTCACAAAAGCAGAGGCACGCAGGAGGGTGGGGACAGTGGGAGGGCTTCCCCACGGAAGATGGTAACGCCGTGTGGGGAGGCAGGACGCAGGGGTCGACTGTCGCTGCAGGTGAAAGGCACACAGGGAACTTGCATGGTGAATTCTGGAGCCTAGAATATTCGAGGGAAAGGATGATTGATTTTACCGCAGTGACTGGAGATTGCCATGGAAGACCGGACAAGAGCTACATGCAGCCAACAGATAGCTGACCCCGGTGGGTGCATCAGGCCAATGCAGCTGAGGGAGTCAAAGGAGCCCGGCCTGGCTGCCAGAGCAAGGGTGTGCGAGGTGATCGGGAACCGGAGCAGCGATCTCCAGCGTGGGAAGGGGGCAGGCCACGCTGAAAAGGTAGAAGCCACAGGACTGTCCTTCCCTCCATCAATCCTCCCCAAACCTGAGCACAGGCCAGCTGGAAGGCTTGCTAACACGCAGACAGCCGGGCCCTGCCCTCGGGGCCTTGGATTCGGTGAGTCTAGATGGACCAGGACACTCGGTCACCTCTAGCAAGTGCCCAGCTGCTGCTGCTGCTCCGGGCCCCCCAGGGGAACGGCTGCCTGAGACCACCCCCTGGCGACCAAGAAGAATTTTGAGGGAGACAGCGTGAGAAGCCACTGGAGAGCGTGCGGGCAGCAGGTGGCCGCGACAAGGAGCACAAGGCTCCCATGTGAAGGGTGAGGCATGGAATTCTGTTCCCCTCTGGGCCTGTGGTGCCCGACGGCTGGAACGAGTGGCCCCAGGACTACGTCAGGGGAGCACAGAGGCCGGCAGCAGGCCAGGGGAGGACGGAGGCAGGTGGGCCGAGGGGCTGCAGGGCCGGGCGGGCCGGCCAGCGAGGCTCCACTGCGGAGTGCTCCGTGGATTCCACCAGAGGCAGAAGTGATGGAGCACACGGGCCCAGAATTCAATATAAACATGAAAAATATTATAAACGAGATAGGAGGAGATAGTATCAATATGAAACAAGAATGCGTAAAAAAGAAACAGAAATATGGAAGCGAAGACGGAGTCGTGGAGACGGCACCGTGCGGGGCGCCAGCAGGAGGGGTGCAGACACGAGCTGCTGTGGGGAAGACGCCGTGAGGGGTGTCCCGGGGGAAAGCGGTGTGAGAAGGAACATGAATTCGAAAAAGCCGAGAAATGAGGCCGAGCAGGAGTGCCAACAGCCAGAAAGTAAGAATCTCAAAAAAGTAACTTTAAAGTGGGAAGGAAGAGAAATGCATGAAGGTGAACTTCTCGGGATTGAAGAGAGGGAGAGGACCTCGCCTGAGTCAGCAGGCGTGGAAACAGAGGCCACGAACCCTGGCCCGCGGGCACAGGATGGCACGCTGGGAGGCAGAGGACGGGCAGCAAGGCAGCCAGAGCCGCCCCGACATCAGATGTTTCGACAGCACGGAAGGCACAGGACGGGGACAGCACGGAAGGCACCGGACGGGGAAGTGACGCCTTCCAAACCTGGAAGGAGAAACACTTCGCAGCAAGCCACGCGCTCCTGCAAACGGGAAGGCGCGACGGAGCCCTGTCGCCTTCAAGGGCCTCGGAAGGTTCCCGCACAGACTCACGCGGACCGCGGCCCTGCAGCACGGAGCTAAGTGCGAGGGAAGCGACTCCCGCAGACGCGCCCACGAGGGATCGCGGGAGGCGGGGGGGACAGCCTGGGTTGCCATTTGGAAAACTTCGAGGAGGGCACTTGATGGGATGAGCACTGGGGGTGATACTATACGTTGGCAAATTGAATTTAAATTTTTTAAAAATGTAAAAGATTTAAAACTTCGGTCAAAGAAATCCTCCTCGCCATAACCCCCAATTCAAAGGGTGCCTCACGGCAAGCCGGTGGGGCCGTCGAGGGGAGCAGGCAGGGTAACGGTCCCGTCGGGAGGGAAGGAGGCGAGCAGCCCAGCACCTGTGAGGCCCGGCGGGCGACAGGCGCCCCAGGAGCTGGAGCCCCGGTCGGATTCTGGGGTCCGGGAGGATCGGGGCACCTTCCGCAGAAACAAGGATGAGGTGAGCTGACGGCTCGGGGGACGGAGGTGCAGAGGTGAGCTCTCTCTCGACAGTGGCGGCGCTGGGAGGAAACCGGACCCTGGAGAAGCTCGAGTCAACACCCCAAGAGCGTCAGGTCTTCCCTCGGGCGAGCTCCCCTTGCCAGGACGAGACTGGGGGCGCGGGTCTGTTTGGACGTCTGTTCTAGAAGGCTAAGTGTTCCTTCCAGGCAGTGAGGAGACCAAATCAACCTACTATTTGTACGTCCAAGCATTTCTTTCATTCCCGGGCTCTGCACTTCTAAGCTCAACCGTAAAGAATTCGGGGGAGAAAAAGTAATAAGCTTATTCATCTTACGACCGATTTTCCCTCCGAATGTCCTGTTGCCTTGCTTGCTTCGCCTCTGCCTTTTCACGTGTGACACGTGGGATTCATTCCACGACCGTTCCTGGCTCCTTCCAAAAGGGCACACAAGTCTTGTCTGCCCCGCACGATTGTCCCTCTGTCTTTGAGAGTCACACACCGATATTTATAGCTGCATTCTGGAATCATCCGGGACCCGCGGTACTGATTTCTAGGTGACCTCTAACTTCCCCAGCACGTGTAGGGTCACCTTGGGATTCACCTCCCTCGCTAGGGCTAATGACAAACCCGTGGCTCTAAACGCCCAACAGTTTGTCCTGCTCACAACAGATGCTCAGTCTCCCTCGGTGGTGTCACAACCCTTGATGGTATGTGATTGTGAATCAATCGTTTACATTTTAATTTACCCCCAAGAGAGATAATCGACATGTGAAATAGGAGTAAACGCTTTGGCTCTTCCACCCCAAGGCCCACTGTCTGGGGACCATCACTGCCCATAAAGATGATCCTTCTGCATGTGGATGTCCAATTTTCCCAGCACCATCTATTGAAGAGACTGTCTTTCTTCCAATGGATAATCTTTCCTCCTTTATCGAATATTAGATGACCATACATTTCAGGGTCCAATTCTGGGTTCTCTATTCTGTTCCATTGATCTATGTGTCTGTTTCTGTGCCAGGACCACACTGTCTTGATGACCACAGCTTTGTAGTACAACCTGAGATCTGGCATTGTGATGCCCCCAGCTATGGTTTTCTTTTTTAAAACTCCCCTGGCTATTCGGGGTCTTTTCTGATTCCACACAAATCTTAAAATAATTTGTTCTAACTCTCTGAAGAGAGTCCATGGTATTTTGATAGGGATTGCATTAAACGTGTACATTGCCCTGGGTAACATTGACATTTTCACAATATTAATTCTGCCAATCCATGAGCATGGAATATTTTTCCATCTCTTTGTGTCTTCCTCAATTTCTTTCAGAAGTGTTCTGTAGTTTTTAGGGTATAGATCCTTGACCTCTTTGGTTAGGTTTATTCCTAGGTATCTTATGCTTTTGGGTGCAATTGTAAATGGGATTGACTCCTTCATTTCTCTTTCTTCAGTCTCATTGTTAGTGTATAGAAATGCCACTGACTTCTGGGCATTGATTTTGTATCCTGCCACGCTACCAAATTGCTGTATGAGTTCTAGCAATCTTGGGGTGGAGGCTTTGGGGTTTTCTATGTAGAGTATCATGTCATCGGCGAAGAGGGAGTGTTTGACTTCTTCTTTGCCAATTTGAATGCCTTTAATGTCTTTTTGTTGTCTGACTGCTGAGGCGAGGACTTCCAGAACTATGTTGAACAGCAGTGGTGAGAGTGGACATCCCTGTCTTGTTCCTGATCTTAGGGGAAAGGCTCCCAGTGCCTCCCCAGTGAGAATGATATTTGCTGTGGGCTTTTCGTAGACGGCTTTTAAGATGTCGAGGAAAGTTCCCTCTATCCCAACACTCTGAAGGGTTTTGATCAGGAATGGATGCTGTATTTTGTCAAATGCTTTTGCTGCATCTATTGAGAGAATCCACATGCAGAAGAATGAAACTGGACCACTCTCTAGCACCAGACACAAAGATAAACTCAAAATGGATGAAAGATCTAAATGTGAGACAAGATTCCATCCAAATCCTAGAGGAGAACACAGGCAACACCCTTTTTGAACTCGGCCACAGTAACTTCTTGCAAGATACATCCACGAAGGCAAAAGAAACAAAAGCAAAAATGAACTATTGGGACTTCATCAAGATAAGAAGCTTCTGCACAGCAAAGGATACAGTCAACAAAACTACAAGACAACCTACAGAATGGGAGAGGATATTTGCAAATGACGTATCAGATAAAGGGCTAGTTTCAAAGATCTATAAAGAACGTATTAAACTCAACACCCAAGAAACAAACAATCCAGTCATGAAATGGGCAAAAGACATGAAGAGAAATCTCACAGAGGAAGACATGGACATGGCCAACACGCACATGAGAAAATGCTCCGCATCACTTGCCATCAGGGAAATACAAATCAAAACCACAATGAGATCCCACCTCACACCAGTGAGAATGGGGAAAATTAACAAGGCAGGAAACCACAAATGTTGGAGAGGATGCGGAGAAAGGGGAACCCTCCTGCACTGTTGGTGGGAATGTGAACTGGTGCAGCCACTCTGGAAAACTGTGTGGAGGTTCCTCAAAGAGTTAAAAATAGACCTGCCCTACGACCCAGCAATTGCACTGTTGGGGATTTACCCTAAAGATACAGATGCAGTGAAATGCCGGGACACCTGCACCCCGATGTTTCTAGCAGCAATGTCCACAATAGCCAAACTGTGGAAGGAGCCTCGGTGTCCATCGACAGATGATGGATAAAGAAGCTGTGGTCTGTGTGTACAGTGGGATATTCCTCAGCCATTAGAAACGACAAATAGGGATCCCTGGATGGTGCAGCGGTTCAGCGCCTGCCTTTGGCCCAGGGCGCGATCCTGGAGACCCGGGATCGAATCCCACGTCAGGCTCCCGGTGCCTGGAGCCTGTTTCTCCCTCTGCCTATGTCTCTGCCTCTCTCTCTCTCTCTGTGTGTGACTATCATAAATAAATAATAATAAAAAAAAAAAATTTATAGAAACGACAAATACCCACCATGTGCTTCAACGTGGATGGACCTGGAGGGTATTATGCTGAGTGAAGTAAGTCAATCGGAGAGGACAAACATTATATGGTCTCATTCATTTGGGGAATATAAATAATAGTGAAAGGGAATAGAAGGGAAGGGAGAAGAAATGGGCAGGAAATATCAGAAAGGGAGACAGAACATGAAGACTCCTAACTCTGGGAAATGAACTAGGGGTGGTGGAAGGGGAGGAGGGCGGGGGGTGGGGTGAATGGGTCACGGGCACTGAGGAGGGCACTTGACAGGATGAGCACTGGGGGTTATTCTGTATGTTGGCAAAAAGATGATCCTTCATCCCACACCTCTTTTCAACCTGGAAGGTTTGTGTCTTCCCTACGCCTCCTCAACCCACCCCCATGCAAGACGCTGGGGCTCCTCATCCCCGGCGGTGCTCCCAGTGCTGAAGCCCTCGCCTTTCCCTCTACAACCTGCTAACCCTGCTGCTCCCGCTGCTCTGTCCTTCTGGTCCACCGATCCACACCAGGCCCCTGGTCTAGGATCACCAGACTGTCCCTGGATTCACTCCCACAACCAGCCATGGCCACCCTGCCTCTCCCTGTCCCCATGGCTGTCCCTTCTCTGTCCACCCTGTCTCTCCCCATCCCCATGGCCATACCCCCACTCTCCCCCACTCCTCTCCCTATCCCCATGGCCACCTCACCTCTATCCCCCCTCTGTCTTCCCCACCATTGGCCACCTCACCTCTCCCCATCCCCATGGCCATACCCCCTCTATCCACCCACCTCTCCCTGTCCCCATGTCCACCTCACCTCTGTCCCCACTCCAACCCCCCTCTATCCATCCACCTCTTCCTGTCCCCGTGGCCACCTCACCTCTGTCCCCATTCCGTCCCCCTCTATCCACCCCACCTCTCCCTGTCCCCACGGCCACCTCACCTCTGTCCCCCCCCATCTACCCCACCACTGGCCACCCCTCCTCTCCCCATCCCCATGGCCTCATTCACCAAATTCACTGCACCTAGCACATGTCAGATGTTCAATAAACTATGTTGAATGAAAAATGAAATAAACCGGTTAAAAATAAGTGTGGTAAAAAGACAGGAAATACTGTCTCCCCCAAAGAATCAGACTCAGAGTTAACGATGTCACATCGCAGGCCTTGCTGGTCCAGGCCAGACATTCCCGCGCTGGGATCGGGTCTCCCACGGGTGCCGGAGCCTTACTTTCGCACGCCTCCTAGAGGGAAGACTTTTTCCCCAATCGTGGCCAGCACGCTGTTCCATTCGGTCAGAGTGAACTTGGGTATGATAATCTTTACAGGTGGGATAAATAGTCTTCCATTTGTGAAAACACTGTAAGAATGGAAAAAAAAAAAAAAAAGCATTCATTACCACCTTACACTTGAGGGCGAAACACTGGAAATTCCATGAAGGACCCCTCATTACAGAACTAGGAGGGGCACGCACCGCACCAGGCGGCCCTCGGACACACGGCCTGGCCCGCCGGGGACCGTCACCAAGCGGCTCGATGCTGAAGGCCCGGCGACACAGCAATACCGCAGGGAAACCTCTTTTCACAATCAAGTGCCCATGAGAACAGAACGAAACTCCACTTTTTAAATAACATGCCTCCACTATGGTGAGTAAACTGGAAGAAAATTGTGCCCATTTGGCAAATAAAGGGGGAATTCTGACTTTAAAAATGCAGTTACTGTCCCTTCCCATGGAGCCAAGATAGTGTCCCAGAGGAAATAATGTGCAATCCTCCGAAAAGATAATAAAACAACTGATTTCACTCGTGCAGTTTTAAGGCAGCTTCGCCGAGGTCCCAGCGGGTTTATTTTTCTTCTGTGTTGGGGGGAAGCGGGGGGTCAGCAGAGGGGAGAGACCACATGGCAAGGTTCTCCCGTTAATGAGGCTGTGACACCTGGTCCAAGTCACTTGGCAACAGTTTCAGACTCTTGTGACTCCTACTAAAATAAGGTAAAATACGAGCCTTGTTTCTTTAAGTCTAAAAGCAATGAATAGTATTTAACCTTAAGGAGCTCGATTTTACGATTCCAGCTTTCAATTTTTTACATTATTATTTATGGTTACTGTTGTTTTGTTGCCGTTTTTCCTGTAATGCAAATAACTTAAAATTGGATGAATACATCTCTTTCTTTTTAGAGCAAATCTAAACTTGAATATGTTTGTGAGAAAATACAGAGAATCTGTTTTCTTTTCTAATGCTCTGTGGTAAGGGGCTTCCAATCAATGCAGAGACCATCTCCTTCCATGGGTAAAATATTGCCCCAAAATAAACCCTAGAAAACAATGTTCTGTGCGAGTCATATCACAATGCACTTATGCGCTATCACTCCAAAAAATAAATATTTGCTACCCTGTTCCATCTATTGGTTTTCCTAAGTGCTTTATTCCAAAAGTCTTTACAAACACAGATTACTAATAATGAAACAAGTGTTTAAACAAGGTCATGTTGGGTTTTCATCTAAATTTTCAAGGATATTTAACATACATGCTTATCCTGAGCGTGGAGTAATGGGCACTCTTATGAACTGAATTGTGTCCCCCCCAAACTGTGGCAGCCCCAGCAGACAGACACACAGACACATACAGCAGCGCTGCTCAGAGTGTCACGATCTTCCTCAGGCACAGCTGGTCACATAGACTGAGGAGATGCATGGGATTAATAACCATTGACCCATTCTTTCCATTTCGCAAAATCCAATGCATGGAAATGAAACAGATTTACATGTAAAGATGTTTCCCACGGGATTATTTATAGAAACAAAAACATAAAAACAACCTCTAGGTCCAGGAACTGAGCAATGGTTAAATAAATTGTGGCCCAGCCATACAATAATCACTTATGCATCCGTTTAAAATTGTTTATGCAGAATTTATATTTACAGGGGAAATGGTCAAATATAATTAATGTCATTAAAAAAATGCACAACAGGAGATACAAAGAGAAGAGGAAAAGTAAGTGTCCCTCCAGCTAATAGTGGTTGTCTGAAGCGTAGGATGAGGGATTTTTATTTCACTCTTTTCTAGGTTCTCACATTTATTTATAATAAGCATGTAAACATGGGGAAAGCTACCCATATGAATATTTTAATTTTAAAAGACCAAAAAAAAGGGAAAGAACTGTTATCTCCAACTTATAAATTAGGAAATCACAAGTTCAGAGGGCATGCTGGACTAAACACGTCGCCCAAAGTTTGCTGGTTGAGCTGAAGAATAACTAGACCTTCTTGCTACACCAGAATTCAAGCATCAGACCATCCGCCGGCCACCTGGCATTCCAGGCAGCTGGATGGCTGACCGACCAGCCCCACTGGAACACCCAAGAACGGTTTCCCAGGAACGCAGGTGACGGAAAGGTAACAGGTGGGCAGGAGCCCCTGGCACGTGGCAAAAGCCCAGCACCATTAGATTAGAGCACATCCAAATTTTGGGAAACTATGTAGCCCTTTTTTTTTTTTTCGGTTTTTTTTTTTTTTTTTAAAGCACAGCTTATCCATGTGTGCTCATAAGGAACCATCTCCAAAATACACTATGTGGTGAAATAAAAGGAGGCTGCACAACAGTATTTGTAGGATATTATGTTTGCCAAAGTGTGTACCTGGGAGCCTGCGCTCCAAGGACCCTCCAGAAGGGTTAGCAGTGGTTGCCTCTGGGGAAGTCACTAGAGATATAGGGATATAAAGTGGGAGGAACGCTTACTTTTAATGTATACCTTTTAAAACTATATATTTATTTACCGCGGGCATGGGTTGCTCTGGTCACAAAAAATCATTGATTTTCAAAAATAACTGAAATAAGAGAAGTTAAAGGCATAAAACTATAGTCAATGTACCGCCAATGGTGCTCATTAATGTTTAATAGGAAATATTTTAAATATTCTGAGGACATATTTTAAATTATTAAAATAGGAAATATTTTAATTCTTTTTTTTAATATTTTATTTATGTATTCATGAGAGACAAGAGAGAGAGAGAGGCAGAGACACAGGCAGAGGGAGAAGCAGGCTCCATGCAGGGAGCCCGATGTGGGACTCGATCCCGGGACTCCAGCATCGCACCCTGAGCCGGAAAGCAGACACTTAACCGCTGAGCCACCCAGGCGTCCCTAATTTTTTTCAAATAGGAAATACCACATGGATCTAGGAACAGACTTCAGTCAGGTGCCTGTGATGGTGATTACAATGACCCAACATGTACCAGGTTACACAGCTTGCTTAGTGGCCGAAGGACATAAATCGAGCCTCAACCTCCACTTCAAATATATATCGCCTGGACCAGCTCAATTCTGAGGAGACCCAGACAGGGGAGCATGGGGCTCTCCCTCCAAATCCCGCACATGGTCAATGAGCCACCCCAACCCCATCACCCCACCACCCCACCCATGAGGACGAGAGAGAAGCCTCTGGAACCCATCTTAACTATTTTGTTTGCTTGTTTTTATAGTTACAAGGTCTCCAAGCAAAAATGATCAGGTCTTTGTAGACAAGACACTGTGTTTCAATGGATATTTGGGTCCATCTAGTGGAATTTCTGGCACACCAATATAATGCATGGAGTACATACGTACATGGTCTGCATGGAGCAAGTGTAAGTGGTAACAGAAAAATGTCCATCAAAATAAGTGAGAATCACTGATGTCTTGGCTCATGCCAGAAAAAAAAAAAAAATATATATATATATATATATAGCTTTAGCAATATGCTTCTTTGCCAGGAAGGACCATAAGCCAATCCTGTCCCCTGAGATTTCTATACATTCTTCAGAAACAGAGGTCTTTCACAAAATTCGGAAACACTGTGCCTCTCATCCCTTCAAACCAGCTCTCAGACTTGCAGAAGGCACAATGGAAAGGCCTGGCTGTTGACGTGTGTGCCCTGCACACGAGCAAGGAAAGGTATTTGATCGTGGAGGCTCTGAAGAGAGATGAAAGAGGCCAAATTTGACTAATCAACAGGTCACATTTCCCACATCCCTCCACTTCCCAGTCTGGGCTCTGAGGAGTCTATGTAGCAAGGGCTTTCCATCCAATGGGTCCCCAGCCCCCCGACGGTCAGGGCAAGCGTGAAGGGCACCGGGTCAGGAATGTGGCAGATGCTGACGGCGGCCAGGACTGGACGCCCCTGCTAGTGTCGCCTGGACATGGAGAGCCCCTGCCTCTTGCTGAAATTCTGTCCACTGGGAGCAGAACATGGTATAAGGGAGGGACCTATGCCCACCTCAACACCAGAGACTTTAATCTATAAAATATTATGGATTAAAATTAAAATATCACAATACGAGGAGGATTTGGAGACAACTGCCATCTGGGGAGCGTCAGAGCTGGGACCAGCAGCGTGGGCCTTTTGGACAGGTCGCCAGGGAGCCCTCAGCGCACCTTGCCACGCGGCTCGGGAGTCCCGTTTTACAAGCAAGGGAGCCAGTTCAGGGAGACCAGGTGTGTGCCATTCACAAAGACAGTAAAATAAAAGTAGGATTTGAGGGATCCCTGGGTGGCTCAGCAGTTTAGCACCTGCCTTCAGCCCAGGGCATGACCCTGGAGTCCTGGGATCGAGTCCCACATGGAGCCTGTTTCTGTCTGTGTCTCTCATGAATCAATAGATAAAATCTTTTAAAAAAAAAAAAAAAAGGCAGGATTTGAGCCAATGATTTGTTGAGTCAAATATGTTCTTTGTCCCACCCTAAAACGTAAGGCAGACGGGCCCAGAACGTGGCCTCCATCACTCTGGACAACTGCACACCGAGCAGCACGGGAGCAGGACTCCCTGTAACCCCAGGGCTCTGCCAGCAAGAGCTCAGGGTGGGGAAGCCACGCGTGAGTGTCCTTTCAACACCCAGCAGCTGCAACTGCTGGATTGAAAACCAAATAAATAAACCCTAAGACCAAATTGTCTGCATGAAGCCCTTGGGTTTCCACCTCCATGTAAACTGTTGGACAGCACGGCAATTGGATCGTTTTTCCAAAATCAGGGTTCAAGGGAAGAAAGGATACGTAGCACCTGAAAGGCTGAATCATACAGGTGTCCCTGCCAGACAGAGGGAGAGGAGGAGGAGGGGAGGGGGAGAGGGGTGAAGGGGGGAGGGGTGAAGGCGTGAAGGCGAGTCCGTGTAGCTCGAACACTTATCTTTAAGGAGCTACAGCAGTCGTGGGGATCCCTGGGTGGCGCAGCGGTTTGGCGCCTGCCTTTGGCCCAGGGCGCGATCCTGGAGACCCGGGATCGAATCCCACATCGGGCTCCCAGTGCATGGAGCCTGCTTCTCCCTCTGCCTGTGTCTCTGCCTCTCTCTCTATCTCTCTGTGACTATCATAAATAAATAAAAAGTTAAAAAAAAAATTAAAAAAAAAATCTTAAAAGGAGCTACAGCAGTCGTGATTTCTCACCCACAAGACCTTACTCACTTAACGTGTCGGGATGTACGGTGAAATGTCTGCCACCTGGACGGCACAATCATATCACAATGTACCACTGGTTTGATCTGAAAAAAAGAAAAAAGCAGGCCTGAGACTTCAGTTCAAACTGGCGAACACCTGGTAAATACCAATGGCTGCAGAGCACGGCCCGAAACCTAAGTGAAGGCAGGGAGGCCCCAGGACGGGCTCCGGGGAGGCCGGATTCCCTGCTGGGAGCAGAACGGGACTCCCACCCAGCCAGGCCAGGTGACGGGGACGGGGGTCAGTGGCTGTGGACTCCAGTGGGGGGTGAAGGTCCCGTGCGCAGGTGCAGAGCACAGTGGGGCTGGAGCGGTCACGGGAGGTTGGGGGAGACACACCCACCAGCGTGCTAAGGGGCGCCCAGCAGCTCATCGCCAGGTAGGTGTTGGGTGGGCTCCCCAGGTATGTGGCTCAGGCAAACTGTGGGCACCAAGAACGACTGAGGTTTCTGAGTCAGGCCACGGGGGTCGAGCTAAATGTCCTGCCAGGTGGTGAGAGGGCCTCCCCGGGCTCCCCGATGCTTCTCTTCCCTTTCCTGAGACTCCAACCTAAGGGGCTGAGCCGCCCCTGGGGCCTCATTCACCTTCAGCTTCATGCCCACCGGGGCCTAGACGCTCCCGGGCGACAAGGATGGGAGCCCTGCCGCGGACAAGCAGAACCTCTCTTCCTCACGGTCTTCTCCTTTAAGAGTCCGGAAAAGCAAGAGGAGGGGATTGTGCCCCTGGCGCACTGGGGGACGGAGCCCATGGCCCCGCGCAGCCCCGGAACTTCTCGAGGCTTCTCCATCAGCACCCCTGAAAGTCGCCCCAGCTGTGTTCCTTCCCTGTCACCCAGCCCACCCAGCTGGAGGGCTTGGGGCCTCATCACCCTCCAGCCCTCCATAGCCCAAAAGCCTCCCTGGGCACACGAGGCCCCCACATTGCCTCTCCTCGAGTGCACCCACCTCATTCCACTGCTCCACGCAGGACCCCGGCAGCACAGGGCCTTTGGTCAGGCTCCTGCCAGCTCAGAGCCCACGTACCACACACAGCACAGCCGCTCTGTGCCAGCGCTAAACCCATTCCACCAAGCACCCTCTAATGACACCCTCTAATGAGTATGTTGCCCAGGCCACACGCTGCTGTCCCTGTAAGGTGGCCCCACTGCACAGTGAGCTCCTGGCTGAGATGCGCAAGCCGCCCTTCCTCACACCAAGGCCACCGGAAGGCCTGACCTGGGGCCCCACCCCCGGAGCCCTGACCTAGAGCCTCACCTCCCCAGAAGCCTACATGGAGCCCCGCCCCCCAGGCCTGACCTGGAGCCCCGCCCCCGGCACTGCTGCTGCACCTGCACACCTGCTGCTGCCCCTCCCTCACCCGTCTCAGGCGGTGTGACCCAGGCCCACCATGCAGCTCACAGCAGGGGACAAGTCACTCGGTACCAAAACCGTTAGCTGCAGGCCTGGGGCTGGGACTGGGGTCAGACCACACACCCCTCCCTCATTCCCCCGCTCCTGAGCCTCATCTCTGCCCCGAGCGTGCTGCCTCCCTGAGCTCCTCTCCCTGCCAGGCCCACAGCTGGGAGAGGCTCTGCCCGAGGTGGGCACCAGCGCTCAGGGCCCTGCTCCAGCAGGGAGGGCAGAGGCCAACCGCCCGGGCCCACAGCTGGATCCCCCCACCCCACCTGCCTGACCGCCCTGTCTCCCCCCACCCCACCCCACCTGCCTGGATGCCCTGTACCCCCCCACCCCGCCTGCCTGACTGCCCTGTCTCCCCCCACCCTGCCTGCCTGGCTGCCCTGTCTCACCCCACCCTGCCTACCTGACCATCCTGTCTCCCCCCCACCCTGCCTGCCTGGTCGCCCTGTCTGTCCCCACTCCCTAGTCCTGCCGGGCTGCCCCGCTCACGCACACACAGACCACCCAGACCTGTGACGTTGGGGCAGCTCTCCTGAGTTACCCCACGTGCGTCGAAGTCACCTACAAAGCTCCTTTGCCAAGAATAACACCGACCCGCGTCCTCCGGGTTCACCATGAGAGGGACGAGCGAGCTGCACGGACCATTAACAGGGGCGACAAAGTTTGGGCATCTCCTTCTCTCTCCCCGGCACTGTTTTTTAAAGAGGAGGAGAATGTGCCATTCTGGGTCTTCTGAGGCCCCAAGGAGGAGTGGGCCCACCGGGCGGAGTGGAGAAGGGTCAGAAGGACAAGTCACGGCGAGGTGACTGAGGAGAAGGCCCGTCCAGCACCTGCTGCGGCTTGAACCACCGAGTCAGGAGGGAGGGCTGCCTGAGAGGCCCGGACGGCAGAGCAGGCCGCGGGCAGCCGCAGGTGGGACGAGGGCACGTGGACCCTGCAGCCCAGGCCTCACATCCAGCCCGCCTCGCCCTGCCCCTGCAAGCCTGAGGGGCCGATGGAGCCCTGAGCTGAGTCCAGTCCTGTCTGCAGGGGGGACAACACAGCTCGCAGGGGCCTGTGAGATAACAGAAGACGCGCGACACCACACCTGCCCCGTAGTGATAACTCCCCATGCAGTGAACCCGAGTCTCCCAACACATCAGAGACACAGAGAGGTGGCGGGACGGAGAGAGATGCAGAGAGGTGGTGGGACGGAGAGACACAGCCCTTGGGCATCTGCATCTCACTGAGGCCCCGAGAGAATGCTGGTCTGACCCACAGCCAGCTGCTCGTGCCCCCACTTCCCCATCTCTGAAAGCGGCCCCAGCCCAACCCGTTTGCTCCACCCCAGAACCTGGGAGACACTGGGGAGTCCCTTGCTCCTTACAGCCCAGCAGCTAAACCATTAGCACGTCTCCGCCTCCCCCCTGCCCCCCCCACCCCGCGGCGCTCGCCGTCCCTGCCCCTACCGTGCCGGCCAGGCGGCTGACCTCGCACCCCACCCTCACCCCCTCCCCACATGGGGCAGAGCCGCCCTTGGACACAGCAGTCGGCGTGGTCACCCTGTGACTCAGCCCCTGTGGTGGCGATGGCCACTCGCCCACGGCGCCCCCTCCCCTCCCGGCCTCCCCACACCACAGCCCCGCACGCACTCCTGCGGCTCTTGAACATCAAGACCTTGAGCCTGGAACGTTCTCCTGGGTCTGCACCTCGCTCTTCCCTGCACGAGCAAGTCACTTTGGAAGCAGCTCCTCAGAGAGGCCCTCCCGGACCAGTCACGCCCTAGATTCGTTTCCACCACAGCATTTAATACTGTCTTAATGTTTGTGCTTATTTATTTACCTATTATCGATTCCTCCTTACAGGCTGCAAGCCTCCCGAGAAGCAGAGCGCTCGACTGTCACGTGGACAAGGGACCCCCAGAGCCCGAAGAGCGAGCGGCCCACAGGAGGAGTTGGAGAAGGCCGCCGTGACTGGATGAATAGACGCTGTCACGGCAAGTGATAAACAGCCCTGCTCCTCCAGGAAGAATCCAGAAAACGCAAGGTCATTGGAGACCTAGAGCCATGTCGCACCATCTAGATTATATCCACCTGCCTGCTGATAGCAGCACCATCAAAGCCTCGAGCATCAATAGCTACCATGAATTTACTGACCTAGTTTAAAAACAAAACAACAGAAATTATTGTCTGCAAAATTCTATTAAGGTACAACTACCCTAAGAAACAGCTTTCTGCTCCATCGCCTCAAATTATGGAAACAATGAGCTAATTGGTTTTTTATGTGTTAATGATTCATTAACCCTGCTATCACCTGCCTAATTAAATAACCCCAGCAATTAAATACACGATTCTGGATTTTTTTTTTCCTCTGAACTGCATATAATCCCCTAAGAAAGCTCATGTGGCTTTCTGTAACTGTCTGGCGGTGATGACAGCTTCAGAGATCGTGTCACCCATCTGCCCTGAGAGGCTGAAGTGCTCAGTGGGCTTTGCGGCTCCTTAACCAACTGTCCGAGGTAATTAAACCAAATCCACGCCAACGCCAGAAGAGCCTTCAGGTCACCGCAGGTGTATTTCCGGCTCTGGCTTACTGAGGCCTGCTCCGCGGCAGGAGTTGCATCCACACCTCACCCTCAAAATAACCAGGCCAAACACCGGCGTGTAAACAACCCGAGCTGCTAAGAATCTTCACCAAGAACACACCGTCGCGAAGCGTCCTGGCCGTAATAAGCCATCAAAAAAAAATATTTTATCATAGATTTTAGCAAACTGGGGATTTGAACCTCTGCCAGCGGGGCACTTAGGAGGCTGTGTCCTGAGTCTGACTCATCCGTGATTCGGACACTGGCTCCATCACCTTCGATGTTGATAACCTTGAACGGGCTGTGCACCTATGTCCTCGCGTGCGAATGCAGACGGAAGTGGTGCCTGTCGTGTAAGGTCTGCTTTCAGGATGTGTGACAGGAGATGAGAAGGTGCAATTGTGGGGCGCTCAGCAAAACGCCAGGAATGCGTTAGGAGCTCAGCTGGGAGCAGCTGTGGCGGTGGGGTGGTGGTGGCGGCTGTTCTTGCTGTTAGCCTCCCAAGTCTCTGCTCTTGGCACCTCATCCAGCTGCTCCGACTACCCTCAGTGAACATCCTCACAGCCTGTTTGAGGTGCAAGACCTCAAACAAAAAAGACCCAAGAGAGTCTAGCACCAAGAAAAGACCCCATCACGTACCCACATCAGGGGGAGAGTCTCATAATTAGTGAACGGTGCTCATCAGGGTCTGGAGCGTGTGCTGTGCAAGCTGGAGTAACAGAGAGGCCCCTACACCACTTTACAAGTGGCCCTTTGCTTAGCCTAAGGGCCCAAACAGATATACTTGTAAAGGGACACACAATGGCCACAGGTCACAGAAACCCCACGGAAGGTACAGCAGTGGGCTCTCCTTTGCTCATTCTGTCCATTAAGGAAAAGGTCACCCTGGGCCACCTCCAAAGGCACTTCAGTTCTCGTTCTGAGATCCTCTGAGTCCAAAACAGACAAAAACCAAAAAATCAGCTTTAACTCTTTCCAAAAACGTCCAAGAATCATCATAGGTTAGCCATTCTGGAGCAGCGAGGTGCGGGGTCGGAAAGGCAAGCAGGTGGGGAATCACACTTCCCCCACCCTGGCACCATTGCCTGTAGAAATGTGGCTAATCTGGGCAAGCCCTCGGCACCTCTGCAGCCCTCCCCCGGCTTTTACCATGTGGGCGCTAGAGGGGGAGACCAGGCAGGTGTGTCTAAGACACGGGGGGACTCAGTCGGTGAAGCGTCTGCCTTCAGCTCATGACCCCGGGGTCCTGGGATGGAGTGTCAGGCTCCCTGCTCAATGGGGAGTGTGCTTCTCCCTCTCCCCTCCCCCCTGCTCACACTCTCTCTCTCCATCTCTCGCTCTCTCAATCTTAAATAAATAAAAAAAATCTTTTCTAAAAATAAAACATGGCTGGAGAAATAGGTTCTTGGCCTTCTTGGTCATGATGATGATGAATTTTTACTTCCTATTTTTTGGAAAATGTTGAGGTTTTTTTTTACATTCAATAAAACAGAAGAACCATGACTGGGGTTTTATAATTGCCTCAGCTGATACCATGCACCGTGTAGAGTTCTATCATGATTCTAAAAGTTGGGATTGCCCCCACCCCCGGCATGTGGAGAGGGCCGCAGGGACACCGCCCAGACCTCCCTGGGGGTTTCTCCATGACGATGGCACAGGAGGGCAGGTCCCTGTCTGGGTTCCCGCGTGCCCTCCACGACAGCGGCTGCGCTGGATGATCATGAGCCTTGAGTGGAAGTCGCAGAGCTAGAGGAGTGGCAGGGCTGAGGATGGGCCAGGCCGGCATTCCCAGCTCTCTGGGGAGGCCTGGAGACCAGCCCCTCGCCTGGAATCAGCCAGGTAGTTCAGAGCAGCTGACGCGAGAGCTCCTGCCCCGACGACAGCCCCCACTCTGCAGCCGAACAACGACAACAGCAACCACTGTCCACTGAGCTCCTAACTCACCTGGGGCCTCTTGCTAGGCAGTGGGCCGAGGGTTGCCTCATCTTGTTGCCTCATCTTACCAAGAGCAACAGTGTTTCCCACCTAACCACTCCTATATTTCAAATCCTACTGGTTTGATGATTTATTTCTTCATGTTGTAAGATGCTTTATCTTCTCCAAACTATTTTTACTGCCAGCTGCCCCTCGTACACCAGCATCTCTCTCGCCCGCTCTCCTCATCCCACCTCGGCAACCTCAGGCCTCTTCTTCAAACAGAGGGGGCCACAGTATGCAAAGCAAGCAATCACCCAGCGAGCATCCATGGGGTAAGCTCAACATTTAGAGAACATCCTTCAATGACTCCTTTTGGAAAAAATAAAATAGTAACACATGAGACCAACCACTCCGACAGGCCTGGTGTCAACCGTCTACATCACCATAGAGTCTCAAATGATGGCGTATGAATAAAATAACCAAAAAGGAAGAAACAAGAGGGAGACTAAGGGGGTGGAGGATTAGGAAAAATGCAAACAGAAGCAGAGAAGAAAAGAACGAAAGCAGAGTGAGCACAGGACAGCACATTTATACTTCACCAGTATCCCCAGGGTCAGAGGTGGTTAAGTCTGCTCCTATGTTCACAACGAGGGTTAGAAGAAATAGATAATGAAGCTGCTGACAAATGCCAGCCAATGGAGGAGGAAGTTACCCGCATCAGCTTCCATGGTGAGGCTGGGAAAAGCAGGTCCACCCAGCAGTCGGCAGACAGGGGGGGAGGAGGCAAGCAAGCAGGTCAACGCAGCTTGGTGGGCCCAGGTCACACCCAAGCCAGTCACTCCCCTCCTCCGCCTGACACCACAACAGAAATCTCCATCATAACCGGAGGGAATGATGCTGAATGAAGTCAATCAGAGAAGGGCAAACAGTATACGGTCTTATTCATTTGGGGAATATACAAAATAGTGAAAGGGAATAAAGGGGAAAAGAGAGAAAATGAGTGGGAAATATCAGTGAGGGAGACAGCACATGAGAGACTCCTAACTCTGGGAAACAAACGAGGGGTGGCGGAAGGGGAGGTGGGTGGAGGGTGGGGGTGACTGGGTGACAGGCACTGAGGGGGCACTTGATGGGATGAGCACTGGGTAATATGCTATATGTTGGCAAATTGAACTCCAATAAAAAAATTTTTTTTAAATCTCCATCGTTGGGCCAAGACGCTGTCTCCACAGTATCTCTGACAAAAATGCAAATGCATCACATGGCAGAGAAAGGAAGTCACTCCCTCCTGTGACAAAGACACAGAAACCATCCATGAAGGCCTGAGCCCTGGGAGGGAAGGGCACTTGGGGGGAGCATGAGAGGAGAGCGATGGGCTCAGAAAGGAAGTGAGGGTGCAAGGAAGTCACCCCACACAGAAGCATGGCTCCCTACCCAACAACACAGGAGAAAGTTCAGAGCAGAACCAATGAAATAGAAAGCAGAGCGAAGAAATTGAGAAAACCAATAAAACCAATCATTGGTTCTTCAAGATTGTTAAGACTGATAAAACTGTAGACAGTATCACCCGGACAATGGAGAGAAGACACAAATGACCAGGAATGGTAGGCATGAGGGAGGTCACATCATGGGATCCCACAGATGTTAACATGATAAAAGAACATTATTAACAATTTCATGGGGCACCTGGGGGCTCAGTCAGTAAAGCTCCAACTCTTGGTTTCAGCTCAGGCCATGATCTCAGGGTCATGGGATGGAGCCCCGCATGCAGCTCCACATTCAGCAAGGAGTCTGCTTCTCCCTCTCTCTCTCTCTCTGCCCCTCCTCCTGCTCCCACATGCCCACTCTCCATCTTTCTCTCTCAAATAGATAAATAAATATTTTAAAAAATAAAAGGGGGGATCCCTGGGTGGCGCAGCGGTTTGGCGCCTGCCTTTGGCCCAGGGTGCGATCCGGAAGACCCTGGATCGAATCCCACGTCGGGCTCCCGGTGCATGGAGCCTGCTTCTTCCTCTGCCTGTGTCTCTGCATCTCTCTCTCTCTCTCTCTCTGTGACTATCATAAATAAATAAAAATTTTTTAAAAAATTAAAAAAAAAAATAAAAATAAAAAAATAAAAAATAAAAGGGAAATGACTTCATGCTAATAAATTCAACAACTAAAATGAAATGGACAAGTCAAAAGAGACAAACTAGCAAAGTTCACTCAAGAAGAAACAGACAACCCTAGGAGCCCTATATCCAGTGCGGCAGCTGGATTTGTAGTTAAAAACCTTCCCACAAAGACAACTCCAGGCCCAGTTGGCTCCACTGATAACTTCTATCAAACATTTAAGGAAGAAATGATACCAAAGCTAGAGAGAGACATTACGAGAATAAAAAGCTACAGACCAGCATCCCTCCGTGAACATAGACGCAAAAATTCCAAACAAAAGTTTAGCAAATAAAACCCAACAATGCATAAAAAGGGCAATATTTCACGAGTGGGGTCTGTCTCAGGAATGCAAGGTTGGCTTAATATCTGAAAATCAATCAATGTATCCATAATATTAACAAACAAAAAATGAAAAGCCACATGATCATCCCAGCAGACACAGAAGAAGGCCTGCCAATTCTAATTTAAATCTGAATCCTACATCCCACGCACAGGCCTGACCCAGCCACAGTGGGCACCGTGTTTTATCTTGTCCACCTTCAGCCTTCTCCTCCTCCCTGCTCTTCCAGGGCTGGGCTGGAGGGCATGGGAAGGACAGCGTCTACTGTGATTGGAGCCGCTGCAGCTGACTTTCTTAGCAGGTGTCCAATGTGGCAGGTGTCCAATCAATAAAAGACTAGTCTTTTAGCTCATTATTATATTATCCCCAGAATTATGGGTATGTCCCCCAAGAAACACAAAGACAAGGTGTATTAAGTAATAGTAAGTAATCAGATTTGGGGGCACCCAGGTGGCTCAGTCAGTTAAATGTATGCCTTCAGCTCAGGTCCTGGGATCAAGCCCCACGTCAGGCTCCCTGCTCAGTGGGGAGTCTGCTTCTCCCTCTCCTCCCTGCTTATGCTATCTTGGTCACAATCTCTCTCTCTCCTCTCTCTCTCTCTCTCTCAAATAAATTTTAAAAATATTGTTTTAAAAAAGTAATCAGAGATGACCAAAAGGGAGTAAGGTAAGTAGTTTAGGTGAGCAGTAGAGATAGCAAGAGAGAGACGCCCACCGGTATGACCTACAAACCTCAGCCCTGTGACTCTGGCCCTCCATCTTCGTATGGGACAGAAGGACCCAGATCTTAATGTCAGGCTATCTTTAGGGTCCACTCATGGGAACAGATTTCATTTCTTGGACCAAATCTTCCTTCAGTCAAAGCTCATTCGAGGTTGGCTACACCACAGATACACGTCCCTGAAAATACTACACTCCCACCAAGACAGAATTTACATATCCAACAACAATAACACAATCTGCTTTCAGTGACTTCTCCCACCACTCGTGCTCTCTCTGACTCTCACTCTCTCTCTCAAATCAATAGATAAAATCTATGAAGAAGAAGAAGAAGAAGAAGAGGGGGGAAGAAGAATCACACAGCACCTCCCACCCTCTTTATTCAGGTGGCCCTGAACTTCTGTCACTGCTAGGAGTGTTTCTTGTTGGAAAGTTGCCCACTGCCCCGGCAAGTCACAGTTTAGGGTGGGTACATGACAAATATGACTTGATTCATCACGTGCCTGGCAATGCAGACCCTAAGGAAACAGCTCAAAGCTTCTGAGGGCTCATGCTTGAGACCTGTGCTGGAGCTCCTAGGCTGCCCTTTACTGGACCTCGGGCACAGATTCCAGGGCACACCGAAGCCCTGCTTCTTTAAACTGCGGAGGGAGGGGACCAGCATGGATGTCTTCCTGGTACATGATACATGTCTCACCATGCAGCCGTCACACCAGTTCACGGAGCAGAAAATTCAAAATACCAAAACTACCACTGAGAGAAGTAAATACTCTTGAAATCTCACCTCTGAATACCCAACAAAATGACAAGTCTATGTTTAAAAAATAAATAAAAGCCATATTACATTCTAAATATCAACAGGATATCTTGCTTAAAACCTAGCAATTTCTGTTGCTTATTTTAAAAAGTGGATCTCTTTTATACTTATTAAATGTTTTTGGTTTTTTTTTTTGTTTTTTTGTTGTTGTTGTTGTTGTTTTGTTTTTTTTTTTTGCTAAGAATCAGGTGATGTGAACAGAGTGATGGAAAGCTCCACCCTGTAGACCTTTCAAAAGTCTGTCAGGCACAACAATGTCGAAAACTGGGGCAAATCTTTAAATTTAGCATGATAATTAGCTTCAACTTTAAGTGATGTAACTTAAAATAGCCTTTCCTGACGCCTGTCTTTCCAAATCCCCCCAAAACAAAAGTGAAGACTTTCGATAAATAATTGCACAAGTGTGTCTCAAAGATGACAGTCTTCCTAACCACGGTCTTAGAGTATTTTTACTGACTTCCATCATGTTACGAAGTGCTTTGATGAGTATGACAAGCTTGTACAATGGATTCGGGCTTTGAGAGCAGCATGCCCCTATGGGCATCGCCTACAAAACGCTGATTTTGTACAACTGACATGATTCAATACCGACACTCGACATTTTCCCAGATCACCCCATTTATCCCATCTTTAATAATTAGCAGTGAATACTTACTTCCTTCAACTTTCTCATCTTTGTAGGTTTTCTGGGCACTATATGAATATAACTGCAAAAGAAGAAAGAAAAACCGAATTAGAAGGTAAGTATCGAAGTGGAAGACGGGAGCCTCTTCAAGAGAGGACTCCTTTTTGCCATTCCCATACGCGACTCCACAGCAACTTAAAACTAGAGTCAAGAGGAGCATGTGGGATGTTGACACCCAACAGCAAGGTCACCGCAGGACCATGTCACACAGCAGCTGCCATTGGCACCACCCAAGGGAAACTGCCTCCTGAGTGACACTCTTTCCTTCCCATATCCTTAATAACCCAAAAGGAACTGTATCAATCATCTCATTCAACCTCCTTATTTACCAGGTCACCAAAGGGCCCAGAAGTGAGCTCACCCAGCATCCCTCCTGTGCAGCTCATCACCTGCACCACCACCACCCCCCATCACACAGAATTATATCGTTGTCCCCATTCTGCCAAAACTGAACACCAAGAAGAGTCACCAGCATAACACCTATGTGAGAACTTCCAGAGAGCTCTCCATATGCCTCAAAAATAGGACACATATTTTTTCATGATAATAAACACCTTAATTTTAATTATATCTTTTAAAGTCTCTTTCTGATTTAAAAAAAAATACATATCTGAGATTGGTGTTGTTGTCAACAGTTTTAGCAATATTCAGACAGGTATGGACCAAGAGTTGGCAGCTGGAAGGAAAAGGGAATTAAGTATTCAGTCGAGTCAGGGAGTCACGAGCCAGATGCCTACAGAGGCCAGGCAGGTAATGACGATGCTTACACAGGGCAGCATTAGGGAATGCTGGGGACTGTGGTGAGTGCAAGCCCACTTCCCATCTGAGCTGAGCAGAGCTCATTGCTCCAGGACACTGTTTTCACATGGAAATGCAGACAACTAAAAACACTGTCCTTTTGAACAATCAAATCCTCTATTTTTTTTTCAATAAAACTAAAATGCCGTGCTATTACATGAACACCCTTGCTATAAAACGTCCCAGCCAACTCACAGCTTTGAAACCCATGGGACCCAAGCTACACGTGGCCGCCCAGATCTCTGGCTTACCACCACTGCTTGCAGCCTCCTCTGAGCTCTGCTTCCAGTTTTCACCCTCCAAATTCCATGTTTGACTATGAACACTAATCCCCAAATGGGGCAACTTATTCTATCATTAAGTGGAAACAAAAAGTAAAAATAAGTGCCTGGGGCTCCTGGGTGGTGCAGTCGGTGGGTGTCCAACAATTGGTTTTGGCTTGAGTGGTGATCTCAGGGTCATGGGATCAAGCCCCACATGGGGCTCCATGCTCTTCATAGAGCCTGCTTGGGACTCCCTCCCCTCTACCCCTCCCACACATGCTCACTCTCTCTGTCTCTAAAATAAATCCATCTTTTTTTTTAAAAGTAAAAATAAATGCAGAAAAACTAAGGCATAAAAAAATCCTACAAAAGCACAAATGCTGCCTATTGTTTCGAAGCTGGATTCCAAAGAATACACAAATACCACAGAAAGAGAGAACAGATAATTCCTCAGAGGTGCAGTGAACTGGAATCATCAGGCTGGTGCTCGGAGAAGGGCTTGGTGGGGCGTGGGTTTCCTTGGGGCTGGAGAGAGGGGAGCAGGCCTTTGAGCAGAGACTGGACGTTAATGTGCAATATCCCTCCTTGCTGCTTCCAGAGAAAAAGGAAAGGAAGAAGCCGCCTATTAGGATCAAGCCAGGCATTCACTAAATTTTAACAGCACCACATTGGCTATAACTAACCCCATTTTATCGATGAGGACATGGGCCCTCAGCAAGGTCATTTAATTGGCTAAATGCTGAGATAGGAACAACCAGGGTTCAATTCAGCCCAGGTCTCTGTCCCTGAGTCCACATTTTTTATACTCTTTTCCTGACACCCACTATCCTCAGGGTACAAGCGGGAGGCAGGGAGACAGGAGTAATGTTTGGGTGCGGGCGAACTATGACAGTGTGATTTAAGGCTCTTTCATTTCAAATCTCAACAGCAAACTCATATGGCAAACAGGAAATTTCTGGTGTAATCCAAATCCTATGGCGTCTCCTCCAAACACGTGCATGGACACGTACACACACACACACACACACACACAATGCCCTGATTTACATTTTTTTGTGAATATGGCTTTCTCCACAAAAGAAACCATGAATTCTAGGTTTTACTAGACTTTTTTTTTAATGCAATTACTAGCCTATGATATTTTGTTTTTTGGAAGGAAAACTTATGTTCTTCACCTCAAATTAATTCATTCCAGAAAATGTAGGAACTGTTTGAATAATGACTGGATTCTATGCAGATTTTCAATGTACCATTCTGCAGCCATTCTTATGCTCAGAGCCCCAGGATGGCTAATACATCATCAGATTTCACCGCAAAGTTCATTGGCTGGTGGCACAATTAGAAGATTATTTGCTGGAGAAAATTAATTTTAACTGCTCAGCGGCTCGGTAATTACAGAATACACATTCCAACAAGTGCTAGCTTACTGACACCAGCAGAAATCAAGCCAAAATATTTGTCAGAGCTTTATTCACCAAAATCTGGATTCTGATTTCATAGTTCATTGATCTAAAAAGTAGTGAAGAAAATGAAATTTAAATGTGTCTCTGTGATGAACTTCACGTGCAAACAGCATCCACCTACGTACAGCACTGAAGGTATATGGATAATGGCAGGGAATCGAGGACACAGGAGAACCCCACCTGCCCTCCCCACCCCCCGTTGGCCAACTGGACCACACTGCCTCCCTCACGGAAAACACTAATGACAACCGTTAAGAGATTTGGGAAGAGAAATGCCTCAAAGTCTCAATATTTCGGCCACGTGTCCAAAGCTTTTCTTTTTTTTTTTTTCCAAAGCATTTCAAATAAACTATGAGTTTCCCTACCAAATCAGGGATCTAATAGAGCCTATTAGAAAACGCCTCGGCCCGCAGGACAGAGGAAAGAGGAAAATGTACTGAGCATGTTGCAGGCATGTTGGCCCGTGCTTCTCAAGCTTCCTTCCTCATCAGCTCACACATAAAACACACATTGATTTTACAAAGAAATGTTGGGGGGGGGGGTGAATTAATTACTTTTCATTATACATGCATTGAAAAGGATTTTAAAATCAATTTTTGTAGCAACATGTTCTCCTACCCGAATACTGGGTTCTGGTAGGAAATCAGAATTCAGCGTACGCAGTATCTAAGTCCGCTTGGGCTACGGTAGCAAAGACACCAGACCACGTGGCTTCAACAGCAGACATCAGGGTGTCAGAGTGGCTCGGTTCCCAGGGAGGGCCCTCTTCCTGGTTCAGGGATGGCTGCCTTCCTGCTGTGTCCTCACCTGGCAGCAAGGGCAGCAAGCTCTCTGGGTCCCTTTTACAAGGACACTAATCCCATTCATGGCCGGATCACTGTCATGACCCATTCACCTCCCAAAGGCCCCACCTCCTAACACCTACACTGAAGATTAGGTTTCAACATGAATTTCCGGAGGAAATTCATATAACCAACCTGAAAAAAATCATCACAAAATCAGACATCTCTATGGATACGTTCTTGCAGGCAGTTCCCACACACAAGATTATCATTGTAATGAACTTGACTCTAAAATGTCACGGCATTAGTCCAATACCTCTCAGCAACTCGGATGTCTGTGGATTAAGATTTTCCTTCAAAATCAACAGGATGTTAAATTTGCATCTTTGCAGATGCCATTAAGAATTCAGATCACAAGCCAGCTTGCTCATAAAATTACACTATCTGGTGGTCCCGAAAATCTCACGTTACTGACTGAATCAGAGTGCTCTGGGGCTGGCAGTATTGGCAGCACTCAGATGAGCACAGATGCCCTCTCCAAAGAACCTCACCTTTGCCTCAGTCCTGGACGAATTTCCTCAGGTAAAATCCATATAAAAGGAGTCACATACAGGCAGAAAGTAAACTAACAAGGAGATCACTATCTCAACTGAGAGAAAACAACAAAAATAACAGAAACCGGGTTCCAACACAGCCACAGGAGGACAACATTTCAATAAAAGGCAAGCCTGGAAGTACATGCAAGACTGAGAAACTCGAAAGAGTGACGTACGTGATTTGAAAAAGAATGAGGATTTTCAAGTAGAATTTTTTGAAATGAAAAAGTAAGTAAATTTGAAACTCAGTGAACTGGTTTGATGACATCTTACACACAGCAGAAAAATCAGCCAAAAGACTGATGTGCACAAAGTACCTAAAGAACAGCACAAAGATAAAAGAGAGAAATTCGGGACAGAGAGGAAGATGCCTGGAGCTTAGCATCAGTGAGAAAGGCCGATCCACATCGACTCCGAGGCAGGAAACACAGAGAGAAGACGAGGCATCCTCTGAAGACACAGTGGCTGATGAGTCACCACACCGGACTCCAGAGGGTTCGATCAATCTGCACTTGGACATATCGCTTAAACCACAGTACAGAGGTCAAAAAATATATTTTTTAAAACAGTCAGAAAAGATAAAATATTACTTTCAAATAAGTAAATTATGAGAACTGATTTCTCATCTGCAACCTTGAAGTTAGAAGTCAATAGAAAAGTACCTTCTGGGGCACTTAGATGGCTCAGTCCATTAAGCGTCCAACTCTTGGTTTTGGCTCAGGTCATGACCTCAGAGTGGTGAGATCAAACCCCACGTTGGGCTCCACGCTCAGCAGGCAGTCTGCTTGGGATTCTCTCTCTCCCTCTGCCACTCCCCTAGCTCGCTCGCTCTGTCTCTCTCTCAAATAATATCTTTAAAAAAGAAAAAGAAAAGAAAAAAAATACCTTCTGTGGACTGAAGGACACTGTCATCCACAGAATCAGACATCTATAAAAATGTATATGAAGAAGGAGGGAGACAAGGCTTCCACCCCTGGGAACCATGGACTAAAGTAACTCTGATCCACCTGTCCACTAAAAACTAATAAAATTGAACAAAATGAAAACAATTACTTGAAACATAAGACATCTCACAAGGATAATGAGGAATTACTGGGCCAAGATCCAGGAAATAAAGGAATTCCAAACATGTGGGCCCAATACCTGGCGTCACTTCATCCCAGAGCTTTCTCTTCAACTGTGGACAGATGGCTGAGAGGCTGAACCGTGTCCCTGACAGGCTCTGTGGCCAGCAGCCAGAAGCACTTGCTCAGGGCACACGAGTGCTGGGGCTCCTTGTGAACTACCTTTCTCTGTGAACTGGGACCCGAGGAGGGGCCACCTTGTCTTCAAGTCTTCAGGATGGCCCAAATGATCTTACATTCTAAAGGTGTACTAAGGTGACCAAGAACCGTTGATGACAGCTATCTGGCCCAAATACACAAAAAGTCAACTTTGGCCAAAGACATATCACCCTAGGCCTCAAATTATTTCCCCAAATAAGTTTTGAAAGTACTGCCCAGCACACAGAGGTAACTAGGCAGACAGAGAAGACGGCATGACAGAGAAGCAGCAGCAACAACACACACACTGTAGCATCAGCCGAGCTCTGTCCCAGATCCCCGGTGCTAGGGAGAGCCAGCTGCTAAGTCACCTATGGAGGGGCTCCCACAGCAAGAATGAAGCTTCCGGCCTCGGCCCTGGGAGCGAGCCTGGAAGCACCCACCCCAGTCAGGCCTTCAGATGACGGCAGCCAGCATGCTGATTACAACCTCAGGGGACTCTCCGAGCCAGAGCCACTCAGCTAAGCTGGTCTTGAATCCCTGACCACAGAAACTGTGAGATAATAAAGCTGTTTTGAGCCAAAACGCTTGGGGTGGTTGGTTATGCCACGGTAGATCACGAATGCACCCCCCTGGAGAGAGTCTTGCCCACATGCACCAGCAGCCACACAAAAGAATGTCTGCAACACTGTCCTTATTTATTTCAGCATAAAATTTAGAACAACCCAAGTCAACCATCAACAGATTGGACAAGTGAACTGGTACTTTAGTCAATCAAAGAACGCATGGCAGTAAAAGTGAATGACCTACAGCTACACACTAGTGACACGGATGAACCTCACAGCCTACTATCGGGTGAAAAAGCAACCAGCAGAGAACTGTATACGATTTGATCACATTTACATAAAGTACACAAACGTGAAACATTGAAAACTCTGTCCTTTGAGGATTGATTATCATGAAAGGATGATTCAATGGCCAAAATAGTGGTGGTCACCTGTGGGAAAAGGATGGGGACGGAGGTGGCAGGTTTTCAAATCCAGTCATGCCTTCTCTTGCTCCAGAGTGGTGTTTACACAGTTTTACTTAAACCATAAACTATGAAGCGCTCCCAGCCTCTACAGCACCCCAACTCTGCACCACCGGAAGAGGTGAACAACAGGTACTTGTTGGAGAACCGCAAGCTTGAATTTTGGGTTTCGAAGACATTTGTATAATGACAGTTGCTAAGAAAGTTTAGAAATATTATAAGGAGATTACTCTCGAGAAGAAAAGTATGAGTCTAAAGGGAACTACGCTGTGTTCCTCCATATGCAATAAGATCTCAAGGGGATTGTAGTGCCAGGGTCGGGCTAAGCCAAAGAGAATCAAACTGACATTTTGAGTGGACACCATCCAGTACAACTGACAAGCTGAATACGGCCGACCAATTTCCATCAGGACTTTCTGCAGTGGCCCCGGCATTTACACACGGCCACCTGCCGGGGACAGCTAACATCCCTCCCGCTGGCTGTCTTGATCTCAACAGCAGATACGTTTGCTCTCCGCAGATATTCAAGGCCTGTACTGTGGCCAGCACCGTGCGGTGTGCCGGGATTCTGGAGATGACGGCCCAGCCTAGCAGGGGACGCGGCTGGAGGCCCAGGATCACAGGGCGCTCCTGCGGCCAGGCCGGGCCAGAAGGGCAGCACAGCAGCCTGGGGCAGCCACTTGGGGCTGACCCAGGTGGGAGTCCCGCCTTCCAGCCTGCTTCCCCAGCTCTGCGCATGGCTAACTCCCTTTCTCCCCCCAGATCTTTGAGCCAAAGTCGCCTTTCCAGAGAGGCCTGCCCTCATGGCCACTGCCCGCCCACTCCTCTTCCCCAGGCCCTTTCTGATGCTAACACAGGTGCTGCGGGCAGGTGGACCCCAGCCCTCACCGCTGCCCACCAGGAGGAGCGGGCTGTGTGCACAGGAGTGCTGACCGCTGGGGAGTCACCAGGTACAGAAGGCGACAGGTGTGCCTCACGCTACTGCGCTCTAGCCAGGTCACTGCACGGAGGATGACAGGTGCGCCACCCACACTCCGCGGGTCAGGCTCAGGGAGGGCGACAGGTGCGCCCCACGGTCACCGGGTCAATGCGCACCAAGAGCAGGGCGACAGGTGCGCCCCCACGCTCGGGCCCTCGCGGGGTCAGCGCGCACCGAGGGCGGCAGGTGGGCCCCGCGGCCGCCGGGTCAGCGCGCACCGAGGGCGGCAGGTGGGCCCCGCGGCCACCGGGTCAGCACGCACCGAGGGCGGCAGGTGCGCCCCCACGCTCGCGCCCTCGCGGGGTCAGCGCGCACCGAGGGCGGCAGGTGGGCCCCAGGGTCACCGGGGCAGCGCGCACCGAGGGCGGCAGGTGGGCCCCAGGGTCACCGGGTCAGCGCGCACCGAGGGCGGCAGGTGGGCCCCGCGGCCGCCGGGTCAGCGCGCACCGAGGGCGGCAGGTGGGCCCCGCGGTCACCGGGTCAGCGCGCACCGAGGGCGGCAGGTGGGCCCCGCGGTCACCGGGTCAGCGCGCACCGAGGGCGGCAGGTGGGCCCCGCGGCCACCGGGTCAGCGCGCACCGAGGGCGGCAGGTGGGCCCCGCGGTCACCGGGTCAGCGCGCACCGAGGGCGGCAGGTGGGCCCCAGGGTCACCGGGGCAGCGCGCACCGAGGGCGGCAGGTGGGCCCCGCGGCCGCCGGGTCAGCGCGCACCGAGGGCGGCAGGTGGGCCCCGCGGTCACCGGGTCAGCGCGCACCGAGGGCGGCAGGTGGGCCCCGCGGTCACCGGGTCAGCGCGCACCGAGGGCGGCAGGTGGGCCCCAGGGTCACCGGGTCAGCGCGCACCGAGGGCGGCAGGTGCGCCCCGCGGTCACCGGGTCAGCGCGCACCGAGGGCGGCAGGTGCGCCCCGCGGCCACCGGGTCAGCGCGCACTGGGGGCGGGGCGGCAGGTGCGCCCGCAGAGGGCGCCGGGGACTGGGGGGGCCGCACTCACTCGAGCTTCTGGAAGGGCTCGCGGCCCGCCGCCACGTACTTGCCGCCCGCCTGCAGCGCCTGCAGCTCCAGCACCCGGTGCCCGCGCGTGGGCGTGAACAGGCGGCGCACCCCGAACGGCACCGCCACCTGCTCCGTCAGCTGGTCCAGCAGCGCCTCGAACGTGGCCGCGCGGCGCCGCCACAGCACGCACCTCCGGCCCGCGAAGAAGGCGTCCCCGTTGCGGTACACGACGATGGCCTCGGCGGGCGCGCTGTCCCCCAGCCCCGGCGGCCCGCGCCACCCCATGGCCCCGCCGCCCGGGACACCGCCACCGCCACCGCCACCGCCCCCGGCAGCCAGGCGTGGGCGACACTGACACTGCGGGGCGGCCCGGCCCCCCCCACCCCGCGCTGACGCCCCCTGCCATTGTGACCGCCCCGGCCTGCAGCGGTGGGGGGAGGGGCAGGACGCCGCCGGGGAGGGGGCGGGCGACTGAGAGCCTAGGGAGGGGAGGGAGAGGGGGAGGGGGAGGGGGGCAGGGGGAGGGGGAGGTAGAGCCAGGGCAGGGGGAGGAGGAAGGAGAGCCGGGGCAGGGGAGGGGGGGGGAAAGGAGAGCAGGAGAGGGGGAGGGGGAAGGAGAGCTGGGGAGGGGGAGGAGGAGGAAGGAGAGCCGGGGAGGGGGAGGAGGAAGGAGAGCAGGAGAGGGGGAGGGGGAGGTAGAGCCAGGGCAGGGGGAGGAGGAAGGAGGGGGGGGAGTAGAGCCAGGGCAGGGGGAGGGGAGGGGGCATCAGAAGCGTAACAGGTGGGGGCTGCAGAGCTCAGGGAGAGGGAGGGAGGCGCCACCCTCCTGATTTCTGTCCCTTCAGCCTGGTAGGAGCAGAGGGCACGGAGGATCCCCACCCACTCACCACCTTCCTGCACCAGTGCCCTGTGCGGAGAGGCTGGGGGTGGGGTGGGGGCATCAGGACTCTCTTGCTTTTTGGTTTTTTTTTTTAAAGATTTTATTTTTTCATGAGAGACAGAGAGAGAGAGGCAGAGACACAGGCCCAGGGAGAAGCAGGCTCCATGCAGGAGCCCAAGATGGGACTGGATCCCTGGGTCTCGCCCTGGGCAGAAGGCATGTCCCAAACTGCTGAGCCCCCCCACCCCCCCTCAACGGCATCCCAGGCCCCTCTTGTGAATCACAATGGTGTCCAGGAAGACCTGTGTGGGCCCCACATGTGGGAAGGTGGGTTCATGGTCAGCTGGCACCCGGTTTCTCAAACGTCTACCTCGGAAGGCACCTTCATTTGGGGAACACCAATTCCAGGGGGTGGATGTCCTTGGGGGTCATTCCCTGTCCTGGGAGAGGACACCCGTCCTCCTGAACCCAGACCAGGCATTCCAGACCTGGTGTTCCAGGGGCTTGGATGAGCTCGAACTTGCAAAAGTGATGGGCCTGAGGACACCGGCTGCCAAGGCCACCTACGGGCGCACGGAATATACTGTAAATACGGGCATCCTGTGTTTCTGAAAGGGATCTTTCCCACCCGCTGCCTCCCCGCGCAGCCCGTGCCGAAGCGCCCACACCTCCCTGCACCAACGTGTCAGAGCGACCCCTTTATTAATTCCCCGGGGATTACATCCATCTTAAAAACATTGATTGCTGGAACCCTCTTCGGTTTTCGGTGTTAAAAACGCTTCCGGAGGGGCGCAGGGCTGAGTCATCCCCCGAGCGCTGGGCCCCACGGAGTCAGAGGTTCGCCCGGAAGCCCACTTTCACCGAGAACCTCATGGTGGGCCTCTCCCGGGGCCGCAGGAGGCAGATGGAGCTGGGGAAGCCCTTGAGCCGCAGGCGGCTGACACCCCCATCAGGGGCGATGGTGAGCCTCGCGTGAGTGATAACGTCCTGGAGCTCCAGGGTCAGGCTGTGGAACAGGTGACTCTGGTCCGCTGACAGCTGGAAGAGGCAGGGAAATGGCCTGGGGGTAACTCAGCGCGAGGCCCATGCTGCCTGGCTCACCTGGCCGGCTCACCTGGCCGGCTCACCTGGGCCATCCCTCTGGGTGCGCTCAGGGCCCAAAACCAGGGAAGTTACTCACTGACAACAGGCCGCTTGGCCCCCGGAAAAGCTAGACTAGCAGGGATCGCATGGCCTGGCAATAGGGACCTGAGCTCGCGGGCCCACGGTGTCTGTGGTTCTTAATGGTTAGTGAAGCAGACACACAGACAAGGAAAAGAAAGTAAGAAGCAAGCATGTTGGTGCCTCCCGGAGGTCCTGACCCCCTGCTGTGACCCGAAAGTGACTACCTCCCACGGGATCGAAGAGGACACTTCCAGAACATCTCAGCATCCATCCCACAGGAGGACACACCATTATAGCCTTAAATATGCTAGTCACCCCTTCTAAAAAGTCAATATACTAAAGAAACATTTTCTGTGTGTGTGTGTGTGTGTAAATACAGAGTATATATGGAAATATATGGGAAATATAAAGAATATATATATTCTTTGCACATGATGGTTTAAAAGAAAACTTGGCTGTTAGAAATGCAAAGGTATGAAAAACGAGAGCCTCTCTTTTATTACATGAACCCACAGATATGTTTGGAAGCTCCTTCCCTTTACTGTTGAACGGAGCAGAGGGTTTGGCAAGAGAATCCGAGGGAAGGGGCCGGGCTGGGGCGAGCCTGCACAGCCCCCATGGGCGTCATACCTTCGTGACTGGAAGCAGCGGTTTCCACTTCTGGCCGGGAAGCTCCCATTTCTGCTTGATCATGTCCTCTTCCTCCTGGGTCGTCAGGATGCAACCGTCCAGCTTACAGCTGTCGGGAGAATTGCCTGTCGGAGCAAACGCACAGTGACTCTCTCTGCTGTTGGTACTCAGCGGTTTGGCTTACAGGGTGTTGGACCTTTTCATCGAATCAAAGACCCAGCAGAGAACAAACCGTCTCTGAACAACACCCAACGTGTGACACACGTGAGAGAAGGAATGTACCCGGTCATGACGGGGTTGGATTGCCGGATGAAATCTAGGTGTGTGTTTTTCAGGGGAATCAAAATCGGCCTGACATACGTGAACGGGCTGCTGCGTCCGAGTTTGGATCTGAGTTTACTTGGAAAGTTGAGGGTATCTTCATTAAGCACCCTAGATTGCACAGCTGAATACTTGGGTACAGCCACGTGGCTCGCCTGAAGCTATTATGAGGCTGGAAGACACTTTCCTTACGGCATCATACTCGGTCATGCAAAGCGGAAAGGAAGACCGAGCTGAGTTAACCGGTCAGTGCGTGGCGCCAACCTGAAGTGCTGTGTTCCAGGGTGTGCTAAGTGCTCCCTGGGTGAGACACAGGGTCCTGAGTCTCTCTTCTCTCTGGAATTTCATCAGGGTTGTGCCCAGTGGGGTTGCAGGACCACACTCTTTGTGGGGAGAACCGTCGTAGGGGTCCCCTAAGACTTGAAGATCGGCAGAGGAAGGATTGAAACAAAATCTGCATCTGACCTCTCAGGTGAGAGGGCTCGCTCCTGGGTGCACGTGGAAACCCAAAAGATGCAGGAGAAGAACATTAAAGCCACTATTTGTGTCTCTATTTCTTTAATATCTACCCACATACGTGCATATCAAGGCTTGTGTACTTGAGATTTCAGCTGGACAGCACGCCCCCCCCCCCCCCCGCCCCATTCCAGGCCTGGCCTCACGTTGTGAGGGACAGAGCCCAGAGAGCCAGCAGCAGCAAACCCAAGACGGTGCAGGCCAGCCCCCTGGTTACACGGATGTACTGACTGTGACCTGGGCCTAATTAACCTCTCGCTCACAAAACTAACCAGTGATGTTGAACTACCCATGCAGAGCTCCGTGGATGAAAGATGCCGCCAGAAACACAAGCATCCACGAACCGCAAGAACAGAGCGGAGCTGACATCGGCCCCTGACCCAGGAGGAGCTCCTCATCAGCTGTGTTGAAAAGTGAAAACAGTGACCCGATAATCAGATCTAGAATAGTCTTCCAAAAAAGAGGTCCCAATGACCCATACATCCTGAAATCATTAAATCCACGACCACTGAAGAAGAGCTTCCCTTCAAATATATATTGTGCCTTGGTTTGGTAGTTAGTGCTTGAAGGAAGTCACAGTGATTCGCGAGACATTTAAACATCGAGACATCCGAAATATGAAAATAAATTGCCACTGTTTACTGACAACTAAACCACCATGAGACACCCAGTCCAGTAGGTATGTAAATCTCACCCAACAGGTTTCATAACTGCTCTTGAATTTCTTCAATATGAGGACATGTGTATACTTTTCATAAGAAAGTAGGTATTGAATATCAGGGGTGCTTAGTGCCAATATTTTTTTGCTAATGGAAGAGCATGGTTTTGGAAATGTGTAGTTTCCTGCCTTAAAAGTCCAGTCTGGAGCAGACATGGTCGCCCCCAACCACCTGCCCCAGTAAGATGATGCCCCATCCAGTTCTTCCCGTGTCCTAATCACTATTTCACACTCTTTCCAGTGAGACCCAGGGTCCCCATAGTGAAGAGTCCTAGAGCATCACAGAATCTCATCCAACTTTGGGGGAGGGAAGGATCATCCAATTCTGATATTTTATAAATAAAAAGTAGGGTACCAACAGTTCATGGAAATTGCTCAAAACCGCACATCATCTGAGTGTTGAAGCCACGTCCCGAGCCCACCGCCCTGAGCTCTGCTCCCACAGGACCGCGTCAGCTCCGTAACCAGCACTTCACTAGATGCATTTCCGGACGGCTTTGCATTTACCTTTAAAATATGTCGTATCAATTTCAATTTGAGTTATTACTCCAGGGTGTGCCAATCGGAAAACGGCCCATTCAGAACCCGGAACCAGGAGAACGCCATTCTCATCATTCTGGAATCCAAAAGGAAAAAGGAAAAAAAAAAAAAAAAAGATAAGCCAGCACGGTACCTTTGGAAAAACGAATTCTGAAAACCAGCAAGTGAAAAATGTTGACACATACTTGTGATATTTATTTCTTACTATAAAAGAGTGTTTCCCATGCCAATACGTAAATTACTTTTTGTCTTAATGGCCCCTTGGCCTATTATTCCTTAAATGCCTCATACGGACTCATGAGTTTAGGGTACTTGGTAAGTTTTCATCTATTTTTTATATGATTTTCTAGGTCGATCATAAATTCGTGCATGATGGGACCCACAGGACGGGGTCTGGGTCTAACCCAGCCCCAGGTCCTCTAATCAATTTGTTTTGACCTTTTGAAGTAGTTAAGTTCTTGGTCAAATCTATACCAGTATATGATCTGCCTCCAAATGTTCCTTTACAGTAGAAGTGTTGGCTGACATGAAAACTAACCCAGGAAACGGGTGTTCACCAGTTAAGTTCTCAGTGGGATTCACACACTGAAAGGTGTTTTGTTTTGCTTCGTTTTGACTTTCACGTCTCGCAGTAGACACTGGCCAAACTGGACGGCTGAGCCAGCTCTAGAGTCCCCAACCTGCCATATCCACAAGGGTGGTCTCATCCAGGGACACACAGATACCAAAAATGATTCAACCAGTGTTTTGTTTTCTTTTTTCCTCCAGGTCAGCCAGTGAATTTATCCATGGGTTTTCTATCATTAAATTGTAGATCCTCGTTTCTTCATGAAAGAAACAGGGACATTGCAAAATGGGTTGGAGTGGCCGGTGTGGCCAGCACGGGGCCTCCTGGGTCCTGCCGTGACCATACAGTGAAGCAGCAGAGGATCCAGGAAACACAGACTTCTTCCAGAACATTGCCTGAGAGGTTCTGAAATAAGCATTTCCTTGCTGTCAATTTAAAATGAGATATAGGGCAGCCCGGGTGGCTCAGCGATTGAGCCCCTGCCTTGGGCTCAGAGAGTGACCCCGGGGTCCTGGGATCGAGTCCCGCATCGGATTCCCAGCGTGGAGCCTGCTTCTCCCTCTCCTGTGACTCTGCCTCTATCTCTGTGTCTCTCATGAATAAATAAAATACAATTTAAAAAAAAAAAAAACAAAAAATAAATAAATCGAGATATAGGGAACTTTACATCGTGGCTGTTTTGAACTTCTTACCTCTAATACCGGCGGCCTGTCCAGCCTTCTCGCCGTCTCCCAGCCGTCTGCCATTGACCTGGCCTTGCCGACTCCTGCCAGGCATGACACGGTTTAACGGGAATGTCACAGGATTTTATCTTCAATGTGAGCATGAATGCACTGGCGTAATTTTACATTCCAGACCCCACACGCCCGAGCATTGCTACGTAAGTCATTTTCATTCAACTTAGTGCTTTGTTAAATTCACATACAGCCAGAGAGTAAGTTTTCCTTTTCCCTTCAAGCCAAAATTAGGAAGGAAAATCACATTGATTCACTTCACATCATAAAGGCATCAAATCCTGTGTATGGACCGTTGATCTCGCCCACTCCTGGGATTTGAGACGGCACCTTCCTCTTAAATCATTCATTCCATATGAGGGTGCTTAATGCTGGTGCCCAGATGCCCCAAATAAACACCAGCTCCCAGAGAATCATCTTACCGATCATATTGTTTGGATGCCCGAAGTGTGCATTGCTGTATCCTACACAGGTGCCCCCGTGAGCGATGGCTACTAGGTCAAATGGTTCTTTGGGGTCGGTTGCAGTCCAGTCTTTCTGCCCCATACCGTACACTCTAAGACGTGCGATTCCACCATCTGAGGAGGAAAGAGGCCGGAGTTATTCCTTACTTGGAAAGATGAGTCTTTGTGGTTCATGACCAACAAAGCCCTCCGTAAACTGCCTGCTCTGTTTCTCAAATACACCAACCCTCCTGCCCCAGGGCCTTTGCACCTGCCATTCCTTTGTACTGGAACAACTTCCCCAGCTCTCCAAAAGAGCCTCCTTGTTGTTAGGTCTCACCTTCAGTGTTTTGGTCCCAAAAAGGCTTTTCCTCTCAGCTGGTTACATCTTTCCAGCTCTGCCCAGCCTTGCCCGATTCCCCAGGTTGAGGTGTACAATCCCCACCTCCCGCATATTTATTTCAGAGCTCAAATCACAGTATGAAATTATCCTGTCATTTTATTTGTTTAAGCCCCTACTGATATCAGAGGCCCAGAACCAGGATATAAAATTTTTGACAGGCAGGATAATGATCTATCTGGTTCTCATCTCTATCATCTCTTAGAACCAGTCCTGGTACATAGTCGGTGCTCATATTGCTCATATTTTTTACAGGATTAATAATTCCAAGAAGGTCAAAAAGCAATTGGAAAATTCACCATAGATACAATGTTTGATGCCACAGATTACCATTGCTAAGTCCCACACAGGCTCATACAAGAGCCTTATGTTTTATTTTTATGACAACACATTACTTAGCAATATGACTGAGAACAGAAAAGATAATATTCACAAAACCAGATCACTTCCGAGAACCACAGCAGCCAAGATTAGGTCTGCAGAGTGGATAGTAGCCGCCAACATCAACTCACATTATCTGATTCTAATAAGGTGAATATTTTTATTTGTTTAAATAGTACTTCCTGAAAGACAGGAGCAAGCTTTTTTCATTAATCAGAATATTCTACTGAAACCAAGCCCTATATATTTTTACATGAAAAATTTGATGAAACTGAGCAATTTTTAAAAATTTCAGAACATTTTTTTTAGTAGACCAGTCTTGACATTTACAATAAATAAAATCAAACTGAGCTAGCATAAACCCTAAAAAAACATACTAGAGGGAGTAATTTAGCAGGAGCTAACCTAGGAGAACCACTGCTCTGGTTCACTGGACTTCGTGATCCACTTTGATGGTATAATAGACACTTGTCTATTGAGTGTAAGGTTGATTTGAAATTAAAAAAAAAAAAGATTCTTCTTTGCAGAGTTAATATCCAGCATCCCTTTTAATCAAAACTATCAAGGATATTAAATATACCCCTCCATGCTCTGAAAAAGTAAACTTTGCCACCCTATGTGTCCCATCAGGTTGTCCTACTGCTTCCATCCCCTTTATAACTGGACAGGAGAAAATATTTGCAAATCATGCATCTGATAAAGGATTTGTATCTAGGATATATAAAGAACTCTTAAAATTCAATTTAAGGGATCCCTGGGTGGCGCAGCGGTTTGGCGCCTGCCTTTGGCCCAGGGCGCGATCCTGGAGACCCGGGATCGAATCCCACATCAGGCTCCCGGTGCATGGAGCCTGCTTCTCCCTCTGCCTGTGTCTCTGCCTCTCTCTCTTTCTCTCTGTATGACTATCATAAATAAATAAAATTTAAAAAAAAAATTCAATTAAAAAAAACAACTTAAGGATGGGCAAAAAACACTTTTCCAAAAAAACACATTTATATATACATGTTATATATGTAAACATATACAAATGGCCAAGTAAGGAACTGAAAATGTGCTCCCCACCATTAGTCATTAAAGAAATACAAATTAAAACCACAATGAGATACCACTTCACATCCTCTAGGAAGGCTACTGTCAAAACGTTAGATAATAGTAAGTGTTGGCGAGAATGTGGAGAAATTGGAACCATCCAAACTGCAGCTGAGAATATAATACGGTGTAGCCGTTTTAGAAAACAATCTGATCGCTCCTCCAACAATTAAACATACAGTTATCACAGGACCCAACAATCCCAGTCCTACATACATCCCCAAATGAAACACTCGTGCAGGAATATTTATCGCAGCACTATCCACAGGCAGCCAACAGTGGAAACCACCGCGATGTCCACCAACGGACCAACTGTATGAACAATGTGGTTCCTCCGTGCGATGGAATATCCATTCTGCCGTGAAAAGGAATGATGGACCCTAACAATGCTACAACATGGATGAGCCCTGAAAACATGCTAAGTGGAACAAGCGAGTCACAAAAGACCATTTATATGAAATGTCCAGAATAGTCATCAATGTCCAGACAGAAGGTAGATTAATGGTTGCTTAGGGCTGATGGAGATGAGGGTTGATAGTTATAGGATGGGATCTCTTTTTGAGGTGATAAAACATTCTAAAATTGGCTGTGGTGATGGCTGCACATTGCTGTATATTTCCGTAGACTTTAAATTGTCCATATATTGACATATACTCTAAACCGCTAAACTGTGCATTTCAAGTAGGTGAATTGCATGACATGGGAATTACATTACAATAAAGCTGTTAAAAAAAAGGAAAATGAGGGTCATTTGCACTCACTACTTCATCTGCTAGTGCATCCGGCAAGGGAGAAATCTTTAGGAGATATTTAACCTAATACAGCTTAGTTTTTTCATATCCTAATTGACCTCATACTTTTTCCTTTAATATTTTATTTATTTGAGAGAGAGAGAGATCAAACACGAGTGGGGGTTGGTGGGCAGAGGCAAAAGGAGAAGCCGACTCCATGTGGAGCAGGGAGCTCAAAGTGGGGCTCAATCTCGACCCTGGGATCATGACCTGAGCCAAAGGCAGACACTTTAACTGAGCCACCCAGGAGCCCCGACCTAATGCTTTTTCAATAACTACCAATGGACGGTTGAGTTGGAATGAGAATTCCCTAGAGCACAAAAAGGGCAAATTATAACCCTAAAATGCTAGAGCGATGAGTGACTTCACTCTGATACATGACTCACATTAAGAAACCACAGACTAGCAGATGAGTCCATGTCATACTTACCTGGGAAAATGTTGAGTCTTATGTGACTCCATCTCTCCTGAGAATTGACAGCAAAATAATTGTGGCTGGACGCAGGCTTTCCTGGTTTAAGCTCTGTCATGGGGACCAGGTAATTCCAGTCATCAGACTTTAGCTAGCAATAAATATAAAAATGTTAGCAGTGGCTCCAGGGAACAATAAATTCTCTCATCCTACGGCTCGTGTGGGATCCACAGGATACAAATACGTTGGCATAAAAATTGATGATGGATGCCTAATAAAATACTTTAATAAAAATACTAATAAAGATTAAGTCCCAGGTCTAACAAACAGAATAAAGGCTTAAGGGTTTTTTTCATCCTGATGAAATGATGGTGGCCAGAGAACAGGCAGGAGGGTTGGGAACTGAAGGACACCACCTGAGATTCCCTCTGGGGATTCTTAGAAGAAACCAGAATTATGACATGAACATTTAGTAAAAAACAACCTGTTGTCTTAGACCCTGAGACCTGAGGTTGACCAGTTGACCTGAAAGTTGTGATCATTTCTTCTAGGTCAGTGTTCCTCAAACTTAAGGACCTGTGTGGCTGCTATTATTTATTTTCTAGTCTGCTACGGTCGACACTTTTGTAAGGCACGATATAAACCAATTACTAGATGTTTAGATATAAAACATCTAGTAATTGATGAGCACCTGTTTCAGAGACAGACACACACACACAAACTTTAAAAAACAAGAGTGTGCCAGAACACAAGCCCATGTTGTTTATCAGATTCATCAGGCATAAGATTGCTTTGTCAAACTGCTGTAAAAGGTACCTGAACTCTTACTGCGGATTTCTATATTAATCTCATCCGGGCAGCATCCGGCAGATGAGCACAGGTAAGCAGAGCGCCCTGAGACACGCTACTCTAGACCTCGCGGGGCCCATGCCACTCCCTCGTGCGGGGTTGCATGAACCACTTGCGAAGCATCTGCAAGGTCTGCGGGGCAAGTAAATGAGGGGGAGTGTGCCTGGGGTTGAGCGTCCTCAGGAAGCACCGTCGTGGCCTGGCATGCAGAGCGGTGTCCTTGCCACACAGCCACCATGACAAGCCCCCATCGTGTTTGCAGGCGTACCTCTGCAACAGCCTCAAACTCCTCCGGCGTGGCTGCGGCTCCCATCCTGACTCCTCTTTGTGGGATCTCTGGTTGTTTATCTGAAGGTAGATTGACCAGTAGGGTTATGGTTGGTGTTCAAAGTCAAAGAGAGTATACTCTCTTAGTGGGCTGTATGCTCACTTTCATTTTGCCAGATAACCCCATAGATAACATTTCTGAAGTCAAAGTATCAGACGATCCAAGTAATAGACACGCTTGAAGCCCCTCGACGTTTAAAACACTACGTAATTCCAAAAAGTGCTGCAAAACATCTGGTAGGACGTGTGCTTGTCAAAATAGTACACACCATCTCCAAGTTAAGTCCAACTGCTACTAATTTATCACATGAGTAGAGTTTTTAGAAGTTGGATCAACGGACATTCTGGCACATTTGCCAGGTCCATTCCAGAAGCAGGATTTCCCCTCCACCCCCGCATGGCATCCTTGGAATTGACATCTGGGCGATATCCCAGACAGTTGCTGGCTTGCGGGAGGCATCTTACTAATTGTCATTAGTCATTTCCTGCCTCCACAGCAGCATCTCTCCATCATCACCTGACTCTTCAGCTTCCCCCCACTGTCGTCAGGAGCAAGGCCCACCTTTCCACAGAGCCTCGTACAAGGCTGGGACACAGTGTCTCAGCGTAAATTTGCCAACTGGCATGACCCATCTTCCCTCAGTACATGTGTATACACACACATAATGGCACTTGTTTCTTTTTTAAAAAATGCTGGGACCAGCATCAGATTGTGCCAGTTGAAGGAATAACAACAGTCTAACTTACCGAGCCTGTGGGATTCACGTGGTCCAGCATCCCACAAGGCAGCAAGGAACCCTTCCTGAAAACCCCACGGCTACCGCACCGTTACGCACCCTGGGGTAGCCACAGAGAAGCCGATGCCACCTGTCCACAGCTGGCCCAGACCTAGCTCCACACTGTCCCGGTGGCCCACTCCCTGCCACCCTCCCCTGCAACCTATTTGTCAAACCTGGCGGTGCCAGGAGGATGTACCTCTGGGTGAGGCCTGAAGAGTGTGGGAATAACAAACCCTACATTTGGTCAAGCTAAAAATCAAACATCGCAGAACACCGTATCGGGAATCCAAGTTCTAAAGCCCCGAGTGACATGGCCTCAGACAAGCGGCTGAACCTGTCTGGGCGGAAAGTGCACGTCAGCAGGCTGGGCCGATGGGCCCCACGACCCCACAGCACCCACTCTGGGTCCTCAAGGCACCTTCTTCCAAGTTAGCTGCTTGAATTGACATTCGAGGAGCGTAATCTCCCATGAAGTAAGAAATATCCACATCGAAGCCCCGGATAATCCCTTGTATCCCCAGCTTGATGATGCACCAGTCGTGACCTACAAGACGAAAAAAGGACATCCCGTCAGGTTTAGCTCGGAAGACAAAGCGTGTGATTGAACAGAACTGAAGTGAAAACAACAGCGACATCGTCCTCCCGCCAAGAAAAGTGCACACAGGTCAACTCCCAGCTATGACTTAAAGATCCCCCGTCACGTGGCCACACGAGGCCACCATGTCCCACGGGAACCCCTGTTCCAGTCACAGCAGGACACGTGTAGGCCTTGAATCCGATTCCGGTTTCCAAAGTGAAAATTGGCCTTTCTGAGCCTCATTTCTTCAACTGGGTATCAGGGGCCAGAACAGCTTCCCTGAAGGTTAGATGTGACTGTGCAGTGTAGACGACACTGGCCCAGCTCGGCAGGTGCTCAGTGTGGATCTGGGCGTCCTGGAAACGGCACACTCACCATCATCTCACGCTCTCAGGACTTCCTGGGGGGCCCCACCCGGTTCACCCCCTGCATCTGCTAAGGTCTAGGAAGTCTCAGAGTCCTAGGTCACCAGGTAGTTCTTGGTTACTTGCAGGCAGACGTGCCCAGATTCGTTAGAATCTGATAAAGTCTGGAGTCCCTTAGAAATACCCAGTATCTCTGTAGCACTTGAGACAGACACACACACACACACAAAAAAAACTTTGGTTATTTGCCTAATGCTGGATTAGTTTGCTTTTATGGACATTTATTCAACTTTAAAAGGTCTATTTTATTTTATTTTATTTTATTTTATTATTTTATTTATTCATGAGAGACACACAGAGAGAGGGAGAGAGGCAGAGACACAGGCAGAGGGAGAAGCAGGCTCCATCCAGGGAGCCCGATGTGGGACTCGATCCCTGGTCTCCAGGATCACGCCCTGGACTGAAGGTGGCGCTGAGCCACCTGGGCTGCCCTAAAAGGTCTATTTTAATTAAGTCCGATGAGTAGCAATGAATAAAAGTAGACCCTCGGGTGACACGAAGGGCAGATCTGTGGGCAGATCCCGGCTCTGCTCACAGGTGATGTGACCGGGGCTGAGTGAGTGAGTGAGCAAGTGAAGCCTCACTCCGCAGCAGCTAAATGAGGATGAGAGCACCTGTTTCAGGAATCGTGCTGAAGTCCCCCCACAAACATACACACCAAGCGATGTTTGCCACCTTGCGGGTAGGTCTGCTCTGCCACCCCCAACAGCCTCACCAACACCCGCGCCGTCCCGGCCCAACCATGTGCCGCCCTCCTTTCTGCCTGGTGGTGCAACATGACCCCGTCCTCCCTCCTCAGAGCCTGACGTTCAGAGCATGCCCAGGGCCCGTGACAAAGCTGACCCAAAATGTACACTGGCTTCCCAACCCTTGTGGTTAAGCTTCGCCATAGTGAGTGGAAGAGCGTCTCGTTACCTGGAATCCTCTTCCTTCTGGTCTCCCATCCATCCATCCACTTCCCAAACTCAGTGTATTCATGTTCTCTGAAGCTTGGGCGGTCCCTCTAAAGCAAACATGCATAACAAGTCCATCGTTAACATCCATGCCCGGGCCTGGGCTCCCAGCACATCGACTCCTGCCCCAAAAGGATGGGTGGGCCGTGCCACCCAGGACTCTATGGGACTCCTCAGTAGGCATGGAGGGGGGTGGCCTTCACACAGGGAACCCATTCCGGATCGAGGGACGCCTCCTTATCTCTGCATCACCTCCAGGGAAGGCAATTCTGCTTGTCTGTGGGCCTCAGAACACAGAGTTAACTGCCAATGGCGATAGATAAAGGCCCCCCACGGTTCACTCTGCGGCCCCACAAAGGGTACAACCCCCCTTTGCCACCTACTGTACCCTGAAAGGAGCAAAGTCAGAGAGGACCAGCTTCCCAAGCAACCCACCAAAGACTGCTTCACAAGGAATCCGGCCAAAGAGTCAGGGGTAGGCTGGATGCTCGGGCCCAGCTGAATGCTCAAACCCCAGCCCCTGGAGCTGCTCTGCGCCCAGCGAGGGGTCGGGAGTGGGAGCAGGACGGGGGTGAGGCTCAGCTCAGCCCCTTAGCAGCCCCAAGACAAATAGCTGAGCCCCTACTGCTTCATCCCAAAGAACAGGGCTGGTGAGCACACCCCTTGCAGGGCTGCGATGAGGTTGAAATGACACCTGTGACAGCCCCAGGAACAGCACAGACCCAGAAATCGCTCTGTGGGTGGTGGGTGGCCAAGCTAGGGGACATGTCCCTTTCACAACAACTCAGGTTCAAGGAGGATCTTGTGTCTCTCCAGCAGGTGCTGAAAAGGACAGTCACAGACACGCAGTGGTGGGGCCGGGCTGAGCCCCCGGGGAGCCGCTACGTGGGGCCCACGGCGGGTCCACACATGCTCGGGCTCACGCCTGACTTCTTGTGCCTCGGCGTCCTTAGGTGTCAAAGGCCGTGTTCCTTCCGAGGCCGCAGCACACGTTAAGCCGTGCCTGGCACGTGGTAAGTGCCCGATATCTGTTTGGCATCGTCATGTCAAAGTTGGTGCCATTCGAATCGTGTTACGATCCAAACACGTCTTTAAGATCAGTGAAGGATTTGGAAGCCGTGCCGTGAACCCAGCGAGAGAAGGGGGGCTGCACCCCCCCCTTAAACCCCGCCGCTCGCTCTGCCCCAAGCTTCCTGGTGCTTAGTGTGGCTTCGGGGGCTTCAGGGACCGTGGCAACTGGATGGACGTGGAAAGAAACACGCTACTGAACTGGAAACAGTGCTTCACAAGGACGGCGCTCGCCAAAGGACAGCAAATCAGTGCTTAAGAAAGGAACCCCAAAGCCCAAGCCCAGGGATAAGCCCACACGTGTGCCGAGCCCTGCACACTCGGATGTTCGTGGCAGGTAAAGTTTAACCGACCTACATGTGCATCAACACGGGAAAGGGACCCGGTGTAATGGGGGCCAGAGGTGGCGGGCAGTGGGGGGCCACCAGCCATCCACCCCTCGGCACGGGCGGAGCACGCTCAGGTCCAGGGGTCGTGTCGCCGAGCGGGAAGTACTTGATGAGATCTCGTATGTAAATGACAAAACACACAGCACACTCCGTGCCACCTCTGGAGATGGACATATTGATTTAACGGGATGGACTGTACTCAAAGAACAGGCCAACCTCACAGTGATGCTAATTCTGTAAAGGGAAGGAGTGGGTCGGCATTAAAGTTGGTGGTGACAGGGGCTTCAGCTTGATCCGAGATTTTCATCCAAAAAGGAGAATGTGCTTACACATAAGGACACAGCGTATCTGACGTGACTCGTAAGTGGGAACATACACACACGTGTGTGCGGAGATGGGTGGGTGCACAGAGAATGTATCTATATGTAGTCAAGTGTAATATGGGGAACAAGGCCCCATTCTTCGTCCCATCCACTTCCCGCACCCGGACAACTCACAGCAACCACACTTCACGATTTAACGTGAATCTTTTTTAACGCTCTGTTACGTACGCACAACCTGCCCGAACCTCTCGCCGCAGGTGCGTAGGGCGCTGGCTCGCTCTTTTTGCTAGCCACAGAGCGCTCCCCGTCTGGAAGCTCGTATCGTGGACTCTTTAACCAGTTCCCCTATCAATGGACATTTAGGCTGGGTTCTTCTCCCCCCTCTGGACAACACAGGAATGTATATTTTCCATATATCCTTGCCTGCGTGTGCAATTAATATAAATCTGCGGAACAGCTAGGTCAAGGTGTGCCTGCAGGTAAATTTCCTTTAGGCAGACATATGGTAAAATGGTAAGAGCTTTGACATCTATCGGCCGTGGGACCTGGATCAAGTAAATCAACATCTCTGTTCCTCATGTTATCGTCATTTTCTCCGGGGCGTAAGTTCATATATATGAGATGCCCTAACCATGCTTTAGAGTCTCCAGGCAGAGACCGACTGCAGTCACCCGCCGCCCCCACCCCGGGTATGGGGTGTGAGCTCTGGGTGCACCTGTGCTTACCCGCCCACTCACAAGAATCCACACCTCACAGCGGCTGTAACAAGGTCGCAGGATTCCAGCCCAGGCTCCACCTCCTCCCTCCGTTTGTCAGTATTTTCTGGGGAATTTTTGTTCATTTTTTTTTAGTAAGCGCGCCCTACACTTTTATGATTATATTTTATATTTATATATATATATATTATTTACACATATATTTATTTTTTTATGATTTTCCAAACTTCCAAGCTGCATGCCAGTGTCCCCCCAGCACGGATTACAGATTACGAACTCACATCGGACACAGGACAACGTACCAGGATCTCAGTCATTTCCCCATGAAGCGCTGCGGCCCCCCGCCCCCGCGTCAGGTGCCCGTCTGTCTCCGGGGCGTCTTAGCGTGAGCTGGAGCTGACCTCTACATGCTTCTGCCGTCCCACGTGCTAACTCGCTGGTACACGCTACAGGACTCCCGCCCCAGACGCTCGGGGGGATTTTAATTAACACGGAGGCACAGACCGCTCTACACCAACAGCCCACGTTGCAGAGCACCGATTTACCTTTATAAGGTTTTCCGCAGGAGCAAAGAAGTCATCTGTTGCAAATAAAACCTGGGGACATAAAGAAAGGTGAAGATGAAGTAACCGTGAATTAAAGACCATTTTGCTCCGTTCCCTCAGTGAACCAGTAGGAGACACAGTGCAAAGAGACGCGACGTGGCCGTGGGGATGAGCAGCAGGCAATGAGCCCAGGACCCTCCTGACTGTCTGGACCTCACCGCCGGCCCCCTGCGTCCCTCCCCTCCCACCCGTGCTCTTCCGGATGCGGAGGGGCTAACTCCCTACACGTGACGAGAAAACACACCAACGCGCCCTTTCGAGAATGGAGAACACTGGGCTCTGCGATCGTCTCACGGTCTCACGTCTCACGCCGCCCCGTCTGAGGCGTGGTCTGGCCTGTGGTCTGGCCGACTCCCCGAAGGATGGCCCCCTGTGGTCTGGCCGACTCCCCGAAGGATGCCCCGCTCCTGGGGGGCTCAGTCAGTGCAGCATCTGCCTTCGGCTCAGGTCACGATCCCGGGGTCCTGGGATCGAGCCCCCCATCAGGCTCCCTGCGCATCAGGGAGTCTGCCTCTCCCTCTCCCTCTGCCTCCCCCTGCTCCTGCTCTCTCTCCCTCTCAAATCAATAAAATCATAAGAAAAAGAAGAAAAGGAAAGGAAAGAGAAAGAGAGAAAAGGAGAGGACACCTCACGTGGACCTGGACTTTCCTTCCTTCCTCTGCCCCTTGCCTGGAACAATAGTGTAACGAACCCATCACTGGTTTAGGGTATGTTGTGTAGGAGACATCATCCTGTGTGCTGTTGGCTTCTGAAATATTATTATTATTAGAAATTATAATTTCCACAGTGAAGCTGTGTTAAATAAATTATTGGCAAAGATGATCTCGGTCTCTGAGCATAATTTGCCTCCAGTGAGACCCCTGGTCTCTGACCCCAGCCCAGAACCTAAAAGGCTGCGAAGATCTTGCTGTGTTGAGCTGCTGGCTGTTTGAGAGGCAGAGGGTAGGGGAAATCCTGCTGTGTTGGGGTCGACCTGCCCCCTAAGCATGTGTCAGGGCAAAGCACGGGTGAGGGGACACCTAGGAGCCCCTCACCTGTCCAGGTCCTCATTGGCTCCCGGCAGAAACCCTCGCAGGGCCCACCGGGCCTCTCCGACCTCCCGAGGCTCAGGCTGCCCAACACCACCTGCCGACTTCCAGAAACACTAAACCAGGGGCGCGTGTGATGCTCCCTCCGCCCGCATCCCACCTGAGACGGCCCTCGCCCCTCTGCCCTGCCGGCCGCCTCTCCCACCTGACGACTCCTTTGAGCATCACTCACCTGGACGGCCTTTCCCAAGCCTGCCCGCCTCGTCCAGCTGCCCGCAGCTGGGGGGATGTGCGCCGCCAGCACCTGCCCCTGCCATGAGGACAGCCCGGGCCTTGGCTTCCACACCTGTCTCCCCAGTGGAGCGCAAGCGTCTTGAGGGCACCCCAGGCCCCCCACTGTCTGCCCCGGACACGGCGCCTGCGCGCTGCGGGCACTCGGGGCCCTCCCTTGGGGGCCACCTGCCCCTCGCACGGGGCCAACACGCCTTCCAGGTTATCCCCCCGCCGGCGTGCGAGGCCCAGCAGTCTACCCTGAGACACGCAGGATAGGGGACTCTGCCCGCGGGCGCCAAGCGTCAGTTCGGTCTAAGCCTGAGGCAGGGCTGCGCTTCCAGCGCCGTCACCGGTTCTAACGGGTTCCCCGCGGGCCGTGTGCGGGGACGGGCTTCGTGGAGGAGGCCGCGCCAGCCTGCCGCTCCAGCCGGGCTCTCGGCGGGCGAGTGGGCCCTCAGCGTGGGGACGCCCCGCGCACTCACCTGTCCTCCTACAGACTCAGATGCCATGTCGACCAGCTGCGTGAAGTCCAGGGACCTGGCCAGTTTTCCCTCCCTGGGACAGTCAGCCATGCTTCCTGGCAACGAGAAAGGCAGCTGGGTGAGCCTCGCGTGGGGGTGGGGGCAGCGGAACCCGCGTGGGCTCCCAGCCCGGGGTCTGCGACGCTCGGATGTGGCCGCCAGGGGTCCCTGCAGGTGACTTTGCACAAACACAATGACCCAGGAGGGAATTCGGGCATGGTTCCCCTCCGAGGTGTGTAAGAACAAAATACCACTAAATATGCAAATCCTACTGCCTCAAATTGCCATTTTATTTTATTTTTTAAAGGGGGGAAAAAAGGGACGCCTGGGTGGCTCAGCGGCTGAGCAACTACCTTCAGCCCAGGGCGTGACCCTGAGTCCCGGGATCAAGTTCCCCATCCGGCTCCCTGAGTGGAGCCTGCTTCTCTCTCTGCCTGTGTCTCTGCCTCTCTCTGTGTCTCTCATGAATAAATAAATAATTTTTAAAAGGGGGAAAATATTTTCATTTCCAAAGGAATAATTTGCTTTCAATAGTGTTTGGATCCACTCAAAAACACTTGCTGAGCAACCAGGTGGCAGCCCCTGGGAGCACTGGGGTACGGAGAACGCATGCCCTGCCTCCAGGGGCTCCCCGAGGGGGGAAACAGAGCCCCCAGACGCCCACGCGGAGCGAGGTTCTGGAGCCATCGAGACGGAGGCACACAGGTCGCTCAATCCAAGAGGATGCAGGACCCTTTGTCGTATGACGAGTGGGGCTCACCTAACTTAATCCAACCCCGTGCCCCGCGCCCTTATTCTGAAATTGGGAAAGCAAATTTGGAGCAGGGCAGAGGCATGGGGGGTGAGTCAGGGCCGGCGTGGAGGGCGAGTCGGGGCGGCCTGGAGGTCATCTCACTCCTTAGCCAACGGAGGTCCCCTTGTTCCTACCTTACTTCCTATGTCTCACGGTGACAAGAGCAAACCACACAAAAACTAACATCACAAAAAAAAAAAAAAGACTAAGATCTCACCAAGAATTATTCACAATGGAAGAAACACAACGGTCAATGGGCGTGAGAAGTCAATGCTCCCTTGAAAGGACGGGAATATAATTAATCACGAAATGACATTTTTCCTTATGACGCTTGTGTTACACGTTTTGGAACAAACACCGCCCACGACCTGCCCTGAGGAGCATGAGCTGGAACAGTTTCTGGGTGCTTAGGTATCGCTACGAAACAGCAGGCGGCTCCTTGCCTTTGTCATCTGCTTGTCCCTCCCTGAGCTCTTCACTCTGCAGGGTCCCCGTCTCTTCCACGTCCCCCCCGTCTCCTCCGCACCTGCCCCCGCTGGCCTCACACCGTCCCCCGGGCTCCTAACATCACCCACAAATACGTATCACCTTCCTGGATTTCCACCCACCACCTCAAACTGTCTCCCCTGGATGTGTGACCCATCCCCGGGTCACCGCGCCGCCCACTGGACTCCAGCCCCACCCAGGTCCCCCCACCTCCCCCTCCAGGGTGCAGTCTTGGGGTCACGTCGCCCGCGCGTCCTCGAATCTGATATCTCAGAGCATTACATCCACCCTACAGCCAGACCCAGGACCCCGAAACGACATCACAGGTGGAACCGGCTGGGTGGGCCGTGGCTCGATGGCTCCATCCCTGGGGAAGGGCACGTCATGGAGGCCCCGAGAGCTTCGTCTGCTTTTGAGCACGTTGAAATCCATCACGTATTACACATGAGTAATGTGTGCCAGGGGCAGTGGGGCGGGCGGGAACCCCCATCTGTCCCTGGGCCTCCACACCCCCCAGTTGGTCTCGCTGCCGCCGGCCGCCCTCGGCAACACACCAGCGCAGCCTCCTGCAAGCTGGTCAGTCTGTTAAAACCCTGGTGCGTGTGCTTCCCTTTCCACGGAGTAAGAGCTCGTGTCCTTCCTAGGTCCCCGGGGCCCTGCCACATGACGGCTCCCGCCCCCGCTTTGTCCTGCCCTCATCGCTGGCACCTGCTGCTCCCTCTGCTGGGAGGCTCCTCCCTGGGCTTCTGTGGGGCGGCCCCTCAGCTCCGTGCAAGCCTGTGCGCTCCGCGATCACCTTCTCAGTAAGACCCACCCTGACACCCCCCCCCCCCCCGCCTACAGCGACATTTCCAGTCCCCCCCAGCACCTCCCACACCCCGAGCCTGTAGCCGGAAGACATACTGTGTAATTTGCTTCTTTATCATCTCAGCATCCGTCTTTCCCAGTTAGGTGTGTGCTCCGTGAGGACCGTAATCTCCGTTTGGGCCTCTGGTGTCTTCCTAGGACGTGGAACCTGGCTCGGCCCACACCAGAGGCTTAATAAATATTTATTAAACAAATAAGTGAGCAGGGATCCCTGGGTGGCTCAGCGGTTTAGCGCCTGCCTTCGGCTCAGGGCCTGATCCTGGGGTCCCGAGATCGGGTCCCGCATCAGGCTCCCTGCATGGAGCCTGCTTCTCCCTCTGCCTGTGTCTCTGCCTCTCTGTGTCTCTCATGAATAAATAAATCTTTAAAAATAAATAAAATAAATGAGTGAGCTAACAATGTTTTCTAACCCATTTTATGTTTTAAAATACTGGTTCCCTGGGGATCCCTGGGTGGCGCAGCGGTTTGGCGCCTGCCTTTGGCCCAGGGCGCGATCCTGGAGACCCGGGATCGAATCCCACATCAGGCTCCCGGTGCATGGAGCCTGATTCTCCCTCTGCCTATGTCTCTGCCTCTCTCTCTCTCTCTCTCTCTCTCTCTCTATCATAAATAAATAAATTAAAAAATAAAATAAAATAAAATAAAATACTGGTTCCCTAACTGGACTAAAATCTTCCTGAGGCTGAAAAGGTGCAGAAGAAATCCTCTAACATTGCATGAGTTTGCAGGAACGTCGTGCACGGCTCGCATATGCTCTCTCTCTCCTCATCCTAGAACAATGCTGAGATTCTGGTTTCGTTGGCATCTTACGCATGCGGAAACGCGCCTTTGAGGGGTCACGTAAACTGTGCAAACCTCACAGCTGGAGAGTGAGCCACCTTCCCAACGCAGCTACGCCCCGATGTGATTGCTATTTGAAAGCCCCCAGCACAGTGCCAGCACAGGTGGCCGTGGCAGGCTGCAGCGTAGGTCACTGGGGACCCGTGTGTGCTGGCCCACAACGCTCGGGCACTGAGCCAGGCTCTGGCCTTACACCTGCTCCTCGGAGCTGACGGTGGGGGGCAGGACGCAGACGCGACCACCGCAGTGCTGCTGATGGAGGCGGCAGTGACGTCCTCACACCACGACGGGACCTCAGGGGGCTCAGGGGCTCCTCTAGGACCTGGACACTGAGCCGGGACTTGATGGGGGTGGACGGGGAGACAGGGCGGGGGGCAGGGCGGGGGGCAGGCCGGTGGCCGCGGAGTCTCAGAGCTGGAAGACGGCACCGGCCACCCGGGAAGCTGCTGGCCAGGCGTGGCTGGCTAATGCACGTAGTCACCTAACTGGGGGATGTAGTTAGAATTACGTAAATCTAATGAAGCTAAGAATGCCGTTTTCCCTTGTCCTAGCCACATTTCGCGTGCTCAGTAGCCACGAGGCTTCCGTGGAGGGGAGCGGGTGCACACGCGGAAGCTTCCGTCACAGAAAGCCTTGCTGGCCCGCCAGAGAGGCGCAGGGCTCACACCTCGGGCACCTCGCGGGGCACCAGCGCCACTCGCATGCGGCACCAGCAGGGCCACGAGGCCGATGCACGCCAGGCCCGGGCGCGCAAGGCGAGGCTGAGATGAGGCTGAGACAAGGCGAGGTGGCCGTGCTCCCAGCTCGGGCTCGGGGGGCCCTCCAGCGGCCAGCACCCCAGGCTGAGCCCACAGAGCTCGGGGCCAGCCCGGCAGGGACGGAGCCGTCACCCATTGGGGGTCACTCCCCCCGACAGCAATAGCTTCGCGTCTGTCCCGTGTCCCAGACAAAACCGCACAGCGCCGGGCCGGTCGTGGGCGCTCGACAAAGGCTCGTCGTGTTATCTAATTTTCTTAAATGATCACAAAGCGTTGGATGTCCCTGGTCATCCTTCGGAAACGGCTCGGTTTTCGTGTTTCCAGGCAGTGGCAGCGAGCCCGGCAGGCACCGGGTCAGAGCGCCCCAACATCCTGCCAAAGTGCACAGCCCAGCACCCCTGGGAAAGGCCAGGTGTCATGGCAACGCGGGGGGCTGCTCACGGGGCCGTGTCACCCTGCCTCCCGGCCGCCCGGAGCGGGGGAAGGGGTGTTCTTTTCATCCTCGCTGCGTCTCCTCTTTCCCTTCCGTGCACGCAGAGGACGTGCAGCGAGCAGCGCGTGGACCGCAGGCTGCAGGGCACAGGCGAGGGAGCCGCACTTTTACAACGTGTTTCCAAGGGCTCCGACTCAACGCGCCAGGGTCCGAGCTCCCACCCTCTGAATCCCGACGCTCGATTTACACACTCACTCACTTCAGCACTTCTTAAAAAGAACGATCTCGGGCAGCCCGGGGGGCTCAGCGGTTTAGCGCCGACTTCGGCCCAGGGCGTGATCCTGGGGTCCCGGGATCGAGTCCCACGTCGGGCTCCCTGTGTGGAGCCTGCTTCTCCCTCTGCCTGTGTCTCTGTGTCTCTCATGAATAAATAAATAAAATCTTAAAAAGAAGAACGCTCCCTTCTGGGAATGACTGCTTCCATCTGGCAAATAAATAAATGAGCAGCGCCTCCTCTGAAAAACATCCGTCGGGGCAGCAGAGCGCTGTGTGGCCGAGGATCTGGCCTCCCCACTCCTGCTGCGGCAGCACCGGGGGCAGTACGTGGGGTGAGGCCACTCAGCCTGCCCCTCAGGCAGGAGGGACAGGCTTTCCCCACACCCTTAACATGCCTGTGTGCTCACAGAAGAGCTCCTGGGACCCAGGTGGAGGTGCTCGAGGCCCGTGTCCCTTTCTCCAAAGGAAACCTAGCCCCCAGACGCTTCTGTTCTACTTAGCAGAAATGAATTTGGTGTGGGGCACAGATGTCTCCGTGGGCTCCTTCCTCAGCCTCCCCACAGCGCCTGCGCCCTGGCGTGTCCCCCCACCCCCAACCTGTGAGCTCCCCCAGAGACAGGGCACTGCACGGCTGCCCCCGAGTCCCAGTTACTTCGACCCTTCATCATTCCTGTTGCTAAAGCTCCATTAGTAGCTGTGCTCAAGATGTGTTTCACTGAAATAAAAGAAAAACAAACAGACCTTTGTAAAATATGTCAGAGGCCCCACAAGAGATAAACCTGCAAGGAGAGCAGCCCTGGTGGCTCAGCGGTTTAGCGCCACTTTCAGCCCAGGGCGTGACCCTGGAGACCCGGGATCGAGTCCCATGTTGGGCTCCCTGCATGATGGAGCCTGCTTCTCCCTCTGCCTGTGTGTGTCTCATGAATAAATAAATAAAATGTTAAAAAAAAAAAAAAAAAACCCTGCAAGGAGCATGAGGCCCCATCTACAGTGTCCCAGGAGTAGCAGAGCAGAGGGTGGGTACAGGTAACATTCAGCAACAATATTCCCCACTGCCGCACACGCCCTCCCCACTGCCGTACACAGGGGTCAGGGCTGTGAGTAGCACAGGGCATCAGTACTGGGCACCGGGCGTGCAAAAGGCGGAACGCTGGCAGGGTGTGTTATGGTTGCACTAAGATGGGAACCGCTTGCCGCACGTGTACACAAGGTTAAATCCGATGACATATGAACCTCAGTATCTTGGTCACACTAGCCACATTTTATGTGCTCAGAAGCCAGGTGCGGCTGGCAGCTACTGCACCAAACGGCACAGAAGGGAGATTTCCATTGCCAGAGAAGGTTCTGGCCAACGGTGCACATTGTAGAACACCATGGTTTTAAAATCCCTTTTTATTAATTTAGACACAACGTTCAATGTTCAGGAATGGTCTCAGAACTCTTTAGCAACCGCTCATCAATGCAGGAAAGTTCCAACAACAGGACAAAACCGTCTCTTTGGCTTCCTAAGGCCTGACCCTGTAACCACGTGACATCACACCGCACCAGGCGGGGGGTGCAGGGGATTTGCGGATGTGATCCAAAGAGAGGGAGGTAATCCTGGTTAATCCAGGTGGGTCCGATCTATGCGTATGACACCATAAGAGCAGAGACTTTTCTCTGGCTGGAAGCAAAAGGACCACCAGCGGAAGGAAAGTCAGAAAGAATCAAAGGTTTGAGTCATGTTTCCAAAAGAGAGAAAGCCCCTACACACCGTCCAGAAGGCCCAAGAGCAAGGACCACAGCGAAGAATGGCCCCCGCTGACACCAGCAGGGACCCGGGAACCACAGTCCTACAACCACGGAAACAGATTCTCCTACCCCGTCCCCCGAGCCTCCTAATAATCAGGCCCAGCTGGTGGATATTTTGACCACAGCCTGGTGAAGCCCAGAGCAGAGAAATTGGCTGAGCCCAGCTGGACTTCAGACCTGCAGACCCAAAGATCACAAATTTGTTCTAAGATACTGAGAAGGGTGGTGGGGGGAGGGGGAAAGGGTAACTGGGAGATGGGCATGAAGGAGGGCATGTGATGGGATGAGCACTGGGTTTTTTTTTTTTAAGATTTTATTTATTTATTCATGAGAGACACAGAGAGAGAGAGAGAGAGAGAGAGAGAGAGAGAGGGAGAAGCAGGCTCCATGCAGGGAGCCCGATGTGGGACTTGATCCCGGGACTCCAGGATCACGCCCTGAGCTGAAGGCAGGTGCTAAATCACTGAGCCACCCAGGCATCCCGAGCACTGGGTGTTCTCTAATGCGGATAAATCAGTGAACTCTACCTCTGAAACTAATGATACACCATATGATCATTAGCTGAATTTAAACTTTAAAAATTTTAAATTAAAAACATTTTTTAAAAAGATGCTGAGAATGTGTGACAACAGCACTAATATGAGCCGATATTTGCTTGTTCAGACTTAACTATTGAGACAAGCTACCATCACTGCAGGGGCAAGAGAGATATGCAGAGTTTTCAGCTTCTGGGAGAGACCATGAAGCCCATCAGACCCCTGAGGCCAGAGGCTGTGGCCACATCACCTGTGTCCATTTTAAGGGACACACAGAGGTGCACCCAGGACGCCAGCTGGAGCCCCTGGGGACTCAGGCTGACCTGTCCGTCTGGGAGCCCCCAGCCCCTAACCCTGCAAATGCCCAGCTGACGGCTTGCAGGCTGCCCTGGGCTCCCAGCGAGTCGAGCCCAGGCAGCAGCCCCACCGGTCGGCTTTAATTCGAGTACCCCAGCTTGCAGCTCGTCTGCCACGCTGGCGCCTCCACCAGAGCTCTGGGTCTGGTTGCAGTTGGGTTCCTGCCACACATTCCATAAAATAAGTGTAACCATGTGAGACGAGCATGCAGAAGACAAGGAATGTCTTTAAGCCCCAACCCCACATCTTCACACCTGTTCTCATGCCTTCCTCATGCCAGCCGGAGAGTCATCTGTGATCATACCTGTCGCAGAGAAGCCCAGAGAGGCGGGGAGCTTGCCCAGCGTCATGCAGTAATGAAAGGGAAAGGGATGCATTTCCAACGAGCCTTGGGGTAGAGCCACAGCCCCACCTCTATATGGACTATGAGGAAGACAGCAAAGTCTTCACTGTTTCCCTAGGAGCTGCACAACTTACTATGTGTGTTCTCCAAACAGTCTCGAAGACCATTATATGAACAGTCCCTCTGCCCCAGGATAAAAATATGAGACAGAAAATCGAGCTACTGTACGATCCAGCTCTCACACTACCAGGCATCACCCACACAATAGAGAAACACTCACCCAAAGGGACACCGCACCAGGGTGCTTCCAGCGGCCTTGTCCCCGACAGCCACGACAAGGAAGCAGCCCACGCGTCCAGTGACCGAAGAAGGGATAAAGAGGATGTGGTGTGTGTACACAGTGGAGTATTACTCAGCCGTAAAGAAGGATGAAGTCTTGCCGTGTCCAACAACATGGATAAACCTAAAGATCATGACGGTGAGTGAAACAAGTCGGTCGGAGAACGACAAACACCATATGACCTCACTCATATGCAGAATTTAAGAAGCAAAACAAATGAGCAAAGGGGAAAAAAGAGAGAGAGAGAGAGAGAGAGAGACAAAATGAGAAACAGACTGTCACCTACAGAGAACACACGGACGTCACCAGAGGGGAGGGGGCTGGGAGGGGAGGAGGAAACAGGTGATGGGGATGCAGGAGGCACCTGTTGTGAGGAGCAGCAGGTGACGTACAGAGGCGCGGAACCACGATACTCTACACCTGAAACTAATAACAACACCGTATGTTAACTTTACTAGAATAAACATTTTTAAATAAACAATTTCTTTAAATGTGCCAAAGAAAAGAGGGGACCACATGTGGGTTCCAGAACACAGCGCAGGCCTGACCACACACCTGCCCCGGCCACTGCGGAAGGGACCGAGTGGTCTGCGTCAGGGAAGTTTCTCTCCTGAACCACGAACCCCGAGTGTGTCCCCGACGGCCGGGGCTGCACGGCGCCCTCGGGGGCTCCGGGGAAGTTCATCTCCCCTGAGTCTAATGTGTCGCGCTGTTTCCATCCGCGGGAGGGAAAGCCGAGGTGTCTGCGGAAGGAGGGGGCACCCGCCAGCCCCGACCTCCGCTCCCCCAGAGGCCACCTCTGCGCCGACACTGCCCGAGGTGACTGCTTCCAAGTCTGTGTGTTTCAGTGAGTTCTTAAATAATCCCTCGCAGAGGAGCAAGATCCCCTCTTGCTCCTCTTGGGGTGAATGCACCCCGGCTTTTATTTAATATTTTTATTTTGTTAATGAAGTTCAATTTGCCAAAATATAGAAAAACACCCAGTGCTCATCCCATCAAGTGTCCCCCTCAGTGTCTGTCACCCATTCACCCCCACCCCCCGCCCTCCTCCCCTTCCACCACCCCTAGTTCGTTTCCCAGAGTTAGGAGTCTTCATGTTCTGTCTCCCTTTCTGATATTTCCCACACATTTCTTCTCCCTTCCCTTCTATTCCCTTTCACTAATTTTTATATTCCCCAAATGAATGAGACCATATAATGTTTGTCCTTTTCCAACTGACTTATTTCACTCAGCATCATACCCTCCAGGTCCATCCACGTTGAAGCACATGGTGGGTATTTGTCGTCTCTAATGGCTGAGGAATATTCCATTGTATACATAAACCACATCTTCTTTATCCATCATCTTTTGATGGACACCGAGGCTCCTTCCACAGTTTGGCTATTGTGGCCATTGCTGCTATAAACATCAGGGTGCAGGTGTCCCAGCGTTTCACTGCATCTGTATCTTTGGGGTAAATCCCCAGCAGTGCAATTGCTGGGTCATAGGGCAGGTCTATTTTTAACTCTTTGAGGAACCTCCACACAGTTTTCCAGAGTGGCTGCACCAGTTCACATTCCCACCAACAGTGCAGGAGGGTTCCCCTTTCTCCGCATCCTCTCCAACATTTGTGGTTTCCTGCCTTGTTAATTTTCCCCATTCTCACTGGTGTGAGGTGGGATCTCATTGTGGTTTTGATTTGTATTTCCCTGATGGCAAGTGATGCGGAGCATTTTCTCATGTGCGTGTTGGCCATGTCCATGTCTTCCTCTGTGAGATTTCTCTTCATGTCTTTTGCCCATTTCATGATTGGATTGTTTATTTCTTTGGTGTTGAGTTTAATAAGTTCTTTATAGATCTTGGATACTGGCCCTTTATCTGATAGGCCATTTGCAAATCTCTTCTCCCATCCTGTAGGTTGTCTTTTAGTTTTGTTGACTGTATCCTTTGCTGTGCAGAATCTTCTTATCTTGATGAAGTCCCAATAGTTCATTTTTGCTTTTGTTTCTCTTGCCTTCATGGATGTATCTTGCAAGAAGTTACTGTGGCTGAGTTCAGAAAGGGTGTTGCCTGTGTTCTCCTCTAGGATTTTGATGGATTCTTGTCTCACATTTAGATCTTTCATCCATTTTGAGTTTATCTTTGTGTCTGGTGCAAGAGAGTGGTCCAGTTTCATTCTTCTGTATGTGGATTTCCAGTTTTCCCAGCACCATTTATTGAAGAGACTGTCCTTTTTCCAGTGGATAGTCTTTCCTGCTTTGTCAAATATTAGTTGACCATAAAGTTGAGGGTCCACTTCTGAATAGAAAACCTGAACCAGGTTTTCAATAACCAGGGAGGAAATTGAATCAGTCATCAAAAACCTCCCAAGACACAAGAGTCCAGGGCCAGATGGCTTCCCAGGGGAATTCTATCAAACGTTTAAAGAAGAAATCATACCTATTCTACTAAAGCTGTTTGGAAAGATAGAAAGAGATGGAGTACTTCCAAACTCGTTCTATGAGGCCAGCATCACCTTAATTCCAAAACCAAAGACCCCACCAAAAAGGAGAATTACAGACCAATATCCCTGATGAACATGGATGCAAAAATTCTCAACAAGATACTAGCCAATAGCATCCAACAGTACATTAAGAAGATTATTCACCGTGACCAAGTAGGATTTATCCCCAGGACACAAGGCTGGTTCAACACTCATAAAGCAATAAATGTGATTCATCATATCAGCAAGAGAAAAACCAAGAACCATATGATCCTCTCAATAGATGCAGAGAAAGCATTTGACAAAATACAGCATCCATTCCTGATCAAAACTCTTCAGAGTGTAGGGATAGAGGGAACATTCCTCAACATCTTAAAAGCCATCTACGAAAAGCCCACAGCAAATATCATTCTCACTGGGGAGGCACTGGGAGCCTTTCCCCTAAGATCAGGAACACGACAGGGATGTCCACTCTCACCACTGCTATTCAACATAGTTCTGGAGGTCCTCGCCTCATCAATCAGACAACAAAAAGAAATAAAAGTCATTCAAATTGGCAAAGAAGAAGTCAAACTCTCCCTCTTGGCAGACGACATGATACTCTACATAGAAAACCCAAAAGCCTCCACCCCAAGATTGCTAGAACTCATACAGCAATTTGGCCATGTGGCAGGATACAAAATCAATGCCCAGAAGGCAGTGGCATTTCTATACACTAACAATGAGACTGAAGAAAGAGAAATTAAGGAGTCAATCCCATCTACAATTGCACCCAAAAGCATAAGATACCTAGGAATAAACCTAACCAAAGAGGTAAAGGATCTGTACCCTAAAAACTATAGAACACTTCTGAAAGAAATGGAGGAAGACACAAAGAGATGGAAAAATATTCCATGCTCATGGATTGGCAGAATTAATATTGTAAAAATGTCAATGTTACCCAGGGCAATGTACACGTTTAATGCAATCCCTATCAAAATACCATGGACTCTCTTCAGAGAGTTAGAACAAATTATTTCAAGATTTGTGTGGAATCAGAAAAGACCCCGAATAGCCAGGGGAATTTTAAAAAAGAAAACCATAGCTGGGGGCATCACAATGCCAGATTTCAGGTTGGACTACACAGCTGTGGTCATCAAGACAGTGTGGTCCTGGCACAGAAACAGGCGCCCCAGCTTTTAATGCAAATCACAGCAAGTCATCAGCAGCGAGGAGGATGGTTACCCCTGTGAGAAGAGCCAGTCATTCTCTTTCTGATGGAAAAAGGATAATCTGGGGATTTTATACACTCGAGTGCTCTTGCTCTTTATTTTCCCCTTTGGGATTTGCCTTAAAATGAGAAAAGAGGTGAGGCAAGCACGGAGCTACAGGAGGGTCTTCTCGGACCAGTGGGCCGGGCTCTGCCCACAGGAGTCACCGCGGGGGGAGCACACCCTTGGTGACCCTCGGTGACCCGCCGTCACTGTCGGTGACTCCTGGTGGAGCCTTGGGCCAGAAGTCTGAGGTTTCTGTGAGATAAGAGAAATCTCTCCACGTTCGAACAGATCCAGAGGGAGCGTGAGCAGCGATGGGTGAAGGCCCGGCTGGCTCTGCTTTCAGACACAAGGGACGTCCCCTCCAGGCCTCACTCGCTCGCATCTTGGTAAAGACCAAAGTCACAGGACTTACAGAGTGGCGGGACGGGGAGCGGAGTGGGGGGGGGCAGGAACCCAGCCCTTACCTCTCAACGCTGTCAGAAGCTCATTGCATCCTGTTCCTTTGGCCAGGACAGCGTTAAAACAGGGAGTTAAGTATAAACAGCACCGCAACCTCGCCCAGGAAGCCGAAGTCCAGTGTTTAGGACTGGATTTCCTGCTCCCCACAAGCCAGCCAAGGTGCCATGGTGCTCGCGTGCCAGCCAGGAGAGAATTTATAGGAGCCTCAGCTAGCAAGACAGAACTTTCCGGAGATTGGCCGCGCCTCTGTGATGTCACAAGGGCTGCAGGGAGAGGTGGCCCCGAGGTGGAGCAGAGAAGCCGATGGAGTCTCGGCGAGAGCCTTGTCGAAGGCCCACGGCTGGGGGGAAGGTCCACCGCCACCACCCCTACATGCCCGCCTGGCCCTGAAACGCCCACCTCACCTCCTGCCTTCACGCCCACTCTTGCGTCTAGGAGCCTTCAGCAAACGCGTTTATTCTGCTCGCCCAGCAACGGTTCTGGAGAAGGTAGCCTTCGGGGGGCTCGATAAAGGGGAGGGACCCTCAGCCCCAGGAAGACACAGGTGCACCTGGAGTCTTCACGGGATTTAAAGGACTCCGCGGACCCTGAGGAAGCCCATGATGAGAGGTGCCGCTCCTTGTGGCGTGCAGCAGTGCAGGTGGCTGCCCTCGGAACCTGTGGTCTAGACGATGAGGCGGGAACATCGCATGGCCCCGACGTGCATGGTGCATAGCTGACTGCGTGGTCACACCACCCTGCAGAGCGGTCGTGTCCTGGTCCACAGATGGACAAACACAGGCTCAGGAGGGAGGAGATTTATCCAAGGCCACCTGAGTCCTGAGCGGCTGACCGGGAGCAGGAGCTCTGAGCAGCCAGGCAGCCCCTGGCACGTGGCCTCGGAGGCATGGGGCCGGGAGTGAGTGACCGTCCTTGGTGTCTTCACCAGGCTTGGCCCGCCCTCCTCCCCGCCTGCCCCCAGCTCTCTCCCTAATGAAACCAAACCAGTTGGGAAAGCACGCCACCTCCAGGAACCTCCCTCTGGCCGGTCCCCACACCCTCAGGTCCTGCTGGCACGTCCGTCCACCCTTCCAGAGGGAGATCCTACGGACACAAGCCACAGCCTGTGCCTCTGCACGGAGCAGGTGGTGTTTTATTACATTAACAGAGGTGACCCTGTGACCCCTTCCTGCTGTCCCCTTCACCCACGACCTCAGTCTAGGCCCCCAGCACAGAGAACAGCCAAGAGGGATGCCGGGGGCTGGCATGGCATGGCAAGGCTGCCCGGCCCGCTGTCCGCGCCCGGAGCCCCGCTCCCCGCGTCTGATGAGCCTCCGAGCCACCGCAGAGCCTGCTGAGGTGCGGGTGCCCGCTGTGGCTCTGAGAGGCGCCGGGAGTCTGGACCCCCACGTGCGACAAAGTGGTGCTGGGAGGGGGGCGGGACCACATCTGGAGAGCAAGCTTCTGCGAGCCGCACTGTCCAGCCGCTAGCTACTTAAAATCACATCTAAAATGTAAGTTCGTGTAAGAAAAGTAAACGAAATTTAAAATCGACGTCCTCGGTCTTACTTTCTAAATGTCACGCGCTCGAGGGCCACGTGCGGCAGCCCCGCGCACAGCTCCTGGGCGGCTCCGGTGAGGGATGAGGGCCTCGGGCAGCAGCCGGGGCCGGAGGCGAGCCCGTCGGGGCCACGGGAGGGCCGACGGCAGGCGCTTTACCCGGAGCCTGGGGTCGAGAGCCGCCCGCTGGCACCTTGACTGCGGCCCCAGGGGGCGCGGGGCCAGAAGCGCGCAGCCGGCTCAGCTGCTCCCACGTTCCTGGGCCCGGAAACTGTGCAAGATGAGGCACAAGAGCTGCTGAACCGTCACAGAGCGATGGATGGCCGAGCCCGCCCCGGGAGCCCGCGCGGTGGCGGGTGAGGAAGGCTTAGGATTCGGGTGACTGGCACGGAGACAGCGGGGACCGGAGACGCGGCGTCCTGCAGCCACGCTTGCCCCGCCTCGGGGGCTGCCTCCGCACCGTCTGTGCCAGGGGGTGAGAGGGGGTGCGTGAGGAGCCCCTCGGGGCCACCGGGGCTGGGAGCAGCACCCCAGCCTGTGACCCACCCCCTCGTGCCCCAAGCTGCCCCAGGCCCTGATGAGACTCGTGAGCAGCAGGACCTACCCCATGGCCCACGGCGCCTGCCGAGCCGTCAGGGCAAGCGACAAAGGAACAGATGGGCCTGCAGCTTGCTGGTCCCCTCGTGGGCTCTCCCTTCCATTTAACACGTGCCAAACCCCACGCAGACCACCCTCTCGCACCGTCCTCTCAGGAGGGACCTCTGCACTCATGTTTGGCCACATGGGGCCTTTTCGTGTAGGTGGCACATTGCAAACATGGCCACAGTCCTCCGCACCCCTTTGCAGCCTCTCCCATCACACGCTGGCCTCATTCCCGGGCCCCTTGACCCTGGGTTCACCTTTCCGCACGGGCCCAGGGGGGCTCTCCAGTCTTCCCAAAATTCCCGTGACCTCCCAAAAACCTTTCACCAAATCCCCTCTCTGCTTGAATTAGGCAGACTCAGATTTCCTGCCTACAGCTAAGAAACACCTCCCACCCTGGGTTCGGATCCGCTGGATCACAGTGGGTTGTGCCCGCTGACCGCCCCTCGGTCCTCACCTGCCACCCACTCCCCCACGGAAGCGAGGTGGGCGCGTGGTCCAAACGGTCCCCGGAGGGAGCCGGCCGATGTGGGCCAACAGCAAGGGCCTTCGTGGGAGTTGGAATGAGGCAGGAACACGAGACGGTGCTGCCCCGGGGAGAAGACCCCTGCCGGGGACCCGAGCCTGCCCCGCGGGAACACCCCGCATCATCCTCCCTGTGGCCTGGACCAAGCTTTGTGCTCGAGCTGGGGGGACGCTGAGACGAGATCCTTCGCTTCCCCTTCCCAGAGCTTATCGTCCTCCCACGCTCTGAACCCTGATTCTTCTCCTGATTAGGTGGCTGGAGGTGGCCGCCACCGCGCTGGGGACACTCGCGCCGGGGAAGCGGAACCACACAGCTGAGGGTTTTCTGAAGGGCACGGCGCCCGGGGTGTGGGGGCCGCAGCCTGTCCCTTCCTTCCCCGCCTGCCTGCTGCCCCTATTCTGCAGAATCTCCCCCCCGCCTCTAGCTGTGCCCCCTCCCCTGCCCCCACGCACACGCATGCACATGCATGAGCACACACTCACATATGCACACACTCACGCATGCACACATGCACTCATGCATGCACACACGCACTCACACTCGCACACACACTCACACGTGCACATGCGCCCTCATACATATGCACAGACGCACCCCCACATGCACTCATACATCCACACGCTCACTTGCATATGCACACGCACTCACGCGCACTCAGGCATACATGCACTCACACACACATGCACTCACGCATGCACACGGACGCACACACACACCATCCAAAACAGTTTCCCGGAGCATCTGTGTCGCCCGCTCCCTGCAGGTCTGGCTGCGGACACGTCCTCCTGCCGCCGCTGGATGGCAGTGTAGACCCGCGGATCCGAGGCCCGGCCCGCAGCCCGGGCTGTTCTCCTCCGCCTCCACCGGCCAGGCGCTTCCTGGAGAGCTCCGAACAAAACAAGTGCACCCACTCTTTGGCCACGGGTCAGTGGGGCACCTCCCGACCCCCGGCTCCAGCTTCAACCAGGCCGTCCCCCCTCCTCTGCAGATCAGACGCTGCAAGCTGCAATCAGGCTCCTTCTGAGAAGTCGGGGAATAAATTCGGGACCGTGGTCTGACCTCACGCCCGGTTGTTGGCATCCTATCAGGTTCGCTCTGACAGGGTCCTCGTCCTGGGGGGGCAAGGGGCGCCAGGGGGCAGCCACAAGGCCGTGTGTCCCCTCGGAGGTCAACAGAGTGCAGGACGCGGCAGGAGGGGCTGGACCCGCTGAGCTCCTTCCAACTTCTCCAGAGTCGGAGGTGACACGAGGGCACAGACATGTCGCCCTCCATCCCCCTCGCCTCCAAGTGAGAGAGGGGAAGCCTGGAGGGGGGGCCGGGGCTCCCCCAGGACTGCGCACAAGCCAGGAGAGGAGCCCCGGGGGAGGCAGGTGCACGCCTCCAACCCGCCCTCTGACGGAGAGCAGGGCCTCCGTGCGGGGTGCAGGAAAGGCACCGCGGGGAAAAGGCTTCGGGGCCCCCCGGCCGTGCCCTGCCCCAGCACAGCCACGGGCCCCCACCCGCTGGATGGGCCCCGGGGAGGCGTCCCTGCGGAGAGAGGCGGGCACTGGGCGGTGGGTGGGGAGCGCCAGGCCAGGGGCATGCTGGACGGTGACTGGTGCCCGGTGCCCTGGAGGCTAAGCGGACCTGCCCTTGCCTCCAGCGGGAGACACACCACTGTCGTCCGCAGCGGTCGGCCACACTTTGAGGTCAGATATCCTCAAAGACGTGGTCCAGACCGTCGGGCGGCCGGGGCCTCACTCGTAGGACAAGGAGCATGAGTGGCCCCTGGGGAGCTGCCCCCACGACCCCAGCTGGGCTGCCTCTGCGTGTGCCTGCGTGTGGTGGTGTCTGGAACCTGAAGACGCGTGTTTTTCACTAGGGAATGTGATGCATGAAAAGGTCTAGACGGGCCTCCCTCCCGGTGTCCACATCCTGTGGCGTCCCTGCCCTGAGCTCCCAGGACCTGGTGGCTCCGCCCTCGTGCACACAACACCCCTGCGATGGGATGGGGCGTCAGGAGCTGCCCCGGGGACAGGCCCCCGTGACCCCGAGCCCAACCCTGCCCACGACCACCACGGCTCACCACGTGCAGAAGGGAGTCCGGCTGAGCCCTGGGAAAGTCCTGCCCCCGGGGACCCCGACCCCCTGAATGAGGTCGTCACAAGGCAGCAGGGGTGGGGTTGCCATCACGGGGACGGACAGCGCCTCCGGGGACACCCACGCCCGCGTGTCCCATGGGGAACTTGGGCTTCCCTCCCCCGAGCCGCGCTTGCTGCCAGCAGAACTGTCCCTACGTAGCCAAGGGCGAAGGGGACATGCGCGTGAAGGTGATTCACAGAGACGTCGGCCAGGGTGACGCGGGTCCCTCGGCACGCAGAAATCTAAAGGAAGACCGTCCCGTAAACCCCACCGCCTCTGTCTGGATGAACTCCTGTCGTCTTTCAAGCTTTTATTTTATAGTTTGGACAAAGGCGAGAGCGATTCTGAGTAATAGTTCCATAATGAGCGTGTGGCTACCATACGGGTGACAAGACCTCACGTCTGCAGCAATGACGCCCGGCAATGTCGCCCGTCCTCCGATGGCGGGCCGCGGGCACCAGGGGCCCCGTGCAGGAGGCAGGGGGGCCGGGGCCGGGGGCACAGGGCCAGGGGGCGGCCACCCGGGAGGCGGCCCGCTACACGTGCTCCTTGTCGAACTCGCACAGGAAGTGCATGGTGACATGGCAGGCCACGTCGTTCCAGCCGCCCGAGGCCACCATCTCCACGCAGTCCTCCTCGTCGTAGGCGTTGTTGGGCTCGCCGCTGCGCCACTTGTTGAAGGTCTGCATGGGGGAGCGGTCCGAGTACACGAACGTGCCCTCCCTGTCCAGGTCGTTGATGCCGATGAAGACGCGGGCCAGGCCGGCCTGCGCGATGTAGGCGGCCATCAGGCCGTTGGCGGCCTCGTCCTTGGGCATGCCCAGCGTGCCCCCGCGGCCCTGGCAGGACAGCTGCGCGTCCACGTACCTCTTCTCCTCCTTCACCAGCAGGTAGATCTTACTGTCCGTCTCGCGCACGCCGGCCACAGCTGCGGGGGGGGGCAGTGCTGGAAAGTGAGCACTCGCGTTTCCGTACGCACACTCGGTGCACGGCACACGCGCCAGACACACGGACCGCGGTCTCGGGGCGGGGAGGGGGCGGGGAGACGCAGGGAACGTACCATTTTTTATGAACTTCAGCTCGGTGGTCAGCTGGGTGACCTGGTTATCCATCTCCCCGATGGCCTTCCTCAGCTGGCTGCACTCGCACGGGATGCCTGCGGGGACGCGGCCCTGGCGTTAGCGGGTCACCGCCCCCCGCCCCCCGCCCAGGCAGAAAGCTTATTGGGCAAGTGGACCCCGCGGGCCTTCTGGGCTGCAGATCCCGGGCTCCACCCTGAGGGCAAGGACGAGCCGTGGAGCCACTACAGGGCAGCGCAGTTCCAAACTAGGGCTCTGGTTGGGGGAAGGAAGAGGGGACGTGCAGGGGGACAGGCTGGAGGGTGGCGCGGGGCCGTGACCCTGCAGCCGCAGAGAAGTGGGACCCTCCGAGGATGGTGGGGGCCCCAGGGCCTGAGGGCTCATCGCACGGCACGGCTGGCCGTGCCAGCTCAGGTCGGGGTGCTGGCCCTTCAGGGGGCCCCGAGCCACCTCCCGTGAGGAGCGCTGCTCGTAAGGGCCTCTTCAGACCCCCATCCCCGTCCGCACTGCAGCAGGGGACCCGGCCACGGCCAGCCTGTCGCCTCCCCCAGGACCGAGCTGGGCGGCCCCCCGAGAGTCCGCGTGCAGGACCCTCCTCTCCCCGCAGAGCCCCTGGCGCAGGGTCCAGCCGCACTTCCGGCCTGACCACCCCCCTTGGACGACGGGGCCCGCCTTCCAGAGTCTCAGCCCCCGTCCGTCACCCGGCGTCCAGGTCGCCCTCGCTTCCCACGCCCAGATCCGGTTCCCGCTCGGTGTCCCAAACCACGCTCGGGCCCGGGGCTGGTGCTGCGGCAGGAGTTCATCGGAGACCCGGGCCGACCACGCTCCCCACCAGTGGCCAGGCTTTCGGGGTTGGGCTCTGCAGGACAAGTGCAGGGCTGGTCCCCCGTGTCCCCGAGCCTCCTGGGTGGCCCCAAAGGCCTCCTGGCCTCCTCCCCGCGGGACCGGCCGTGTCCAGAGGCGGCCACAGAGGTGCTGCGCCCGGCCCGGGACGGCTCGGCCGGGTGGACGCCCACCAGCCTTCCTCCTCCCTCGGCAGCACCGTCCGAGCCCTTCAGACAAGGGCTTTTTACTCAGAAACCTCTTTTCCCCCATATCCAAGCTCCAAGCTTTCTCAAGGCCTATTCTCTGAACATCACAATCGGGATGAATGACAGCAAGTGGAGACGCCGTATGAGAGAGAGAGAGAGAGAGAGAGACAGAGGCTGATTCAGCAAGTGGACGCCTGAGCGTCTCGCAGACACGGGGTGTGGGGGGGGCGGTCAGGACCAGCCCCTGGGAGGCCTGTTAGGCTCCAGGGCTCCCCACCCCGAGGCCTGACAGCAAGCCCCGAGCGAGGGGCTGGTGGCAGGGACGGGACACAGGACAGCTGTGCCGATGGAGGACAGCACGGACGGTGAGGACCAGTGTGGGACGAGGCAAGACAATGGGCAGCGGGGAACAGAGCGGGACGGTGGTCAGCGGGGGACCTGCCTGCCGGGCGCAGAGGGCGACACACACATGGGGCCGCGGGGCATGGTGGGCACGCACCAGGCAGGGGCCGGGCAGGGCCGGGCTGGGGGCCAGCAGGGTGGGGGAGGCGCGGGGGAGCAGAGGCAGCAGAAGCCCACGGGGAGGGGGCCCCTAAGCCCAGACCGCTGCGGTCTTAGTCCGTGACTCGCACCGACTTCTCCAGTGCGATTTCCCCCACGTCTTGGTTACTCGAAATAATGCGCCATGAACCCGGGGGCACAGACGCTGTTGGAGTCACTGTTGTTTCCCTTGGATATATTCCCGGGAGCGGGGTCGCTGGGCCACATGTAGCTCCATTCTCAACTTGCTGGGGACCCTCTGCACTGTCCCCAGAGCACTGCGGCAGCTTGCCCTCCCTCCAGCAGGGCACGAGGGCTCCCCTTCCCCGCCTCCTCGCCGACACCTGTCCTTTGATAACGGCCAATCCACCCGGTGTGACGTGACCTCTCACTGTGATACCGATCTGCATCCCCCTGACGGACTAGACGTGTTCAGCGTCCTGTCAGGCACCTGTTGGCCTTTCGTACCTCTTCCTTAGAAAAATGTCTATTCGGGTACTTTGCCCAAGTTTTATTTTTTTATTTTTTATTTTTTTAGGATTTCATTTATTTATTCGTGAAAGACACAGAGAGAGAGGCAGAGACACAGGCAGAGGGAGAAGCAGGCTCCACGCGGGGAGCCCGATGCGGGACTCGATCCCGGGACCCTGGGGTCACACCCTGAGCCCAAGGCAGACGCTCAATGGCTGAGTGCCCCAGGCGTCCCTGCTCATGTTTTAATTAGGTTGTTTGGTTATTGAATTGCATGAGCTCTTTATATGTTTTGGATCTTCACCCCTTAACAAACGTGCACTTTGCGAATCTTTTTTCACTTTCTTGGTAGTTTCCTTTGCTCTGCAGAAGCTTTTGGTTGGAGGTGGTCCCACTTGGCTTACTTTTCATTTTGTGACTTAATACGTGAGGTGTCCTATCCAAGCACTCGTGACCAAGGCCCGCATCAGGGAGTTTCATCCTGGTGTGTTCCTCCGGGAGTTCCATGGGTTCGGGTCCTGCATTTGAGTCTTTAGTCCATTTCTAATTAATTTTTGCGAGCAGTGTACGATAGGGATCCCGTTCAATTCTTTTCCGTGTAACTGTCTTATCTGCCCAGCGCCGCTTATGGAAGAGATCGTCGTCTCTCCGTGGAGTCTTCTTGGCCCCCTTATCAAGTGTTAATCGACCGTGTATGCCTGGGTTTATTTCTGGGCTCTCGGTTCTGCTCCATTCGTCTGTGTGACTGTTTTTATGCCAGTGCCCCGCTGGTTCGATTACTGTAGTTTTATGGGATAGCCTGAAGTCCCAGAGTGTGATGCCTCCCACTTGGCGCTTCTTCAACTAACTCTTTTTTTTTTGCACATTATAAGCTTCGCAAGCAATGGAAGCCCCTCAAGACTTGCTATAGAAGGAAGAAAAACCAGCCAACCAGCGTGCGCGTCCATCCATGGATGAATGGGTTGATGAGCTGTGACATATGTACACAGCGGAGACTATTCAGCTCTAAACAATTAGGAAACCCTGTCATTGGGATGTTGTTGTTTTCTTTTAAGATTTTACTTATTCATTTGAGAGAGAGAGAGAGAGCATGAGCGAGGGAAGGGGCAGAAGGAGAAGGAGAAACAGGCTCCCCGCTGAGCAGTGAGCCCAACTCGGGACTCGATCCCAGGACCCTGGGATCACGACCTGAGCCGAGGCAGGCGCTTCACCGGCTGAGCCCCCCAGGCGCCCTGGGAAACCCCATCACTGGTGACATGGATGCACCCTGCAGGCCTATAGCTGGGTGAGACGAGTCAGGAGGAGAAGGACAGACTGCAGGACCTCACTTCCATGTGTACTGGGGGACGGGAGCCAGCGGAAGGGTCCCCGGTGTGGGGTAAACGCCCATCAGGGATGTGACGCACGTGAGCCCCGTAGCTGACACTGCGTGACACACTGGGCAGCTGGGAGGATGGCAAGTCCTCTGAGTCCTCGCGCAAGGATAATCTGTTATTTCCTTTTCTTTCTTGTCCTTTTACTGTTTCTAGATATGAGATGGGTGTCAGCCGAACCTATGGTGAGGATCATTTCACAGTATCAGTGCATCAAGCCGTCGTGCTGTGCGCCTTAATCCTTTACGGGAATGTATGTCCGTTATCTCTCAATAAAACAAAGAAAATGCAGAGACGCCTGGGGGGCTCAGGGGTTGAGCATCTGCCTTCAGCTCAGATCGTGACCCCAGGGTCCTGGGATCGAGTCCCACATCGGGCTCCCTGCATGGAGCCTGCTTCTCCCTCTGCCTGTCTCTGCCTCAATCTGTGTCTCTCATGAATAAATAAATAAAATCTAAAAAATAAAGAAAAAGAAAGAGAGAGAGAGAGAAAGAGAGAAAGAAAGAAAGAAAGAAAGAAAGAAAGAAAGAAAGAAAGAAAGAAAGAAAGAAAGAAAGAAAGGAAAAAGAAAGAAAGAAAATGCAACTTTTAATACATTTTTAAAAACCTTGGACCCTCTATATCATACCTGGTTCTCCATTAGGGCCAGGGGGTCCTATGTCACCAGAATCTCCTTTTTCACCTGAAAAAAAAAAGAGAGCAAGGTCAGACCAAGGTCAAGCAGAGGTGGGCACATCACATGAGGTCAGAATTGCCAAGATTCACGGTGTTATTTCTTCCACGTGTAATGTCCCAGGGTTCCCCACAGACCCTCCCTCTGCTGTGAATACGGGGAGGTGTGCTCTACAGATAATTAATTCTTCAGGCTCTGTTGATGTGACGTGGAGCATATGCTCATCACGAGATGAGAGACATTACCAGACGGTCCTCCTTGAAGTCGATTCTGAAAAGTCCCGGTTGTGTCATAGAACAATCTGTAGCTATCATGTCACAAACCCTGAGTCAGTGACAACTAAATCTGACTCCAGTGCTCGCCCCCCGTCACGGCAGGGGAACAGAGAAGGCGGGATGCTGGCTGTGGGAGGGCCTGGGGACCATCGGGGCTGCCCGGCCTGAGACGCGGCCTCCTGGGGACAGGACACGCCCCGCGCCCCCCCCCCCCACCCTGCCGCCCAGCTTCGAAAACAAAGGGGTTGGACGCAGTCGTGCCAACAACGCTGTCCGGCTCCTGTAAAGTCAGACGACAAATCCATCAGCGGCACATGAGTACTCCTGCCGTGTGATCTTTGTCCTCCCTGAGACAGCCCGGACGTCCCCGCTGGCGTGGGACGGGGAAGGAGCAGCGCCTCCCCCGCTCTGGATTCACATTGTATCCCGTCCGCGTGGAGAGGCAGAGGGCGTCGGTCCCGTCCACACGAGCCTGTGACTCCCTCGCCAGCATCGGGGCTTGAACGTGACCCGAAGGTCAGCCGACGAGGGCCCGGGAAGCTGAGCGCGTGAGCTAAGCCAACGAGGGGCTTGTCGGCACGCTGTCCCTCGGCGAGACGCTGGCCTTCACCCCGAGCACGTGTCGCGTACGAAAAGCACACACGTCTCTACTTGGGCGCCAGCAGGCGCTGAGTTCTCACCGACAGCTAAGAGGTGGCAACGACCCAAATCCCCAGAGGCAGATGCGTGGCCCAAGGACACGTGGTGTAGCCACGATTCAGCCTCAGGAAGGAAGGAAACGAACCGTGAACACGTGATGCCAAGTGGACTAAGTCAGACATCGGTGCTTCCCATGGAACAGGCAAACCCGTGGAGAGGCGGGAATCGGATGAGAGGGGGCACGGCGGAGGGAGGGGCCCGGAGACCCTGCTCCACCAGGACTCGGTCCCTCCTCGGGGAATGAGGCGTCCCGGAGACGGTGGTGCTGGCTGTACGTCACTGCAGGTGTGCTAATGCCCTGCCTTGTGCACTCGGAGATAGTTAAAGTGGCCGCTTTCATGTGATGAGTATGTCACCACCATTTGTCAAAGCCTTTGTGCAGCACACCTGTCCCTCTTTGCACCCTGCAGGTCTAGGTGCTCTTTCCCTGGTGCGCTGTCCCAGCAGCTGCTCCCCACGGCTTTGCCAGGAGACACGCGGAGCTGGCCCGTCTCCATCACGCTCCTGGCCGAGGCCCCGCTCCTGCCAGGGACGGGCTGCAGCTACGGGGAGGTGCGTGGCCACCAGTCAGGACAAACCGCTCCAACCCACTCACAGCTCACAGCCCCGGCAGAACCCTGGTACGGGCATGGAGCAGCCCACACCGCACCCCTCCCTGCCCCAGGTGCTCGGCAGCCGACCCCGCCCCCCAGCCTTGGCCTCCTCATTAGCACCCCCAGGAGAGGTGGGGAGGCCTCCACGGGACCACTCATTGCGAGACTCCAGCACAGGACGCACCAGGGGCTCAGAGAGCATCTGCTCCCCGGGTGGCTCGGAGCATCCTCGTCCTCCCGGGCCTGGGCCTCCTGACCTGCCCACCCCTGCAGGGCTGTGCCATCAGACAAGGCCGCGAGAGGGACCCACGCACCCGCGGGCATCACTACAGGGCTGCTCTCACGCTGGCTGTTGCCTTCCTAGGCCCCGTTCTCACGGAGAGCCACCCCACAGTCTCAAGAAGTCACCAAAGCTGGAGGTGGGCAGTGTTTCTGGAGCACGGCCCTCCCGTCACCCAAACAGGGCTCAGCGCTTCGTTCTCCACCCGGGTGCCCTGTGAATCCTCTGGGACTGGGAGCGCTCGCCCCACCCCGGGGGACGCACACCCCGCAGGTAACTCTGACCGATCCCAAATGCAAACCCTGGGACCGAACGTACCGTGCGCAAGGCACACAGAAATAAACAGGCACAGCCCCCAGGCGGGACGGCCAACCTGCAACCATTCGAGGGCGCCCGCGCCGTCCGCCTGGGAGGGAATGGGGCAAGAAGGGCGTCGCAAGTACCTTTAGAACCAATGGGACCAATTTTTCCATGGCGACCCACACTGCCCTTCTGTCCTTTGTCACCCATGTCTCCTGTAGAAAACAACAAGATCAAAGTTGGTTGGTGCACAGGTAATTCAGAACACCTCCTGCTCCACATGACCCACACGCACACACGCACACGAGAGGAGACGGAGATGCACAGTTCTCGTCTTCGTCTCTTCCAGGTCACGCGAGTGATGGGCCCCGGGTGGTTCTTGCTGATAGAGTTTCTGGAGGAAGGCACACCTCAGGAAGGCACACCTCCCCCGGGAAGTCACACGCGCTGCGGAACGAGCACCAGCCTCGACCACAGCCACGGCCCCTCCTGCTCGGCAGCTACATCGGTGCAGGGAGGTTGTCTGGCCTCCGTCCCGGCCCCAGGCCACATGGAGCAGGCCACAGTCCCGCCGACTGGCCCATGGGCTGCCCTCGGGAGCTGGAGGTGCACGGGTGGCTCCCGTCCCCGGGAAGAAGCGTGACAGAGGAGGGCCCGGGGAATGCTTCGTGACCCCCAGCAGGGCCTGGTTGCCCAGCACCCGTCAGAGCCTTCTGCGCAGCACAGAGGGTGGCCACCCCGCGCTGCCCCGAGCCCCTCCCACGGTCGCATCACCACAGGCTGGCCCAGGGACCCGTCCACGCGCCGTGAGCCCACAGGACTGGCCAATGCACGGCGACCAAGATGGGCAGGTGTCGCCCATTCATGGGACAAATGGCACCAGCAGAGGGGATTTTCTCGACATGAAGGTTTTATCCCACAATGTTCTTAAACACCTGGCATCCGCCCCCGCCCGTTGACGGTGGTCCCCGCAGACCGCAAACCGAGCCAGCAAATCCCAAGCAAATACACGCAGAACCCTCATGGTAAAGGGAACATGCAATCAGATTTAATTTAATGACCTTAAACTGAATAAAACTAAAAGCAATTTGGTGCAAGCAGCTATGCAGGACAGAGGTGACGGGAAGGACTTTACGCTGCGTCCGGGCCAGGCTCAGCCCCGCTGACACCTGCTCACGCCTTAACGCTGGGGCCGGCCCTGCCGGGAGCTCTTGAATTGGCGATGTTGGCTACATCAGGGATGGACAGAGATGAGGGGACAGGGCACAGGCTTTGGGACCAGCCCCGGCTGACAGGGAAACACCCCCGTGACACACAAACCGCTGGCCTCACAGTACCTTATCCACAAAGCACAGTCGCATCCATTGTCCTACTTGGTCACAGACGTGACCCGCTGCACAGACAAGGCCCCGCAGGCCTGGGTGGCCTGTCAGGGTCAAGCGCCCAGTGTATGGCAGGACCAGGACGGAGCCATGACCTGCTGCTCTGAGGCCCAGCGCCCCTCTCCAGGCGCCATGGTAGGTGGGGACGACAAGGAGACCGAGGCCAGATGGCCCAGCCGCAACAGAGGCGCCTCAGGCCGCAGACCCTGTGGACGGCGTGGTGGGTGTGGTGCCGGGGACGTGGGGGGATCGGGCACCCGTAACAGGTGTGAGAAGTGTCGTAACAAGAGAGGCGCCGCGGGGAAGCCCTGGCGAGGGGCCCAGGACCCAGCTGGGGGTGGGGGAAGGCGACCTGGGGGCTGACGCACAAACAGCCAGGTCGGGAGTTAGGAGAGAGACAAGACGGGGTTCAGGCTGGACACGCACCTGGTAACAAGAGGGGCTGGAAGGGGGCGAGGACACGTGGCCGGGGAAGCAGGGGGGCTGCAGGTGCACTGCAGCCGTGTCGGGGGTGGGGAACGTAGGGCTTGAAGTAAAGCCTCGTCTGGGAAGGGGTTGGCAGCGGCGATGGTGGGGAGGCGCCGGGCACGCAGGGGCGGGGGAGGGGACCAGGAAGCGGGCGTTCCCGTGGGGACCCCCAGCAGGAGGGTCCAGCAGGGCCCCAGGCCAGCAGGGAGGGGGTAACTGAAAACACAGGCAGTCTGGAGGTCACCCTGCAGAAGGTGGGGCGCCCACGGGGTGGGAGCTGCGCCCTGACACCGGTGGGACGTGGCGAGCATGAGGCCCTGGACAGAGCAGGGCCATCGGTTGAGCGCCGCAGAGAAGCCTTGGAACGAGGACAGGCGCAGGCCTCCAGGTACAAGGTCACAGGGACCCCAGGTGGGGTCGGGGGCCCAGTGGAGAGTCGGGGCCGCAGGCAGGGAGCAGCAGGGGGTGGGGGCGGCACCCCAGGGGGAGGGGGTCTGCGTGGGGGCAGCGCTGGGAGCTGGCCGTCCGTGCTCCTCTGTGTCCCTCCTGCCACCAACCCTGAGTCACTGCCAAGGAGCGTGCTCCAGGCTCCCGCCCGGCCCTTCCTGCCCCCGGGGTCCCCGGGACAGGTGCACCCACGTCAAGCCCACGGTGAGCCGCCAGGGCCACCAGAGGGAAACGTAACAGAAGGGTTTCCATCGGGGGTCACCCTGCTCCCGACGGCGTGGCCGTCGCTGCCAAGTGTGGGCATGTGGGGCGACAGGCCAAGGAGTCACTGTCGCGGAGGGACACCAAACACCACCCTGACGCTGTGCTGAAGGAGGAGCAGGGGCTCCGCCGCCAGGCCAGAGGGTTTGGCTGCCCCCAGCCCTGTGCTGTGTCCCCGCCACCGTCTGGAACGTCCCGGGGGCCCTTGCCTCCCACGCAGCCCGCCCGCCCTGCCCCCCAGGGCTGAGGCCCTGACCCCTGCGACGGGAGCGGCAGGTGACCGGGGCTCCACGCAGTCAGGAGGTAGCGGGGACGGGCGCGCCTGCAGGAAGGGAGACACCAGAGCTCACCGCCTCCCATCGTGGGGATGTCGGTCGTGTCCGGCCAGGGCGAGGCCGTCGCCAGAGCCCGAGCAGCAGCAGCCGGATCCCAGACCTCGGCCTCCGACCCGGGACAAACACACGTGCTGTTCCCATGGTCCAGCGTGCAGTGCTCCGCGAAGGCAGCGCGGCCGACCGAGTCACCTCTGTGGTCCCGACCTAGGGCCCTCGGGCCCACACGTGTGGTCAGAGCCCCAGAGGTGAGGACGGTGCTCCCGCTCAGCCTCTTGCAAAGAGCATCCTGCAGCAAAACTCTCCGCACCTGCGCCCTTCCGAGGCCGCGGGGCCACTGTCCTCCCTAAGCTCCTTGCTCCCAACCCTCCTGGGCCATCTCTGCATCGCCCACCCCACGCCAACGCCGATTCACGGGTGTTGCTGTGCCCGTGGCCCTTCCTCCCCCCCCCTCCGGTGGGTACTGAGCCCTGCACCTGCCTTGGGAGAAGCGTGGGGCCCGGGCCTCCTGGGGAAAACCCGAGGCCTCACGGGGCAGGTGTTGCAGGTGGTCCCTGAGCCCCCACCGGGCTCCCGCCGTGCCAGCACCCTGCTCTCAGTGGGCCCCGGGCACCAGGAGGGTAAACCTCCGCGTGTAAGCAGCCCCGTATTCATCCGGCGGCCCGAGGGGACACTTGCCACCCCACGAGAGCCGGGAAGTCAGAGCGGCCAAGCGGCCCACCTGAGCCACGCAGCGCGCTGGTAAGGCTGCCCTTCGGTGGCTCAGGGTGTGGGCCCCGCTGTCAGGCCGCTGGGAGCCCGGCCCCAGTCCTTCACCCGGGCACCCGGGACACCTTACCGCCGCTCTGAGCCCCGGCATCGTCATCGGGGAGGTGGCACCAGAGCGGTGTCCAGCGCCCGTGTCACCGAGCGCCTGGTAGCGTCCGCTTCACCCGGACTGAGGCCTCTGTCGGCGTCCAGGGCTCCAAACCCCAGAGCCGGGCTGACCACTTGTGGGAACACCAACGCCCCCCGGGCTGTGCCGTGGCTCAGGGCCCTCGGCCAATGGGGAGCAGGGCAGCCACCAGCGGCCTTCGCCAGCCCTTTGCCTTCGCCAGCGGCCCCTCTCCCCCTAGACAGTGGCCTCTTCCACTGGGCCCCCCCAGGCCCTGAGGCACCAGAGGACCTGCTCGTGCCACATGCCCAACGGCCTTACGGGAGCACCAGCGTGGGGAGGGGCCGGGCACTGGGGCCAGCGGGCCTGGAGGGGGTCAGAGACCCCAGCCCGCCGCGCACACGCTCCCACCCCAGGGCAGAGCCGCTACCCGAGCAGGCTGGGAAGAGCTGCCGTTCGCTGGTGCTGGGCAGAGAGCACACTGACACATGCATGCACGCACATGCGTGCTCACGCCATACATGCTAACACACATGCATCTATAAACCCTTCATGAAAAATTGCTGGGGAAGCTGTGATTTTTCACAGGCCCCTGCGTGAACACACACGTGTGTGCAAACATACCTGCACCTGTTCAAACACATGTACACACACACAACTACACACAAGTAGACACACACACCCCTTATGCTCGTTCATGTGCACACAGGCCACCTGAGGTTGTACAGCTGGTGAGCACCAGCTGGGTGTGAGCCCAGACCACCAGGGCACCCAGGAGGCCCCCCAGCACCCCTCACGCTCGCCCCCTGCCAGCACCCCTGCACACTGACCTATTGCTCCCAGTAGGAACATTGTACCTCTTGGGTGTGTTGGGGAAGGAGAGGTGAGAACCATTAAAATCCGCTGAGACAGTCAACACATTCTCTGCAGCAATCCCAGGTGGTTTGCGCGGCCGACCTCTTTTCACCCACAGACATTTCTTGGGAAGCAGCCCGTGGGTAGAAAAGGATCGTGGTTATAAACCCAGAGGCTCCCAGAGGAGCGCGATTAGAACAAGGGCTCTACTGCCGCCTTCCTGCTCCCAGGAAGGTTTTCTTGCTCCCCCAAATGACAAGAAGCTTTTTGCAAAAAGCAAATAAATGTCCCTCCCTTGGTTGTAGGAAATGATTGGAAATGCAGCAGAGACACTTAGATCCCGTCCCCTCGAGTTTGAAGAGCTCCATGCAGAGCTCCCCAGGGAGCTGGGGCTGATGCAAGGCCCCTTCCTCCTCCCGTCCCACTAATGAGAGGTGTGCGAGAGCCGTCTGTCCTCTAGACACACACGAGGAACGAAAGAACGGGAGCAGCTCGCAGCAGGCACGTAATTCTTATTAATTTTAATGAAGATCTCACGCAGTCCTTTGAAGTGGAGACGGGGCAAATAGAGCACTCAGAATTCAGCTTCCCCAGCGATTTTTCATGAAGGGTAACGGCACGGTGCAGAGCCCAGAAAGCCTGTCCCTGACGTAGGGTCACCCTCCACCTCCACCTGCCAGAAGAGTCCCCAGCTCCTCAGACAGGTGGCCCAGGCGCCTCCCTAATCCTGTCTTAGCAGCGCATCTGGGAATGAGGAGCCTTGAAAACCGTGGTGACACAGGTCGCAGGCCGTGTCAGCAAGGCCAGCTCTGTACTGTTGCCACAAAGCTGTGCACACTAGGCATGGGGGAAGTCTTCTCCTTTCAATAAAGGACACGGGACAGCAGGAGGTTTCTGCAGACCCTTCAGCCTGCCTCTGTTATTTCAGAAAACGCATCCATCAGCTTGCCGGCACTTTCTTTTGTTTGAGTTTCCCCGCAGGGGGCTGCTCCGAGTGCTGGCCTGAGATCCCCCAACGTGCGGCAAGTCAGCCAAGGAGCCATCCCTCCTGCAGCCCAGCCCCACTTGGATGCAGCTGCATTTGGGGGAAGCTAAGAGGAGCAGAGCAGCCGCGGGGGAGGGCGTGCAGGTGCAGTTGTAGGTGCAGCCACAGGGAAGGGCGTGCAGGTATAGGTGCAGCTGCGGGGCAGGGAGTGCAGGGGGCAGGTGTAAGTGCAGCCGCGGGGGAGGGAGTGCAGGGGCAGGTGTAAGTGCAGCTGCAGGGGAGGGTGTGCAGGTGCAGGTGCAGCCGCGGGGCAGGGCGTGCAGGTACAGGTGCAGCCGCCGGGGGAGGGAGTGCAGGGGCAGGTATAGGTGCAGCCGTAGGGGAGGGTGTGTCGGTGCAGGCAGTGCAGCCGCGGGGGAGGGCATGCAGCTGCAGGTGTAGGTGCAGCCACGGGGCAGGGCGTGCAGGTGCAGGTGTAGGTGTAGCCTTGGGGGACAGCATGCAGATGCTCAGGACCCACCCGCAGCACACGCCCCAGGGCAGCATCACGAACAGCACCTCCAGGGCAGCTGCCGACCGATGCCCGCCTCTCAGCCACCCTCCGAACCCAAGCTGCATTTCAAGGAGTGCCCAGCGGGTTCCCGCGTGCACTAGTTTGAGAAGCATCGGCGAAGCTAAGCCTCATGGTCAGCAGACTGCAGACAGCCCAGCTCGGCGTGGCCGGAGCCTTGGCCGCAGACCTGTCCTCTACCACCCGGGGCGGGGACACGTGTACGCACCCCAGGACCCTCAGCACGATGGGCAGGGTCACCAGAGATCTGAAGATAGTCAAAGATACTGAATTTCAAGATATTTTTCAATTGCTCAAGGACCTCCCATGTCCCACATCTCACATGAGGCCCTGGAGTCACCAAGACGGAAGTGAGTGGTCCCCACTCACTGCCCCACTGGCCATGACCTTGCATGGAGCCCAGTGAATAAAGAAACAGGCCTGGGTGCCCACCACATACCTGTCGGGAGTTGCCATAAAGGGCCAGTCACTAGTCGGGCCACCCCCCAGGGTCCCAGGAGAGCTGTCCCTCGACCCTCAGTGTCAGGGACAGTTCATGAGTCTAAGCAGTTGATGTGCTTTCCGGGATGGATTCAGAGTCCCGTGGTCTTCTTGCCCTGCAAAGCCCTAAGAGTAGGTGTCAGGGCAGGGGGGTCCGTGATGCCCGCAAGCCCCCAGGACCTGCTCTGCCTGCATGTGATCCCCACACGTACACTTGCACTGCTTCACGAGGAAAATAATACGCTTAAGAACCACTGGTGTGAGTGGCTGCGTCTTCCTCTGGCACTGCTGTGAGGGCTCCAGCTACCTTTGCAGGTCACCCCACCACATGCACAGAGCCTCACAGCATGAATCGCATTTGAATAACCTCACTTATACATACATCTAATATGTTTTCTTGCCCAAAATTTTCTACCTTAGCTGGAACATAACATGTTGTCTTTTAAACAGAGCATGAAAAATAAAAAAGAATGGGGAGAAGGGGAGGGAGAGCAATTAGCTGTGGAGGCAAAGGGTGAGGGACGTGCCCACTGGAAGCCAACAGCAAGGTGGGGTGCCAGGAGGAAGCACCGCCCCCACCCCCAGTGAGAGCCCCTGGGACCCAGAGAACAGGATGAGACCCAGAGAACAGGGCGCCCTGGGCCAGCTCCCACCTGGGGTCTGGGTGAGCAGTGGGCAGTAGGCAGGGAGCTAGTGGATCACAAGGGACCGTCCCCACGTCCAGCAGCCCATAAAGGAGGAGCTGTCCCACTGGGAGGAGCAGCAGGCCCCGTATCAGCAGCTCCTACTGCCTCTTGCCTGCCCTGGAGGTGAGTTTGTCCAAGATGTGAAGGAAGGACTGAGGGAGAGGCAGGATTTGGGACCACAGATCCATCCAGAGGGGAGGAAGCCCTGCTCTGGGGCATTTATGCAAAATGACTCATAGACACCCAAGGAAGGGCCCCACCCTGCAGTGATGAACAGAGAGAAGGGTTGGGCATCACCCAGAGAACGTGCCAGAAGGACAGGAGGCTCAGGGGGTGTTGCTAGAACTCACACAACTCAAATGAAATGAAAAATGTGGGGTTGGAAGAAGCTGAGGACAGGACACCACATGTGATCATTTTTGCGGCTGTCAGTCGAGACGCCGGAGGGAGGCTCTGGGCCCCCCGACAGCCACCGTGACGCTGTGCCCAAGTGGGAGCACCCCTGCCCGCGGCCCAGGCCCGGGAGGGGAAGCACACCCTGGTTGGCACAGATGACAACCGAGGAAAGCTTCAGAGCAGAGTCGTGGGTGCGAAGCGAGTGCTGGTATCGGGGCAACCAGGCGTCTGCAAGACCCCTGCCTCCCCTCCCCAGTGAGTCTGCGGGGCCTGTGATCCTGCCCTACTGTGCACCTGGGAGCCCAGCAGGCCCCACCTTGCCCAGCCGCTGCTGCCTGAACAGGTGCAGTGACATGTGTTGGGGCCCCCCCGCCAGCCGTGGCTGCCACCCCGCCCTCAGTTCTCCCCACAGACGGGCGTGCGTCCCAGGAGCCATCAGCAGGGAGAGGACAGGCACCCAGCATCACCGTGGTGGGGGGGGAGGCAGGGTGTCCCACGGCAGGAAGGTCCTTGATGGGACACTAGACACAGAGGAGGGGTCCCCCCCACCCCCGCCCCGCAGGACAAACCAGAGTGTGGAAAAGCCCACAGAGACCAAGGCCGGTGAGCAAATCTGAAAACAGAGCAGTCCCGAAGTATCTGCAGGGCGTTCCTCACACTGACTTCCACGCCAGCCAGAGAAGAAACAGGAGCTATAGTCTTCCAACAATTCCATAAAGAATATCACTGGTAGGAACAACCATCGCAAAATAAAGCTGACCCGGGCTGAAACAGGGGCCCAGCGGGGTCCGCGGAGGCCACGGGAGCTGAGGCCATCCTTCCTGGGAGCTTTCCTGCCGGGGGACAGGGGGGTGACACTTCCGAGGTGGCCCACAGCTCTGCACAGCCAGCGGGACCCCGAGCGCAGCATCAGCATGTGGGGCGTCCGTGCCTCCGGTAATAAATACGTGCTGACATCGAAAATTAGCACAGGCCCTTGCCGAGAATACCAAAAACACAGGAGTGAGACAGAAAAATTTACATGCCTATAATCCTACAGCCCAGAAATACCTACTACTAATATTTTGGTTTCTCTTCCATCCTTTCTCTGTGTCTTTTTGTAAATATTTTAATGAGTCACGTGTCTGTTCTTGTATCCCGTTTTATCCTCTTCCATGTGTCACGCTATGGCCGATCTTCTTAAAAATCACCCAAAAAAGGATACTTCCTACATTTCTGCATAACTGCTTCCACTACTCAGTCATCCAAACACACGCGCTTGGGTTGCCGTGTTCTCCGTAATCTGCACTTTGCGAAACCCCAAACCAAAGCTGCTCATTCGTCAGTGGCGGTGCCAGAGCCCTGACGGCCCCAACGCTCGCTGACGCGGGGCCTGGCATGTCCAGGGAGTCGCACCGGGTGACCCGGTGGCTGCTGGCCTGGGGCTGCGAACAGCAGGGGCCAGGCCGATCTCTCACACCCTAGCCCCACGGAAGCCCCCACACTAGAACAGGCCCTCGGCGCTGGGATTTTAAGTTACTAGTGGATATTGGGCATCCACTTATCTTTTTTTTTTTAAGATCTATTTATTTATTTATTCATGATAGACAGAGAGAGAGAGAGAGAGAGAGAGAGAGGCAGAGACACAGGAGGAGGGAGGAGCAGGCTCCATGCCAGGAGCCCAACGTGGGACTCGATCCTGGGACCCAGGATCATGCCCTGGGCCAAAGGCAGGCACTCAACTGCTGAGCCACCCAGGGATCCCCTTGGGCATCCATTTAAAGTGACTTCACAGCATGAAAAACAGTTACATTGAAATTTGACATTAAATTTAAGAAATAAGATGCAAATTTATGTGAACAATACAATTAGAACAAAGTGGGGGGGAAAGGGCACCAAAAAGGAAATATACTAAAATAAGTGGCAATATCTGGATGATTTTATTGTGGATGATTTTCTCACCACTTCAGGTCTATATAATCTTTCTATCACAAGCATATGTCGGAAAAATTTGAAGCAAGGCAGTTGCTTAATGAAGGTAGGACTTTACTGCCACTTGCTTGCTGAGCTCAAACATCGCTACTTTGAAAAAACACCAATGAAATATGATCATGAAATGAATTTGTGACTGTCTGGAGTAGGGGGGCTATCTGCTTCCTGACTGCAAAGTATAAAATCACCCACACAAAAGAGTAGAGGAACATCCCTTTTACCGTTGTGCAAATTTCATAATTAGTTCAGTAATAAAATAAGACAACATATCACAGCACTTCCCACTTTCATAAGAAGGATAATAATAAAATAGAAACTGCAAGCACTAATTAGTTCTGAGATACTTTTACTTATCCCAACCCAAGGACTTTGTGAAGCAGTTCCAGCACCGCGGATGGGAAGACGGGCCCCACGGAGTAAGCAGACCCCAGAGCCCGCCCCGCCGGCCCCGGTCAGCCCTTCCCTGAGTCAGCTTGGCTGGCTTCTGCCCAACAGCCACTACCTCGTTGTTTCTTGCAGGGGCCCCAGGAGCAGAGCTCCCGCCTCACTCCCTCCTGCATTTGCTCAGCACACGGATGGAGAGTGTTCCTGAAAACACGGGAAGATTGTTTTTAGTGGGAAGTACACGGACCAATGTAAGAATGTATGTGCAGATAACCTTTGTAAAGTTCCTAATTCCACTTCTGGCAACTTAACTAAGGAACTATTCAGAGACACGCACAGAAAATACAAGTACGAAACTATCTTACATATCAAGAAGGAAAAGAACCCATAAGGATTTTTTTAAGATAGAAAAAGACAACCAAAAAAGAAAGAGTAGGAGGAGGAGGAAGAGAAAAGGAGGAGGAAGAGGAGGAGGAGGAGGAGGAGGAGGAGATGGAAGAGGAGGAGGTGGTGGAGGAGGAGGTGGAGCTGGTGGAGGAGGAGGAAGAGGAGGTGGTGGAGGAGGAGGTGGAGCTGGTGGAGGAGGAGGAAGAGGAGGTGGTGGAGGAGGAGGAAGAGGAGGTGGAGGAGGTGGAGGAGATGGTAAAGGAGGAGGTGGTGGAGGAGGAGGAGGAGGTGGAGGAGGTGGAGGAGATGGTAGAGGAGAAGATGGAAGAGGAGGAGGTGATGGAGGAGGAGTTGGAGGTTGTGGAGGAGGAGGTGGAAGTGGTAGAGGAGGAGGAGGAGGAGGTGGTGGAGGAGGAGGAGGAGGTGGTAGAGGAGGAGGAGGTGGTGGAGGAGGAGGAGGAGGTGGTAGAGGAGGAGGAGGAGGTGGAGGAGGTGGAGGAGATGGTAGAGGAGAAGATGGAAGAGGAGGAGGTGATGGAGGAGGAGTTGGAGGTTGTGGAGGAGGAGGTGGAAGTGGTAGAGGAGGAGGAGGAGGAGGTGGTGGAGGAGGAAGAGGAGGTGGTAGAGGAGGAGGAGGAGGTGGTGGAGGAGATGGTGGAGGAGGAGGTGGTGGAGGAGATGGTGGAGGAGGAGGTGGTAGAGGAGGAGGAGGAGGTGGTGGAGGAGTAGGTGGTGGAGGAGGAGGAGGAGGTGGTGGAGGAGATGGTAGAGGTAGACGTCGCTCGGACGTCAGAGGAGAAGGTCCGTACATTGGAGCTCCAAGAGGTGACAAAACAGCACGTGGGCCTGGATGTCTACGCTCCGTGGCCTCTCCGTGCGCTGTCACAGTGACTGGACACTGGAGACTCGCTCTCGGGCCTTAGGGGTGGGCCGGGGCCAGTTGGAGGGCGGCGGTGTGACGAGGGGCGCAGAGCGCGGACGCTGACCGAGCGCCTCGACGTCCACTGCGCGGCCCCGTGGCCTGTACAGCCTCTTTCCGTGGGACCCCGCGCCCCCAGGCAGACGGAGAAATGCGCTTTTATGGGGAAGGAAATGGATTCGGCGCTTAGGGTCTGGGACCACAGGTGTCCCCAGCACCGTGTCACCCCACACCCCACCGACTCCACCCACCTGGTCCTTTGCACGCCTCCTCGTCTGCTTGCACACCTGCTTATCTATCTATACGCCTCTGTCACTGCTTGCACGCCTCAACTGCTCGCACACCCCCATCAATTTTTGCACGTCTCCATCACTGCGCGCCCGCCTCCTCAACTGCTTGCACACGCCCACGACGTCAGGCACACCTCCAACACTGTTTGCACCTCTCCATAATTGCGCCACCCCTCCAGACTATCTTGCACACCCTCTCAATTGCACGTATAGGTAACGCTCACAAGTGACCCCCGTGCTGCAGGTGAGGCTGCAGAGGGTCTGGGCCGGTTTGCATGCACGTGACCACCCCGCTACGTGCCGCTCCCAGGACGTGCGGGGCTTCCTGGAGGGCGAGGCGCCCTCTCTGCGCCCTGGCTCACGACACGGTGTCAGATTCCTCTCGGATCCCCGCACCCCCCCTCCCCTGTGGACCTGCGGGAGCCGGAGCACCAGCTGTGCCTCTTGGGCAGATGGCGGAGGGTCTGAGAAGAGCCGGGTGGCGGGGCCGAGGGGCCGAGGGGCGGCAGGTACCTTTCTCTCCCGTGGGGCCGACTCTTCCAGGCCGTCCGGGCGCGCCTTTGTCTCCCTTCTCTCCGGCATCCCCTGTGGAAGAAGTCAGCGCGTTTAGGAGCTCCTCTGAGCCCGGATCCAGTGCGATGTGTGGAGGAGCCGCAGCAGGCCAGCCGGGCCCGAGACCTCCTGTCTCCTCCTGACCGCTCCCGACCCCAGGCGCTTCCGGCCCTCTTCCCACCTCCATCACCGAGGGCTCCGGGGCTTCCTGCCCAAATCTGCATTGGGACTCACCCCTCCAGGGACGAGGTGCCCCTCCAGTGATCCCTCTGGGCTAGCTTGCCCGCTGGCGCCCCTGCCTGCCCTGCTGCCCCTCCGCCCTCACGGCAGCATGAGGAGAGCAGGGGTCTCGGGGATGCCCCACGGCCAGGTGTCCCCCTGGCCTCCTGCCCTGCATCTGGCTGATGCACCTGGGGGGTATTAACAGGTGCTCACATCGGCATCCCCTGGTCCCTGCAGCACGCGCCACCCGCCCCCCACCTGCAGCACACGGAGCCACCGGACTCGGGTTCGCTGCCAGGTGTGTCCTCTCAGCCGAGCTGCACGCTCCCCAGGCTTTATGGCGCAGCCACCTGCTATTCCCAGCCTGTCGCTTATCTCATTCAGAACTGAAACGGGGACTCGCGCTGCTTGTCTCCTGATAGCCCACACCTGGCACGCCACACCCCGACCTGATGGCTTCCCCGGGGATGAGTCCCTCCTGCGACTTTCCCAGTTCTGGCCGACACACCGATTGTCCCGGACGGCAAGCCCTGGGCATGGCAGTCACTCCGCCTCCCTCATCAGCGAAGCCTCCGCCCGGCTCTGTGACATGCGAGGGGCCCAGTCCCTGTCCCGCCCGTCTTCTGTCCCAGGCAGACCGCCCTGGGGCTCGTGCAGCTCTGGGGACCGTCCTCACTCGGCTCACGTGGGACCAATGTTTGCACAACGTGGAGACACCGCAGAAGCAGGGCAGGGTGTGGCGGGGGCAGAGCCGGGAGGCCGGAGGGCAGACACCAAGGTCCCCCCACCCTCCCCGTCCCCACAACTCGAACCCACACCAGAGCCGTCTTCCTAAAACACAGATCTGAGTACGTTACGTCCCTTCTCAAAACCACCAACAGGCGGAAAGTGGTTACAAATGACGCCCCGTCCTGAAAGCCGTCCTCCGTGGGTCTCCTCCTGGAGCCCAGGTGTTCACGGCCACCTCCTCACCTGAGTCTCCAGGTTGCTCCTCCTGGGCCCCTCGCCGCTGACTCTTGTCTCCAGTGACCAGGACCTTTTCCCCATCACAGGGCTCGTCTGCCTCCCCGCCGGGCCGCCCCCCGCCCGGTACGGGCAGCGCTGCCAACATCTAGGAACTTCAGCTCCCTGCGATCCTCCCCAGGCGCTCACACTTGGTGAGGCCTTCGCCGGCATTGCAGATCCCCCAGTGAGATTCCCAGAACTGATGGTGGGGCCGATGGAGGGGACAGTCCATAGAAACTTAAGTAAACAAAGTGAAAAGGCAAAGTGAGTGCCAACAAAACCTAGAAGACCGGGCTGGCGAGTCGCTGTCACCTTCGGGCCACCGCCCTGAAGGCTCCATCCGGCCTCCCGTCGGAGGGTGGGCTGACACGTGCTTAGCGCACATTCGTGGCCCTTAAATCTCTGGGTACTTCACCTTTCTTGAAAAAGGAAGTTATTACAACAGCAATGCTTGGAGACACGTGGATAGACCAGCGAGAAACACGAACAGAGTGAGCTCGCCACGCACCCCTCCTCTCCCTGAGGCAGGAAACAGGAAAACTACACCCTTAAAAACAGGACTTTCTAGGACTGTGACCTCACATGGCTTTTATCTCTCTCAGATCATCAGAAAATCCCTCAAACACCGTGCTCTGCTCCCCAAGATTCTGCTTCACGGACGATCGGTCGTACTGGCCCGCGTGTCTCGGCCAGTCCTGGGGGGCAGGCGCCCGGAGCTCCGCCGTGGTCCCCGTGGCGGGAGCGTCCAGAGAGCCTCCCTAGCGCCTGGGTGGTGTAAACGCCCCAGCCCCGAGGATGGGGTGCCCTGGGTCCTGGAAGACACCACGTGGGTGTTACTGGAAGGAACTTGGGCGGGTCCCTCGCTGTTCACACCCACACCCGGGGGTGGGGGGCAGCGCGGGAGACCACAGGAGCCGTTGGGGGCAGGGTGCCTCCCGGGCCCGCTGTCTCCTAGTGAGCTGGGCCTCCTCCTTGGGGCCGAGCCCTACATGTGCTTCTCAAGCACAAAGCTGCCTTCGAGCGCTGGTCGTAGCGGGCAGGGCCCGAGGGGGCTGTTGGCCGGGTCTCCGGGGACCTGCAGAGCGGTGGCCCTGCTGCAAGGACCCAGGACCATATCGCCATAAGCCTCTCCCCCAGGACTTACACAGGTTCTGTACTGTCTGTGCAGGGAGCCCGATGTCCTCTCCCACGCCCTCCCCTTTACCAGGTGTTGATTTGGGACCGATTAGCCGTACACAGTTGGAAGGGACGAGGCATTTCTCTAGCGGGAGGGGCTAACATCCCACGAGTCCCGCTCATTCCCCCTCACTGACACACGGCCCTCTCCTCCCTCAAGGAAGCGAAGGACCCGTGGCCGGCGTTCACCCCTTGCGGCCTCCCTGCCGATCACGTGAAGACCCATGGCACAAAGCTTTCTGCCTGGATGGCATCTGGGCTCATTCTCGACCCAACAGGGAAGACACACGTCAGGTACTTGGTGCAGGTACTTGAATGTCTTTGCGGCCAGTTGAGGCAGGGCCATGGATGCTCCTGGCTCTCTGGCACCTGCGTCCACAGCGGACGTCACCCCATAGAGGAGAGGAAGCAGCAAAGTCATGCGCCAAGGAGAAGGTCCCCGGAGGCGTGTGTTAGTCAGGTCGCCTTGCTCCTGGGCCAGGAGGAGACCCCCGGTCCTCGCCCCCACCCCACACACACAGAATGGGATGTGGTGAGGTGACGGGCGGGCTAATGACATCACCCCACAACGTGTCTGTGAATTTAACGTTTACCTTGAACACACGCAACTTTTACTTGTCAACTATACCTCAGCCAAGCTGGAGAGAACAACAAGACACCAGATTGAAAGGACTTCAGGAAGCTTCTCGGGGCGCCTGGTGGCTCAGTCAGTTGAACGTCCGACTCTTGGTTTCTACTCAGGTCATGATCTCTGGCCTGAGCCCTGCATCGGGCTCCACCCTCAGCACGGAGTCTGCTTGGGACTCTCTCCCTCTCTCTGCTCCTCCCCCTACCATGCTCCTTCTCACTCTCTCTCTCTCAAATACATAAATAAACCTTAAAAAAAAAAAAAAAAGGAAGTTTCACAACTGGAATTGTCCCACGGGTGTGGACAGACTACGGCCATCCAGACTAGGGGACAATACTGCTGATTTTTTTCACCACGGGGTCTGGAATGCACCCCTGCAGCCCCGAGACATCCCACGTGGCTTCTGCATGACCTGGGGGCCCGTCCTGTTCACTTGCTGGAGGACAATGTCCTACACGGAGCAGGGTTCATAGAGGCCTCATCCTCTTCCAAGAAGCCCACTCCGGCCCGGCTCACTGAGGCCACCTGCCTGTCCGCCCCTGGCTGGAGCCTGCTCTCGCCGACCCCATCCGCCCTCACAAGGGCCTGGTCCCCGGGGATGTCCAGCTCCGTCCTTGGTGGTGGTCATTCTCATCACGGGTCAACGGCCCCTAGATGTAAGTCTGCTTCCTCCAAGGTCTCCTTACAGAGAATGCCGACGGGATTCCCGCAAAAGGCCCATTTGGCAGAGACCGGGCTCTGGGGCCAGGTCCTTGCAGTCGGAGCGGGAAGGGAGGGGCCGCGTTTGGGGGCAGGGGAGGCAATCGGTGTGAGTCCCGAGCAGGACGCCCAAGCTCGCCAGCCCCCCGCGGGGCACCTGCCCTGTCCCTGTCTCAAGGCTTTTTAAATCCCTTTTGAACACGAGGCCCACACTTTGATCTTGACCTGGGCCCCTGGACTTGTGGAGCTGGTCCTGCTTGGGAATCACAAGGTTTGGAATCTCTTGGGTGTGCTGCGGAGAAACCCGGGGAGATGCGGGGTGCTACTTGCCCGCCGGCTGGTGCCCACCCCATGTCTGGTCTGCAGAGCAAGCTCCACCTGGAGGTAAATTATAGGCAAACCAACCAGAGACAGCTTTTGGGTTTTTTTGTTTGTCTGTTTTTTAAAGAAAGAATTAAGAGATCTCAGGAACGAGCGTAGGAGCCCTGGCTTCACAGCTCTGTGACCCAATTTGGCAAACTGCTAAATGTCCTTCTCTGCAAAATGCGCCAGATGAGATCGTCTCATTCTGAAAGTCATTTGAGGTGGCGTGTGCGGTGCTTGGAACAAACGTCAGTGGCCCTTATGGGGTCCCTGTGGGCCGAGGCGCAGACAGCGGCTAGCTTCAGAATTACAGAACCCCTTGGCCAAAGGGGGTGTAGACATTACATAGTGCGGCCTTAATTTTGCAGAAGGGGAAACTGAGGCACGCAACACTCAGACCCCCGAGCTTTCAGCCGCACCAGCACTCGGGCCTCAGACACCCTCGGGAGGCCTGGTCCAGGTTACCTTTGAGTCCCGGGACGAGAATGTGCAGGGAGCAAGCGTCTTCCGCCGTCTGCTGAGGACGTCCCAGTGGAAGCAGCCACAGGAAGGCCAGGCCGATCAGAGCCAGGTCCCTCTTCATCACGAGCACCTGCGGGACAGTGGCTCCTGCACGAAGGAAGGGGACACAGTGGCGGGAGCTCAGAAACCGGGGCCGGGCGCGGGCAGCTGTCGGGGCCTGTCTGTCCCTCGTGGGCCCGCCTTAGCCTCCCCTGCCCAGCCACCACCCTGGGGCCTCCATCCTGACGGCGGCCACCAATCCTCGCCCCTGCTGCCCTGTGGCTGATACTCAGCATGCACGAAGGCCCGCGTGTGGGCCTGTGGAAGCTATGACCCTGCGCCCAGAACAGACGGGAGAGCCGCCCAGCTCCCCAGCACAGGCCGGGCCCCCACGGCCCCGGGAGCCGTGCTCCACGATCGCGTGTCTCCCGCGGCTTCCGAGCAGGACTGTGCGCAGGTGTGTCCGTACAGAACGGTGTGCAGCGTGCTTGGCCTCGAGCTTCCCAAGGCACCGGGTCCGCGTGCCCCCTGCTGAGCCCCACCTGCTTCCCTCAGGGTTACGCTGCGGGGCTCACCCATGTCGCCACGTACAGCCCTGGCTCGTCCATCCTCTGTCATTGAGCACCAGTCCCCAGTGGGAGTGCGACGGGGACAGAGCCAGAAGGCTCAGGAGGACACAGCTGGCCCCGAGTCGCCCCGGGGATGGGTGGCAGCCCCCAGAGACCCAGCACCTGAGACTTTGACGATCAAAGGTCAGCACATCGCTCCCATCTCACAGGTCAGGGGACCAAAGATGAGGGAAACAGCGTTACCCCACTGGTAGGTGGGAAGGTGGGGTCGGGCCTGGGCCCCCTGACGCACCTCACCTCTCCCTTTGGCTCCTGCCAGCCACCGGAGTACCGAGCACCAAGCACCGAGCACCGAGCACTGAGCACCTCCTCACGTCATGAAGGCAGTGGGATTTTACACTGTGTTTGTTCACACTTGATAGAGAAAGGAGCCGCTATTCCCTACCAAACATGGACACGTGGATCTCCTCTCATTCCCGAAACTGCCTCGAGGGCCGGGGTTCTCACTGGAATGGTGGCTGGAGGCTGGACCCGGATGCCGGCACTGGGCCCACCTGCACCTGCACCTGCACCCGCACCAGTGAACCACTCCATGGAGAGGGAAAAGGGATGAGCTTTGGCCCTTTCGACCTTCCCCGGTCGCTGGGCTTTGTGTCCCGTGCTGGCAACTTGCTGTGGAAGCAGGTGACATGTGAGCACACCTGCAGCTGGGAAAGCGCCGGGGGCCCCGCAGGGTGCTGGAATGGGTGGTGAGTTCACACCAGCCACACCTGGAGCATCATGTTCTCCAGCTACGGGTTTTCATGTTCCGTGAGGGCTCTTCATGCCTAAGGCCCATGCGGGACTCCTGGGACTAGTGCCTGGGACCCCGGCTGGTGCGGCTCACGGCCCTGCCATCCACCGGGGTCCTAGAATTCCTAACAGTCTCCGGAGAGCGGAGCGGCCAGGCCTCTCGGCTAGTGTGTTCTAACTGTAGGGAACTTAGCTGCGGCCTGAGAAGCAAACGTTTGGGTTCTTTCCAGAATGTAGCTCTTTACAGTAATGATAATATAATGTAGGTCAATTGTATCGCAGTTTTGGGATGCCTGGGTGGCTCAGAAGTTGAGCATCTGCCTTCAGCTCAGGCCACGACCCCAGGGTCCCGGGATCGAGTTCTGCATCGGACACGCCGCATGGGGCCTGCTTCTCCCTCTGCCTGCGTCTCTGCCTTCCTCTGTGTCTCATGAATAAATAAATAAAATCTTTTTTAAAAATTGCATCTCAGTTTTTAAAAAGTCACAATAAACATTTGATCCACCTACATTTGAGCTCAAGCCTGTGGATTCTTGCTTTTGTGGTATTTGTGGACGCAGATGGGGCTTGGATTTTTTTAAACATCTCTGGTGTCAAAAGCTAACACGGGAGTTTGCAGCTAGAAGGGGTGCGGTGAGGGGCGAGCCCCTCCCTGTGGCCCTGGCCGCTCACCATCCCCACATCTCCTGGTGAGCACAGGCCAGGCCTGGGGGGAGCCCCTGCCTGGAGTCCTGGCTCTTCTCTGTCCTCCAGGGAGAGGAAGTCTGCTTGTAAACGGAGAAGCTACAGCCCCTCCAGGTCCTCTGTAAGAACCCTATCTCCATCTCCCAGCCAGAGACCAGGAGGTTCCCACCCTCCCTCCAGCGCAGGAAGCCAGGGTTTCCCAGGGGAAATTCAGTTTGGAAAAATTAATAGAAGCTCATTGTAAGAATGAAATACTCTCTGTCTCTCAAATAAATAAAATCTTTAAAAAGAGAGAAAGAGAAAATGAAGTAGACAATTAAAAATAATGTGGCTTGAAAAAAATAAAAATAATGTGGCTTGGGGCACCTGGGTGGCTCAGCGGTTGAGCATCTGCCTTCAGCTCAAGTCATGATCCCAGGACCCTGAGTCCCACATTGGGCTCCCTGCAGGGGCGGGGCCTGCTTCTCCCTCTGCCTGTTTCTGCCTCTCTGTCTCTCGTGATTAATAAATAAAATCTTTGAAAGAAAGAAAGAAAGAAAGAAAGAAAGAAAGAAAGAAGAAAGAAAGAAAGAAAGAGGAAGGAAGGAAGGAAGGAAGGAAGGAAGGAAGGAAGGAAGAAAGAAAGAAAGAAAGAAAGAAAGAAAGAAAGAGGAAGGAAGGAAGGAAGGAAGGGAGGGAGGGAGGGAGGGAGGGAGGGAGGGAGGGAGGGAGGGAATGTGGCTTAATTTGCCAAACTTACAATCGTAGGTTTTCATTGAGCACCTGCAGCAGGGCCCAGCACTTAGAGCCGGAGAAGGAGAACCGGAGAGCGGGAGAGCGGGAGAGCCGAGCTGGAAGCCCCAGGGAGCTCCACCAGCGGCCGCCCCCCCCCCTCCCCCCCCCCCCCCCCCCCCCCGCCGCCCACCCAGGTGCTCACTTCCCAGTGACAAGGGCTCTCCCCAGGGTGCACCCGGACGGCGCCCACACAAAGGAGGAAGAGGCCTTTCCCTAGAGCGAGCTTCCCGCAAACTGCCCGTCCTCTCAGGGGGCAGCCAGGTTTCTCAAGCCCGTGGATGAGCTGGACCCGCAGGGAAGGCCCCTGCTCGACTCTGCCAGCAGGGATCGTGTCCCAGCAGATGGGAAGTCCGGTGGGGGCCGCGTGGGGCCTTCCCCGAGGGGGCTTTTAAATTCCTAAGTCCCCTCCCTCGGGCCTGGAGCGAGGGCCAGTTGTGAGCGCCCGCTGGGCTGGGAGGAAGGGACCCATCCACCGGCTCTGGCCTCGGGGCCTGCCGAGCCGCACACGTGGCCCGTCCGCCGCTGAGCCCCACGGAGGTCCGGCCTCGGGTCCCCATCACGCGGTCCACGCGGCCCCACACACAGGTGGCAGGCACAGCCGGCTCCTGCTGCCCGGGGACGAGCCGCACGGCCACCTTCCACACCTTTCACACGGGGGTTCGGGCAAACACTGTGCCCCGTCGGAGCCCTCCCGGGCCGTCGGGTAGCGGGCAGCCCTCACGCCCGGCCTGCGTCAGCCCGGGAAGTTCCCACCCGGAGCTCCTGAACTGATCAGACCTCGGAAGTCTAGTGCCAGGTTCCTTCGGCCGATTGCACCCTCCGGGGAGACCTGAGAACAGACCCCACGTGCGCCCTCCACCTGAGTCCTCGCCCTGGCCACGTCTGGAACCTCCCGGCCCAGCGTATCCCCGCAGACTGACAGGGCCCCCTGCTCCCCGAGGCGGCCAGGGCACCGGCCGAGCATCCCTACCTGCAGCGCACACCAGGTGGAGGGGGCGTCCTGACCGTCGGGGACCCACGGGGACACTGCCTCCTGGAGCCGCATGGCTGCTATTTAGGGAGGCCGCCGAGCCCCACGGGCGGCGAGCGTGGCCTGGGCTGTCAGGCTGCCCAGCGAATCAGCCTGGCGTCTGCTGTGTTATCTGCAAAGCGCTTCCTGTTTGAAATACATCCGCGGGCCTGCGGGAGGGCGGCGGGGGGGGGTGTGGGAACCCTGAAGCAGCCGGGACGCCCTTGCAGCTCTTCACCCCGAGCACCCCATCCCGACCCTGCTGTGGCTGTTGTGCTCTGCTCTTCTCCTTCTGAGAAAACAAGCATGAGGATGGTGGGAATTGAGGAAAGCGGGAGGAGCGGTCATCACCACCCGGTGTCACTTCAGACAGAAACACCTGTGGCTCACACGCTCCCCTCCACGCGCCCCGTGCGGGGTCCCACTTCAAGGCATTTGCTTCTCGTCCCCTGCCTGTCGAGATTGAGCCCACGCGACGCCCAAACTCTCTGCACCCCCAGGGTTTCGGGTCAAGGCAGCGTCTCTGTGGTGGGCGGATCTGGCTTCTCTGTAGCCTGGCTCCTGCCCGAGGAGGGGAGGGGGCCTATTTTTTTTTTAAGATTTTATTTATTTATTCATTAGAAACACAGAGATAGAGAGAGTCAGAGACACAGGAGGAGGGAGAAGCAGGCTCCGTGCAGGGAGCCCGATGTGGGACTCGATCCTGGGGCTCCAGGATCACGCCCTGGGCTGAAGGCAGCGCTAAACCGCTGAGCCACCTGGGCTGCCCAGGGGAGGGGGCTTCTTTAAGAAAGATACACACATTTATCTTTCTTAAAAAGCTACATTCAAAGCAGCGTTTTTATTTAGGCTGAAAACACAAGTCACGACAGATGTCAAATTTTGTAAAAACTGTCAGACCCCACACACGTCACAAAATCCATGGAAAAGAGTGGATTTTTTTTTTAATTAAAACCACCTCATGGGGTGCCTGGAGGGGTTCACCGCCCAGTCGGTGAAGCGTCTGCCTTCGGCTCAGGTCATGATCTTGGGGTCCTGGGATCGAGTCCCGTGTCCCACGCCCTGCTCAGCGAGGCGTCTGCTTCTCCCTCTGCCTCTGCCTGCTGTTCACCCTGTTAGGGCTCTGTCTCTCTCAAATAAATAAATAAAATCTAAAAAAAATTAAAAATTAAAAAAAAAAACACCTAATAGCATAAATAAATCTGAAACTTAGACCCAATGAGCCACTTCCTGAGAAAAACACAACCCACCACAATGGACCCAACATGAAAGAGAGGACGTAGTAGCCTCGAAACAATTAAGGGGATTGAATGTGTGACCTAAAAACTCTCAGGAAGGAAACTTCAGGCCAGACGATCTCACAAGAGAATGCTACCAAACTTTGAAAGAAAAATTAACACCAGTTTTTACACACCTCTTCCAGGAGAAAGAAGAGGGAGGGACATTTACCAACTCACTTTATGAAGTTGTATTACCCCAGTACCAAAACCAGAGACAGTACAAGAAAAAAAATATTATAGACCAATAACCCTCATGAGCGTAGATGCAAAAATCTTTATAATGTTAGCAATAGAATTGAGCAATATATAAAAAAAGACTTATAAATTATAAGCAAATGGACTATTTGGGGGATGCAAGGCTGGGTCAATATTCAAAAGTTGACCAATGCAATCAACCACTCTTTGTTAGCACACACAAAAAAGCATATGATCATATCAATAGGTACAGAAAAAGCATTTGACAAAATTCAACACCCCTTATGATAAAAAAAACTCTGGAAAATAGGGATGCGGGTGCTTCCCCAGCTTGATGAAGAGCATCTATGTTAAAACATACAATGAGGGATGCCTGAGGGTGGACTGAATGTCTACCCCCTAATATCAGGACCAGGCCAGGACATCCACTGGGACCACTTACTCAATGCAGTGCTGGGAGTCCCAGCTGGCACAAAGAATATGCAAAGAACACAGGAAGGGACAAAAGGCACACGGGTCTGAAAAACACAGAACAGCCCTTTGTTGCAGGTGACGTAACCACCTACTTGAGAATCCCAAAGATCTACACAAACCAGAACCAAGTAGGAGCTCGGCGAGGCTCAGAGCACAGCACGAACGTACAGAAATAAGCGTAGTTCTATGAGCTACATGGACACGTAGGCTCCGCAATGAAAAATCATTTACAATCAGGCAGCCTGGTGGCCCAGCGGTTTAGCGCTGCCTTCTGCCCAGGGTGTGATCCTGGAGACCCGGGATCGAGTCCCATGTCGGGCTCCCTGCATGGAGCCTGCTTCTCCCTCTGCCTGTGTCTCTGCCTCTCTCTCTCTCTCTCTCTGTGTCTCATGAATAAATAAATAAAAATCTTTTAAAAAAATCATTTACGATCACTCAAAGAAATGAAGTGCCTCGGGGTAAATCTAACAAAACACGTCAGGATCTAAGTGCTGAAACACCAGATGCCGACCAAGACAGTCACAGCAGCTCTCAGGAACCGAGAGACACGTCGCGCTCCCCAACAGGAAGGCTCAGCATGGGGAAGACACCCATTCCCCCCAGAGTGATCCGCAAGCTCAACACCCCTCCTATTAAAATCCCAGTAAGAAATTTTATACAGCTAGAGACAGGATCATTTAAAATTCATATGAAGGGAAGCCTGCGTGGGCTTTAGCGCCGCCTTCAGCCCAGGGTGGGATCCTAGAGTTTCGGGATCGAGTCCCACGTCAGGCTCCCTGCATGGAGCCTGCTTCTCCATCTGCCTCTGCCTCTCTCTCTCTCTCTCTCTCTGTGTCTCATGAATAAATAAATAAAGTCTTTAAAAAATAAATAAAATTCATATGAAAAAGACAAAGGAAGCAGAACAGCTAAAAACAATTCTGAAATGAAGAATAACATAGGAGGAATCCGTCTGCCCAGTTTCAAGGCTTTTATACAGTGGGATTGACCAGAAAACCCACACAAACATACCCAACCGATTTAAGGGTTTGTTTTTTTTATTGTGATAAAATACACGTACCACCTAACTTACCATCATAATCACTTCTGAGTGTGGAGTTCAGTGTAGCAAGTACATTCCTAATGTCGCATGGCCCCAACGTCCATCTGCATGACTCTCTCCACCTTGTGTGACTGAACCTCTGTCCCCACACCAACTCCCCACTACACCCCCACCGCAGCCCCTGGCCACAGCTACTTGACTTCCTGTGATTTTGACTACGCTAAGTATCTCATGTGATTGGAATCCAACAGGATTTGTCTTTTCGTGACCGGCTTATTTCACCGAGCATAACGTGTCAAGGTTCACCCGTGTTGGAGCTGGTGTCAGAACAGCTTAACGCACCTAAATCGTACGGAGTACAGCCCCAAGTGCACTTCACCCTTAGCCTCACTCCCTGCTCAGGGCCATGTGGTGATGCTCTGGACATACTGTCACACTGTGGGCCTGGGGGCGCAGGGCACTGGCTTCTGGGGGCAGGGGCAGGGATGCGGCTAAACATCCCACGGTGGACTGCACAGTTCCCACCACGACAATAACCAGGCTCCAAACGGCAAGAGTGCTCACGCGGGAACCCCATAGCCATATCCCAAAGATGCCCCTGGCTACTCCAACGCCTCCTGACCCCAGGCCTGAGACAGCTGTTGTAACTGATCACGCACCTCGTCGAGAGTTGCACCCCCTGGACTCAGGCTGAATGCCAGGGGGGTGAAGGCCCAGCGCCTGAGCACGCAGGTGACGGTGAGGACAGCTCAGTCCTCACAACCAGCCCGCCCTGCAGGGCACTAGTACTCCAGTTGGAGCTCAAGACACAGGGCCGGGAACAAGGGCATTTATTTGCCCGAGATCACGCAGTTAGGGGCCATGCGGGGTCCACCTGTCTCCCCAGAGCTGTGCTTTCCAGGCTGCAGGGAGCCAGCAGACGGGGAACCTACATGTCCATCCTCTGGTCTCACAACTGACCTAGGGCACTGACTTTTTGTTTTTTGTCCTGAATTGTTAAGGCCTTTTTTTTTTTTTTTAAGTGCTAAAATCCAATAATTACTCTCGGTTATAGAATAAGTGATAATATTATACTAACTTACCTATTTCAAGTCGATTGTAAATTTGAACCATTTTCAACTAGAAATCATGTTTACACCCGCCTGGCAAATAAGCCCCGAAAACTCAGGAGAAACCAGGCGGTACTTCTGCCTGAGCCCTTCTCTGGCTTCCTTCCCTCCCTCTTTCTCTCCTTCCCTGTTTTTTTCTTGAAGGCACAGAACCACGCCGCTGGGCGCAGGCTTTTCCTGCGGAACCGTGACCCTCTCAGGCAGCCTGGCCGCCGCGGTGGGTCAGGATGAGAATCTGGCTCGGCTCCCGGGGACTGTTTACATTTCTCAGAGATAACGGAGAAATCTGCTCCCAAGAGCCAGATCAAGCCCACTTGTCTCTGGATGGGAATCTTCCCTGGAGGTCACCCAACCAGGCCTCCGTAGCTCTGGATACTTTGTCCCTGTGGACGTTAACCTCGGCCACCTCCCTCCTCCTGTCCAAAGGCCCCGTCTCTCCAGAGCTCCCTGACCGTGCAGAGCAGCACTTAGGCCTCCCTCCTGCAGGCGGGGCTCACGTATCCCATCCTCTCGAGTACATGGGTCCCCTGTGGACCCCGTCCCCAGACGGTCAGGGAGTCCCCCACAGGTCAGAGCCAGAGCTCGCGGCGCCCACCCGGAGATCCAGCTCTGGCCTCACCATAGAGCTCGCCAGCAAGATGGATGTGCATGCCCACGCGGGGAGGCTGTGATGTGCCAGTCATCTGATGACATCACGCCACGCAAGGTCATTAGCGCACCCAGGATCACAGGGCCTCGAACGTGAGCGTGCACCAGAACCATCCAGACCTCTGAAAACAGACCACTAGGCCCCCCACCCCAGACTTTCTGAGCCGGTAGGCTGGTGGCGGGACCTGGGCACTTACGTTTCTCACCAGCTCCCGAGCTCTGCTGCGGCTGCTGGCCCAGGGACCAGGCTCTGGGGACTGCTGCCTCCGACACAGGGTCGCTACAAGGCCTTGAGTCGGGGTAAGCGCCTGACACGCAGGGACACTCACGAATCACGTGGCGCCCGTCCTGCACCTTCTCACACCTCACCCCCCACCTTTTCAATCCTTGGTCACCCCACGAGACCACACACTCTTGCTCCCCCCCAGGACCAAAAGCCAACAATTTAATGCCTGACAGCAGGAGGCATGGCACCCGTCTCCACAGCAGCCCCCTTGGAGCAGTAGCAGCAGCCACGTAACCGCACCATCGGGCCCGTCATCGGGGTCAACAGTCAGTGAATAGATGTTGAGTTTGGGGGGAGTGGATTTTCGACTACATAGAGGTCAGTGGCCCCAGCTGTGTTGTTCAAGTCAACGGTGTATTTTACTCTTTCAACAGCAAGTTTACTAAGAACAATTGTGGTGATGACGTTTAGCACATTAGTCTCCCAACTATTCCGTTGTGCACCCGCCGTCGAGCAGGTCATCTCCAGTATGCGCGCGGCCACTAACATGTTATAGAATGCACGATAGTATGAGGAGCACGCACATGGTCAGGAAAACAGAAGTTTTAAATGCGCAAAAGTAAATACTAAATTTAGTGAAAGCCATTTGATAGAATTTTTTAAAGCTTGGTTTTACGTCTTGTGATATAGCAACTTAAAAAAATGGTTCTTCATTTGATACTGGATTTTAATAAATATCACTGCTGAAGGATTCCTGAATAATAACCCGTTCAGAACTTGCTTCAAAAATCTCCAGCAGGGGCGCCTGGGTGGCTCAGTGGCTGAGCATCTGCCTTCGGCTCACCGTGACCCCGAGGCCCCAGGATTGAGTCCTGCATCGGGCTCCCCGCAGGGAGCCTGCTTCTCCCTCTGCCTGTGTCTCTGCGTCTCTGTGTCTCTCATGAATAAATAAATTTTTAAAAATCTTCCAAAAAAAAATCTCCAGCAAAACAAGTGGGTGGAGGCAGATTAAACACAATCTATAAAACAGCAGCAGCTTGAGCTGGATGACGGGCACATAGCTCATCACACACTGTTACACTTGCGTAGGTGGATCAAAGGATTCTCAGAAGACCCTTCAAGACATGGAAATGCAAGCGTATCACGGGCTATGCTTCGTCTTCAGCAGTCGTGCAGCTACATTTCTCAACGACCAGCATTCCCCATCTGTCCTGGCATTCTGGTCAGCTTTTTTATATATATAGAATTTATTTATTCATGAGAGACACAGAGAGAGGCAGAGACACAGGCAGAGGGAGAAGCAGGCTCCCTGCAGGGAGCCCGACGCGGGACTGGATCCTGGGACCCTGGGGTCACACCCTGAGCCCAAGGCAGACGCTCAACCACTGAGCCACCCAGGCGTCCTTGGTCATCTTTGTTCTTATAATTGGCAACTGTTGCATTAATTTCTAACAAATGAATTCTAAGTCAACTGAGTCTTTATAAGAGTTTTAGATGGATTCGAGAATATTCTATTTCCAAGTTTTCACAGCGGGGAGATTTTGCAGGTAACACATCTAAAATGAAAGCATTTCTCCTTGGCCACCTTCAGGTATGCTCATTCCTTAACACACACTAGTTTCAAAAGCAAGTGTTTCCTCACAAAATGCTAAGCATTTCTTTTCTTGGGACATGGACTTCTTGTTCTATTGTCTACTAGATATATAACCAACAGCCACTTGGCATAATAGAAAAATCAAAATTCAGAATATTGTTTAAAAAGAAAAATGCGGGCAGCCCAGGGGGCTCAGCAGTTTAGCGCCGCCTTCAGCCCAGGCCATGATCCTGGAGTCCCATGTCGGGCTCTCTGCGTGGAGCCTGCTTCTCCCTCTGCCTGTGTCTCTGCCTCTCTCTCTCTGTCTCTCATGAATAAATAAATAAAAAATAAATAAATAAATATAAAAAAAAATAAAATAAATAAAATAAAATAAAATAAAATAAAATTAATAAAATAAAATAAAATAAAATAATAAAATAAAATAAAATAAATAAAATAAAATAAAATAAAATAAAATAAAATAAAATAATAAATAAAATAAAATAAATAATAAAATAAAATAAAATAAAATAAAATAAAATAAATAAAATAAAATAAAATAAAATAAAATAAAATAATAAATAAAATAAAATAATAAATAAAATAAAATAAATAATAAAATAAAATAAATAATAAAATAAAATTAAAATAAAATAAAATAAAATAAAATAAAATAAAATAAATAATAAAATAAAATAAAATAAAATAAAATAATAAAATATAAAATAAAATAAAATAAAATATAAAATAAAATAAAATAAAATAAAATAAAATAAAATAAAATAATAAAATAAAATAAAATAAAATAAAATAAAATAAAATAAAATAAAATAGAATAAAATAAAATAAAATAAAATATGCTTGGGGCATCTGGGTGCTTCAGTCCATGAAGCAGCTGCCTCAGCTCAGGTCATGATCTCAGGGTCCTGGGATCGAGCCCCATGTCGGGCTCCCTGCTCAGTGGGAAGCCTGCTTCTCTCTCTACCCCTAACCCCTGCTCATACTCTCTCAAATAAATGAACAAAATCTTTTAGGGAAAAACGGGTGGGATGCCTGAGTGGCTCAGTGGTTGAGCGTCTGCCTTTGGCTCAGGTCATGATCCCGGGGTCCTGGGATCGAGTCCCGCATCCAGCTCCCTGCATGGAGCCTGCTTCTCCCTCTGCCTGTGTCTCTGCCTCTCTCTCTCTCTCTCTGTGTCTCATGAATAAATAAAATCTTAGAAAGAAAGAAAATGCCTGGGTCCATGTACCCGTAGCCCTTTCTCCCCAGCTTATGGGGCTGCGGCAGCTGAGCCGCAAGGCCTACCCCCTGCAGCTTCAGGAAGCACATACTGAAAATCCTCAGCACTAGTCACTTCTTTAAAAAAATCACTATCTTGTTTTAGATGCGTTAAGTGATAAAGTCCCATTTCACAGATGAAAAGTACAGGGTGACCCCCAAATACCGTGTCCTCGAGACTACACTCAATTAAAACTAGGGATCAGCCTATAGCTCCTCACGTTTCTGGGCTTATGTTCATCTGGTTGTTTTCTGAAGACCTAACGGATGCTCAACCTTGTCGGAGGACAGGACACAGGGAGGCCTCCTGCAAAGGCGCAGGAACACGCAGAAACACGCAAAAACATGCAAAGAGCTGGCTCGGTGCCCGAGCACCGAAGAAAGGCCGAAGACAATCCCGCTTTACCTGGCTGGGAGGCCCAGGCGGCAGGAGCCACAGGCCGCAGTGGGTGGACTCCTCCGAGGACAGGCGAAGGTCCCGCTGACTGTGGCTGGAGGGGGGGGAGCCCTCCTCCCTCCGACCCAGGGCTCCAGCTCCCGAACGGGGGGCAGCACGAGGGCGGGCAGGTCCCCACAGCTAATACACCTGCGTCTGCACCGCACCAGGCTCACGGCCCCTCTGGGGCTGCCCTGCTCTTAGGCCAGAGCCTCGCCTGGCAGGGAAACTCGCCTCCCAGGCTTATTGGGATCCAACCTCTACACAGGACACGTGTAGGGTCAAACACACTCCTTCCCCGGGCTGCTCCAGGGCTCCCACACCCACCTCACCCCTCTTGCCTCAGGTTAGGACCTGAAGACGCCTCGCTCACGCACCACATAGACTAAATCGTCTCATCCTACTCAGGCCTCACTGGTCAAGTCCATCTAAGAGGATCGTGAACGTGTAAGCTCAGGGGTTGGGAAGGAGGCAGGGGCTGCTGTGGGTCCGTCTCCCGGCACCCTAAGTACACTCACAGCTTCTGAACTGTACACTTACAAAGGATAAAATGGTAAATTCTGCATATGTGCGTCTTTCACAAAAACATTCAGTGAGAACACAACTTCAGCACATTTTGCTCTTGGAAAAAACTTTCTATCACGTAGTTTTCAAGAACTGTTCCTGGCCTGATTCCAGGTGCTTCTCTCCGGCTGGACTTTCAGGCAGGCTTCCCGGAGACCAGCATTCGGGTGGAGCACCCACGCTGGCACTAGGATGTAGGCTGTCACCCTCTTGTTCACAGCTCTGGTGCCGTGTCCTTTAGGTCGAATTGTCAAAGTGCCCATACTTGGACGCTTGGGGCAATTTCCTAGGATTATACCTATTACAACATCCCTGGATACAAGTCTATCCCTCCCGTGCATTAAACTGCACCCTCTCTGTTCACAATCTTCCCGCCCATGCAGGGGCTACTGGCATGGACAGCTGTACAACCACATCTCTGAAATTTTGAAAAACACACTAAAACAGAATACTGTGAAAGTTTTATTTAATCATTTTTGTTTACAACTGGAACTCTGGGAACTCAAAGTTAACATCCTTGCCCGTCAGCTTCTTATAGACCCCAGAAAAGGTTTCAACCTACGAGGAAAGAAAAGAATTCATCAGAAAACTTTTAAATACACACATTCATCTTAAAGCCTAATGATTCCGTGAGCTGACGCCCCGCGTGGTTCTTCCCTCAGCAGCCAGGTACTGAGGAAGAGACGGGCCTGTAGGCGAGCTCCCCAGCAACACTGAGTGGAGGGCCTACACCTCTGAGCTACGCGGACGAGGGGGAGCCCAGGGGTGCCCCCATCAGCCACGCTTTACCAGGAATGAAGGGAAGGGACAGTCCCCCCAGGTTCCACCACTACTGACATCTCACCCTGGAAAATATGCAGCCTTACTAAAAGGAATTACTTTATTTCCAATTTTCCAAATAACTCCAAAAGCAGAGAATTCCAATTCTCCAAACACCCCACACTGCAAAACCGGACCTTCCCTCCAAAGGGAAGGGGGTGCGGTGGCACCCCGAGGGCTAGTGCTCTGCATGCGGACCCTCCCGCAGGGCAGCTGCGCCCTCACCTTGTGCTCCACGTTGTTCTGCTGTGCTTTGTCCAAATGAACCTTTATGAGCCGGCTGCCGTCCAGTTTCACGCGGATTCTCTTGCCCACAATTTCACTTGGGAAAACCAAGTCCTCCAGGATCGCGTCGTGCACCGCTGTCAAAGTGCGGCTGAAAGAATGTGGTGACGTGGTAAGAAATCTAGGAAGGCCCGCCCTCCTGAGAGCCCCTTTAAAGTCAGAAGGGTAAACAGCAAACCACAGGTTTCTGAAACCAAAATCACACCAGCTTTCAAGAGACCGCATCGGAGCCGCTGCCAAACTAGACAGGGTGGCCAACACCCTACTGAGGTACTTCAAGACCTTAGGAGCCACACACACCCCAGGCCGTTCCAGGTGATCATCTCCAGGGAATGGGGGATCGAGGTCTCAGGTTTACCTTCACTCGACTTCTTGACTAAACCGCTGCAGCAGCCGCTCTACTCCTCGCTCATCTCCAAAACCATCCCTCTCCAACGTTGTCAAATTAATCTAAAAACCTATGCGATCCCACAACTTTTACTAGGAAAAGCTCCTTTGAGAGTGCTCCACAGCTCCCAAAATACCTGCACGTGTGCTCCTTGTTCTCTAGGACGGGATGGAGCACTGCTCTATCACCAGCTCCGGGAGGACAGCCCCTCCTGGGCCCCCATCTTCACCCCATCACACAACTTGAGGCCGTGACCTCACTCCTCCTGGTAGCACTTCGAATTCATAACCTAACTGGCTGCCCGACAGCGTCATGGTTCGACGAACTCCAGGCCTCCTCTCGGGGATCTGCCGTGTACGTGTACCCCGGGAGGCCAAGGAGAGGGAGCAGAGGTAGTTGTTCCCAGTGTTACGGAGCTCCCCTGCAGCAGGAGCGCGTCCAGGCCGCCTTAGCCTCAATAAACGGGATACTAAGCTCCACTCATGGCAGTTCCCACACAAAGCACACACGTGGCAGGGCTCCCGACGCCTGCTCCGGGGCCGCAGAGCAAGCTTAAGGGAATCCACTTCCCATTCCTAAGGCCTTCGTCACCTTCCAGAAAGCAAACGACAGGTGGCCCAACGGATCACTGCTACCCAGTAATCCAGCCTCCTCCTCCTCCAGCACTAGGAAGGCACATGAATGGGAAAATTTGTCAACTGTGTCCTTTACAACAAATCAGAATGGCATCAAAGCCAGCTGTGGCATGTTCTCTCAGATGCCAACATCGTCGTTTACAAGAGGGAGCGATGGGAATGCAGCTATGCCTCAGAGAAAATGAACGGAAACCCTGCTACAGACTAGACACCAAAGAAAGTCACTCTCGGGGTTCCATCTGTGTAGAAAGCCAAGTCCTATGGAAGGAAAGGAAGTCTGAAGGCAGTGGGAAGAGGCGGCATCACCACGCCTGCCGCCCAGACCCTGGCAGTCAACAGAAGGCCGCGGATGTGGACATTAGGTCGCCAGGAACACAGCGAAGTCATCACCTGAGAAAACGTGGAGAACACGCGTGGGAGGAAGGACAACTAGGGCTGCGGATGGGGGGCCGTCCTTCATGCTCAAGTACACGTGTACTCAGGCTCCAACAGACTAGATGCCCTTGGTGACCTCCTGTATTTCGTGTCTCACAAACTGCACACCACCGAAACAATCCCTCAATTCTTACTGCTCCAACTGCCCATGAAAAGGTTCAGTGCACGGAGCCGTACGCCTCAAGCTCCAGAACCCTGCACCTGCCCTTCCAGCCTCCCCTCCACTCCTCTCCACAGCGACATCCACCCGCTGGTGACCTGGCACGACCTCCCAGCAGATGACAAGCCCCAGCATCGCCAGCACTGGCTGCAATCGCATTCTCCAAGCCCCGTGTCTCTCTCCTCATCTCTTTAGGAATAAAGGGCAGACTCCATGAGCGGGCTGCCCGCCTGGCAGTCAGACACCACAGTGTTCTTCCCAAACCCGTCCCTGGGGCAGGGCCTGTGGGGGTCCAGTAACCCCACACCTCGGCCCAGAGCACACGTCCACCAGCATCCACGACTGCAGCGTGTCACCTGTCCTGTCAGCACCAGAGAAATCCACCTCATTTCTTAGCCTTAATTCACAGTAAAACGTGAAATACAGAGCCTCCCAGCACCCCTGTGCCACCCCAACAACGCCCCCGCTGCTCGTCCCCCACCCACAGAAAGGGAGGCCCAGTCTCATCTTCTGCGACAGCAGGGACCTAGGTGTGTGCCACTGTGTCAACACGGAGCTCTTGCCTCCAGAACTAACTTCAGAACGCTTCTTGCAGTAATCACAGAAGAACCAGTCGCTCAGTAAAACGTGCCACATAGTTTTCCTAAACAATCCGCGTTTAACTTCGGGAACCCACCACAGTCACAAAACCACGTGAACCAACGACGCTTAACAAACAGGCCACAGTACGTGTTTTCCTAAAGTAGGCTCCCCACGGGGCAGCACTCCCACGGAGGTCAGCGCGTCCGCCCCTGGGGGGTGGCGCCCCTGCCCTCCGCAGGGAGGGCGCCGAAGCACTCACCTCCTCGGACGCTTTTGCTTATTTTTTGTACGGCTTTTTCGAGTTGGCTTGGGCAGAATTCTCCTCTGTAAGAAAGAAATGCCGTTGGAGGAAAAAAAAAAAAAACTTTAAGTGGGCAGGAAACTGTCAAGCAGCTTTAAAAAAAAAAAAAACAACAACAAAAAAGGCAAGAGAATCCCTTCGGAAATCGTGGAAGTCCAGCAACCCAGAGCAAAGCAGCCCGAGTCGCGCGTGGGTGCGCGTCCGTCCCTCCCTCCGCCACCGCTGCCACCGCTGCGGACGCCACAGGGAGCCCCTCACAGGGAGCCCCTCTCGTCGCCGTCGAGGCGCGCCCTCGGCCGCCCTCCGCTGTGCCCCCAAGCGCCGCGAGAAGCGCCGACACCTGAGCGATGAACACCACGTGCTTCCCGCTGAACTTCTTCTCCAACTCCCGCACGAGCCGCACTTGGATCTTCTGGAAAGACTTCAGTTGCGGGACGGGGACGAAGATGATGATGGCTTTGCGGCCGCCGCCAACTTCAATCTCCTGGGGGGGGAAGACGCCGAGCGCACGCTGACGGCCGCCCCCGCCCGCCGCGCCCCCCGCCCCCCGCCCCGCGGCTCCCACACGGGCCTCACCTTGGCCGCCGTGATGTTCAGCTCCCTCAGCTGGGCTTTGAGGTCGGAGTTCATCTCCAGCTCCAGGAGAGCCTGGGGGTCGGGGCGGGGGGGCTCAGCGGACGCGCGGGGCGGGGGGCGACTCGCCCACGTGCGCGGCCGCGGACACTCGGGGGCTCCCCGCGCTCGGGCGGCCCCGACCTCCCCCCGCCGGGGCCCGGGGCCCGGGGTCGGGGTCGGGGCGGGGGGGACACCCCGCCGGCCCCCCCGCGCCCCCTCACCTGGGAGATGCCGGACTCGAACTCGTCCGGCTTCTCGCCGTTGGGCTTCACGATCTTGGCGCTCGAACTGAACATGGCCTCGTCCTGCGAGCACAGGGCGCCCCAGCTGAGCGGCCGCCGCGGGTGCGGCCCCCGCCGGCCCCGCTCCCCCCGCCCCGAAGCCATCGGGGGGCACCGCCCGGGGAATCGGCCGCATCCCCGCCCGGCGAGCAGCGCCCGCGGGCGCTCGGCCGACTCCGAAACTTGTTCTCCTCAAAGTGGGCGGAAAAGTCCGGCGGAGGCCAGGCCGCCGACATACCTTGGTGAGGGCGCCGGCTTGGGAAGAGGCCCGGGTCTCGCGAGAGCTCCTCAAATCCCGGCGGCGAGGCGGAAGAGGCGGGAGCAGGAGGAACCACCGAGGAGCGTGGGAGCCTAGAGAGCCCCCGGAAGAGGCTTCTCCGCCCTCCGCGTTTCCTGTCCCCGGTGGTTGCCGAGCGCTGCCTGGGGCAGCTGCGGAAGTTCCGGGCCGGAGCCGGAGCCGGGGGCCGGGGCCCGCGAAAAGCAACCCCGCCCCGAGGCGAGGACTTGGAAAAACACTTTCCGAACCCGAGGCGTCTCGCTTCCCCGCGGAAGCCGGGGGAAAGGAGCGGGCTCGGATTCCAGGTGTGCTCAGAGGCCCCGGCGGCACGAGTGCGGTAGCGCCGCGGCAGCCAAGTGCTTTACGACTAGACGTGCTTTCCGGGCCGTAAACACTTAGCCCTTGGGTCGGGTCAGCGGGCGGGGGCGGGCGTCCCGGGGGGTGGGGGGCTCGGGGTTCCCGAGGTGGGCGGGGGCTGGGCAGCGGGGGTAACGGGCTGGGAGGAGTGGACGGCGGGGGTAACGGGCTGGGGGGGTGGGGGGGTGGACGGCGGGGGTAACGGGCTGGGGGGGCGGACGGCAGGGGGGTGGACGGCGGGGGTAACGGGCTGGGGGGGCGGACGGCAGGGGTGTGGACGGCGGGGGTAACGGGCTGGGCGGGTGGGGGTGTGGACGGCGGGGGTAACGGGCTGGGAGGAGTGGACGGCGGGGGTAACGGGCTGGGGGGGTGGGGGGGTGGACGGCGGGGGTAACGGGCTGGGGGGGTGGGGGGGTGGACGGCGGGGGTAACGGGCTGAGGGGGCGGACGGCAGGGGGGTGGACGGCGGGGGTAACGGGCTGGGGGGGCGGACGGCAGGGGTGTGGACGGCGGGGGTAACGGGCTGGGCGGGTGGGGGTGTGGACGGCGGGGGTAACGGGCTGGGGGGGTGGGGGGGTGGACGGCGGGGGTAACGGGCTGGGGGGGTGGGGGGGTGGACGGCGGGGGTAACGGGCTGAGGGGGCGGACGGCAGGGGGGTGGACGGCGGGGGTAACGGGCTGGGGGGGCGGACGGCAGGGGTGTGGACGGCGGGGGTAACGGGCTGGGCGGGTGGGGGTGTGGACGGCGGGGGTAACGGGCTGGGGGGGCGGACGGCGGGGGTAACGTACTGGGCGGGTGGGGGGGTGGACGGCGGGGGTAACGGGCGGGGGGGTGGACGGCGGGGGTAACGGGCTGGGGGGGCGGACGGCAGGGGGGTGGACGGCGGGGGTAACGGGCTGGGGGGGCGGACGGCAGGGGTGTGGACGGCGGGGGTAACGGGCTGGGCGGGTGGGGGTGTGGACGGCGGGGGTAACGGGCTGGGGGGGCGGACGGCGGGGGTAACGTACTGGGCGGGTGGGGGGGTGGACGGCGGGGGTAACGGGCTGGGGGGGCGGACGGCAGGGGTGTGGACGGCGGGGGTAACGGGCTGGGCGGGTGGGGGGGTGGACGGCGGGGGTAACGGGCTGGGGGGTGGACGGCGGGGGTAACGGGCTGGAGGGGTGTGGACGGCGGGGGTAACGGGCTGGGCGGGTGGGGGGGTGGACGGCGGGGGTAACGGGCTGGGAGGGGTGGACGGCGGGGGTAACGGGCGGGGGGGGGCGGACGGCGGGGGTAACGGGCGGGGGGGGCGGACGGCGGGGGTAACGGGCGGGGGGGGCGGACGGCGGGGGTAACGGGCGGGGGGGGGGCGGACGGCGGGGGTAACGGGCGGGGGGGGCGGACGGCGGGGGTAACGGGCCGGGGGGGGGGGGTGGACGGCGGGGGTTAACGGACAGGGTAACGGGCCGGGGGTCAGGGGGGGACAGGGTGGGTTGGTAACAGGGGGGCAGGGGTGGGCCCCCGAGGTGGTTTTCCCGGTGGGCAGAGCCTGACCCGAAAGCCAGCACAGTGTGGTGACAATCTGGGTGATGGCACAAAACTCCCGCGGGGGACCAAGGCCCCTGAACTGAACAGTGCCCACGTCTGTCCCAAGCTGTGGGTTCAAGGTCCCGTGTAGAGGTCGACTCCCTGCCCTCGAGAGGAAGCGGCAACACTGTTCACAGTAACGTCCGATGCTCCTACTCTGCTAGTGCCCAGCCAGGTGCTCGTGGTTGTCGGCCGCGGAGTCCCTGTCCTCAGGGAGATTACCTGGGGTGAGGAAGACCTCGGTAAACGGTGCAAGTGTGTAAGGACGGAAGATGCGGAAGACTGAAGTAAAGTGAGTAAGGGTGACGTGGAAGTGCTGGGGTCTGCGGCCCAGGGCCAAGAAAGAACTCTTGAGGCCTCTGATGCCAGAAGGTGGTTTTAGTGAAACTCAGGCAAGATCCGCAGGGCAGAAGGAGCTGTGCTGAGGTCCTGAGGGCCTGGCTTTCTACTTGGGGGGGGGGGGGGGGGGGGGCAGGGCAGCACAGACCTCCTCGGTGTTTTCCAGGACCCTGAGGGGCTACCTGGTTGGGAGAAGGTCACTGTTAGTGTTTAGTGTCAGCTCCGTCATGAGACCCCTCAGAGGGGTATCTGTGGGCCGTGTGTTGGGGGATGAGCGCCCGCCTGCATCTGGGGGGTAGAGACCGGAGGTTTCCAAAGGATCCTGGGGTTCAGGCTGACATTGCCTCTTGCCCTTAGCAAGTGTCCACATGGGGGCAGCCCAGCCCCCGAGGAAGGTCAGTCTGCAACCTGCTTCTGGGACTTTGACATTTGGCTTAGGGAGGAAATTTTAAGTTTTATTTTGCTTTTGCTTCCCACATCCAAGGGGACCAGGAGGATTCATGCTTTAGAGGTCAGGGGAGTGTTTGGAAGAGAGGTAGGAGCTATGCCCCAGGGAGAGGAGCGTTCCAGGCAGGGGCAACTTGTGCCGGACACTCTGGCTGCGGCCACGGGATTTAATCTGGGTGTTCAGTGTCCTCACATATCAGGTTCGACTGTCACTGTCCTGACGGACCAAGCATGGAGAGGTGCTGACAGTATCACGCTAGGCCATCCCTAAGGTTTCCGTCCGTCTTGGCTAAGGTGCAGTGGTGTTCATCTCAGATTTCTAAAGTAGATGTGTTTTGCTAATTATGCTAAAAAAAAAAAAAATTAAACGCCAGTATCTCCTTGGAAAATTAAGAGTCAACTTGACACTTATTCCAGAAGGAAAGAAAAGTATAGCTGCTCCTCTTATCTTACCTGGGCCGCTTGTCCTGAACCCGCTTGATGAACCATTTCCGTTTCCCTCCTGTACGTGCCAGGCCTTCGTCCCTGCCTGTTCTGCCAAAGTAGCGCAGCAGGTGGGGGTGTTGAAGGACGTTCTTGCTGGTTTCTGGTACTTGTTGAACAGGAAGGGTCCGAGAGCACAGCTTGCCTGCACCCATCTCAGGGAACGCGCCGTCCCGTCGGTAGTTTGGTGGTAGCATTAGGTTTCTTTGCAGGATGTTCCGGAAGATCCCCTCTATCCCCGTTTTCCTGACAGTTGTTATCTTGACTGATACTATGTTGGATGCTGTTTATGAATCAATTAACAGGACCATGTGAGGTTTTCCTCTTAACGTGTTAATCTGGTGACTACATTAATTGATTTTCAAGTACTGAGCCCGCCTTGAATCTCTGTGACAAACCCCACTTGGTCATGGAATCGCGTTCTCTTTAATGTTGCTGGGTTCCATTTACTAATATCTTGTTGATGACTTTGTCGCATCTGTGCTCATGAGGGTCACTGATCTGTAGTTTTCTGTATTGTGCTACTGTTGCCTGGTTTGGGTGTCAGCCTCACACCAGCAACATGAGAAGTATAGGGCGGTATTCCCTCGTCTTCGGTTTCCCTGAAAACATTGTGTAGAATCGTTAATTCTTCAGGCATCTAGTTGAATTTGGCCATGAAATCATCCAGGCCTGAGATTTCCCTTTTTAGGGGTTTTTAAAATGACAAACTTAACAGTTACAAGGGTATTAAAATGATGTTTCGTGTCGGATGAGATTTGGTAGTTTGTGCTCTCAGAGGAGCTGCTCCATTTCATTTAGATTGTTGAATTTATGTGAGTAGAGTTGTTCATCGTCATCTCTCACTATTCTTTTTCTGTTCCTAACTTTTTAAAGTAGATTTCACAGAGAACTTTCAAATCAACACATTATCGTAAGCCTGATGGAATATGCTGAATTTTTAAAACTGGGAACCTGAATGAGTCAGGAATGTAATGCGGCCTGTTATTCACTTACTCTCTGTCAACCGTTGTGTGTGTATTGTTAGAACTCGCAACTGCTCAGATCTACTGTCTATCAATCAACCTGCCAGTATTCTGCTTTGACGTTCAGACTGTCTCACTCAGTTTTGGCCAGCAAAACTTGGAGAAGATTTTAAACCATAAGCTCCTTTTAGATGAGTTTCTGTGCCCCATCACCTCCGTTAATCTAACCTCTTGCTTTCTAGCACAAGGTGTTCCAAGCTCATTCTGGACAGTTCTCTCTCAGACATGGGATCCACCTTTTCTCCAAAAAGCCTTGGTTCCTTTTATTGAAAAAATGGTATTGGAGAGCAGAATCTTGGCACAAGGGCACCTCATGGGGATCCTCTTGCCTCCTTGATCTTAGTAACTAGCATGATGATCTTCAGTAGGTGTTCTTACATTCATGATTGATTTACTAACCCTCGTGTTTATCTATAAACCTTACAGTCCTTTCTAGGAGAATAAAAAATGCCATAAGTCACAGAATCGACTTACATACCTCTTACATAACAATCTCTCCCTCCGGGATCCCTGGGTGGCTCAGTGGTTTGGTACCTGCCTTCAGCCCAGGGCGTGATGCTGGAAACCCAGGATCAAGTCCCACCTCAGGCTCCCTGCTGCGTGGAGCCCGCTTCTCCCTCTGCCTGTGTCTCTGCTTCTCTCTCTGGTCTCTCATGAATAAAATTTTTAAAAATAATAAAAGAAAAAAATTGTCGTGTCCTGAATTCTCCACTACGCATTTGTCATTAAAACACAAAATTATGGAACACCTTGGTGGCTCAGTGATTGAGCATCTGCCTGTGGCTCTGGTCGTGACCCTGGGGGGGGGTATCGAGTCCTATTTCAGGCTCCCTGTGAGGAGCCAGCTTCTCCCTCTGCCTGTGTCTCTGCCTCTCTGTGTGTTTCTCATGAATGAATAAAATCTTTTACAAAAATACAAAAAAATTATATTCTTGAAAAATCAGTGTTTCTGGGGTGCCTGGGTGGGATGTGCCTTTGGCTCAGGCCATGATCTCAGGGTCCTGGGATCAATCCCCACGTGGGGCTCCCTGCTCAGCGGGGATCTGCTTATCCCTCTGTCCTCTGCCTGCCACTCCCCCTGCTTGTGCTCGCACTCTCTCTGCCAAGTAAAAGATCTTTGGGGGGAAAAATTCAGTGTTTCTCCAGCTTAATGTGCAAAGGAATCACCTAGTGATCACTGTAAAAATGCAGATTCTGATTCAGAAGTTCTGGGCTGGGCTCAATATTTTCTAGTTCTAACTTGCTCCCAAGGACACCCATGAGGCTGGTCCAGGGACCAAACTGAGTGACAAGATCCCAGATGTAGAGAGGACTTACAAAGTAACAGGAAACTAAGAAAGCTCCCTTCCAGCATGAAGGAAATGAATTACAGAATCTACGGTTTTATCCTGGAGGGACCAAGAGACCCGGCCTGGGTAGTTCTGGCCCAGGAGAGAGTACCGTTGGGGTGGGGTTGCCGTTAGCCTAGATCTGTTCTCATTCTCTCTATATACATACATATGGTGTAAAGTCCCCTATTACAAAGGACCCTATGCCGGGAACTTAGAATGTCCGCGCCCGAGGCAGGAAGCTAGAGGTCCCACAGAGGGACCCCAGACTGCAGAGCCCTTCCTTCCACACCGCTGCTCCCAGTGGTAACGATTAAGTGGCAGGAGGAGAGTTACTGCAGAGTCCTTGCACATAAAACAAATTTATGGATCTGTCTGGCCGATCAAGAATTAATGGATTGGATTTAGCAAAAGGTTGTGTCTCTCCCCTCCACTTACAGCTGCCAGGTTTTTATGATTATTACGCAGCGGCCAGTAGGGAGCAGGGGGATGAAACGAAGGTGCAAGCCTGCGGTGAATGTGGAAATCGACTGCGTCTAATGAAGCAAGGTCACTGGCTTCTACTGGAAGGTTTCAAAGTCACTCTTCCAGTGTAACTATCTGATCTGTAGACACGGGTGATCCATCATATCAGGTGGATGAAAGGTGTCTGCTCAAATATTAATATTTAAGATATAGAGAATTCACTTGATTTTTATTATACATAAATGGATAATTTGCTCATCTTCAGTATATTTCATCAAAAGCAGCACCATTGTCTTCTGAATCTTCACGAAACATGCACAGGATGAAAAGTAACGTGACCTGGGGAACACGCTGTGTGTCAGGCCAGATTAGAGGCTGCACACGGCTGTGTCCACAGCCGCCACACACGCCGTCCTTTTCTCCGGTTTCCAATGAGAGAACAGAGACTTCAGCGACGCACCAGATTTACAGGGCCATGGGTCGTAGAGCTGGAACCTAGAGTGCGTGTGAGCTGCCTGGGCAGGGCGCGGGGACAGCAGGAGAGCTGGGAGGGGGGTGCACACACGGCCTGGTGCCCCTGGGTCCTCCAGCGGGCTCATCCCGTGCACCTCCGAAGTCCACAGCCAGTGTGCCCAGCCAGCACCCCAGAACCCCACCCCCCCAGCCAAGGGCCTCCCATCCCCCACCGAGGTCAGGGCAGCTGATTGATGGAGCACCAGAGCTCCGCAGGCCTGATGCCCCTCAGGTATCACACTTTGCTGGGATTGTTCTTGGTGACAGGTCACCTTTAGGTCAATAACAGAAGTCTGTTGTCTGTGGAAGGCTGCAGCTGAGATGCCCTTGGCTGGGTAATCATGTTCCTGGAGCTACGCAGGGGCATTTTCTACAGCTCTTCAGGCTGAGGGGGCCAGGCTGGGATGACGCCCCAGGACCAGGAGGAAGCCGGAGTGCCCGTGTTAGGGGCCACTGGGGGGGGGGGCAGGGGCATCCCCAGTATGCTCATGTCAGTGGCTTACCAGCAGCATCATTCTCCAGGCAATAAGAGTATTTTCAGGTATAACCGAGTCCTAGTCATCATCACCTTCCTCAGTCACTCTTTTAAAAT